>NC_084823.1:46680271-47310849 GCF_958449725.1 Rosa rugosa | reverse complement strand
AGGGTTGCCGGGAAGGCATGAGCGGAAGCTCGGGGTGCCGGGAAGGCATGAGCGGGAAGCTCGTGGGTTGCCGGGAAGGCATGAGCGGAAGCTCGGGGTGCCGGGAAGGCATGAGCGGGAAGCTCGTGGGTTGCCGGGAAGGCATGAGCGAAAGCTCGGGGTGCCGGGAAGGCATGAGCGAAAGCTCGGGATGCCGGGGAGGCATGAGCGGAAACTCAAGGGTTGCCGGGGAGGCATGAGCGGAAGCTCAAGGGTTGCCGGGAAGGCATGAGCGGAAGCTTGGGGTGTCGGGAAGGCATGAGCGGGAAGCTCGTGGGTTGCCGGGAAGGCATGAGAGAAAGCACGGGGTGCCGGGAAGGCATGAGCGGGAAGCTCGTGGGTTGCCGGGGAGGCATGAGCGGAAGCTCCAGGGTTACCGGGAAGGCATGAGCGAAAGCTCGGGATGCCGGGGAGGCATGAGCGGAAACTCAAGGGTTGCCGGGGAGGCATGAGCGGAAGCTCAAGGGTTGCCGGGAAGGCATGAGCTGGAAGCTCAAGGGTTGCCGGGAAGGCATGAGCGGAAGCTCGGGGTGCCGGGAAGGCATGAGCGGGAAGCTCGTGGGTTGCCGGGAAGGCATGAGCGAAAGCTCGGGGTGCCTGGAAGGCATGAGCGGGAAGCTCGTGGGTTGCCGGGGAGGCATGAGCGGAAGCTCCAGGGTTGCCGGGAAGGCATGAGCGGGAACTCAAGGGTTGCCCGGGAGGCATGAGCGGAAGCTCAAGGGTTGCCGGGAAGGCATGAGCGAAAGCTCGGGAGCGGAAGCTCAAGGGTGCCGCGAAGGCATGAGCGGTATGCTCGTGAGCGGAAGCTCGTGGGTGCCGCTAAGGCGGGAGCGCGAAAAGTTCGGCGGTGCCGCTGAGGCACGAGCGCGAAAAGCTCGGCGGTGCCGCTGAGGCACGAGCGCGAAAAGTTCGGCGGTGTCGCTGAGGCACAAGCGCGAAAAGCTCGGCGGTGCCAGGTGCCGCTGATGCACAAGCACGAAAAGCTCGGCGGTGCCACTTGAGGCACAAGCACGAAAAGTTCGGGGGTGTCGCTGAGGCACGAGCGCGAAAAGCTCGGCGGTGCCGCTGAGGCACGAGCGCGAAAAGCTCGGCGGTGCCGCTGAGGCACGAGCGCGAAAAGCTCGGCGGTGCCGCTGAGGCACGAGCGCGAAAAGCTCGGCGGTGCCGCTGAGGCACGAGCGCGAAAGCCTGGCGGTGTCGCTGAGGCACGAGCCTGGAGCTCGGTGTTGCCATGAGGCTTTAACGGGTAGGTCGATGGTGACGCCCTGAGGCATGAGCGTGGCCGTTGCTAATTATGTTGGGCTGTATGTATAAGTCCCCGAAGTCCCCAGTCAAGGAGGGTGTTCTTGCGGGTTGATACCAAAGCGTAGCTTTGTGCCGTATATCAAGCATAATTAGTGCGAGTGCGTCGTCCATCTAGAATTGGTTGGAGAGAACGCTTTTGCCCTTTCGGGTGGGCCCCTGCTAGGCCCTGCGAGGAGTCCCCCGCTCCTGGCTATAGACCTCCGAATGGTAGGAAAATTATTTGATGATGGGAGCTGCGTTTAAGCAGTGGGCGTTAGGTAGCGAACCTAATCTTAGATACCCAAGCGTCGGGGTTAACTGCCGGATCAATGGCTGACGTGGGCTGTGTTAACTAGTCCCTTACTGCAATGCCGCGTAGCGGTCATTGTTATTATGAGGCGTTGCCTTACCGCTTGGCGGTTGGTCGTAGACCATAGACTCGTAACGTTTGTATCTGTATGAAAAATGATAAACACATAGAGCAAGTAATAATATTTTGTTTGAGTGTCCCATGTTTATTTAATTGAGTTGCAATTAAATAGAAGCATGACATATGTGTATAGTATGTACTTGTAATGTGGATGCTAATATCATTTTTGCATTTTTGTAGATATGCTAAAGGATCATTGAGATCGGTATGTGAAGCATGGCATATCTAGTATGTGAGATCTAGAAAGTGTTGCCAAATCTACGAAATGTTTTAGGCATGCTTTAAAAGTAGTAAAAGCATGGCAATGGCATGGCACTAGCTCAAATTGAAAGAGCGTGTAGTGAAATAAAGTTACTTATCTTATGCCGATTTGGAGTGAGTTTGAATTGGAATCATTGTAAGTACCCAAATCATGTTGGAGTTGTCCAAGCATGACGCTCCATTGGTTTAGCGGAGTACCTTAGTTGAAAGGTGATGATTTCGCTAATTGGAAATGTGATCGGTGATTATATCTCCTTGAAACAAAATAGGTGATTAGTACATGAGTATGTAAAATCAACACTAGTATATATCTTGCATATGTACTTTGACAAGATATTAAGCAAAGTGTATAAGTGATATAATAATTGGTAACAAATGACATGTTTAATCATACACGAATCTATTTTGTCTTTAATGTGTATTTCAAAGTGATAATGAAATGTTGGGGAAACATTTTCAATAACTCATCATATAAGCATTAGGCCCTGGACACTATAGAGATTTATGCTTAAATAAGCACTTTGCAGGTGTCAATTCGATCATACATTAATCAAGAATGATCATGTTGTATGTGCATGTATTAATTTTGCACAGGGTAATGTGTGAAGCATTAGTTCCAAAGTAATGCATTGAGTTATCCCAAAGGTAATAGAGGTGATAGTGGCATGTATAAATGGGTTTATTCATCCATCATTTTGCTGGTGCTTTATAGGCTGCAGAAGCTTAATTATATGTGTGAAACTAGTGCTGACAGCTAGCTCACCAAAACATGCATGTTTGTGTGTCGACGATCTAAGTAAAGATGGAGCATGCGGCCAATAGATTAATACCAAATGTAAGATATGGTAAGAGCTAGCATGTACATCCAACACCTAGCATATGAATAAGTGAACTGAATGGTGGCATATAGTATACTATTATCTTGTGAAATAGCGTTTGTCCATACCAAACATGAATTATATGTAATAAACATGCATGTGTGATGTGTGTCAATATATCTAGCATCGAATCTGAGCTGCATTATAGGAGAATAGCCACTCATACAGTCATAAATCATTCAAATATGTTTGAGCGAGTGATACTGCAAGCATGCTTAATCATGTTTTGTTGTTAATGAACCATAATCATAGAGATATGGAGCCCGGCCTTTTAACGCGGCAATTGAAAGTTTGAAAAACTTATCTTCTTGTCAGCTGGCCATTTTGCAGTACTATCAGATGCTCGGAGCAGATTGCTGGATTCTTAGGAGAGACAGCTTGGGTGCCGAGATAAGATACATAGGTGCCCAGAGTAGATGATGAATAAGCTGGGTATGCGATGGTGAGGCCGACATGCAAAAAAAAGGGGGGGAGAGAGATGATCGAACTGAGTTTGATGATCAGAAAGCGGACTGCACTGGACTGCCGGCGATGGTGCCCATGGAGAGTGGCTAGCGGTAGCAGAGGTTTGCTCAGCGGTAGTGAGGTTGGCGGAGCGGAGCATTTGGCCAGCGGTGGTGTTCGCAGGCGGTTAAGCGGAGCTGCTACGATGCTCGACTACGTCGAGATTGTTGACGGTGGAGGTGTTTTGGAACTCAGCGGGGAGCTTGGAGTTCAGCGGAGGAAGTTGGGCTGTGGTGCCTCAGCGGAGGAAGTTGGGCTGTGGTGCCTCAGCGGAGGAAGTTGGGCGGTGGTGCCCCAGCAGGGGAAGTTGGGCGGTGGTGCCCCAGCGGAGGAAGTTGGGCGGTGGTGCCCCAGCGGAGGAAGTTGGGCGGTGCTTGTTGGAGAATGGTGCTCCTGGAGGAGCTTTGCCTGGTTTGGCGGCGCTGGGTGTTCACTTGGAGCTTGGTGGCGAACGAGCTCAGCGGAGCGAAGTGCGGCGGAAACTCGGAGCTCAGCGAAGAGCTCGGTGCCCAGCGGTGGTTTTTCTCAGCAGAGGGAGTCCGGCGAGCCAGGCTAGCAGATGTTACCAGCGGAGGGAGTCTGGCGGTGTTGTTTGTTAGCGGGGCCGCTAGCCGGAGGCTTTGATCGGCGGAGCAGCGGAGCTTGGTGCTGATATGGAAGCTTGGTGCTCACTCGGAGCTCTTGGCTGTGGCCCTAGTTGGCGGAGGGGCCTTTGTCATGCGGAGAAAGCTATTGGAGTTCTGGAATGCCGCGGGGGCTTGGTCAGTGGTTGTGGTCGGCGAAGCTGTTTAGCGGAGGGTGGTGGAGACCTGGACCGGACTGCAACCTGTTTGATGGTAGTTCGGCGGTGTACAGTCTGCGGTGCACAGTATGGCGGTGCTCGCTTGGCAGAGGCAGGCTAGCGGAGGTAGTCCGGCTCGGCGGAGATTGCAGTATGGTCAGCGGAGGTTAGCCGCTGGTATTCGTCAGCGGAGGTGATGAGCTGCAGAACTGGAGTCCGGCAGAACAGGAGTTCGGCGGAACTGGTGTCCGGCGAAACTGGAGCTCAGCGGAGCGGAGAAGAAGAGTTGGCGGAGGATGATGCTTTGGAGGTGGCCGGTGTCCAGAGCAAATCTCTGGGTGTCCAGAGAAGATTTGCCGCCAACTTCTTTTTTTTTTTGAAAGTTCAGCGTTGACTAACCATGGTCAGCGTTGACCGAGCATTTCCCAGCCCATACGTTGGTGTTTTGATCAACTTCTGCCAGTTTTGACCACTCCTTGGGCGTTGACTACGTGTTGATCGGCGTTGACCAAGCATTGACCGACCCATGGGCGTTGACTGAGCCATTTGATGGGCGTTGACCGGAGTTGACCAGCCATGTTGGGCGTTGACCGGCCCCGATGGCACAAGTTACCGCTAAGAATTTCAATTATATAACTCAAAGAAAGAAATTATTTTGAGCTCGGTTAATATGACTTAACTCAATGGTAAGTGACGAAGCCTTTATGTTGGCTTCCTACAGACGGCGCCAATGTTAATGCTTGGATCCTTTGGGATCTAATTAACGATAAGTAAAGAGAGAGATAGAGAAGAGACACAAGAAGTATAGTGGTTCGTTTCCCGCCTTAGCGGGAAACTACGTCCACTTGAATGCTTAACTATGTGTGTTTGGGCCTTGCGGCCCAAGTGGATTACAAAGTGTGTAATGGAATGGATGTTTAAATGGGAGGAGGCATTCCTTTTATAGGTGAAGGAGTGCTCTTCCTTTACATTTTCTTAGATGTGGGACAAGAACCCACTATTCTAGTCTAGAAATGTCTATTATGGAGGCAACTTGGCAAGGTCGGAAAGGTGGCTTCCCGACGGCGGATTTGCGACTTCCGGATACCGTAGCGTAGCTTGAACATAGGGCTACAAGATGCAAGTAGCGGTTGGGCCTCACCATGGCTTGTGGGTGTCCCAAAGAGGGTGTTACTTATGCTTGGTGAGATAGCAAACTAGTCATGCTAGTAGAGGTATCTACAGTAAGGTATGATCATTTTATTTAAGTTATAATTTTTTTAATGACGATGCATTAATTAAGGGTTTTGTTGTGCTGATGACATATTATAATTGGTATGGTTTTTATGAAAACCAAATTAATTGAAAAACAACATTAACTCTCAATTAATTGACTCATATATTATTGATTGTTTTGAGTAATATTGTTATGGGTAAATTCAGTATGTGGAAAAGTAGAAGTTGACTAATCATGCTAAGAGCATCTTTAGCAATGCTAGCCATTTTTGAGTCAAATTTTAGCTAAAGTAGCTAAAAATCATTTTGATGTAGGACGAGATTTTAGCCAATTTCAACAAAGAATCTCGAAAAAAAAGAAGCGTCTCTACATTAAGAAGAATGATTTGAATATTGGATATTGGTATTCAAATAGGCTTCTTAATGATGAAATTAATCATAAATTACTCTTTTGGATATATCGGGATTCTCGAACAAAATCTTGGTTGGGAGATTGCGTAATATTCTTTAGTATCTAGGATTTTTTTTCTGATTTTTATTTAATGAGGTTTAATTAGGTTTTCTAGTTTTAGTCTATAATAAATTATTCTTTTTGTTTTCTAGTTGTATTAGGTTTATGTTATGTGCCCTATATATAAGGCACCTCTTAGATTGTAATTTTGATTCAAGTTATCAATAAAAAAACCAAATATTAGAGAAGTTTCTCTATGTTTCTTACGGCTGTGTCCGTAATTGCTAGTGGATTCTAGCTTATCTCATATGGCTTTCGACGCTTGACGGAGCCCCTTACTATCGTGTTCACGCTTCCCGCATCACATTTTAGCCATTTTAGAATTATGTCTGCATCAATGCTCTCTATTTTAGCTAGTTTTGAATTTATATTATTTTTTGTAAATGAATATTAAATAGTTTAAATGTATTTATAAATTACATAAAATAACTTAAAATGAATGTTTTAAATTATAGAGAGCCTCATCCCGCTCTCTATATTTAGGAGCGAGATAGCTAAAAGTTATAATAGAGAGCCACTTAGGAGTCTGGTGCAGCTGCTAAAATAGATAAAAAGCTAAACATACTCTCCAAAATAGCTAAGGAGCCACAATAGAGAGTCTGCTAAAGATGCTCTAATATAGGAAAGTAAGTTGATGTGAATGTCTAGTTGTAATACCCCGAAAAATCTAAATTAAATTCCGTGGATTTTTAGAAATGATTTCACGATAGTGGGAGCGAGTACGAGGCTCGGAGAAGTTGTGGAATTAGTTCGAACGATTAATTTTCGAAAACGAACGTTATTTAGGGGCTCGCGAAAGTTGACTTTTTATACATACAAAATTTGGGAAAAACTTCCTTCATGAAAGTTGTAGGGCGCGTCAATACGATCTCGTGCATATGTGGAACGTAATATTTGGAGTTCGTATTATTAAGTTATGAATTTTCGAAAATTGGGAATTTTCTATAAATAGGAAATTTTCTGATTTTATTTTCATTTAAGGACGAAAAAATTTCTTTTTGCGGAAAAGCCCCCAGCCCTCTCCGTTCTCTCTCCTCTGTTTCTCGTCAGACCCGGCGGGTCGTGTTCGACCCGACCCGGCTGGTTCTCTCCCCTCCGGCCTCCTCCGGCCCCGGACCCGGACTCCCCCGTGATCGCCGCTCCACGCCCAGCCGTCCCCTCCCATCGCTTCGCCGAGCCGCTGCCCCCAGACCTGGATCGAAGATGCTCAGCCAAGCGGATTCGGACCCGACCGGATCTCCTACTTCCGGCGACCACCCGACAGTTTTCTTCGACTTTTTGGGTTGTCCTCCTTCCCCTGATCATCCCCATGTAAGCCTTGCATGACGATTTTGAGTGTGGAGTGAAAGATCAAGATTTGAAGTTCCGACGTCCCTGATTCGATCTGGAATCTGATCGTGTGGCCGAGATTAATCCAAACTTCAAAGCTTGATCTAGGACGATCTAGGCCAAACCAGACTTAGCTCCAGGTATGGAAGTCGATCACCCTTTCATTTTGAACAAGTTTGTAGTTGGTCGCTTTGCCATCGGAGGTGGTTGACCCGGAGTTGACCGCCGCGTTGACCGCCCACTGACCACCGCTTGTGGCGGCGCGTCAGACCATATTTCGAGTTTTCATTATCTAGGTGATGATCTATGCATCCATACGAGCGTTTTGATATATTACAAGGTCATTTTAGAAAACGTTGATAAATAGTGGATTTACGTTTTGATGTTACTATTTAACGTTTTTACGTTTTATCTTCGGTTTACGATCCGCTAAGATCCGACCGTCAGATTTACTTCAAAATTGAATATGTTGATCGTATGACTGTCCCAATGAATTTGTGTGGTCACGGGCGAAGATCCGACCGTTGGATCTTCGTGTAATTGTGAAATAGTGATTCGGAAGGCGATTCGTGAGAATCTGACCGTCGGATTTTCGTATAATTTTGAGGAGATGTTTGTTAGAGTGATTCAAGAAGATCTGACCGTTGGATCTTCGTGATAATTTTGGAGGATGATCCTAAGGGCGATCCGTGAGGATCGGACCGTTGGATCATCATATAAATTCGATCTGACCGTTGGATCATCATTAAATTAGAATCCGACCGTTGGATTTCCGTATATGTGTGGTTTATGAATGATTGCTAAGTTAAGATCGTATCTGACTAGGTGATTGACGGTTTGAGTTGGTGGACGATTGTGGATCGTATTTTGAGCTGTTAAGAAGACGCAGCGGGATTAGAGGTGAGTAAACCTCACGTGGTTCATATTACGAACCGAGCACTTTTAATTACTTTATTTTAGTTGTAATTGTGTGAAAATATTTATGGAATAAATATTTGTTTTAAATCATACGGACTTGATCAACGACGGTCCATAGGTAAGTAAAATGATTTTAATTATACAAAATGAATTTCACGATTTTCTTGTGTGAACTATAGTTGGTATTAGTGGTCATTCCTGAGTGGGTGATTACGTATATATATATTTACGTGATTATATGTGGAATGGTGTGACATTGAAGAGTGTGGAATTTGGGATGATTAAATTACTATGAATTGAAATTTGACTTACCATATTTATATGTGATGATCATGATTGATGAGTTCTTGTTAAAATTCATGATTTACATTGGAGGATGTATAGAGTTGGAGAATGTAGGATTCTGAGGACGAGGTGTCCGAAGTTTGACGGTTATGGATAACCGGAGTGTTTGTGTGCTGAGGACGGGGATGTCCAAAGTGCGACGGTTTATTACTAACCGAAGTTGTGTACTGAGGACGGGGATGTCCAAAGTGCGACGGTTTATTACTAACCGAAGTTGTGTACTGAGGACGGGGATGTCCAAAGTGCGACGGTTTATTATTAACCGAAGTTGTGTACTGAGGACGGGGATGTCCAAAGTGCGACGGTTTATTATTAACCGAAGTTGTGTGCTGAGGACAGGGATGTCCAAAGTGCGACGGTTTATTATTAACCGAAGTATATTGTGCTGAGGATGGGGATGTCCAAAGTGCGACGGTTTATTATTAACCGAAGTATGTCGTATTACTTGCACCTAGGCCAAGGTGACTGGTAGCGATGTAGTTAGAGCTCTAACGTGTTGTTGGGATGGACCAAAGTGGTGTTATGTGGGTTGGGTGTTTGCAGGACCAGTGTGGTGTATTGTGATTTGAGGATTGTGAAAATGTATTCCTTGTGGTTTTCCATGAGTGGTTTGATGTCTCTTTGCAGACGTAATACTGTTGAATTTTACTTGAATTGTAATTTAATAAATCAACAGTTCTTTCTTGTTTACTCATACGAGCTGTCAAAAGCTTACCGGGTTTGGTGTTGTTGCAATCCCGGTACACTATTCAAATTGTGTAGCGGGTAATCTTACAGGTCAGGAAAATCAGGGCAGTGATCGTGCGGGTTAGAGTATTTGTTATAGTTTTACAGCAATTGTAATAGTGAGGTGAGTTAAGCTCATTTGAGCCTTACAATTTGATTTGGTGAGAGTGTGCTGTAATAAATAACTTGAGGATTTGGCTTATTGTATATTGAGAGGTGTGAAGTGTGGTTGTTTGTGAGAAAAAATTCAGGACGTTATTTGTTATTGATGTTAATCATGTTTCGGAACTTGAATCCTTTATTCAAAATTCGGGGCGTGACACTAGTCATTGGACTGCAATTAACGAAAAATTTTGTCCGGATTACATTCAAAATAGGTTATGGTTTTTGGACTTAAAACTAATTAACTCAAAAATAATAAGGGTGCGGCTATTGCCACCCTACTAGTCATTTTCTTCACCCTATAAGTTTTTGATTTATTGAAAGACTGAAATATCCTATTATAATATTACCATAAAGGACAATTTCTTATTAAAAATTACAATTTGATTATCTTATTACACCTTAAAGAATACATACTTAAACTTCATTCTTAATATCTTCATTCATCGTTAGACCTAACATTTTATTTCTTAATATTCACCATCTTCAATCGTTCTTATGCTATGCTATGCTAACAAAAAAACAATTCGACACGCGGAGGAAGCTAAATAGAAAAAGATTTCGAGTTAAACCCTAGTAACCTACATTGAAAAAGGGTTTTTTGGATATTGTAAATGGGTGAATTAAGCAAACTTGAAATTAAAAAAATATATGTAGGGTGAGAAGAGAATGTAGGGTGGAGAAAGTAGTTAGTATGGTAGTAATAGCCGCACCTAAATGATAATTATACTTTGTACTAAAACTCAAAAGGAAAATCACTGTTCATTCCGCAAAAGGACAAACAAACTGAATAGTGCAATAACTAAAATCCTCGAGTGAGCTAAGCATATGCACATTGCATTAACGATCACATGGGACAAAGGACAATACACATACTTGAATGATATTATTAATTTGAGGTGATGCGAGGGATAAATTTAGGTGGAAAAATGAATGAACTGTGAACAATTTTGAGTTTTTCACCTGAAAAAATTAACAAAGATATGTTCGAATGCACTGATTTGGTAGAAAAGCGAAACCACAAAATTTTACATGAAATGCTATTTGAAATGTCTTCAATTTGATTGATTGGTGATAGGATAAATACCATTTCGTGGATTTGTCCTATATATTGAAACGTTAAAACAAGCAACATGATTAATTTAAGGTACGATCCAGAAAGAAAGCAATTAGGGGGGTTGCATATTTGATTTTGATACACAGTACATCATAGAGTTTTTTTTTTTTTTTTTGGTAATATACAGAGTTTAAATTGTTTACAATATCCCTCATAAGCCACAATACCTATATAGACCAACCTCTATAATTTCTTAAAAAAAGATTTGTAGTAAGAAAGAACAGTCAAGTTTCAATCACTTGAATACTTGTTTTCTGATCATTATGTGGATTTCGATGTTAGAAATCCTAAATCATAGTCATGAACAAATCACCGCAGTGAAAACACAAACGTGAACAATCACTACAGCAAATTTCAATTCAATCGCAAATAAATCATCGCAGTGAATTCCCCGCAGTGAATATTGTAAACTATCTCAAATTGAATATATGAAATTAAACTATCTGTGTAATACATTCTAGGAAAGTAAATAACAATCTTACTTGAACCACTCGAGTTGTCCATTTGGTTCTTCTCCTGATTCCACCTTTACTTTTCTCTTTTAGTTGATGGGACTATTTCAGAATGAGAAAACAACATGTGTATCAGCAGGGACCAAATCTGACATATATACAGTTAGCCATTCACATCAATTTCTTCCATCAAGAAATAGTCATCATATGTTAACTGTATTTTCAAACTGAACATCAGATAATACCACATAACTGCATTTATTTGAATTTCATAATTCTAACAGATTATAAGTAGGATCAAATATGATTTAATATAGTCTCTATACTTATTTCAATGCTTGAACTCAAAAACCAGTCATACATATATCTACATTCAGCTTTATACAATGTCTAGCTTGTTCATTAGGATATCTAACATTCGACATAGAGGGCATGTCGGATTCTTTGTAAGCCACGTATCTATGCAACTATCATGGAATTGGTTGCAGGTTTGAGTCGGTCTTTACTCGATCTTCAGTGTCTCCTTAGCCTGGCACTCACACAAGCATATCGGACAAGGTCTTATAAAAACAGGTTCGATGGGGCAATTCCAGGCTCTTACCGAGTTCAGTCTTTGGGATATGACTCGAGGGTCCGATGATCAAGACCCATTCCGATTACAGGTAGAGGCTGTACCTGTCCATTGGTTACGGCGGATAATTCAGTGATGGCCACGTGCCTTTCTCCACCGGTCACAAAAACAGACAAGGAACAGAAATACTGGAAGGGTCACGCCTACCCCTATGCCATACTTTGCTTCAAATGAGATACCTGAAAGAAAAAAAAAATGAAAAAAGAATTACGACAATGTTGCAATATTGCTCCATTAACCTAGGTAGGTAGATTATGATCCAAGTAACTGAAACATCATTTAGAATATATCATAGTGACATACCGGTTTTCGTAGAAAAAGGGATGCACCTAATCGAATCTTGGAACTTTTGGCAGGATCTGATCCACAACATTGCTCACAAAAACCACAGTTAGGCTTATCCCAAGCCAACTGAACACCCCAGTCAAGATCCCTCGGAGCCAAAGCTGTTGAAATCACAGAGCTTCGGTAGTCGTCCGGCGGCATTTCACTTGTTGGCACAGCAATGACCATGTAGCTGACGTTATCGCCGAGGCAAGATACGTACTGGTGGAATGTCATGCAACACTGGACTATTGGCGGAGAAATTGAGGAAGGTGAAGTTTTGAAGGGCGTTCTCACTGAATGAGAAGGGTGAACCTACAAGGCTAAACTCATTTTCAAGGAACCGTTTGGTTAGGCAGTTGGAGAGGTCGTTGATGAAGATTTTTTTTGGTACCTGTAGTCGATGGCTCGATGCTATCGACACTGAACGCCCTAGAAGATGGGACAGTGAGAATGATTTGTGCTTCATCAGTACTGTTGTAGGAGATGAAATCAAAACCTGGATAGCCACAACTCAGGAACTGGTTACTTAGCAGGCTGAAAGGGAATCGAATATCAAGATCTTGGAGACTCGAATGGTTACATGTCAGATAACAGGAGGCGACTGCTGTGCGAGGAAGGAAGGAGAAGAATAAGAAGGTGAAGATCATGATGATGAAAATCTCTGAGGTGGCCATTACCATATAAGCTGTAGTCGGTTTAAGGCTTTAAGCTAGCTAGACAAATAGTATTTATAGTGATGCATGAGACTATTAACTGGGAAACTAATGGCCGGTGGCAAAGCATGAGTAAGTACAGGGAAACAAATTAAACGAACAGTTTGGATAAACTGATAAAGATACTAAAATTACATCAATATGATATCGACAATGAAGTAGGGGTGACAAGCAAGTGAAGACCCTTGCATGTACATGGTTTTTCTTTGGGAACAAAAAACAACAATGGCTTTTACCCATGATTCACATTGTGCATTTCTGTCGCGCCAACCGGGTATAAACAAATATCTAGGTTTTTCTTTCTTTCTTCTGCCAACACCTTCCCCACCCCCCCCCCCGCTTACCAAAAAAAAAAAAAAACATGAATTGTCTGAATTTTGGTCCTAAAAAACATTGACATTATCAATATGTCAAGTCAGCCATAGTACAAGTCGAATCATGCAGAGTGCTAGTTAAAAGACTCGCAAGCTAGAGACTATACACATACAGTTTGAGATTGGTAATGAAAGTCCCTTGTAGAATTTGAAGAGTAGTCCAAGTTCTAATATGTATTATATTGGGACAATATCCTTGAGTTTCATATTTGAAATATATTAATATTAGAGCTTCGGTTGTTGAAGGTTCTAGGTTTCAAACCTCTAATCCCTACATGCCTTGTTCGTGGTTTATTAAGGTGCACGGTGATACTATATATGTTGGTTTTGTTCTGATACTGCTGTATAGTAGCTTTCCTAATTTATGTTAACTCGGATCTGTAAACCTCCCATGTTTTCCAAGTGAATATTTGGCTGAAGGTGGGAGGAAGCGGATTTTGGGTGAAGACTGCAATAGGGCCTGGCCTTGTGGCCTACTGTCACGCCCCGAATTTTAAATACAATTAAAATCCGAAACATGAATTATACAACTTAATAGAATAAACGTCCTGAATTTTTTTCTCACAACAACCACACTTCACACCTCTTAATAATACATCTCACAATTTACAAAGCTGTAAACTGAAACAAAAACTCTAACCCGCACGATCTCCGCCTTGATCTTCCTGACCTGTAGGATTTCCCGCTACACCATTTGAATTTAATAGTGCACCGGGAATTGGCAACAACACAAAACCCGGTAAGCTTTAAAGAAATCTTTAAAGCTCGTATGAGTAAACAAGAAAGAACTGTTGATTTTAAATTACAATTCTTATAACTCGACAACACAACCAACAATCTCAACATCCACGACGCAAACGTCAAACCAATTCAATATCACCACTTTGGTCCTATCTCACAACACTATCACCACTTTGGTCCCATCCCATAACACGTTAGAGCTCTAACTGCCTCGTTACCTCTGACACCTTGGCCTAGGGTCAAGCAACGGCAAAAATACTTCGGTTAACACTATAACCGTCGCGCTTTGGACATCCCCGTCCTCAGCACCATATACTTCGGTTAATAATAAACCGTCGCGCTTTGGACATCCCCGTCCTCAGCACACAACTTCGGTTAATAATAAACCGTCGCACCTTGGACATCCCCGTCCTCAGTACACAACTTCGGTTAATAATAAACCGTCGCACCTTGGACATCCCCGTCCTCAGTACACAAACACTCCGGTTATCCTTAACCGTCGAACTTCGGACACCTCGTCCTCAGAATCCTACTTTCTCCAACTCTATACATCCTCCAATGTAAATCTTGAATATTAACAAGAACTCATCAATCATGTTCATCACATAAAAATATGGTAAGTCACATGTCAATTCATAATAATTTAATCATCCCAATTCCACACTCTTCAATGTCACACCATTCACATATAATCACGTAAATATATATATACGTAATTATCCGCTCAGGGATAATCACTAATACCAACTATAGTTCACATGCAATAAAACTGAGAAATTCATTTGTATAGTAAAAATCATTTTACTTACCCATGGACCGTAGTTGATCAAGTCCATATGATTTTAAAACAAATATTTATTCCATAAATATTTTCACGCAATTACGACAAAATAAGGTAATTAAATTTATTCGGTTCGTAATATGAACCACGTGAGGTTTACTCACCTCTAATCCAGCTGCGTCTTCTAAAAAGCCAAATACATCAATCCGAATCGTCCACCAAATCAATCCGTCGATAACCTAATCCAATAATGATCTTAACTTAGCCAACAACTCATAAATGTAATTAAACGACGATCCAACGGTCAGATCTGAATATAATGATGATCCAACGGTCGGATTCAAATTAAACGATGATCCAACGGTCGGATCTGAATTTAATGATGATCCAACGGTCGGATCCTCACGGATCGCCCTTAGGATCATCCTCCAAAATTATCACGAAGATCCAACGGTCAGATCTTCCTGAATCGCCCTTACTAACATCTCCACAAAATTATATGAAAATCCGACGGTCGGATTCTCACGAATCGCCTTCCGAATAACTATTTCTCAATTATACGAAGATCCAACGGTCGGATCTTCGCCCGTGACCTCACAAAGTCATCGGGACAGTCATACGATCAACATACTAAAATTTGAAGTAAAACCGATGGTCTGATCTTCACAGATCGTAAACCGAAGATAAAACGTAAAAAACCGTAAATAGTAACGTAAAAACGTAAATCCACTATTTATCAACTTTTTCTAACATGACCATGTTATATATCAAAACGCTCGTAAGGATGCGTAGATCATCACCTAGATAATAAAAACTCAAAATATGGTCGAATACGCCGCCACAAGCGGCGGTCAGTGGGCGGTCAACGGCGGTCAACGCGGCGGTCAACCACCTCCGATGCAAAAGTCGTCAACTACAAACTTGTTCAAAATGACGAGTTGATCCACTTTCATAACTAGCATGAAGTCTGAAAACGAAAGGAAGTGGTCGGAAATTACCTAGAACAGTCGAGGTGGCCGGAAAATTTCCAGAATCCGGCGAAATTTGCAGAATCCGGCAAGGCTTGATTTCGACGTCAAAACTTCAATTTCAGGCCTCGATGCCTTCTAGAGAGTTGTTAACAACATCAAGGGGAACCCACTGGAAAAAGAATCAATCAAAACGATGCACTACAGCTCGAGATATACCGATCGAAGCTTCGGTTTTTCGATTTGATCGGGTCTGGCTTCCAGCCGCCACCACGAGTAGCGCCGCCGTGCAAGGCCACTTCTGGGAGCTTCAGGACGTTGAGGCGAGCTCGTGGGTGAAGTTTGGTGAGGATTGTTGGCCGGTAGCTTGAGATATCAAGCTTGGAACCAAAACGAGCTCAAACCGGGCGGAGCTTCCCGCCGCCGCTGGTGGCCGTGTCGTGGTTCAAGGCTGCCACCTGCAGCTGCGCAAGGTCGAGGCGAAGCTATAGGAAGTGTTCTGGTCTTGATTGGTGGCCGGTGGAGTGAGAGAGAGTTTGGAGAAGTTTTGCTCTGTTTTGGGTGGTTTCGGACGTGAGAGAGAGAGAATTCGTTTCTTAGCTTAATTGATTCGTTCTTCCACTCATGCATAATCATGTTAAAGCACCGGCCTTCAAATTATGCAATTGTCCACTAACCTTAAATCACGGAACCGGTGTTTGCCACCAAATTGTTTGATTAAAAAAAACTAGGTTATTACAATCTACCCTCCTTAAAGAAATTTCGTCCCGAAATTTAAGCGCAAGTTAATTGCTCTCGATTACAGTTAACCTAACCATCGAATCTCCATCTTTCCCAAAACTGTAGTAATCTACAAAACCACAGCCCTTTGTATAAAAATACATTCCTATGGCCACTAAATCCTTTCATCACAAACGTAAACTCACACAACGAGAATTCACAAATGAAATCCTCATCCCCACTTAAGTCATCAACATGACATTCCTTCACCGCATCATTTCTCAAAATTACAACACAACAATTGCCTCAAGCAACCCACACTCAAATCACCACGTGGCATTGCACATATAGCTGTCTTCACACAGATCGTCATCCTGTACTGGCATACAAGCACAGTAAACACTCCCACAAAGCGTTTCGCTTCTCAATTAGCATCACTCAAAACAAATCATTCTCAAAAGCACGCCAATAAAACATGTCACCCAGTGATGATGACTTGGGCTTGCTCAATCCTTGGGCTAAGCATTAGGGCTGGCCAATTGGGCCGAAGAAACCGAACCATTCACATTTCGAACCGGCCCGAAACAAGTTGGGTTTAACATTTGGGCCTACCATTCGGCCGAACAATTGGGCTTACTATTTGGGCCTACCAATCGGCCCACCAACTTTCAGCTCGACTACGGTATGAAATTGTACATACCGTATATACGTATGCATACCGTACAGACCGTATATATGTATGTATACCGTACAACTGTATATACGTATGCATACCGTACAGACCATATATACGTATGCATACCGTACAAACCGTATATGCGTCCGTATATCAAGCATATACGGGATCCAAAAATATTTGTAGGAGGTAAGGTTCGAACTCCAGACCCCCTAAACCAATGCTTCTCTCCCAACCACTGAAGCAAGAGCTGCTTTCATTAATAGAAGCACACGCGTTATATTTATTATGTCCTAAGCGAACATAAATAAAATATATCAGGAGGCAAGTCTCGAACTCCCGACCCTTTAAACCAATGCCTCGCTCCCAACCACTGGAGCACAAGTTGTGCTTAATAAAATGTGTACAAATTTTATACTTATTATGTCATAAACGAACATAATAAAAATAAACGAGAGGCGAGGTTCGAACCTCAGACCTCTTGTACACGAACTTTACACTCAACCACTCGAGCACGGCTGCTCACGTTATTATTCATACCAATCCTTTTATTTAAACCAACTGTTTCAACTGTTTCAACAATTCGGCCCAAAACATCCAAGACTGTTGCAGAAACCCAGCCCAACGTATCCAAAACTGTTACAGAAATCCGGCCCAACTCATCCAAAACTGTTTCTGAAACTCGGCCCATCAGGCCTCCACCCACAGCTACAGTGATGCCTTGATCCGAGACAGGCCCAAGTACGGCCCACTTGTGTCACGGCTTATCCCTTCCGTGATTTACGGCAGTCAAATCTGCTTTCGGCTACAGCTGTCTGCCACAGCGCCTCGAGATTCCCTCGGTCCCCTTACACGCTCAACACGCGCCAACAGCTTTTCCGGGTTTCGGGGCGACTTTAATCCAACGCGTGGATTCAAATTCTGAGATCGTTCATCCAACGGTGGAGATCTGCTCACCTTGTTCTATAAATAGGTGCATTCTGGAGACGCGACTGTTCACTCCAAAGGAAAAGAAATTTTCTTCCGAGCTCAAGCCTTTCTCTCTCAACTCTTCAGCCTTTCTCTTCTCAAATCCCCAGGTTTTTTTCACTCTCAAATCTTCAATCCTTCTCTCTCAGATCTTTTCTTCCATTTGAAGATTCGATCTCTTCTTTCCTCTGAACTTTCAGATCTCCAATACCCCTTCATCGACCTTAATCCTTCTAAGGTCAATCTCCCACAAACACTCAACAACTTCGTTCTTCAATTTACACTTCCTCTCAACTCATCACCATGGAACCACGAACTCTGCAACTAATGGAGCTACAAACCCAGCAACAAATCGAGGATGGAGGAAACAACCAAGCAGCCGGGAGTAGTGCCAACACAGATTTCTGGCGAAGCCGTGCCAGGTGGGTTCCTACTCCAGATCAAATAAGGATCCTCAGGGATCTTTACTACGACAAGGGAGTTAAGACCCCAACTACAGAGCAGATTCACGAGATCTGTCTCCAGCTGCAACAGTATGGACAGGTTGAGGGCAAGAACATTTATTTTTGGTTTCAGAATGTCAGGGCTCGAGAGAAGCAGATGAAGAGGTGCAATCAGGCTGCTCAAGTGCCCATGGGAACTAGTTCTCCTGGTACTGGTGGATCCATTGATCTCAATTTTGGGTCCACTGGTTCTACTGGTGCTGGTGGATCCATCGACATCAATTTTGGGCCAGCTGGTGGATCCATTGACATCAATTTTGGGTCCACTAGTTCTACTGATGATGGTAGATCCATTGATCTCAACTTTGGTTCCACCTATTCTACTGGTAATGAAGGATTTCTTGATTTAAATTTTGTTTCATATTCTTCCTCACACTTCAACACTAATACCAGTACAACTCTTTTGGCACAACAGGAGGACAAACATCCCTGCAACAACGAGGAGGAGATCACCAGGAGGTTGAAACTCTTCCTCTGTTCCCCGTGCACGGCGAGGACGTCTTTGGTAACCCGAAGACTACTTCTGAGGAAGGTAGCGCATTTGGTTACTATTCTGGTGGCTCAGGCGGTTACAACAGTGGCTCTAACGTTTCTCTTGAGCTCAGCCTCAACCCATCCGGAGCTACCAATTAGGCTTAGTATAGCGTAGTTCCAATTTCCTTTTTGTAATATTAAATCAATAAGATGGTGTGCATGTATGTCGTTTCTTCTTTTTGTTAAACCAACAACAACACCAAGGATCAACCTTGGTCACCCAATACTATTTTCAAAACCATTGACAACTCTGCTGCACACATCAATCATAATGATTTATCACAAACAATCAATTAAGTTGCACAGAGGTCAAGCTAGTATCCTCTGAGTCAAACCAAACACAATAATTTCGTCGCTAGAATTAGGGATTAATAAAGCTAAACACTTCCTGAGTTAACTAGGAAAACTCACATCCTTAGAGTTACTCGTGCTAGTCATATAAAATCTCAACCATTCCCTCTAAAACATGCTCCATCAAACTTACCATAATTCAACCCTAAGATTTCACGATTCATACATCGAATCAACTCCATACCGCATAGTAATTCACTTGAACCACTATGGATACCCAATCATGTCACTATCATCAATACCCAAAATTGTATTTAACCATTTCACCTAAAATCCATAACCATAGAAACACACTCTCGTCCAAGATCATTAACAAAGAGTTGATTCTAATTCTCCCCATTATCTATCAACTAAAAATCAAACTCTATTTCAAAACTTTAAGTGTCCCGTCTACATAAACTTAAAACACAAAACAACCTCAAATATATAGTCGTTCGTCTCAATCACTCAAACACGAGATCAAACTCCTTTCTCACAACTTAAACCCTGCTCATCAACTTACAAACACATGGAAGAATTAACCACAATAATTCATTCCCAAACCGCAATACTACCCACCACTCCACATGAGTCAAGAATCAAATCAAAAACATCTGTATATCCAACCTAATAAGGCAAAAATTCCATCAATTCATACTCGTATCCACACTAGGTACGTGCATAGGCCAACATCATGCCTTCAACCAAACACCTCAACATCCAAAAGAACCTCACTTCCATAAAACAATCACCCTAACTCAATAGAGTTAAATCCGAAGGTTTCCATCCCTTAAAGATTATAACTCGCGGTAACTGAACTTATTCAAATACGAACCTACAAGACAACTCTGTAGTTCTAAGTACTACTCCTTCGAATATTCAACACCTAAGAAATATAGTATGCTTGGCTAATACACGTATAACACTTAAAACACAGTATAAGTCAAATACAAGTCCATATTAACCAAGTCAATACTACAGGGAAGGTGTTAACGTTCCTAAAACGACTTAGCGGCCTAAACAACTTCCAACACTCACACATACCCAATGACTTAGCCAATACCGAAGAGCGCACGATGGGGATCCGCTGCAGACGGGCCATCACTCGGAAGGTATTGACACGTCACCAAATATGTACCTTACGCTCTGATACCAAACTGTCACGCCCCGAATTTTAAATACAATTAAAATCCGAAACATGAATTATACAACTTAATAGAATAAACGTCCTGAATTTTTTTCTCACAACAACCACACTTCACACCTCTTAATAATACATCTCACAATTTACAAAGCTGTAAACTGAAACAAAAACTCTAACCCGCACGATCTCCGCCTTGATCTTCCTGACCTGTAGGATTTCCCGCTACACCATTTGAATTTAATAGTGCACCGGGAATTGGCAACAACACAAAACCCGGTAAGCTTTAAAGAAATCTTTAAAGCTCGTATGAGTAAACAAGAAAGAACTGTTGATTTTAAATTACAATTCTTATAACTCGACAACACAACCAACAATCTCAACATCCACGACGCAAACGTCAAACCAATTCAATATCACCACTTTGGTCCTATCTCACAACACTATCACCACTTTGGTCCCATCCCATAACACGTTAGAGCTCTAACTGCCTCGTTACCTCTGACACCTTGGCCTAGGGTCAAGCAACGGCAAAAATACTTCGGTTAACACTATAACCGTCGCGCTTTGGACATCCCCGTCCTCAGCACCATATACTTCGGTTAATAATAAACCGTCGCGCTTTGGACATCCCCGTCCTCAGCACACAACTTCGGTTAATAATAAACCGTCGCACCTTGGACATCCCCGTCCTCAGTACACAACTTCGGTTAATAATAAACCGTCGCACCTTGGACATCCCCGTCCTCAGTACACAAACACTCCGGTTATCCTTAACCGTCGAACTTCGGACACCTCGTCCTCAGAATCCTACTTTCTCCAACTCTATACATCCTCCAATGTAAATCTTGAATATTAACAAGAACTCATCAATCATGTTCATCACATAAAAATATGGTAAGTCACATGTCAATTCATAATAATTTAATCATCCCAATTCCACACTCTTCAATGTCACACCATTCACATATAATCACGTAAATATATATATACGTAATTATCCGCTCAGGGATAATCACTAATACCAACTATAGTTCACATGCAATAAAACTGAGAAATTCATTTGTATAGTAAAAATCATTTTACTTACCCATGGACCGTAGTTGATCAAGTCCATATGATTTTAAAACAAATATTTATTCCATAAATATTTTCACGCAATTACGACAAAATAAGGTAATTAAATTTATTCGGTTCGTAATATGAACCACGTGAGGTTTACTCACCTCTAATCCAGCTGCGTCTTCTAAAAAGCCAAATACATCAATCCGAATCGTCCACCAAATCAATCCGTCGATAACCTAATCCAATAATGATCTTAACTTAGCCAACAACTCATAAATGTAATTAAACGACGATCCAACGGTCAGATCTGAATATAATGATGATCCAACGGTCGGATTCAAATTAAACGATGATCCAACGGTCGGATCTGAATTTAATGATGATCCAACGGTCGGATCCTCACGGATCGCCCTTAGGATCATCCTCCAAAATTATCACGAAGATCCAACGGTCAGATCTTCCTGAATCGCCCTTACTAACATCTCCACAAAATTATATGAAAATCCGACGGTCGGATTCTCACGAATCGCCTTCCGAATAACTATTTCTCAATTATACGAAGATCCAACGGTCGGATCTTCGCCCGTGACCTCACAAAGTCATCGGGACAGTCATACGATCAACATACTAAAATTTGAAGTAAAACCGATGGTCTGATCTTCACAGATCGTAAACCGAAGATAAAACGTAAAAAACCGTAAATAGTAACGTAAAAACGTAAATCCACTATTTATCAACTTTTTCTAACATGACCATGTTATATATCAAAACGCTCGTAAGGATGCGTAGATCATCACCTAGATAATAAAAACTCAAAATATGGTCGAATACGCCGCCACAAGCGGCGGTCAGTGGGCGGTCAACGGCGGTCAACGCGGCGGTCAACCACCTCCGATGCAAAAGTCGTCAACTACAAACTTGTTCAAAATGACGAGTTGATCCACTTTCATAACTAGCATGAAGTCTGAAAACGAAAGGAAGTGGTCGGAAATTACCTAGAACAGTCGAGGTGGCCGGAAAATTTCCAGAATCCGGCGAAATTTGCAGAATCCGGCAAGGCTTGATTTCGACGTCAAAACTTCAATTTCAGGCCTCGATGCCTTCTAGAGAGTTGTTAACAACATCAAGGGGAACCCACTGGAAAAAGAATCAATCAAAACGATGCACTACAGCTCGAGATATACCGATCGAAGCTTCGGTTTTTCGATTTGATCGGGTCTGGCTTCCAGCCGCCACCACGAGTAGCGCCGCCGTGCAAGGCCACTTCTGGGAGCTTCAGGACGTTGAGGCGAGCTCGTGGGTGAAGTTTGGTGAGGATTGTTGGCCGGTAGCTTGAGATATCAAGCTTGGAACCAAAACGAGCTCAAACCGGGCGGAGCTTCCCGCCGCCGCTGGTGGCCGTGTCGTGGTTCAAGGCTGCCACCTGCAGCTGCGCAAGGTCGAGGCGAAGCTATAGGAAGTGTTCTGGTCTTGATTGGTGGCCGGTGGAGTGAGAGAGAGTTTGGAGAAGTTTTGCTCTGTTTTGGGTGGTTTCGGACGTGAGAGAGAGAGAATTCGTTTCTTAGCTTAATTGATTCGTTCTTCCACTCATGCATAATCATGTTAAAGCACCGGCCTTCAAATTATGCAATTGTCCACTAACCTTAAATCACGGAACCGGTGTTTGCCACCAAATTGTTTGATTAAAAAAAACTAGGTTATTACACCTACAGAAATATCAATCACATGACAACGAATATCATGCACTTGATTACGATACCAACCTTTATATATAAACTTATCATTAGCTAAACTTATGCTAGCTAGTTATATATAGTTGTATCAAAGTGCATGTAATTAGGGTATTGTACGTTGGACTGAAACTCACATTGGAATGAGGGGTTTAGGAATTTTTTCAAATAAAATTGATAAGTAAACTAGCATATGCTTATGATGTAAGATCAAATATGGACATAACACATATCATCATAAAGTAATTGATGATTAGCTTAACATCAATCCTAGTTTAACATGGATACAAACAGTAAATCAATACTAGTAACTTAATGAATAGTGTATCAATTCATTAAGGATAGTAATCCATTGCTTAGTCTACAAGAAAGGCTACAAGTTGTGATACATTAGGAATCTAACAGTGAAACCTAAACCGACAAGGAATGCTTTAATGGGAAGCTTCTTGAGGTTTAAGTCTCACATATATATACAGATGAATTGGTCCCTGATTACTACCACGACTATTGCATATTGTTCTGTCCATTGAGAAGCAAGTTGGTAAGTAACAGAAGACCATATTCAGTGATCGTGTTTAGCAGCTGCATGAGATGGAATCCATGACAGTGATTGCTGAAGGTAAGCCTTAATCCTATTATGATTGTTGTGCATATGTTGTGAGCATGTAACTATGGTTTTACAATTGGTATCAGAGCATAGGCTCACAAATATGAAAAATCGTTTTAGGGTTTTGAAAAACAAACATAAAATTTTTTAAGAGTTTTTTGCTTTACGGGTCAAGTAATTGATCAGGTTACTGACCAAGTCACTGGTCATGTAACTGGTCAGGTATCTGACCAAGTAAGTAACCGACCAGGTAACTGACCAAGTAACTGGTCAGGTACCTGATCAAGGTAAGTTACTTAAGTCGACTGCTGCATCTGGTTAATTATAAAATTCACGCTTCCGCTATGATTTTTTAGCAGCAAATTGGGGAAAAAGCAAAAACAGGTTTTTTCTGTGAAAATTGTTTTCGATTCATAGCATGATAATTAAGTTTTGATTGTGCTCAAGAACCCTAGTTGCATTCCCGGCGTGCGTTAGGCTAGAGTAGATGGTGACCGGATGAAATTTACAATTTCTTGATTATTCTGTGGTTTCTTGGAATCGAATCAATTTTGGTTATGCTTGAATATGCATGTTGAATTGATTGATGATATGGTATTGTATCTGTGATTGTGTAAAATTGTATGAAGAACAGAAATCTCCCAGATTTTGTTTACACGTTAAAGTTGACAGATACAAGAGCTTAATTTTCTTACAAGGATGAATCTGGATAGAATGTAAAGTAAAAGAGCTCATATGTTTTGTGGTTTTCTGTTGGCATAAGTGATTATGATGCACAAAGCATCCTTCATTGATGTTGGCAGAAAACATTGATCAGGTACGTGTAACTGGTCAAGTAACTGACCAAGCAACTGACCAAGTAACTGTACCTGATCGAGTAACAAAACTGAAATTGTGTTTTGTGTTTTAAAACTATGCTTCAGTTTTATCTTCCAAAGAAGTGGTTAAGTATGGTTTTAGAATACAAAACAGCAGTATGCATGCTTGATGAAAATAAATACGGATACTTAGAAATTTTTCTTCTGTCTAAAGATGTGGATAAATTTCTTTGGATAACTTGTTTTCATTGAACATGGCATATTGATAAAGAACTCCAGGATATTAAGTTTCTGCTCAAAAGTGATGCTTAATATTGTTTTTGTTATGGACTGACATGAATGCAAGTATGGTGTTTAGGTTTTCTCTATGTTCTTGTTTTGGTTACTTAAAGCTAAATAAAACACAGAAAACTTAAACATATTTTCTTTACAAACTGAGAACTCACTCAAATTTTTGTTTTGCTCCTTAGGTAACTCTTACATGAACTTGAACAGTGTCTTGATGTTAACTGGAACCAACTATAGAGCTTGGCTAGACTCTGTGGAAAATTATATGGGAATGCATGAGAACATAGACTACTGCTTTACTGAGGATAAGCCTGAAGAGTTAAATGAAAAGAGCACCAAGAAAGATACTGACCTTTACAAGAAGTGGCATAGATCCAATAGAATGGCTAAGAACCTCATCAGAACATCTATGTCTAAGACTGTCAGGGGAAGTATAGAAGAGCCTGAGCTAGCATCAGATTTTCTGGAACTCATAGGTGCTAAGTTTAAAGAAAGTGAAAAAGCAGAAGCAGCTAGGCTAACCAAGGAGTTTCATGATTTGAAGTACATGGGTTCAGGGGGAGTTAGAGAACATATTATGAAGATGATCAATATAAATGGCAGACTCAGGGAACTCTTAATGGGGGTTAGGGATGAGCAAGTAGTGCATTATGCACTACATTCCTTGCCTAACAGTTTTAGTCATCTTAGGACCAGTTACAACTCTCAAAAGGGAAACTGGACTCTAGATGAACTTATATCCATCTGTGTGGATGAGGAATCTAGGATCAAGGAAGAAAAGGAACCTGCTACAACCATTAACCTCATTGAGAAGCCTAAAAGGAAAAAGCCCCAGAATAAGCTCAAGCCTACCAAAGCCATAACTAAGAGTTCAACAGCTGTAGTGGCCAAGGAAAACAGGCCATTCAGGTTCAAGTGCTACTTTTGCAAAAGAGTAGGACACATGAAAAAGGACTGCACTGGCTATAAGAACTGGTTAGCCAAAAAGGGTACGATTTTTTCTAATACAGTTTTTTTCCTTAGAAATTAATCTTATAAATGTTGAACCACAGTCTTGGTGGATAGATTCAGGCTCACCTATTCATATTACTAATTCTTTGCAGGGATTCATAAGGAGGAGAATCCCAAAAAGTGATGAAGTGAACCTGTGTGTAGGAAATGGCATGAGAGTAGCAGTCAAGGCTATTGGAACCTTAAAGCTCGATTTAGGATTAGGAAAATTATTAGTTCTGGACAATGTTTTTTATGTACCTTCCATGAGAAGGAATTTGGTTTCAGTTTCTCTTTTAGTAAAATCTGGTTGTAGACTTGTTATGGATAGTAATGGAATTCTTATTTCTAAAAATTCTGTTCAAATTGGTTCTGGTGTTATTATGAATGATTATTTACAGTTAAATTGTTCAATGGCTCAACAAGAAATTTTACTTGTTGAAAATAACACTAACAGTACTAGCACTTTAACAGGTGTTAAAAGAACCAAACTAAATGAAAAGTCTGCATTTTTATGGCATAGAAGACTCGGCCATGTTTCAAAAGAGAGACTGAAAATTTTGGTGAAAAACAACATCCTAAATGAACTTGATTTTTCTGATCTAACAGACTGTGTTGAATGCTTTAAGGGAAAAATAACTAATACTAGAAAGAAGACTGCATATAGAAGCCAAAATTTATTAGAACTCATACACACTGATATATGTGGACCATTTAGGCATCAAACTATCTGTGGAAATGTGTATTTTATCACATTCATTGATGACTTTTCTAGATACAGTTATATTTATCTACTTTCAGAAAAGGCACAAGCATTGAAAGCCTTTCAAATCTTTAAGTCTGAAGTAGAAAATCAACTAGAAAAGAAAATCAAAACAGTAAGATCAGATAGAGGAGGTGAGTTCTATGGCAAGTACACTGAATCCGGCCAACAAAAGGGTCCATTTGCCTTGTTTTTACAAGACAATGGAATTAAAGCTCAATATACAACACCCTATAACCCACAACAGAATGGTGTTGCAGAGAGAAAGAATAGGACTCTTTTGAACATGGTTAGATGCATGATGTGTACAACAGGTTTGCCTAAATTTCTGTGGGGTGAGGCTTTAAAAACTGCAAATTATATTTGCAACAGAACACCTAGCAAAGCCATAGAAAATACTGCTTTTGAGCTTTGGTGTGGCAGAAAACCTAGTCTTCATCACTGCCATGTTTGGGGATGTCATGCAGAAGCTAGGATTTATAATCCAAGCTTGAATAAACTTGATCCTAAGACAGTTAGTTGCTATTTTATAGGTTATCCAGATAAATCTAAAAGCTATAAATTATATTCTGCTTATCATTCACCTAGAATTTTTGAAACACATCAAGTAAAGTTTCTAAGTGAAAAAGTTCACAATACAAACCTTGAGGATTTATCCTCAGATTTTGAGGAAATTGTGTCGGATGAGAATATAAGCGTAGCATTGCCTTTAGAACAAGAAGTAACTGATCAAGTCACTGGTCGAGTAACTGACCAAGTAACTGATCACGTACCTATAACTAGTCAAGCAACTGACCATGTCACTGGACAAGTCACTGACCATGTAACTGGTCAAGTATCTGACCAAGTCACTGGTCGAGTACCTGTAACTAGTCATGTCACTGACCAAGTAACTGGTCAAGTACCTGTCACTGGTCATGTCACTGACCATGTAACTGACCAAGTAACTGTCACTGGTCAGGTAACTGACCACGTAACTGACAACCCTCAGCCTAGAAGATCACAGCGAGCAAGAAAACCAACTTATGGGGGGGAAGATAGTGACTACATTGTTTATCTGCAAGAAGCAGAAATTGAAATAGATTGTGCAGAGGACAATGATCCAACTACTTTTAACCAGGCTATTGAAAGTAATGAATCTCACCAATGGCAGCTAGCAATGGAAGCAGAAATTGATTCCATGAGCCAAAATGCAGTTTGGGAATTAGTTGAACCTGACCCTAATCAGAAACCTATAGGTTGTAAATGGGTTTTCAAAACCAAAAGAGATGCAAATGGCAATGTAGAGAGACATAAAGCAAGATTAGTTGCCAAGGGTTTTACACAGAAGGAGGGCATTGATTTTACTGAGACTTTTTCTCCAGTTTCTACAAAAGACTCGTTTAGGATAATCATGGCTTTAGTGGCTCACTTTGATATGGAGCTACACCAAATGGATGTTAAGACAGCCTTTTTGAATGGTGAACTAGATGAAGTGATTTATATGAAGCAGCCAGAAGGTTTTGTGCAAACTGGAAGTGAAAACTTAGTATGCAGGTTAAGAAAATCAATTTATGGCCTAAAACAAGCTTCTAGACAGTGGTACAAGAAATTTGATTCTGTAATTTCTACTTTTGGATTTACAGAAAATCTTGTTGATGAGTGTGTTTATTTGAAGACAGTTGGGAACAATTTTATTTTCCTAGTACTCTATGTCGATGATATACTTTTGGCTAGCAGTAACATCAAACTGCTTAAAGACACCAAGAGCTTTCTGTCAAAGAATTTTGACATGAAAGACTTAGGAGAAGCATCCTATGTACTAGGCATTGAGATTAAAAGAGATAGAGCACAGAGACTACTTGGTTTGTCTCAACAGAATTATGTTACCAAAATTCTAAAGAGATTTGGTATGGAGAAGTGTGCAACTGGAGAAGTCCCCATGTCCAAAGGAGATAAACTAACCAAGAAGCAAAGTTCCAAAAGTGATGTTGTGAAAGAAAATATGGAGTCAAAGCCTTATGCTAGACTTGTAGGAAGTCTCATGTATGCACAAGTCTGCACTAGGCCAGACTTGTCTTTTGCAGTAGGGATTTTATCAAGATTTCAGTCTAATCCAAGCCATGAACATTGGGTAGCTGGGAAGAAAGTGTTGAGATACCTGCAGAAAACTAAAAGTCACATGCTAGTTTATAGGCAAGTGGAGGATCTGAACCTCGTTGGATTTTCAGATTCTGATTTCGCAGGGAATTATCCAGACTCCAAGAAGTCAACTTGTGGATACGTGTATATGCTAGCAGGAGGTGCAGTTGCTTGGAAAACCATGAAGCAAACTCTAGTTTCAACCTCCACCATGCAAGCTGAATTTATTGCAGTATATGAAACTGTGTGTGAAGGACTTTGGATCAGGAATTTCTTGATGCAGACCAAAGTGTTAAGTCACATTGTGGCAGACACACTTGTGATTTATTGCGATAATGAAGCTGCAGTTTTCTTCAGTAAGAACAGTAAAAGGTCAAATAATTCTAAACACATTGATTTAAAGTATTACAGTGTTAGAGAAAGGGTTAAGCATGGTGAGATAGCTGTTTTGAGCATTGACACAAATTCGCAGCTAGCAGACCCCTTCACCAAGGCCTTGTCAGTAGCAGCATTCCAGAAACATACAGCCAGCATTGGAGTTTTAGCTAATCTAGATGCTTAGGTTCAGTAGAGAGTTAATCCAGTTGGAGCAATTTAAATTTCTAAGGTTTTTGAGTTCTTGTATTTTTTAGTTGTGGTCTTTTGACTTTATTTATCACAACTTGTTTGTAATGACAGATTTTATTATTATCAATAAACTTTTGAGGTATTTCCAGTTATGATTTTGCTGCAGCTTTATTGTTTTATTTTGGAAATTATCATCTTGTTTTGAATATCATACTTGCTATCAGATGACTTAAATCATGTGAAGCATGATGTTAAGGTTCAAGCAATATTTTTTAAGCCATCAGTGTTCAGTAAATTTGCTTGAGTTTCTGGTTTTAGAAACATAAAGTAGGACCTAATATATGTTTACTTGTTGATACACATTAACATATATTGTATCACTTCTGGTTGAACATATGTAGATTGCAGAAGCTTGTGTTAGTGGTTTTGAAACTCTGCATTTTTGTTAAAATGTATACTGTTTCTTGCTCTACATAAGTAACTGTGATCTGACCATGTTGGAATGGATTTTCGATTTGAGTTTGTTATCTGGCGCGCACTTCAGTAAGTTAAGTAGGTTTTGATGTTCTCTGGTGCAAATCATCGAGCATGATATGTGTGAGTCCAAGGGGGAGATTGTAAGATCAAATATGGACATAACACATATCATCATAAAGTAATTGATGATTAGCTTAACATCAATCCTAGTTTAACATGGATACAAACAGTAAATCAATACTAGTAACTTAATGAATAGTGTATCAATTCATTAAGGATAGTAATCCATTGCTTAGTCTACAAGAAAGGCTACAAGTTGTGATACATTAGGAATCTAACAGTGAAACCTAAACCGACAAGGAATGCTTTAATGGGAAGCTTCTTGAGGTTTAAGTCTCACATATATATACAGATGAATTGGTCCCTGATTACTACCACGACTATTGCATATTGTTCTGTCCATTGAGAAGCAAGTTGGTAAGTAACAGAAGACCATATTCAGTGATCGTGTTTAGCAGCTGCATGAGATGGAATCCATGACAGTGATTGCTGAAGGTAAGCCTTAATCCTATTATGATTGTTGTGCATATGTTGTGAGCATGTAACTATGGTTTTACATATGATTGCTAAAATAAATTATAAATATACATCAATTAGATGAAGAATATATAATAATGAATTAATATGTAGGAATAGATCCATACATGATTTTGTTTGGGACAAAAGCCCCATGTATCATCGATCTGGCAAGGTGGTTCAACACGTTACAATTCAATTGTTGTTTATGTTTCTTTTTTAAATTAATTACATTAGCAGTCACATTTATTGCATTCGAATTACTACAAAAAAAACAAAATACATGTTACATAATTAGTAATATAACAGTCAAAACAACAATGTTTCCCATTTGGTAAAACAAAAATGTGTACAACAGTTCATAATGTACGTAAAGATGGAGTGAGTTTCCTGTTATTGGTATTTAGGCACTTGACTAGGTCATATGGAATCATTGTTAATCAAATTCGTGTATTCAGGGTAAAGGTGCTCCAATCCATTTAATTATGATTGGAAGTTTCCAAAATCACAATGTTGGAAGTTTTGGTGCTCATGCACATTTGATATGTCAAGCCTCAGTCATGACACTAAACCATGAACCACATAAATTCTTCCAAATGGAATTCAGTTTTATTGTATGAGAGATTAGGGTTTGGCATTGAAGTTAGGTTTAGGGACTAAACGCGTATGTATTTTCTTAACTTGCATCATAAGATAAAATGTCGCATTCAAACTTATTAACAAAGTTGAAAAAAACCATCATATCGTGCAGGCTAGGTTGATGCGCAAGTAGCTAGAAAGATTTAAAAGGCATTGACCAATTCCAAAATGGTTGCTTTGTCTGATCATCAATCGTTTTAGAGCTCGATCAGTGGACTTCACCGCATTGTTGTGATTTGAGAGGCAGCAAATTTTGGCTGAAAGCTCCAACAGTCCTTGACCTGGCAGAGAATTATCTATCAAACCATTAAATCATATCATGCAATAAAAAACTGTATCGCTTATCACAAGTTACAGTCTTCCTCTTATCTGCTAGTCTTGCCGTAAAACCCACAGCAACTCAAATATCACTAACATGTTATTACTAACTATGCTATTATATCTGTTTTCTGACTAGACTCTAATGATTTCATAATTGACATGAGCTTATGAGATTTCAAAACCCCAATTGTACGTAAGAAGTTTTGGTGCCAAAATACATTGACACAGTCAATACATCCAAGTCACCTTCAAATGCAAGACTAAACCAATGCGTGTGTAGAAAAACTAACAAAAGAGTCGAGATCGGTTTTGAACTAAGATGTTTAAAAAATTAAAGTGACTCACATCTACCAATTTAAGTTGTCTAAGTTGTTTCCTAGCATTTAGTATCTAATTCTATAACCTAAAACTCCAACAGTTTATAAAAGTTAGAGGGAGACGGCTTAAACAACTTTTTTATCACTGCACGTACACTGCAGCAACACTTCACATTAAGTGGAACATTCTTCTAAGCTACACCGATGTTTTTTAAGATGAAAGACCTAAACCAAAATTTAGTCAGGTGGTGAAGTTGATGACAAGCATCGGTGCAACTCGGGGCCGAAAACAAACCCTTCTTAAAACCCAGATTTACAAAGACTGAAAAAGGCATTGACGTCAAGACAGAATTGGTACGCGGTTTCTGTGTTCAACTCAAGACAATTGTTTTGATCACATCAATCACTTTAGCTCTTGGACTGAGAAACACATGAAGAAACTTCTAACAACATCACCCGAATAACGAAACAGTCCATGCTATGGCTCTCTCACTATCTACTTCTCTATATATATGCACCCTCAAATTTGATATGGAATTCATATATCTATATCTCACTCTTTTACAACAATGTCGAACTCTTTACTCTCTTTCTTCAATAAGAAGTCATTAGACGACACAATGAAACTCAGGGAGCCTGGCGTCAAAAATGCTATATATAGAGATGAGTTGAGTAAGAAGCCAATTTCAAATTACAGGCAAAAGATTAACTGCAGTTACTTGGAAAGTTCGGAACCACTGCTCAGCAAGAGGGAAGAAAAAGAAGATGGGAAAGGAGTAGTGGTGATGAGAGTAAAAGTTAAGATGACAAAGCAAGAAGCAGCTCGAATGCTTTCCAGGTGCAAAAATGGAGGGGTTCTTGAATTCAAGGATGTGGCAAATGAGCTCACAAAGATTCCAATCAATCGTGTTACCCTTGATCAGTCCCCTGCTTGTACTAGCAGTGCTGCAGGTCCGGTTTTGAAGAGCATCCCTGAAGAATATTGAGATCGGAGTTCCGTTGCAGCTTCCATTATTAGGAAGAATACTATTAGCTAGCACTAATTCTTTTCCCTCCATCACAAAATAGCAAATATATTAGCAGGGGAGTATATACTTGAGATGTTTTGTAATAGACATTTTCTTAAAATTTGAATTCGGATATTCGTTGTTGGTTGACATTTAAATTAAGCTTATACTGATTAAAGGAGCATTGACCAACCCCAATTCTAAACTTTGCTTGTTTGGGAGGTCCCCTGGGAGTCTTGGCTTGGACATCAATTAGTACTATAGCAAGCAAAGACTTCAACTGGGTAGATATATGGTAAAGCTAGTTTTGAATTTGGGTGATGACTCCAATATGCAGTACATGACCCAGAGAAATATCAACCACTTTAGCTCTTGACTGAAAAACACATGTAGAGTCTTCTACGCACTCACAACATTGCCCAAATAGCACTGCATTCTCTCACTATTCATATATGCTCCCTCAACTTTATTATGGAACTCATATATATATATATACCTCTCACACTCTTCTACAATAATCTTCAATAGGAATTCATTTGATGACACACTACAACTTAGGAAGCCCTGGTGCCAAAAATGCTCTATACAGAGATGACGTGAGTAAGAAACCATTTTCAAATTACAAGCAAAAGAATGGCAGTTACTTTAAGAGTTCGAACCACTACTGATCAAGAGGGAAGAAAAAGAAGATGAAAAGAAAGTGGTGACGAGAGTAAAAGTTGAGATCACATAGCAAGAAGCGGCTCGAATGTCGAATACTTTCCGGGGGCAAAGATGAAGGGATTTTTGAATTTTGAGTACAAAGATGTAGCAATTGAGCTCACAAGGTTTCCAATGCACCGCGTTACTCTTGATCAGTCCCCTGCTTGTACTACAGTGCTGCAGCTCCAGTTCTGAAGAGCATCCCTAAAGAATATTGAGAGGAGTCTAATCGCAACTTCCATCATTAGAGCAAGTTTACCCGTTGGGGGTAAATATCAAAGTCGAAAAGTCAAGGCGTCGACCAGTCAAGAAACTGTTCACTGCCATTAGACATGGGTTTCCACCCGTTTGCTTCTTGACCAGTCAGTTTTACTGTTCATTGATTTTTTTTTTTTTTTAAATTGGAAAATTGAAATAGATTTGAAGTAAATAGATGTTAATTAATAATGAAGATTTATGGATAATTAATGTCATATTGGATATAAACAAATTTGGAAGATGAGAGCTATATGAAGAGGAGGAATGTGTAACTATGAAATATAATTTGAATTAAGAACTTATTAAAAAGATTTAGAATTAAAGAATTTTTTGAAATATATTTGAATTAAAAATGAAATAGAGAATTTATTATAATTTTTAGATTTTTTTTAAATGAACTTTTCTTACCATTTATAGCTAGTTTTTCTCTTAAAAAAAAAACTGTTTGTTTTAATTACATTTGCAAGCATATTAATTGAATGCCATTGGATGGAGACTTTAATTAAAACAAACGGCCCAAGATTGGTTTCAAAGAAGAAGCCAATAGCATTGAGCCACGTGCTCACCAAAACCCCACTCTTTTAGCTACATGCATGTCTCTCTCTTCACCCAACTTGCTGACATCACCCACAATAGGGACTGGGCCAAGCTGGCAACCGGGGAAGAATTGTCAAGGAATATGTCATCAGCTTAGCCTTTTTCTTGGACTGGGTCAAGAAAAGCCAGATTTTGGCTGGTCAAGGAAGGCCCGGTGGAAGGAAGATTTTGGTATTTGAAGGTCACCACCTCACCAAATCCATGTGGAGGCCGGTCAAGGAAGGACCGGTGGACTTGCTCTTAGGAAGACTGGAAGAGTACTAGTACGTAGATCTATTTTTGTCGCAGCCAAAATACATAACTAGAAAATTAATTAGCAGTGGAAGTTCGATTACGTAAAAATTGTATGTGTAATATATATAGATAATAGCTTTGGTAGCTTGAATCTTTTGTCTTCTGCCCCACCACCTTAAGCTTGAAGACTCTAGTGATAGTTTAACATGTATCAAATGTGGGTAGAAGTACCGACTAATCCAAATTCCAAATTCTGCTCGTTGGGTGCCCCTAGGACACTAGGAGTCTTGTTCTTGGACATCAGTCGGTACTTTAGGTAAGGGAGACATGTGGCAAGCTGATTTTGAATCTGGAATTCTGGATGACATGTGAAGGATAAATTGTTGTGATGACGGGAGCAATGTTTGGGTGAAGATCGAGTACATCCTGCAGCACTTGACCCAGACAAATATCAATTACATGAGAAGGATTATCATGCAATTTATAGCAATATCAAATATATAATTATATATAACTAACTTTCAGTAGCCAGGCCAATTTAATCTTCTTTAAAAAACCAGTAACAATACTAAGCAATGACATAATCATTGCCATTTTTTTTTTCTTGAGCACTCATAACCAGTAACAATAGTAACAATGCCAGAGTAGTATCTTGGGCCGTTTCAAACTTCCAAGTGCATGCATGTATTGACTATTGAGTAAAGACTGTAAATCCGGTAAACAATAAACATGTTGGAACGAGGGGTTTAGCCGTTTAGGAAATTATTTAAACAAAATTGGGGAGAATATTCCGTTCTTAGAAGATAAAAACTAACATAACAGATGCTAATGTTTTCTTAGCAACATGATAGACGATATATTGGGACATTGGCATTTACAAGATTTTTTGTTGAACGTTTTTCTAAACTAGTTGTTTTCAAATATGAGGAGTTCAGCACAACATTGTGTGTGCAAACAAGAAACGACCGACTTTGATATTGAATTATTGATTATACTTGTAATTTAGTTTTTTGTCATATGTATCTATGTCTCATTTCGTCGTTACTCCGCTTTGTAAGAGTGTACGAGAAAATATGAATTAATAAAATATCTACTGTAACACCTAATTATGACCACGAGTAAGTGATTTTTCATTCATCTCTTAATCTAACATATAGAGAAGTGATGCAAGGGTCATGAAACTCATGACTATTCAATCATATTAGACTAAGTTGGTGCTTTAGTCTAATATTGTACTGATATCGGAATATTTTCGTTGGCCAATTTAATGAATCTAAACAACGACAAGCGTGGCCCATAACTCGCTATTGTACAGATATCAGAATATTTCTGATGACTAATTTAATAAACTCAAATTGAGTCCATAACAATTAGAGAGGGACCCGCCTTTTTATCACTTTTTTAATGTGAGATCAAACAAGGATAAAAAATAAAATTTTAAGGAATAAAATCCACAAGATTAATAACAAATGTATAATAGCATCAAAAGAAATCCGAAATGGATTAGATCGTCTTATAGAAAAAATAAAAATAAAAAACCAAAGTGAAATTTTCGATTACTGGCAAAAAAAAATTAGAGATCTTGAGTTCTTGACCATTTACCCAATTTGGGCTCAACAAATGCCTAGTTACTCTACTAAAAGATTTGTGTGCCTACTTATCCAATTTAAATGTAAAAAGACAAGTTTACCATTCAAATAATTAGAAAGTTATTAAAGACTTTGCCAGACTCCGGTCACCTGTCGGAGGTTGCCAGAGGTTCCCAAATAGGTCGCCAGAGACCTTTATTACCCCCAATAAATTTTTATTGGGGGACAATAAAATATTTATTGAGTATTATTGGGGGTAATTAAAAGTTTATTGGAGAGCAATAAAGCTTATTAAGTATTATTGGGAGGCAATAAAAAGTTTATTGGGTATCATTGGTGGGCAATAAAACCGGACTCTGGATTCCCACGACCGGTGACCGGGGCAACAAAGTCTCTCTCTCTAAGTGACAAAGGGAGAGAGGGTTGACCACCAAATCAAACCCGAAGGCGGTAAGAAAGAAGAAGAGGCCACCGTCTAAGTGGCAGAATCCTCCCAGAGGTAGGCTGAAAATAAATGTTGATGGTGCTTTCAGAGTTGATAGTGGATGTGGAGGTATTGGAGTAGTGGTCAGAAATGATTCTGGTACGAGTATTGCTGCGCTTGCTAGACCTTTTGTACATGCACACTCGATTCTTAATATGGAAGCGGAGGCGTGTAGAACTGGTCTACTTCTTGGGATTCACCAAGATTGGGATGACATTGATATTGAAAGCGACTCTGCCATTTTGATTGCTGCTCTACAGAGTGAGGAGAAGAATTTCTCGGAGGTAAGTCGGGTTCTTGATGATTGTAGAGATTATCTTGATGCTTTCCAATCAGTTAGAATTCGGCATATTTACCGTGAAGCAAATGGTGTTGCGGATAGACTTGCACACCTTGCTAGTTGTTTTGCTATTGATGATGTATGGTTAGATAAGACTCCTGCTATTATTCAGGACGTTCTCTACGAGGATATGTGTCATTGTTCTTATGTAGCTTGGGGTTCAGGTTTTATGTCTCCCCCGATGCAAAATTTTACTACTATTATTATAATAAATGGAACCGGGCGTGGGGCTGAGCCTCCCAGCTAGGTTGGGTTCCAAATCCCTATTCAAAAAAAAAAAAAAAGGGAGAGAGGGCAAAATGGTCCCACAAATAAATAAAAAATAACTTAATTGAGTATTAGTGTAAAAAATATGTAATTTTTTTAGTAAGTGGGCAATCTTATAAGATGTTTGGATAAATGAGGTTGATGTAGCTTAAATTTAGATAAATAGATAATTTCTCAAAAAATTAATGTCTTTTAGTTCAAAATCCAAGTTACTGGTTTATCTCACTCTTAGATTATTTATTTCCTTCTATTTCCTTTTAGATTAAGGTTAAAGCCTGTCCATCTCTAATATCAAGGGAAGCAGCAATATTGCGGCATTGGCACACAAATTTGTCTAATTGAGTACTCTGAATAGTTTCCTGATGTATCAATCAATATACAACGGGGTGCAATTGGGTTTCGATTTTGGGCCTCTCTTTTTTTTTATTTTTTTTCAATCTACCACCCGATCTTTGCTTACCCGGGCGACCCAAAATCCCCTTCTATTATAAACCCTCTCCCTCTGCACTTTCCTCTTTTCTAAAGCAACGAAATCCTCAGACCAGTCAGATATGAGTGGGAAACTGGATCAAGCCTCTGCCTCTGCGTCGCTTAATGCTTGTCAGCGGTCTAGATTGATGAACACACACATTAAACAAAATAAATAAATAATAATAATAATAATAAGATGAAGTATAGTGCATACCATTCCAGAAGGTATTTGTGATTTCTTTCCAATTCCTCCCATCCCTCTAATCTGAATCAGGCCCAAATTCACAGATATTTGGGTCGATGAAGCTGAATCTGAATCTAAATCGAATTTGCATGAATCTGAGCACTGGGAAAATCAATGCGCGAAAAGATGAGGGGGTTGAAGAATTCCGGAGCTATTATCTCTGCTCGGTCAGAGATTCCAGAGTTGTAAATTTAGGCTCCGTTTGGATAGCAAGAAATCATGATATGAAATGTGAATTAATTTCATTTTCTATGTAGATGTGCCGTTTGGTTGTAATTAGAGATTGGAAAGGAAATAAAAAATGAGATTTGACTGCAACTCCCTCATAAGCCTGAATTGAAACACCTAGTAAGGGTGATATTTTAATTCTATTTCCCACCATCAAAGGCAAAATTACATAAATTATTCCCTAAAAAATTTATATTCTCTCGCAAACATTCATTTTAAGTTAATGTCATATTTGTACTTTAATTTTTTTTTTTTGAAAGGAAAAATATTCAAGATGATAGAACTTTAATTAGTAAAAGGAAAAATTATAATTTTATATTTCATTCTTATGACTTACAAAGCACTACAATAGGAATTGAAAATAAATTTCATAATTTAATTTTCAATAATGTTCCAAACACCCACATGGAAATACTGAAACCTATTCCATTTCATATCGGTCTCGAAAGGAAAATAAATCATTTTCTTATTTTAACATTCATGCCGACCAAACGGGGCCTTAGAGTTAAACATTTGGCTTTTGATTTGAGTATGGAGAGTCTAAGCTTGAAAATAAAGGTTAAGAACTTAAGTATAAAGAGTGAGAAATGAGATTTTTTTTTTTTGTCAACTAGTGAGAAATGACCTTTAAATACCTGTTTGTTTAGGTTTAGGTTGGGCTCAGCAAATTAGTACCACTCACGTAAAAAGAATGATGAATGTCTCCCACCCTCTGCTTTCTTCCTTCTTCAACACATACACAACTGCCTCAAATTAGTGTGACTGGTGTTATTTGATCAGGCCCAACTAGAAGCCCATTAACGTAGAACAGTAAAAACTCAAATTCTTGTTATTGACTAATAATATTTATTACCTTGATGGAATGATGGCTTGATGTGAACATGAATATTGTCGAAACTTGTTAGATAGGATTACATTTTCAGATTCAAGTACTCTTTAAGTCTTTAACTAAATTGACCCAAACAAAAAATTTACTCTAACTAACTACTTCTCTTGGCATGTGGGAGAAGATGTGTGTGCCTAAGAGTGAAGGAGGCATGGGTTTTAGGAACTTGGTCTCTTTCAATCTGTCACTTCTTGCGAAACAAGGGTGGCGTTTACTAACCAAGCCGGATTCCATTGCAGCTAGACTATTTAAAGCAAAATATTTTCCAAACTCGGATTTTCTGCATGCTGAGGCTGGACAGGACATTTCATTTACGTGGCGCAGCATCCTGGCAGGTAGAGATGTGTTGGCTAGGGGGCTGAGAGTGCAGATTGGGGATGGTAGAGATGTGTCGGTGTGGGGGGATGCATGGCTACCGCTACCTTATAGTTTCAAGCCATTCTCATCACCTATGGAAGGTACAGAAGACTGGAGGGTTTGTGACTTGATAGATCAAGATCAGAAGGAGTGGATTCTGCCGGTGATTGAGGAACTGTTTACTGATGTTGAGGTGGCGATAATACAACGTATACCTCTTAGTATACGTCCTGCAGCGGACCGATTTGTTTGGCATTATGACAAGAAGGGTGTATTCAGTGTTAAGGCTAGGGTGGCTATGATGTAGCACGCACATTGGCAAAACATACTATGGCGGCCTCCTCTTCTGCTGGAGTGAATAGTGAGGCTCATGGGGTTCGGCGGGTGGTCTGGCGAGCGAGAGTCCCACCCAAGGTGAAATCATTTGTGTGGAGGCTTCTGCGGGGTATCCTTCCTAGTTCCTACACGTGATGCGCTACAGAAGAAGGTTTGTATTTTGGACACCAATTGTCTGTTCTGTGATAAATGTGTCGAAAGGGATGTGCATGTGTTTAAAGACTGTGAAGCACTTGATGTGTTTTGGCATGCTAGTGAGGTTGGTTTTATACCGAGGAAACAACCAGGAGACATGGTTCAATGGTGGATTAGGGATGTGGTGGTTTCGATTCCTAGGGCCCAGGTTGACAAGTTTATGGTGTGCATGTGGGTAATTTGGAGTGAACGTAATAGAATTGCATGGAAAGGAGGTGTTTATAATCCTTTGTGCATGGCTAAGTGGGCTACTCATTATTTAGAAGAATTCCACAAACTGCACCCAGTAGCATCTAAGACCAGGAACCGCCCTCTGTCAAGATGGGTTTGCCCACCTAGTGGAAGGCAGAGGATAAATGTGGACGGTGCTTTTAAGTTTTAAGCTGGGCACTGAACATAATGGTCTGGGGGTGGTGGTAAGAGATTGTGATGCAGTGTCTGTGGCGGCAATGGCCCGTCATATACCCCATTCTTCTTCTGCATTACATGTTGAGGCTGAATCTGTTAGAGCTGGGCTGCTTTTAGCCATACGTGAGGGATGGTCCGAGGTTGAACTGGAGACTGACAGTGCTAGTCTAGCTTCTGCACTAGCCACTTCTATTGCGGACTTCTCTGAAATTGGTAGGATTGTGGATGATTCTAAGGAGTACATGGATGCTTTTTCTTTCATTTCGGTTCGCCATATTTATCGTGAAGCAAATAGTGTTGCTCATCATTTAGCACACTTTGCTAGTTATTCTTATTATGATGATATTTGGATTGGAGAGACACCCTCTATTATTGAGGATGTTCTCTTGGAAGATGATTGTACTCGTACACGGGGTTTAGGCACCACGTCCCCCTCGTTGTACAATGCTTTGAATAATAACATCTAATGGGGCTAATTAATATCCCCCTTTCAAAAAAAAAAAAAAAAAACTACTTCTCTTGGCTTTGAGCATTTGAGCACTAGAGAAGCAAGGAGTTACTTATCCAATGTTCCAATAGTAGCTACCAATCTAGAAATCTACCATATGCCACTTCCCATTTACAAATAGTCAAGTGTTTCCATCTTCTCAAGCTATATCATTCATCCAAAAAAAAAAAAAAAATTCAATTACAACTTACAACTTTCCTTGGTAATAAATCAAATTTTTATTAAAATTGTGAGGTACAACACATATCTAATCCAAAAGCATTTTTACTTGCTCGATGTCTACGCCTGAAATAAGAGATGTCTTGTTTGTAATTTCTCACCAACTCCTCCCATTCCTCAGGGTTAAAGAATGAGAGAAGAATAGGGTGAGTCTCTCAGTATTATAACAGGAGGGAGTGAGGGAAGCGGCATATATGTAAACACGTTGAGGGTTAAGGCGAGCCTCGCTCTCAGAGTGTGTGTGTGTGTATATAATATTAATTTAAATTCTTAGGGCTCATAAAAATACAATTACACAATTACCCCATGCTTCAAAAGAGAAAATAGAGTAACCATTTTTTTTCTATGAATATGATACTTATTACTTTGTCACAATCGTATTGTGGACATCACAACATTATTTTTCTCACCTCGTTATATGTCTTAAGTATTGTATAAACTTTGTAGGAGCTGATGATCTTTGTGATTGTAGAGTCATATAAACTTGACTGATTATCGGCAGTCCCACAGGCTTGTATGGAACTTCCAACTCGCAATAAGAAGTGTTTGTTATTGGGTGATCATTGTGTTGATGACCTTACAACATTGAGGCCTCGTTTGTTTGGCGGATTTGAGGACTTGGGAAAGGAAAGTTATTCCTTTCCTTTGTTTGGTAACCACAAAGTCCGGAAATGCTTTCCTGACATAGGGGAAAATTGGGGGTAAACTCATTCCACTCAAACTTCATGGGATTGAGTTTCCCATCCCATTTCCCAGCATTAATTGCAATAATTTTGGACAATAATACCCCAACATTAATTGCTTAAGTACCCTTGGTAGTGTTGAAAATTCATTCTAGGTTGTTTTTATTTTAAAATAGAAGGGTATTATTGAAACATTGATATATTTTTACTTTCCTTTCCTACACCAACCAAACATCGGAAGGGAAATCAAATGGTCTTTCCTGGATGTTTTCCCTGCTTTACCAAACACAGGAAAGGAAATCTGACAGGAACTTTAGTTTCCTTTCCCAACAGGAAAGACAAGGGAATTGATTTCCCTTCCGTGAACCAAACGAGGCCTGAAGGTTCACTGTGGTTTGTGTAACATGGACCCTCTTTTGAGCTTGCAGTGAGAATATGAGGTTTGTTGCGACGGCTTTCGTGGCGATTCTGTTTGGCTTCTTTGTAGGAGTATAATTTCCAACGATCCGTTAACTAAGGTGCAAGGCTTTTGTTTGTTTGAATAAGTTTCTAGAATACAACCAACCAAGATCTCTCAATTTATGAAGACCACTTCCCATACCAAATTGAACTTATAATTACTAATGCCAATATGCTTGAATTCACCATCATTCATACATATTTGAATTTGCTATCCATCTTTAGCCTGAAGTTCACTTCACCTTCACCTTCAAACGCACCTGTCCTTGTGGTTATAACCTTCCCAGTGCATGGAGAAGTCTCCGGTGCCACAACGGATACATTCTAGTTTCCATGCCACCACAATGCCAGCAATTCCAAGAGAATATGTGCTGCCAACAGTCATGGAGTACAAGGTAAGTTTCGATGACTTCATTTCATGTAACAAAACTGTTGTTACAGGCAATAAGGTCATCGAAACTGTAACGTTATTCCCAAAATGAAATTGGGCTGCTAAGATGGTTAAATGTTGTGTCAATCCAAAATGTGTCGTTCTCAGCATTGATATCCAGAATTCAGATATATTAGTGGTAATCTTTCACGGCTTCAGCATGCTAAATGGTTGTGACGGTAGGAGGGAGCAAACTTTTGGTGAAGCCTCCAACAGTACGTACTTGAACCAGTAATGTACTAATAATATATATGATAAGGAAGATCATGCAATTCTTAAATCGATGAACCTAAACCTTATTTACCAGTGAAAACAGTACTGAGAAATATTAGAGATCTTGTGGCAAATCAGAGCAATTTTCTAGTTTTTACAACAAAATATTCAGTTATTACTGCTGGTCGCAAAATGCCACCCTGTAGATTGCCTAGCTAACTCATCAATCATCATTAACTACACAAATAATAACCTAACTTGAGAAATAATGAGTAAGAAAATTAAATTGAAGATCATGTGCCAAGATTAGTGTGATCTTTATAATTGCAGAGAGTTATTGCTCTGCTAATCTTGGTTGTGCAAGTGTAATCTATAGGGTTTTAAGTCATTGCTATGAACCACTTAATCGTTGGAATGAGAGGTTTAGGGAATTACTCAAATGAAAAGTCAAAATAAACCTATATTATACCCAACAATTTTATGATTTTTGATTATGCAGAACTTGAACGGAAGTCAAAATGTTTTTAAAGATTGCTGCTGCTAATAACTTTTTGTAGTTATCAGATTCAAGACTGTACAGCCATTATTAGTTCATAATGGCAAGACCTATAATTCTATAATTTTGTATGTAAATATAACAGATGGTTGGTTCTGCATTAATTCATAATGAAATGCATATTGTGAATCGGTAAATCCACTCGTGAACCATACCACACATCACATGCATCAGTAGTCCAAGTCCAGTTAGAGTAATAATAAATAGATTCAACAACCACATGGGTTTTGGATGCTTGCTTCAACATTGGGGCCCAAATGTATTAAAATTGATTAGATTAACTACTCAATTAGATCGAGTATCTAAATGTCTTTAATTTGTAATTGTTCAAGCTTTCACTTTGTTACTGATCATTCTCCAAGCATGTTATAACAGAAAAGTTTATGAGTCGAGTCATTGTGATAGCTGATAATAGAGATGGAAGTGCTGAATTAGTACAGAGATTATGTGAAGCAGTTTCATTAACCATAATGAACATGAAAAGTTTAGGTGCTCAAATTGCTTGAAAACATCATACATATAGTTCATGTTCCATCTCAACCACTTGAGGGCTCCCCACTCACTGAAATTTTAATTAACTAATTACAGAACTGGGTCATCACCCACATCAGAACTCTCACAAAACAGAGTTAAAGAATGAACAAAATAAAGAAAGAAGAGGGTTTGGATTTAAAGAGTACTGATCTATCTATCCATATCTTCAAATAGTTCAGGGCATTCCATGATACTGTCCAAAGAAGGCTTCCAAGCTTCTTCAACTAGTACTAACTTACCTCTGCCTTTCTGGATCTCCTCCAGAACTTCTTCTAAGCTCTTCTTCCCTCCTTTGTCTTGCAGCTGAAGCATCAACATCTGTAGCTCTTCTTTTGTCAGCACAATCTTTACCCTCAATTTTCCATCTTCCCCCGAATTAATGCCTTCCTTCCCAAACCTAATCTCATCTCCTTTCTGCTTCTGCATCTGCTGCATTTGATCCTCTTCTTGCTGCTTCTGTGCGCATGTCTCCATGCAGTTTCCCATGATCTTGGGGTTCCTGTATGCTCAAAAATTGCTTTCAAATCCGCGAACCAAACGAACCCTAAACAACTGTGTTGGGGTTTTGTTGTGAAGAAAAACACCTAGTTGTAGAAGTAGTTTTAGCTTAGACAGAGCTGTTGTCCATGTAAGGCTGGGGTGAGAGAAGGGAGAGCATGTACTTATAGGGGAGCAAGTCCAATTATTTGGATACAATAAAAACAAAGACAAAAAGATTACGTAGATAATGTATGATTTGTAATTTGTAGGATTTAATTCTTTACTTTAAAAGTGAAAACCTTCTCTTCTCACCGTCTATGTCATGTTCTGACATTTTATGAAGGGATTGGTGGACTATGACATACAGCTAACTCATTGTTTGTCCCATTTAAAAACAAAAATCAAAACTATTTTTGTCACGATATTGTTAAATAGAATAGAAAACCATTTCTATATTGCTTGGTTAGAAAGCCACGAGGGAACAGACCATTATTTGTCGGTACCAATTTTCTGGCTGAGTGGCTGATATCAACGTATAGAAATTAGTACTGTTTTTTGTACAAACTGTGGAATCACAAACCAAACAAAAATGAGTACTTATCTATAATACAAACTGTGGAATCACAAATCAAACAAAAATGAGTTCTTATCTATAATACAAACTGTGGAATCACAGACCAAAGAATCATTTTAGCCAAATTTTGGAAGTATTTTGATAGAAAAGTATTTGCAAATTTAAGATGCTCAAACACGAGAGAAAACAAAACCCCTTTTGTCACTTGTTTCCAATTTGCTTTTATTTTATACTAATGCAAATAAGCTTTGCAGCCTTTATCTATGCGCTAATGACCAATAGTTGTCGAAAGTATCATAAAAGATAATAAACACCTCATGTATCGTTATAAAAGTGAAACATATGTCGACAATGGTTAGGGTTGAAGATTCATTCATGATTAGAATAAATATTTGATGACATTGTTCAACACCGTAACCAAAAATTTCACGGTACATGATCATCCACAGCAGCTGTATTTAAAGATAATCTTCTACTCATGCAACCATAACTTTTTTGTTCTTTTTCGAGCCAAATAGAGAGAAATAGTTGGCAATCTGGACATTTCTTGGAATCTAGAGACCAAATCAATGGAAGTTTCACGATCAAATTAATAAATCGACCCCATTTCCGGGACATGTCACGGGCATACAGGAAAATCCCTAGACCCAAACCTCATATGCCCACCATGACACGATCATATAATAGAGAAATTTGTAGCCCAAGCATTTTTGTTTAATGATAAAAAGAAATGAACTTATAAAAGCCTGTGGAAAATTAGTCACCGTCAACCATTCAAACCATTCTATAATTTTGCTTACGCAGTGAGGCATTTAAATATTCTCGATTGAACTTCAATTTGAGTAATTTGATTCAATGTGTGTTGAATTGTTGCTTAATTTGGTTGTGTTAGTGTAAATTAATGTTTATTTGTTCATCATTTTTATGAAGGATTTGATTTGAGATATTTGCTTTTCGCAAAGAGATTTCGTGTTTGTTGCGATTGCAGCTCTACATACTGAGAATTATGCAACTTAGAGGTTTTTCAGATAAGAATGAGGTGAATCTCAGCTAGGTTTTTCAGACCTGGAGGCGCTGCTGAGTGAAGCTCTCGACGGCTTTGTGGTTCTCTTGGCCAAGCTCCCGATGCCTCTCTCTCTCTGAGACTCACTCACACTATGAAGATGGGAAATGAAATTCCAAAGATTTGGATTGATGTTGTTTGATGTTTCCCAAGCTGTGAGGATCGGAGTTAGGGCCTTGATTGGTGGTGGGATTCGCTGTGACTTCTCTTTTTCTGGAAGATGCGACGGCTTCGGGGACGGTTTTGAACTGCAGACGGCGACCGGGTTTTGGTCACGAAGAGAGTGTGAGGAAGAAGAAGACGAACAGTGAAGGGACCATAATACCCTTCAAAGTTTGCCAGGTGGCTAACACCGTAACGACAAACAGTGTTTTAGGTACTAAAGTTGGGTCGGGCTAGATAACCTGGGTACCAAAGTGATAGTTTTGAAAACTTAGGTACTGAAGTTACTAGTGGGCCATAAGTTGAGTACTGTTTGTATTTTTTTTCCAAATATAAAAGCAATAAATCAACTTTTTCTTAATGTGCATGTGAATGTGGCATAATTTACGTAAGAAAAGTCGATCGATTTCACCTACTTTAGATTTTATTAGAAGTGAAATACTACTTGGATAGTGATATGCAACTTTGCGAAAATAACAACACTGCCTTTCTCATTTCACGACCAAAAGTGAGGAAAAACAAGCAAAGTTTTTCATTCCTTTTCATCAATGAGTCAAGTTTAAAAGCAGAACAGGAATCACTATGACCCATACTGACCTACAAACTGACTCAGAGTGACATAAGTCAGTTTTTAATGACCCAGTGACCCAACGGATAAAAACAAAGATAAAAAAGCATTGGATAGAGTCCGACTCCGTGACCTAGTAACCCTATAACCAACGGGTGAACTTACTCTAACGCATGAATACAATCAGATGCCAAGATTTTGGGGTGGAATCAGTATGTGAAAGACAACTCGAACGGTGCAAGACAACCATCCCGAAAGACAAATGACCCGAAATTCTCTAAAGGCCTAAAGGGAGATTAGGGTGTCACAGGCGAAGAGTCTGCCACATTATCTGGTAGTGACATCATTCTGTTTTGCTTCATACATCAGTTTAAGAGTGACTAAAGTTCATACTTCTACATTGTATGTTCCTTAAAGCGGTGTGAACACTAATATGTCTTAATCCATCTTCATTGTCAAGCAACCACTAGGGACCATTTATAATAATTAGGCTTATGACAGAAACTTCAAATGAAATGTAACAGTAATGCAAGAGTGATTGGACATTTATTAAAGCCGAACCACTGTAATCTTTGCAGGGTTAAGGTTTTCTTCCCTTACAATGGCAATGCAACGTGATTCCATTCAAAGTTGGGACATTCCTGTCGAAACCCCAACTACCTAAACTAATTTAGCTCAATCTATTGAAGTAATCATGACGATAAATGACATTTTACATAAACAAAGCATAATCGAAGGAGAAAATCAAGTGATTTTTCTAACATGCAACAGATGAAACGTAATAGAAACTCAACTTGGACTACATGAATTATAGTTTATTTCTACGAGGATAAACAGAAAATAATTTAAACTTCAGAACACTTATTTTAAAATTGGAAATTTTCTCCTTGTCTAAAGCAAATCAAGTACAGTAATCCTTATTACTCGACAGTCTCCAGAGTTTAGGTAGAGAAATGACTAACTTTTAAAATTTGAAAGACTCAATCAACTGTAAAACAGATAGATACAACTATTTCCGTTTCCCAAGGGAGCAAAAACAAACCTACTTTTGTCCCCTCTTTTAAAGTGAGTTGACAAAACTAGCAAATTCATAATGAAGGGAATAGTTAATAGTTAAGTGTCAATCACAAAATCAGGGGCCCTAGATTTACTGAACCAACCACATTATTTAATTGCCAAGCTTTAGACCAGAAGAATGATGCAACAAATCAACATCCGAATCGCACATGAAGTTTTGAGCTTATTAAACTGATAATTTCACTAACAGACAATGCAGAAAGAAACCTATCAGAAATTCAGAATATAGATGATGTAGAACCAGCAGATGATGCATAAACTTTCTCTCTTGACATATTTCCTACTATTTTGCACAAGAGGTAGAATTAATTTCCTTGTCAGCTCACAACTAGAAATGTCTTCTTTAGCATTTTAGTTTCATATGATCTACAGCAAAACAAGTTCTTCATAAACAGTAATGGTCTTAACCAAAGAAACCCTGGAAATATATACACAATCATAGCGATTTAGAGAATTCACTTGATTTCATGTCAAAGTTATTTAGAGGAAGTTCAAATTAAAATCATAAGGTGTTTGATAAGTCTGCAAAAATAACATGGATACTAGTAAGAGCATTCTAACTTTAAAAAGCCTAAGATAAGCAAAGGCCTTTTATAATGTTTACTGAAACCTGGATCAACTCAAAAGCAGAAACAGAAGATTAATATTATTACATGCATGCAACTGCAGCAAAGATCCAGGAATAACTCACTCTACACGCCTGCGTTTCTTTAGATTCTCAAAAATCTGGTGGACATCAGCAGATGTGATTGCTTTCGATGGATCAAATGATCCCTGCAAAAATAAAAATAAATTGATAATTTAGAAAATCTCACGTTCTGAACCAGCTTCTTTGCATGATTTTAATATATAAAAGCAATGCATGGAACAAAACTATATTTTTAATCATAGATGACATACCAGGAAAGAACAAAGCTCATCTTTGATATCTGCAATACCATTCAGAATCTCAATTTTCTCTACATGGCCAAGGTTATCCAGCATACTTAACTCTGCCCCCTCACGTTGCTGCAACTTTTCTTCTCTCTTCTGCTTTGCCATTTTCTCATACTCAATGATTGAGTCCTCCTTGTCAATTAGAAAACTAATATGCTTCTGTTTATAAAATTCACTGCACTTTTCACACCTGCAAAGAGCATTCCGCCAGTTTTTTGAAAGAAACATTGGCTTACTCTCTGAAACAGGGGAAGCAACTGCCAGATCAACTCCAATAGCGCAAGTAGGACGTGTATCAGCATCTGTAGCACATTGCTCTGAACATATATTCTTCCCAGAATTTTCTCCAAGTGAAACTTCCCCTCCAGACACAGATTCAGAGTTGGTAGTAGAACTCTGAGGAATATTTTCTAGCTTTCCAGATCCACAAGCTAAAGGTACTTCATCTGCTATAACTTCTTTATCTTTTCCAGTCTTAACAGAAGAATTGTTTTGGCTCCTTGCTTCCAAGATGATTCGAGTATATAGTCTTAGAAAGGAGCAAACTTTTGAGCATGCTGCGCATATAAAATCCTCATATAGAGGTTCACCTTCTCCATCTCTTGGAATCTGTAATAAAGGACGAGTACAATGTTACCATGATAGTTGGACAGAATAGCAACCATTGGATGTAATCATGTCAATTGAGCATGATTTTTTTTTTTTTACAAGTACACTCCAACCCAACGAAATTTGTAAGATAAGCATTTATGAAATTTTAAATTTCATGAATGTAGAAATACAAAGTAAACATCAGGAAGACCTCAAGTTTTCAAGCGCCAAAAGTATTCCAGAGTAGGACTTGGTACTGTAATGATACAACTATACTATATTTTATCAATGTGGCCAACGCTGATGATGAGGCAAATACGAACTGATCAAGAGCAGTTTCAGAGTAAAACAGATGAACTGAGATCATTTCTAAAGTACATGCAGCCATCCCAACATGAGTTTAGGTTTATGTCATGTCCACAACTTGGCTGCTGAGCTTGACAGAAAGACACAGTAACCCAGTAATATTTTACTAATTTCATCACTCAGACAGGAATTATACTGTGCCTAATAGCCTGCTGAAACATGCAGTTAACACAACGCCCAAGAATATGATACCACAAGTGAAAAACATATCAGTAGCCCAAGCTACTAACCTCATCAGAGGAATCAAGACCAATATGTTCCTCATGGAACCAGTCCTCACAGAAGCAGCACTGTATCATCTCTACTTGTTCTTCCACGTCTGGATCAGGATAGGGGCGGCCACAGGTACAGTAGGAACCTTTGAAGTTATGATTGTAGGAGTTCTCAACATTTTCGATATCTTTACTTGGGAAAATCTTGCAGTAGAACTCACCAAATTTTGAATTTCCACAATCACATCTGAAGTTTCTCTTGGTCCATAGTTCCACAATCTTGTCCAAGTAACAATAATAACCACCATTAGTAATAGGATACATCAAGATATATCCATTTAAGTCAGTACGTATAAATATAATGAACCAGAAATAGCAGTTCCCAAAAGGAAACAGATACCAGCATTCTCCTTCCCGCAGCATAGCTAGAAAAAGGAAATCAGGTTCTAAAAAGGGTGAAGCAAAAGCAAGCACTGCTAGGTATGGTTTGAAAGAATATAAGGTGGTTCAAACTTCATAACATATCTCTTCAGACTCAGCTTGATTTCCACCCTAATCCTAGAAATCGAAATCAAATCCATATTTCACACATATAATCTTTTTGTTATTTCTTACCTCAAAATCAAATCATATTATTTTGGTTAGGCGCTAAACAATCATTTTTCTAAAGTGAGAAATCTTTCAAGCTATGATTGGGACACAAAAGACACAAAATTTAAAGTCACTTCTTAGGTCAACGATGTCAATATGACTCTCTCGAGTGAATAGATTGGAATGGTGCAACTAGCTTAGATATGCATACAAAAGAAAAGACCCACTAATCAAGTAACTAAGACCAAATCATTTCCAAAATTGGCCAAAATTTCAGCAACTTTCAGGATATTTCTACTGTTCTGATAGAATCTAGAAAGTTCAGTCCAAAATTTCAGCAATATTTTTCGGAAGGGAGAAATTTGGGCTGTTTAGCTTCTAAAAACAACACTTGGCTGAAAATTTTAACTTCTAAGACATTGGTCAACATAATAATACTTGTCATCACAAAATCATGGCTTTTGATAGCTGTCTCTGTGTATTTCCTTCTTTGGGCCATAGGCTCCTTTCTTTTATTCAGTTCAGATAAGAATATCAACTAATCAAAGTACCTCATGGCCATCATGACAAGACAAGCTGCAAGCTGTGCAAACTCCAGCATTACCATCTGGTGTGCAAGTCAAGCATGAGAAAATTGCTTGCCTCTTCATGTACCCATTATTATAGGTACACTCCTTGCCTTCATCGCCCCCCAAAACCAAATCAGCTTCCTACATATAATCAAACACCAAAAGGTTACAAAATGTACAGTCAACATTATAAACTGTTTTCAATGTTGTCTGTAATACACTTTTCAGATTAAGACTATGAAGGGAAAACAAGGCCGTCCCACGAGATTTTTGCTCTAGCTCCTTGAAACATTTGTCTTGGTCAATTGATTAAACAAATATACCAAACTGCACATCAATATGAAGATGAAAGGGTGGTTTCATCCACCAAAACAATCTGACAAGTAGAAGAGCTACGGATTGTGGAATTAAGAACAGAGTTCAAAAGAACATGTTACTCATTATGTTCATTCTCCTAATTCTTTTCCATTTGTTCAAATACTTCCTCAGTTTGCTGACCAAATATTAGTATTGCTATCAATACCAAATATTTTTCACCAACCCTTCTCCAGTTGTGTATGTTAATCTTTTGAATGAGTTGAGCTCAATATTCTCCACTCTAGAGTACCAAACCTAACTTTGTTCATTTACTCGACACTCAGAACTTGTGGGTCAAACCAAGCTGTTGCATGATCAACTTAACCTCTAGACAAGCACTGGCACTATACCTTTACCAGATGTGCTTCAAAGAGTTAGTTCTGTTGGTTAAAAACTTAAAACACAAACGTAGCACTTCTACTTATCCCCGGTCACAAAATTTATTTTCTTTTCATCGTCACACTTTCAACATGTACTAATTTTCCTTCACAACAAAAATCACCTTTCGCATCTTTGAACAATCACACAGTACCTCAAATTAATTCATACACAATACCCTCTAAACTTAAGGAGAGGACGACGACTCAAATAAAGATAAAAAGCACACAACATTGGTGCAGATCAGCCTAGGACGGTTAGGTTTCGTTTTTCCATTTGAAACATGCTTAGCAACAGATCAACGAGAAGTATTGTTCAAGACTGATATAATTTGAATGCCAACAAACTAATAAAGCCTAAAACTTTTCAAAGTCCCCAAACAATTATCAGATAGAAAAAAGAGCACCAGCACCATAAGCACACAAATGCAGCATTTGTAACCAATTCAATTTCCCAAATCTCTTATATCGAAAACCCGAAGAAAAACACTCGAAAAATCAGCAACCAGTATAGCGATAGAAAGAGCCTAACCAGTTCCTGGTCCTCAACATCCTTCAGATACTCTTCGATAGTAACGGTCTCACCGTCGTGGCCCTCATCCGCGAACGCAGGGTCCATCTTCACCAACACAATCAACAGCTTCGGCGCAAAACCCCTGTCACCAAAAAACCCAATCAAAATTAAACGGTCAGTCACGAAATTAATCGAGAAATTACAATGAAGAATGGGCAATCGGCCCCGGAACAGAAAACCCTAGATTTTGAGGGAAAGGGAAAGTGGGTGTTTTGGAGAAAAGTACCGATCTTTGAGGGTGAGGCGTCTCTAGGGCACTGGAATTGGAGAGAATGCGGAAAGCAGGTGTGGGATTGAAGCAGAAGAGAGGGTTTGGAAGAGAGAGAGAGAGAGAGAGAAGGAGAGAGGGGGGTGATGTGGGGTGAGAAGGATATAAATCTCTATATGTGGTGAAGGACTATAAGGACATTTTCCCGCCATCTGTGATCAAATAAATGATGAATTCCGTTCCCTCCAAATGTGAAATTCTGTTGGATTTCTTTGATCAAATTTGTTTTCTTGTAATGTCTAGTTCATGTTTTTTCTGTTTTCCTTCGTCTGTCAATAAACCCTTTGTCTTTGCTTACCAAAAAAAAAAACCCCCTTTTTCTTTTTCAAATTAGATGGAAAAAATATTATGAGATAGGAGGATGGTAGATGAGAAGTGTGAAGACAAAATGGAAAATAGGTGAAGTTAAGTTCAATGCATTCCCATTGTTTTTTTTTTTTTTTTTTTTGTGTAAAAGAAATAGAAGTATGATTAATGCGCTTCTGATAACACATCTCACACACTTGCCCAGCTTTTTGTGAAAATAGAAGATCTTCGATTTAGAATGACAAAGAGTTAGAGGATGCAAGAAAAATTTATTAAAGTTGTTTAGTCTCAGTGAACTGACCAATATGTATATATTATTTGCAGATGTTTTGAAAGAAAATGGTGATAACTGGCAAAGTACCTAGTCTTATACTGTTATTACCGGAATCCCACTTCTAGGCAATCGGAATTGAAAATGGTGATCTTTTTTCCTTCTTGAAATATATCATTGATTTTTCTCAAAAGAAAATATATCATTGATAGGCCCAACATAGGCAAGAAAGATCTTATTACTAGTTGGGCCTAAATAGATAGCTGAGAAAGTGGGCCTGGGAGGAACAACTAGAAAGTAAAGCATGCACCCTAGCTAAAGGCTTCCAAACAGGGCAACAAGAGTCGAGAGCTACTGATGATGATCATATCTGCCAAGACAGGCACTGCAGCGGGATTCAGATGTTACTATACGATTTCCTTTCCGCCTAAATAATGATATTGAGGATTCAAGGTGTGGCTATCCCAGGTTTGATCTCTCCTGTGATTCCAATCAATTAAAGCTTGATTCTATCTCTCCCAAATTCTCCAGGAGAGTCTGTCTTCATCAAGCACATCAATTACCATAAACAAACCCTAACGGTAGTCGACAGTTGCATGCCAGAACGGTTCTTGCACTACTTCAGCCACTCGTCTTTCTCGAAAACACCTTTTCAAGCCGAATCATATCAAGATATCAGCTTCTTTAGTTGTACATATCAATACCCATACGGGGACAGGCAGCAGATAATTCAATGCCTTAGTACTCCAAACTACACTATCATGACTATGCCGGCAGTGGATCATTCAACGCCGAAGTCGTGTCAGATGATCTCAACGGTTAGTGTTCCAGGGCCTTGATACGTCTTTTTTGCAGGATGATATTCAGTTGAAATGGGTTAACCCCAGTTGTGGACAGTGTGAAGAGAGTGGTGGGCGTTGTGGTTTTGAAAATGATCCACTACACCAAAAACCTTATCAGACGACACTTTTTGCACAATGAAAAAAAAAAAAGTGTTGTGTGATGAAGGAAAGTGAATCACACAACGCGTTTACAAAACTTGCGTTGTATAAGGCAGTTAAAATTCTGAACTTTTTAGGTAGAAGGTCATCGCACAACAGTTACAAGAAAATTCTGTTGTCTGAATGAAACAAAAAATAGCGGCAGATTTCCCTCCTAGCCTGACTCAAATTTGGCTCCAAATTGATACTCTAAAGTACAACAGAATAGTTATATCTGTTGTATGAGTGTAGCTTGCAAAATATCATACAACTGTTTTTTTACTTTCTGTTGTCTGATAAAGGGAGATGTATTGGGAAAGTTTGGATGTGTGTAGATTTGCCTCAAAATGGCACTTATTCCCTCCAACATTTCCCTGCATTCTCTCCCCCAAAATTAGATTCCCTCTCAACAGGCAACAAGAGGCGGCAAAACTGAAAATTTTTAAGTGGCATTCAGACAACAGATATGTGGAAAACCATGGTCTGATGCCTGCATGATGAAATTAATGGCTTATGTACGTGGCCATGTGTCCTAGCGCTAGACAACTACACAATAGCATCGATCTATTCAGACCAAACTATTAGAACACTTCAGAAAAAATCCATTCAGACCAAACTAATGCCCACAGCTAAACCCGACACGGCATTCACTCCACAAAACCCCCACAGCTGACCCCGACTCACACCGACTCTCTCTTTGACTCCATCGCTGTCCGACTCTCACTCCGACTCACTCCACAATCCTAAACCCTAAATCCACGCCTCCGAAGCGAAGCCTTCGAAGCCCTAAATGGGAGATTTCTCTTAGAATCCGGTAAGCCCTAAAATTTGGGGTTTCTTGTTTCTCGTCCTCTCGTCATTTTGATTTCACAACGGAGCAGCCTTAGACTTGGATTCACACCGGAGCCCTAAACAATTTCGTCATCTCGAACTTCGATTCACGCCTTTGATTCGATTTGTCTCGAACTTGGTAAGTTCTCGTCGTCTCCTTTACTGTTTTGATTCAATTTTGATTTGGATTTGTCAGCTTTCGCTCTTCGTTACTGTTTCAATTCACTGAGATGCAAAATTTAGGGTTCTGATATTCATAAGCATATCTTAAAATTGTGCACTCTAGTCACCGGAGTTTAACAGAGACTCGGATCTCCATCTCCGACCATGGATTCCGAGCCTTTCGAGAGAGAAAAGAACGTGACTTTTCTGGGGATGATGTACCAGCTCCTCCCACACCAATACCAGATGCAAGAGATCAACCGCCTCACTCTCGCCTACTTCGTCGTCTCCGGCCTTGACCTCCTCCATGCTCTCCACCGCGTACGTCATCCCTCCTCAATACGTTGCCGTTTAAGGAGTTCAGTTTTTTCATTCACTAATTAGAAGTTTGGATTTTCATATTAACAAGGACGCAGTTGCGGATTGGGTTTTGTCACTACAAGCTCACCCCGGAGACAGCGACCAAGTCAACAATGGTATTAATTGAATTCAGGTTTTAATTCTCTTTTAGCTTAAATTTTGTAAATTCTATGGAAAAGAACGAGCCCTTGATTTGTTGCACGGCAATTCTATAAGTTTTATGGTTCCAGTTGATGAAGGTGAAATGGGGCTTGTGGGATTGGAAACCTGTTACTGTTTTGATTGAGTTCTTTTTGTTAATGAAGTTCCTTTTCGAATTGAATTTGTAATTGGGTTTTGTGGAATTGAAAATATGAAGATGTTTTGGTTACTGTTTACTTTTTTTTTTTAGCATTAACTATGTGATTGAGACCTGATTGTGGGGGTAGTAGTGTAATTAGGCTAGATCGATTCAATGTGTTGTTTTTCATTTTAATGTTCTGTGATAAAATCTAGAATCGGCATGGTCCTCTTTATTCTCCTTCTTACTAAGCCACTGGCAGCCTAGTAAGTTTTTTGTGCTTTAGTTTATGAAATTTGTCTGATTAAGTTTTGGTGTTTGGTATGTGATTGCTTGGTTAGTATTCAAATCTGTATTGAATTGTAGATATAAAATGTTAGTTACAAGATATATTGTGATTCGTCAATAACTTGATACAAGGTAAGATTTCTTATTAATGAAGTATTAAAGTTTGTACTCAACTTTTCAGTGGCTTAATTGGTTTTGTACTTGACTCTAGCTCTACAAGTTATGGGACTCTCAATGCTGTTGTTTTCCAGGCCCTACTTTTTCATCTATGATATTTCATGATGGTTACTCTCTTTCTTGTTTACTTTGATTTTTTTAGACTTACGTACTCTTTCTAATTTCTAATGTAGGGTGTTGATATTCAACTTGGAATGGCAATTGATAGTATAAAAGAAGTAACTCTAGAAGGCTATTCTTTTTGCGGTTGGCAATACTCTTGTTTGTGACGAACTTAATGAGGCTAAGCGCCTAAGCTGGATTGGTGAGAGGTTCAAAGGTAATGAGTTCTACTTTGTTATGGATAAGTATTCTGTGTCGGACTTGTTTATATTTAGCTAGATATCTAACTTTTTTTGTCCATCCCTCTTAAATTAGTTGTAACTATTTATGGAATTATGCTGTGAAAATCTGGCACAATGATTGGAGGTACCAGTGGAGGAATGGAAGCTAGATCAAAACAATGGGATAATAAAAAAGTTGAAGGTTGGTTTTGACTTTGTTTTTTGCCTTATTTTCATTTGAATTTTTGTCGGGTTATTTTGGATGTGGTTTAACTGTTTGTTGTTTAGGACTGAAGAAGAAAGAATAGTTTGAGTTGGAGTTAGAAGAGCTTTGGTCAATTAGAGAGATGCAGCTAAAAGAGTCTGAAACAGCTGGCATATTTAATGGAGAGCTGCATTTTTGTTTTGCCCACCAGGTGTTTGTGAAAATGCCTCAGAGAAGCTCCTAGACTTTAGCCTTTGTGAACCATATGTTTATGTTTATCATTCTCTCAGACTCTCAGTGTTACTGCTACTGCTGGAATAACGTCATAAAATGCACTCTGTGTCTGCTTCAAATCATTTTGCTTGATATTCTTTCCTCGTGATTTCAGGTTCATGCCATATATATTGAAGCAGTATCCCACTTTAAGAGTGGTAGTTGGGAATGCAGCCTTTGAATCGCTGGATAGGATGAAAGAAGAGAGCAAGAAAGCACAAGTGAGGTAATTTAATCTAAGAATCATTTCTCTTTGTTTTAATGCTAGGAACCTAGGAGAAATTGGTTATTTAGCCTATACTTTCTGAAGCTTGACTTTCTCTGTGTCCCAGTCACCACCGAGTCAGCCTCCATGATTAATTTTGCTACAACCATCAAGATAAAGTGAACCAGAATCCTATGATTGTGTTCTAAGTTGACTTGTTCACGTTTCTTACAATTTTGCTATTTTTAAATGCGCTTTTACATAAATAATGGTCTCTCTTGCTAGAATAAGTGTTCATGTTTATGCCTAAAGTTTGGTTGAACAAACTCACCATCTTTGCTGGGAAGCCTATAACATTTGTCATGCGTTTGTAGTCTAAAGAAAATGAAATCAAAAGAAGGGTAAAATGAAATCAAATAAATTAATGTTAAAGAGTGTCACTACTAGAATTTTTCTCATATACATCGGCCAGAAACCGATGTAAAAAAAAATTTGTGCACATGTGTTAGTGGGTGATGTAAAAGATCGGAAAAAAATAGACATCGGTTAAAAACCGATGTCCCATATAATAATAAACATCGGATTATGTTCCAGAATCGATGTTAAACTGCTATTATGATCACAAATTGGTGTTTTTAGATATTGTTAAACCTTCATATTTATGCATTTAATGCTTAACGAAATATAGGTCCAACAGCAGTAGTATTCATTTTAACATCGTTACTCATTCTAGAAACGATGTGTTACATTCTCTTACACATCGGTGTTTTTGAAGTTTGCCTGCTGTTTATAAGTTTTACGGGTACTTGCCATATATTACACTATTTAAGATTGAATCTACATTCTTTTGTATTACGCGACCGATGTTCATTAATCTATTAAACATCGTTTCCTTTTATGAAGCGATGTCCATTTTTCTATTAAACATCAGTTTTTGAGGTTGGCACCGATGTTCATACTTATACTAGACATCGTTTTTCATTTAATAAATCGATGTCCATTGGATTGTTTTACATCGTTTCTTACTTATTAAGTCGATGTCCATTGAGTTGTTTTACATCGTTTCTTACTTAATAACTCGATGTCTATTGGATTGTGTTACATCGTTTCTTACTTAATAATTCAATGTGCACTGAATAAAGAGACATCGATTTTTGTTTCCAATCTGATGTATCATCTCTTTAATGACATCGTTTTTGTAGTTTAATACTGATTTGAAATACGCGTATATACATCATGTCCTTTATAAATTGAAAATTGGTAAGATACCAATATGAACTCATTTCAATTACAAACCAACAATCACAATTGTAACACCATCCAAAATCACAGTTTTGCAAAATTATAAGCATCAAAATACCTAAAACTACTAATAAGCTTCTTGTTGAACTTAAAGAGTTATACATACACAAAGCTAGTGACCAAAACTTTTGAACCATATGTGTGGTAATAACTACCATCCTCCTTGCTTGTAACATTCCTCACCAAAAGACAGGTTGAAAGACCTGCACATATAAAGACACGTTCAAATTTATATTAGGATCCACACCAGAACACTTCTAGCTGGAGCAGCCCCATTCTAATGCTCCTGCATAATATGTATATATCAATTAGATGGAATTTAATTTTTCTAGCTGGAGGTTTAGCCATTGTTTCTTAGTACAAGAAAATGATTACCGACTCACATAAATAATTGTTGTTTAAGAGATTGGGGCACAGTTTAGCTTGGTAGTACATTATACTAGCTGTTTAAGAGATTATGAATTCTAATATTTCTCTATCACAAGTTCTACAAGTTTTACCTTTTCAATAAGATTCATGGAGGACGAAACATTTGCAATATCATAAATCCGCCTAACTTTAGCTGCTTCATCAAGTAGAGAAAAGGCAAGAGTTTCAGCTCCTTAAGTAATATGTCAAATAAGGCAGAGATTCCCCAAGGAGAAAATAGGTGAATAAAGCCAGTGAGTTGCTTGGTTTGAAGCAAGGAACTGCATGCCGGCTCCTCTGAATGTAGCAAATGTAAGCCCCTTATATTCTTGAAACCACCCATTCACCTAAGTACCATATATACCAAACCGTATACAAATAAAGATTAGACTTAAATTGAGAGAATTAATGGAACTGGTATATAGTTTTGTAGAACTGACGTAGATCAAATTCATGTGATTTCCATTGTTAAGGCTAGCTAAAGCTGATTACCTGCTTTTGGTGGTACCACGGTGTCCATGCTTTTGTAATAGGCAGTCCCAGAGCGCTTATGCTATATCTCGTGGACAGCACAGGAACTCTTCCATCCGTGTCTCCACTTAATTATCCATAAAACAAAACCATAATCAGTTAAGGTGGTTTAAGATTAATTCATCGTATAATATATATCCCCTCAAAATTACTGATGTTAATTAGGCAGCGAACATAAATGTATAAATAAGTTTAAATGTACCTGTACACCCATATTCTCATTCCTGCTGCAATGAGTTTCTTGTATATAGGAAGAACAGATGGCTTTGAATCAACCCACTCATGAAATATTTTGGTACTGCAACGAAATTAGGTAAACAAAATTGTATTAGCAAATTGCCACTTGTTGAGTGCAGTCTGGATATAACTAGCAATCTTGGCAAACGTGGTCAAATTAAGTATTGTTGCTAGCTATGTCCAAAATAGTGCGAGGGAGATGGGATTAATTACCTGCAGATGCTCCAGTTCTTGAGCTGGGGACCATTACTAACATGGAGGGCCTTTTGCACATCTGCTCTGTTATAGAATTTTCTTGAATAATCATCCAGACACGGATCATAGCCACCCATAATCCTTGACATCTGATAAAAGAAAAAGACATTCAAGTCTATGACTAATTTTAATTGAAGTGTGCCTAAAACATTAGTTGCTCAAAACCCATGCACCCATAATCCTTGCCATCTGATAAAAGAAAAAGACATTCAAGTCTATGACTAATTTTAATTGAAGTGTGCCTAAAACATTAATTAGTTGCTCAAAACTGAAAGTATCTAGCTTTGAGCCAATTGAAGTTTAAGTGTGCCTAAATTATCATTTGAAATCTTCACTCACCATTGTAGATGTATGCTAGCTTCATCATCATTACTTGCATCGAACCATCATTTGAACTGCTGTATCACCGATGCAGACTGAGGTATAAAGGCTGTAAATGTCTATCTCCTTGTATTGTTTTAGTACTTCATCCGCGCCTATTGCACAGATCTTATTACTCCAAGTATCACCGTCAAAATCACAGTTTTTGCGTATTACTTTGTGACTTTCGTCTGATATCACAGCATGACTCCAAGCATAATCCACTATACCTCTCCAATCCTCAGCATCTGAGGTTTCAGGATTACCCAGCTGCACATCATATACAAGAAAACACTTTAATTCAGAATACACAGCTCACAGACTACACTGAAAAAGTGTTTTTGTCATTGATGAGCTCGGCCAGCTCCGGAACATATTTTCCTGTTAACAAATTAAGATATGAAGAATCTGAGTACAGTAACAAATTCGATTGCAGCACATCGTTGATAGGTGAGGGTTTGAGGGATTGAGAATGACCTATTTACCTGCATAACTCTCCCCTGCAATGTAGAAGGTTCTTGTTCTGTATGATGGGAACTTGAGAAACCACTTGCGACAATAATAGAAATTTTGCTTTTGGAATTAAACAGCCTAACTCTCTAGGAGGCTAGAGAAAAGCATAACAAATCAATTGCAAATTGAAATTGGAAGCCAAAACAACATCCACGATAAACGGTATTTTTCTAAAACTCTTTGCAAACTGAAACCAGGCTGTAAAGGAGGATCACAAGAGTCAATAGGATTGAGGAAAAACTTGACAGAGTCTATTAATTTCAAGCAACCTGAACCCATAATTCCAAGCCATAAGGAGGCCAATAAAGAGGCTCAATCATTGGCTATCCAGAACCCAAGTATGCAGTAAGATTATTTCAACTGAAATTAAAAAGTTCACATCTTTATATGCAATATCAAAACTTGATAAAAGAAACAGCAGAGTAGAAAAAACAAAATAGAAAAGCATACAAGAAGGTCAGGTATCTCAAAGCCAAAAGTTCCTTTGCAAGCACTCCTCGTTTGTTTAGACTACTAGTCTAAACTTTAGAGCATAGACTCCCTTGAAATACAAAAAAGATGGGAACACTCAGAGTGCTTTCAGTAAAGGTTATGTTAAATTCAGTATTAGCAGCAAGTGAAGAACATACAGTTGGGTAGTATGGCAGGTGGTGCCACTGGCATAAGTACAGTCGCAAATGATGGCTGGGTTATTAGGAGGGCTCTCAAATTCGGTTCCATTGATGGCTGATCCACTGATATTCCACAGTGCCACCACTTGAGTATCCCATTGTGAGAATATTGAGTTCAACGCTCAAACTGAGGAAACAATAACAAGAACAAATTCCATTGATGGCTGATCCACTGATATTCCACAGTGCCACCGCTTGAGTATCCCATTGTGAGAATATTGAGTTCAACGCTCAAACTGAGGAAACAATAACAAGAACAAATTCATGTACAGATACAGAGACAGTTCAAGAGTCCCAAGACTCAATACTTTATGGGCTAAAAGAGTTGAAATTCATGTGTGAGTACCTTCAGATGCGTGTCTGGGACTTTATGGGCTAAAAGAGTTGAAATTCATGTGTGAGTACCTTCAGATGCACAATAACAAGAACAAATTCATGTACAGATACAGAGACAGTTCAAGAGTCCCAAGACTCAATACTTTATGGGCTAAAAGAGTTGAAATTCATGTACAGATATAGAGACAGTTCAAGAGTCCCAAGACTCAATACTTTATGGGCTAAAAGAGTTGAAATTCATGTGTGAGTACCTTCTTCTTCTTCTTCTTCTTCTTCATGTGTGAGGGTCTGCGGCACAAAACAGACCCTCGTTCTCAGTCTCTCTCGTCTCCGCCTCTGTTAAAACCCACACAATTCACTCACCTTTAGAATTCTCAAAGCTTCAGAATATGTTGTCTTGTTCAGGGAACACAGATATCCCCAAATCTCCACCCATCTATAATTCAATTTTCGATTGATTACCGAAAACCCTAGAATTGAAAACCCCCACCATTTCGATTTACCATTTGAGAACCGACTGTGAATCAGTGATTTTCGCCAGCGCCTGAGATTTCTTGGACAGAACGGTGCCGGTCGCCCCTGGTTGGGATGTTGTCTTTGTTCACAGAAGCAATCGATTTCCCCAATTCGAGAGAGAGATTGAGAGAAGGGTTGTTTGCCTTCTTTCAGTCTTCCGAGATCTGAGATCTGAGAGAGAGAGAGAGAGAGCTTGCTCGTGGAGGTGATGGCGCCGGCAAGGGGGCGGAGGCGGTTAATGAGAGAGAGAGAGATCGTAGCGGGAGTGAGCAGAGGAGAGGGAATCGGTGGTTGGCCGTGGAAAGAGAGTGGGAGAGGAAGGAGGAGTGGGCTAGGGTTTTGAGGAAAAGTCGGAGAGATGGGTCTTCAGTTTTGTTAGAGATAGTGAGTAAGGATGAAAATGGGCTGCCAGAGAGAGTGGGAAAACTGACCAAGTGTGTGGAAACGAAAATTTTGTTCCCCACGTATTGAAATTTTTAACTTAGTCTTTTCCGCGTTTTTGAAAATTTTTTATTCAAAATATAGACATCGGTCAACAGTAAAAAACGATGTTAGTTATATTCATAGAAATCGGTTTTTGAGGAATCGATGTTAATGACATTGTTTTACATCACGTGTATTTCTCACCGATGTAATTGTCGTGATGTCTATGAGCATAATTCTAGTAGTGATAACATGCTACTTGTCAAGAGGGCTACTTCATCGTCATGTGTGTTCATCCTCTAACTTCAGGATTTAATTTATAATATGTGTTCCAGAAATATTAATATGGTTTTGAATTTAACATAACTTTCCTGGAGATTTACATTTGTTGATTTCGTTTACATTCATACATGATATTCCAGCCATCTGCATTCATCTACCTTTTCATTTGGGCTTTTATTAAAATCTTTTCTTGTTTGTGCTACTATCTTATGTGCATGTAGGTCTATGTATTCAGGTCTGATCCTACAGAAAAGATGGTGTAGAGGGTCTGAAACCAAATGCAAGAGGGCCTGGTCTTGTCACTTTTGGGGTAAGCACAATTTTCTAATCCTTTTCTTCTGTTGTATTTCTACACATAGCTTTCACATATATTTTCCCCCAATCTTGTGCCTCAGTTATGATTGGCAGCATGATTTTCATTGGTTTTCTGTTCATTTCATTTTTCACAAATGGTATATGTGTCTCCATACCCATAAAATTTCGTGAATTGGAAGTTCAGCTGGCATCAATTCATAGTATGCTACTATGCTGTATAAACTTGATTAAATATGTTGCTATAATATTTATAGTCTTTGTCGCCTCTAGTTATATTGCTGGTATATAATGTTCTAGCAATTGAAAAGTTTTGTAAGTCTTTGATATCATGTGCTCTACTGGACTTGAAAGAATGTATAATTCACGGAATAGGAACTATGGTGGCAAGGTATGCAATTTTTCCAGCAAATGTCTATATTTTTTTTGTTTCAATTTTTGTTTTTACATTTCTGTTACATCGGAGACTATGGTGCTTTACAATTTGTATTTTTTTCTATCTACATAATTTTTTTGTTCTTCTTTTTTCATATGTGGTGGCAAGGTATGGAATACTTCCCCAGATGAGCAAAACCGCCTCAAAGCTCAAGTCTTTAACAACCCATGTACTCCATTTTCAAAAAGCAAGCTTCTTTACTGCAACAGTTGCAGATCGTGAAGAAGAATCACAAAACCCAAAGAGACCCAAGTAGATGATACATTTTCATGCATCATATATGTGCCATGTTTTGGAACAATATAAATACACTTTTGATGTCCCAAGTAGATGGGCATGTGCTAGAATGCTTTTATAGTTTAAATGTTGGCTTGAATGATTGGGAAATGCACCTCTTTTGCTTTTGAAGTTTAAAACATTGGTTAGATTACTCATTTGATGGTTTGCAATGTTTACATTTGATGAACTACTGTTCATTTGGTAAATGGACCAAATGAATGCACAATTTAATTCAAGAATGGGATGTTCAAATGATCAGACAACAGAATAGATATAATGGCGACTGCACGAATGGCCAAAATTGGGACAAATATACTGCAATCATTCATATCACACATCGGTTTTTAACAAATTAGTGTCTTCTAATTTATACTCACACAACGGAAGCAATTGAACTCTGTTGTCCTAAAGTTAATCACACAATAGATATAGTCTAAGAACTGAAGTTTGAAGAGCAATCAGATAACAGACAAAATAAAAAAATGTTGTCTGACATGCTTAACATACAACGGTTGCAAACTGGCACGGTTGTCTGAAGACGCCCCTCAACTGCTGCGCAGCTGCGCGCTTGGCATCTGCCGAGCCATCTGCCGAGCTATCACACAACAGTTATAACACATACCTGTTGTCTGTGTGTTTATCACACAACTGTGTTCCACCATTGTCTGATTTTTCATCAGACAACGGCTCACTCTACAACGGTGGGTCTCCAAATCCCACAACGGTTTTCTGCCGTTGTCTAATAACAAAATTGGTGTAGTGTGATACGGGGATGCCGGATGCAAACTGGATGTTTCTTTCATTCATATGATCAAATGAATAGTTATGGCAATTAAATTTAGTTTTATTCAAACGAAATTGTCGTATAGGGTTGTGCTACTTAAATATTATGTCGCAAGCTAGCTAGTACTGGGTTAATAACAACAGAAATTGATCAAATTTGAACTTTGAGGTACCCTGAGGCGATCAGGCGAGTAATAATATTTATCGGTATGCTCGTTGCGTTTGCAAGCAGTTCTGTAGTAGTCGTACTTTGGGGTCTTATATATTTTCTGTGTCGTAGAAACTCACCTAATGACGCCTTATAATATGTTTTGTAGCTTCCTTATGTACGTGCTGTTGCTATTTGCTAATAATGCAGTACCACACCACCACCACCATCATACCAGATTACCAGTTATTATTAACCAATTTTACCAGCATGCATGTATGCAGTATTGGTTCAAATATAGCAGAGTATTAATCGATCAAAAATACCTGCTTGAACTTTGATGTAACAAATTCTTTTTTGTAAATGGAGGATTAAGAGAGATGATATTTGCTAGTTAGTAGTTACTATAATAAACAAATAGGTAAGAAAACTAGGTGTTGTGTGTGTGTGGCCAATGAGTATATTAGATTGCAATTGGTCCTTTAATTTTTTAGGGCTAACGGGACTGGCGATTTTTATTAAAAATATATATATAAATTTATTCGAAAGATAATCTTATTTGGTAATTAATTTCATCCAATGTCTCTTAATTGATAAATTCTCTCAATTTCTGCATGTGGGGCATATGATTACTGTCGTACCCAGTAATAAAATCGTATGTCTTATTGAAGAAACATGGCTTATCCCTTGGTTGGGTAGCTTGTGGTCACATTTTTCGTAGTTTATGAACAAGTCCATTCCCTTCAAAAAAAGAAAATCTCTCAACAATTTTTAAAATCAATTACATGCATGGTAAACGACAACTCTGCCTTAATTTTAAGCTGCATGCATATGTGGTAATTAAGTTCATGCCTGATCAATGCAACTTATGACTCATAAGTCATGACAAGAACTAGCTCGTTAATTTTCTCATTTTTCAAATCCGATTTCTATTATTGACTTGTTCTTAATTAATAAATAAGATATATAGTATGCATGGAATTAAATAGACCATAGAAGTGATAGAACGATGATTAATTAATCAAAACTCAAACATTTTTCAATGGTCCTAGCTTCATTATTTTGAACTTATTTAAGCTTCAATATAAGACACCAACTTGAGCTTAAATAAAGTTGGTGGCCAAACCATACTAGACGTATATATATGTTTCGTTTAGCTTAATTATTTGCAATATTGTTGGAGCTGATTTTTTCATACAAAGAGAGAGAAGACTGATTCATGCGTTTGGAACTTTGATACTATCACAAACTAATTATTTAATTATCTCATCCATGAAATCTCTATCATATAATAATATCCCTGTTTCTGTATAACGTGGTTCTGTCAATGGTATAAATCTCTTTTGGTTTATTTGTAAACTCTGAATTCCCACTTTTTCTTTCTTTTAGTTTTTTAATTAGTGATGTCTTTCTCTCTATAAACAAGATTATAAAAAGATAATCTAAGTATGGACCAGATCTAAATAATAATGAGGAAGTTTTCAGTAGTGGCGAGCCAATAAGTTTAATTGAGTTTTTGTATTATGATTATGCCCATCATAGTTGAATAAAGTCGCATATAGCGCGCGGTTAGGGTTGCGTTATATTTACCTTCTCAATACTACTGGTTAAATAAAACTTAATTGACCTAGTCTTCTTGGCCTACCTCACTTCTTAATGACGCATCTAGTTGATTATTTCTCAGTAAGGCACTCATTTTCCCTTGCTTGGTTGGGCAGGATTCTTAATGATCATTTTTTAACCCTTGCTTTTTGTACCATCACTGTTAATGAAAATATGTTCTCTTTCAATATTAAAAAAGATATGGGTTGAATGTACGTTTATGGAATAGTAGAGTACATAATCACATGTCATTAGTCTTAAAAGCTAAATTCGAGCATAATGGTGCATGACAATGACCTGTACACACAAATTTATCTTGCGTCGTTTATCACGATGATCTAATGTTACGCTGCGTATCCAGAATTAACTGTTTACTAGTCATTTAGACGGTAAACGATTAAAATATTTACTTTTTACCTTCATTTCAATCATTTAGGGGACTAAATGTTGACTTTTTCTTCGGCTCAGTTTTTTAGGAAACTTCATTCACGAAAGCTGTAGAGGATGTCAAATCAAGTTCGTGGACACGTGTACATTAAAATCAAAGTTTGTAAGCAAAAAGTTATGATCTAGAAACCTCGAGTTACTATTTTGGGGAAACCACTATGAATAGCAATTACACATTTCTATATTGGAAAATTTTACATTTTTAGCCGAAACCCTAATCCCATATTCTCTCTGTACGACCCGAATTCTAGACCCAACCCTTCGACCCTCCTGTTTCTCCGCCATACGGCTGACCCAAGTTGCCAAACCGGCGCCATCTATAGTGCCCTTTCACGTCGGTGACGTTCCCAGCCTCACCCTCCACATACGATCACCAATGGCGGCAAATGAAAGCGAAAAAGGGTTGCGGACCCGCGACGGCTGAGCCGGCAGGAACTTCTAATTCCGGCCACATCTTGCGACGATATCACCCGCATTTTGAAGCTCATCCACCGCTAAGCAAACCCTCCCAGCAACGCTGATCGATTTGCAGTGAGGTGTGAGATTCGGAGGCTTGAAGAATTTAGATTTTCGATTTGTTTCGGGGTAAATTCTGGTTTCAGTGTTTGTTTTTCGAACTTGTTGTAGTTTAGAAAGTTGTTTGGTTGATTGAGGGGAAGATTTTGGCATAGGTATTGTTGTGTAATTCGGGTTTTGGTATGGCAGCGCTTGTGGCCCATGTGTAGTCGCTTTTGGAGGCGCGTGGGGGCTCATTGGGTGATTGGGCCACTTCAGGTTTTCTATTTTGGTCTGTTATGGAGAGCTCAACATTATGAGCATGTGGATATAGTTTGGTACGTAGTCATGCAATGAACTTTGGAATCGATATGAATTTCTGAAGTTTTGGAAATTCGAGTTTCGCTTCGGGAAGATCTGATCGTTGGAAAATTTGGGTTTCGATAGATTATTTGAATTATCAAGTTAACATAATCTATGAAATTTGAGCTCATTTTGATATGATTTCGAGCTTTCGACGAATTATCGATTTTAGGGTTTTGGTTTTTATTATCATCAATTAATTTTTGATTCTCGAAAACAGTTATTCATAATATCAATTTGTTCAGGACGTACAACATATAGATCGAGCTCGAGAATGAATTCGTCGGATAACAGTCATAGCCGTAATTCAGTGAGTGGATATTTTCTTTTCAAATTAAATATGCATGCAGTATTATATTTTTAATTATTAAATTTTCACTTTAATTTAATTTGATAATGTTTGAGGCTTGGTATTGAGTTTGCGATTTACTTATGAATTATTGGAATACTTTAATTTATGTTTTTAATGACTTGATTGAGATTTGAGTATTTATTTGATAATAGTCCAGATTTGATATCTATTTTACGATTTACTAATGATTTATTGGAATTTCATAAGTTACATTTTCAATAGCATGTTGATGAGTTAAATACATACAAGAAATTAATGATATTCGAGTTTTTGCATACAGTTGTGTTATCAAGATTTCATAAATTGTGTTTTTTGAGCAATACTGTTTTTTGAGCATCGATTTATCATATCTATTTTTATCATGATATTTGAGTATGCTGGATTTATAGAGATTTTGTGATTATATCATTTATTGAGATATTGTGAATATATTTGAAAAAATGATGGGTTAAACAAGAGTTAATGAGTTTGAGTTCATATATATATATATGGAAAATTCTACAAAATGTTAACGTATGACATGCATACAATTGCCTTAAAAGTGGTAATTTGAGTCCTCAAAATAGTAATATTAGTCCTCAAAGTGGTAACATGAGTCCTTAAAGTGGTAAATTTTCTTAGTTACCACATGAGTCCTCAAAATAGTAATATTAGTCCTCAAAGTGGTAACATGAGTCCTTAAAGTGGTAAATTTTCTTAGTTTACCATATGAGTCCTCAAAATAGTAATATTAGTCCTCAAAGTGGTAACATGAGTCCTTAAAGTGGTAAAAATAGTTGATGTATGAGAAATGTTAACATACCATAGCTTTACCCATATATATATATATATAATTTTATTTTTAAATTATTATTTTTTTGAATAAAGGGTGGTGCGGCTGCCCTCAAGCCTTCATTAATGAAACTGTTGAATACAAGGGGGGACAATGAACCAAAACCCCTGATTACAATATGCACCTAGAGAACATCCTGAAATACTATCATGAGTCTCTACTAAACAACTGTATTCAACAAAGCACCAACTAGCAAAGAGCGCTCTACTGGCGACTCTATTTGCTTTGACATAGGTCACACAACGGAAAGATAACTTGATCTGCAACTCGATTACAGCTTAGCATAATTTCCATACGCACACATTTCCCATCATGTTGCCACTGGAAAGTACATCCAGTGACACTTAGTTTCACCCTGCCACTAGGAGGCAACGACCATTTGACCAAGCAAGGAACTCACCACCTACCTAGAGCAGATACATTACTGCCACTAGGAGGTTGCGACCATTTGCCAATGCAAGGAACTCGTCGCCTACCTAGGGCAGACCAGGCACACAAAAGGTGCAGTCCGGGACCAAGCCCACGTCGCCCTATCAAATAGTGATAGGGACTTATTACCGGCATCAAGTCACATTTAATTAAAACTAATGATTAAATTCAGTTTACCCCCCTAAGGTTTGGGGGTAATTTCATGTTAGTCTCTGTCCTTTCAATTTAATTAGTTTACCCCCCAAGCTTTCCAATTTCAATCAGCCGTATCCAATTTCTACTATTCCGTCCAATTTGGACCGTTAAGTCTGATTTTTGAGGGCTAAAATGGTCATTTCAAGACAAAAAAAAAACTAAAAAAAAAAAAAGGATTATTTATTTATTTTTTTTCATTAATTTTTTTTTTCATTAAATTTTTTTTTCCATCCTTTTTTTTTTATATATATATAAATTTTGTCTTCAACCTATACACCACAAGTTATAATAGGTTTATAAAAACAAAAAGATACTCTAGGTGGTTGAAAGCCGCTCGCTGATCTACGATATTTGTGATATATCTCCGATAAAGTGAAGAATTTTAGGAGATATCCCCAATAAAGTGAAGAAATGTCTGTAAAAAATGATTTTACACTTTATCTATAAATATCTGTAAAAAATGATTTTACACAGATATTTCTTCACGATTTTACACTTTATCTGTAAATATCTGTAAAAAATAATTTTACACAGACATTTCTTCACTTTATTGGGGATATATCCTAAAATTTTTCTCTTTATCGGAGATATATCATAAATATAGTAGATCAACGAGCGACTTTCAACCACCTAGAGTATCTTTTTGTTTTTATAAACCTATTATAACTTGTGGTGTATAGGTTGAAGACAAAATTTATATATATATATACAGTCCGGCTACACTAAGGACGTCCTTACCTAGCGTTAGGTACAGATTTCCGGTTTTCACCTACTTTCCAATCACATTTTCACATCGTAACCGTTCAGTTTTTAGGTCCTAATGTATAGATCACCTCTGCAAAATTTCAGCCAATTTGGTGATCGTTAAGGCATCCAAAACTGCAATTTACCATTATAAATACGAACGGTTCCGGTTCGACAGATTCGGTCCGTTCGTGTAAATTGCAGTTTTGGAAGCCTTAACGATCACCAATTTGGCTGAAATTTTGTAGAGGTGATTTATACATTAGGACCTAAAAACTGAACGGTTAAGATGTGAAAATGTGATCAGAAAGTGGGTGAAAACACCAAATCTGTACCTAAACCTTAGGTAAGGACATCCTTACCTGAGAAAAATCCTATATATATATATATATAAAAGGATGGAAAAAAAAAATTAAAAGGAAAAAAAAAAAACAGAAAAATAAATGAAAAAAAAAAAAAAAAAGAAATAAAAAATCTTTTTTTTTTGTCTTGAAATGACCATTTTAGCCCTCAAAAGTCATACTTAACGGTCCAAATTGAACAGAATAGTAGAAATTAGACACGGTTGATTGAAATTGGAAAGCTTGGAGGGTAACCTGATTAAATTGAAAAGACATTGACTAACATGAAATTACCCCCAAACCTTAGGGGGGTAAACTGAATTTAATCCTAAAACTAACAAACAATAAAACATAACATAAAACATAAAATAATAAAAGTATGGGTCCTGAGCCAAAGCCCAGGCCCAACAACCACTAGGCCCAGCAAGGAAGGAGCACAGGTCCAGCCCAATCCAACAACACCACGATCCAACCAGCTCTGCCACTGCCACCACCACGTCACCATCACCGCACCTCCGCCTTGCCACAATCTCCAACCAAAACCCAGCCACCGGAACATTCCGCCTTGCCACGATCTCCAACCAACACCCAGCCACGATCTCTGGCATGAACCCACGTAGCCAACTCCCTGGCAGAGAAAATGCATCCTCAGCACCACAGATCGATGGCGTAGCTTCAGCCACGGCGACCAGAATCCTCCATCCCCTCCCTCTGATCCGCCTGTCCCCAGCCATCCCTTGCCAAGCCCAGCAATCTATCCCGCCATCCAACACACCCAACCTCAGATCAGATCGGATCCGATCTAGATCGAATAGGTTAGTACCACCAACGGCCACAACACGGCGACCACTCTCACCTCGACAACAGAGGAAGGATATCGGGCCATTAAAGCCCACAGTGGCCCGTTCTCTCTTACAGACGACAGGCGCGTGCAGCGCGTTCTGTATAAGCAAATATCCTTTACGTATGTTGGAATTGTCCATTGAGTTCATATATATTTGAGGAGGTAAATTATGAAATATGATGATTTTAGTGCATGTATACATTACTTAGTCGGCAATACTCTTCATGTAATAGTCTGGTCAACAGTACCCTCCAGACAATATTCTGGTCGGCAGTACCCTCTAGAATATATATTCCGGTCGCCAGTACCGTCCAATGCATAATCTGGTCGGCAGTACCGTCCAATGCGTCATCTGGTCGGCAGTACCGTCCAATGCATCATCTAGTCGGCAATACCCCCAAAATGGCATGAGATAGTTAGTCAATAGTACTATTTAACTATTACCTCATAGTATACTAGTCGGCAGTACCACCCGATGCGTAATCTAGTCCTCAATACCCTTCAGATAGCATGAGATGGTTAGTCGGTAGTACCCTCTAGCCATCGCCTCCTCGTATTTCTGTCGGCAGTACCCTCTGATGCGTCATCTAGTCGGTATTGCTCTCTAGATGGCATGAGATGACTAATCGGTAGTACCCTGTAGTCATTGCATATTTTATGTGAGGATTTGAAAAGGATTTTGAGATATTCATATTTTAAATGAGATAATATGGAGTATACTTCGAAATATCTTTATCACATGATATGAAACGGATTTTGAGTTGATTTGTATAATCTTTTGAGATTTCAGTACTAGAGGCTAGTTAAGAGTATTTTCACGAGACTTTACTGCATGATTAGTTTTTATATAAAACAAATTTGGGGAAGCATTTAATTTAATTTAATTTCCTTGAAATTATTTATTTTTCGTCCACCCACTCTAACAGTTTTCAAATGCTTTTTCTCAAGTTTTTCAGTTTTTCGTTCGCCCAGTATACAGATTTGCCGAGGTCGAGCGTGAAGGAGTCGAGGCTTAGGATTCATCGCTTCCATTTTGATCATAGGTTAATGTTGTTTAACCTACTCATGCATTATTGCTAAGTACTTGGAAATTTGAATGCTATGATTGTGCTAAGACATGATATTAGTCGGATTGAGTATTTTGAATTTGTAATCTTTGGTTTGAAGTCTTCTTATTCAGGTTTGTTATTTGGGTAGTCCACTTTTAGGGGAAAGTTTTGCCAAATTTTTTATAGAACTTTTGGTAAAGTGGGCCCCGCAGGCCCATTTCGGAGGAGGGTTCTGTCATCTAAGTCACACTAGTAGGTAGCAATAATGGGCGAATCGTCTTCTTAAGGGCAACACTCATGTTGAAATAAAACCTTATATTTTACTATGTTTATTTTTGTTAGATGAACTAGAGAAATTTTAAATACACACCCCTAATCACTTAATACACATCCCTATTATTTTATATTTCAAATTAGATTTTGTAGGTAGGTTAAATGACAAAAACAGACATTTATGCATTCTAGAAGAAAAAAATTTGTCATATTTTCCTTATATTATTCTATTTAAATAGTTAGATAAACACAAAAAATTTCTATACACACAATTTAATACAAGAATAAAGTTAGAAACTATCTAATTTAATTTTTCCTTAAATAAATTTGTAGTTTTTTTTTTTTTTGAATAATGGTAATTCCATTGATAATAGCGCATGCCAAGAAGGCCATTACATACTCACCCGCTGACACATAACAATGGCCAGATCAAGGTTTCGTGGAGGAGCCACAGTAGTACATAGGATAGACCAACTATATTCGAACTAATCGCTCACTTTAAAAGCGAGCCTAAAAGCTATGGAAACATAGCAAATAGACAAGCCAGACTACACTCGTTAGGTCCCTAATACAAGAAACTTATTATAATTAGACAAAAGCCAAAAACATAGGTTTGGGCCAAGAGCCTAAACCCTAGCCCAAATTAGAAGCTATTAGACTAGGGTAGAAACCCCAGCCCAGAACTCAAAGCCCACCAAAGCAAAGTCCACCCAAGGCCCATTGCCAGATCCGGTCCAGTCCACCCACTTCCACATCCCCGTCGTACGAACCAGCCCAATCCTGTTCCGTCCGCCGCACGCTGCCACGACTTGCACCTGCCTCAATATGCGCCGCCCAACCTGCGCCGCCACTAGCGCCCACCACCGACGACCCATACTGCGCAGACCACGCCGCCGCAACCTACGCCATCACAGAGAAAAACCAACCCCGATCTAGGAAACTCATCTCCCACCACCACCAAGTTCAGACCGATGACGCCGCCATCAGGGTTCGAACGTCGGACTTGTTAGCACGACAACCTCCGCTCACCATCCCCGCCAGAACCACCAAGCAGCCTCGAGCAAAACTCCCTCTGATGGAACAAGAGCAATAGCCTTGACTACCCGTCCGGCAACATATCCCACGACGACGGCAAGGCCAGAGGCCAGCCCATTCGTCCGAGCGCCGCCGGACGAGAAGGATTGCTCAGATCGGGACGCCGCCGGCTTTAGGGTTCTCTCAATAAATTTGTAGTTAAATGAGGTTAGAAACCATAATATTTAGAATTTCAAAATCAATGGGATTAAATATTTTTAAAACATATCACTTTACTCCCATTTTTTAGTTAATTTCCTTTTTTGTTCTAAGAGTTATGATTAATCAATTTATTTTCTAATATAAAACATCACATGTGAAAAAACTTTGTAACTGTTAATTTGTTTGATCCCTCTAATGATAACTTTTTAGTTCCACTACTGTGGAGAAAGTAAGAAACTATTGATATAGTTTTGGTTGAATGTTCAACTCATAATTTTATACTTGATTAACATGGTGTTTGGTGGATGTGAGCTCAAATAACACAAAACCTATTTATATGCATCTATTTAAATGGAATAATAATAAATCTTTATGAATTTCTCAATAACAAACACAAGTAATCAATATTGTCATTTACAAAACGTCAATATAATAGAATATACTAATCGTATTAAATAGTAATCCTAATATAGTAAAAAAGTAGGATATTTCATGATTTTTTAGATTAAGGATATTTTAGGTACTTTGGGTTGTGTATTTAGTAAAATATTAGAATGAGAAATTAAATTGGTGGTGTATTAAGTATGGAGTGTGTATTAAGTAATTAGGGGTGTGTATATAAAACTTCGCGATGAACTAGATATTATAAACTGTTATCTATTATTGTAAGATGAAATCGCCTAATTTTTCAATTACTTCTTAAAAAAAAAAATTGTTATGTGAACGTTGATGCAGAACTGAAATTTATCATTAACTGTTGTAGAACTGAAACCCAAAAAGTCATGCATAATAGCCTCGACACCCAATTAATGATATGAGTGGACTCATTGTTATCAGAGGAAATCAGCTGTCTCTAAATTCTCTATCCCAATTCTATCACTTCTCTAGTTTACTGCCACTTGTCCTTGCCACAAACTGAACTTAAACACCGTTAAATCTAGACTAAAAAGACTAGCAATAATAATTTTTTTTTTTTTGAATAATAATCTTTGTTATTTAGAATTTTATTTTCAGCCTTTGCCTCTGTAATCGAGAGGACCCATTGCCGGATCGTAAAACCCACCTCGCACCGGCGTTCCTATTCGTCAACCAAATCCAGTATGAGAGCGTGCCTCTTTATCTATAAAGAAGCTAAACGTTACTCCCGTCGCTGACTCAGTAGCAACCTCTTAAGGTTTGGGCTGAGGCCATGGTAGAGAGAGAGAGGCGGGTGAGGGAGGCTAGGAATAGATAGGTCGGCGGCAAAGAAAGCTAGGAAGTTGAGAAGCCATGGAGAAAGAAAGGGCGAGAGTGGGCGAGGGGTTTAAGAGAGGGTTTGCGAGGGGTTTAAGAGAGGGTTTGCTTCTTTGTTAGAAAAGAAATCATCGCAGGTTATCTCAATTTCTCCAACTTCATCAACTCATCTGCTGCCTATTCCATATCTTTTGCAAACTCTGTGCAGAAATTACAAGAATTGGTCTTTTCAATATTCGTTTTCTATAAGGACGACCCATCCTCAATTTCTTTCTGTCTAATTATTGCCAACACAGAACCAATCCTGCAGATCTGGTTATACTCCTCAAATGTCGACACCAATCAATACGAAAGGAGAGTAAATTAAAATCCAATAATCCATTACTTGGAATCTCGGATACACAAAATTAAAAGAATACCCCTTCCTCAGCTATAACCCATCTCTAACTTAATCCAACCCAAATCTGGTTTCCTGTCCCTCCATAGCCATGCTTGGTTGCATCCAAAAGCCACTCTCTTAAACATCTCTTGTTTATAGCAGCGAGTCGGCGTCTCCATTGTAAGGAACATCGTTGACATGTGTGGATCTAAAATGCGGGTCTGTAGAGAATTAGGAAAGGGAAGAATATAGAAGAAAGAGCTGGGTGATTTGTTTCTTTTGTTTCTTTGATCTTGATCTGGGAAAGTAGACACGAAGATGTATTGATATGCAGAAAGACTCTAGATAGAATATTTGTAGATTCTTTTTTTATCAGTTAATTGTCATTTTAAAATTTTAATACAAAATAATAGAAAATAAGGGATTTCACAGAGTTAGTCTTCTGTTAAGTGTGAGGACAGGTGTCAAAGAATGGAGTATGTGACAGAATTGGGATAGAGAATTTAGGGACAGCTGATTTCCTCCCCATTGTTATCACGTTCAAATCGAACCGTGTTGACTATTGAATCAATCCCAGACACAGGATTTTGCTCATTAAATTTCTGATGTAACATCTTTCAATTCACGCAATGAATGTTAATATTCAATTCACACAATAAATTTCAGATTAATATTGGTCCCAGTGAACATGTCAAAGCCATCAAAACTAAACCATCCCAGATATATACCAACTATATCGGATTTGATCTTGTCAAATGGTTCGTTCTTGTTTTTATTAACTTAGTTAAATTTGGAACATTCTTCACGGTTGTAGTTTCGATGAAATGGAGGAGGAATATTGAAAAGATTGGGATTGGTAAACTGTGAAGTGTGAACCGAACACAAAGTAAACGAAGAGAATCCATCACACTCCATGTCCATTCGAAACAAATTCAATGCCTTCACATTTTGATGATGCATGCAAACGTTTTTGCTTATCTGAAATTTGACTTCTTCAATGCCACCCCAATAAATTAAACTAGTATATATGAAGCCGATGACATTCGCCAAGATTCCACCGTCCCATGCCATTCGTGAGGTCCACCATTCGATCAAAGAAATCTTTAGGCATGTGTAGCGTACAATAACTCGACAATTATGAATCACTTAAGCTAACTATATAATCGGGGCTACCGCATGTATACAAAATGTTATTACGTTATGCAGATTGAGAATTTAGAGTTAGTATACTATTTGAATTAACGGAATAACATTATATAGCGCGAGCAGTTTAAAATAATATCATTAGTTCATTACTATTTCAAAAATCATTTAACTATTATACTATTTCCGATCATTAAATTACATTTCATTACAGTGCAACAGAGAAATTAGGGTGCGGGAAGATTATCTAATGAAGACATGTTGTGATCGAGCCTAGCTAATGGATCACATGGTCAACACTTGTCACCATAGGTGACTCCTGTATGCAAGAATATTTACTCCATCCCACAATAAAATAGCCTGATGATAAGGCCAATTATAAACCTCCATGCCTCTCTCACTAGCTAGACAGTCTTCACAGACAGGTAGCTTAGCTCTTCAACTCCACCGTACCCTCTCCTTATTCCATATGCCTCCATTACACATCTTCTTCTCCTTCTCACTCTTCTTCCTCTTTCCTCAAATAGCGAGGGCAGCTTCGGCCGACTGCTCCATATCAAGCTGCCCTAACGGCCCACCGGTCCGATTCCCTTTCCGGCTCAGACGCATCCAGCCCCCTCTTTGTGGCTATCCAGGGTTCGACCTCTCATGCAACAACCAGACCCTACTCACCACGCTCACCCTCCCCGGCTCCGGAGCCTTCCTCGTCCAGCGCATCGATTACAAGTCTCAAAAACTGTGGATCGACGACCCCAACGCCTGCCTCCCCAAAAGGCTCCTATCCCACCCCTTCAGCCACCACGACACTCCGTTCAGTGTCGTTGGCGGTTCCAAGAACTACACCTTCCTCAACTGCTCGTCGTCTCAGACGACGTCAACATTACTGGCCACCGCCACGAGTATTTCTTGCCTCAGCGGTGGGGAGTACACGGTCTATGCTGTTCCCTCGAGTGCATACTATGCTTCTGCACCGGCAGCGGCACCGTCATCTTCGGCGTCACCGGAATTATGTTCGGTGATTTCGACTGCTTTGGTTCCGAGAGAAGTGATGTATGAGTGGGAAGTAAATATGGCTGGGGAGGTTACCCGCGGTGTTGCCGTGACGTGGTCGCAACCGGATTGTAGTGATTGTGAAGCCAGGGGTAAAAATTGTGGGTTCGACACAGATACAGGTCAGAATAAGATCATGTGCTATGACCGCAAGAAAAGCCATGGTAGGTTATTTTCTAACTCTGATTTTACGATGTTGGCTACTTTCAATAACCTAAACTTCAATCTATTGCCTAGGATTCATATATTACTTTTGTCAAAAATTAGCCAAACCAAACATTTCACATAGCTTATGACTGTGATTTTGCATGCTATTTTTCATAATCAAATAAAAAATCAGACAATATTAGTTTAATCAGGTAGCGCATGTTTTAGCTAGGAAAACGCTTTTGCTTCCTGCATTTCAGGCTTGGGTAGAGGATGGACCTCCTTGGCTATCCGAAGTACTTATATCCGATGTCAATATCTCAATTGCTTAGTAAATGCTTCTCATTTCTCAAAAAAAAAAAAAAAAATTCGAGGTAGATGTTCGGGCCGTCTCCCTGGTGTACATACTATTTTACGTATTATTTTCTTAAAAGCTAAACTTTTTGAGTATTTATTTGATCTTAGTTATATTAATAGTTATGTAACTGTTTTCTTTTTATGTCCTTTTAAGTGAAAATTATTCTATGCATCAACCGTGCTAATGCTAGAAGGAAACTTTTCTTTTTTGAGAATATGCTAGAAGGAAACTTAATTGATGCAACGTTGACACCGTTTTCGATCAGCACAGTGTTTCACAGTTTTACACACTGGTCTAGAAGTCCAAATTCCACCCAAGTTGAACGACCCCCGAGAGAAAGATCAACCATTGATCGTTGATTTAAGTACCTCATTAGACAAATTATTATTGTTCAATACATTAATTGTTAAGTCAATAATGCTCGCCAGAGGATTCATGTTGCATGTCTGTCCCTCCTTCATACCAAGAGTTCAATTAGGTGAGATCTCTTTCCTCGATCCCTCGTCACCAAGGCTACTGTGTGGCACTGAAATCAAGCTAATGGACACGGCATGGCGATTTCAATTGCTCTGGTCCATGTCCTCACCTTCATAGTCAACCCAGAAAATGAGGGGTAGTTGCTCAAACGCGGAGCTTTGACTGAAAGTTCCATGCTTACCAATATAGTAATTAAATCAAGAAAGTCCCCCTAAACATGTTTAGTTACTTGACGTTGACATCACTTTTTCGATTCAATATCCTAGCTAGCATCATGTAATTAGATACCATATTTACGGATCACATTCTCTACTAACTTACTGGTATAAAGAATACGATTGATATTCATGCTTTCGGAAAGTTATTTTACCTTGAATTCTAATATTTCCTTAAGCTTTTATACGTATAAAGGGTATAAAATAACCCTTTACTTTAAAATTAATGGAAGTTTTTATTCGATTTTGATGTCAATTACATTTTGACATTTTCAATATTCTTCAACTCTCAGTTCTCCCAAGAGGTGCAAAATACGGCATAATCATAGGTGTGGGAATACCAGGGCTCTTATTCATCCTTGCTATCGCAAATTACATCTACAGCAGGTTTTTTGGTCGCCGCCACCAGCCAAGCACAGACGACCTCTCCACCTCCACTGCTCTGCAATCCACCAACATCGTGGTGGGCCTTGACGCCCCAACCATTGAGTCATACCCCAAGACTTTGCTGGGGGAGAGTCGGAGATTGCCCAGGGCCAACGACAACACGTGCTCAATTTGTTTGGGCGAGTACCAACCCAAAGAAGCACTGAGGACCATACCGGAATGCAACCACTACTTCCATGCTAATTGCATAGACGAATGGCTCAAACTGAATGCCACGTGCCCAGTATGCCGGAAGTCACCGGAGGGGTCATCTTCAGTCACCCCTTCTTCTTCAGTCACCCCTTCTTCTTCAGTGTCCTCATCAACATCGTCTTCTTTAGCATCAGTAGTACAATAGACTTTCTATGTCTTTTGGTTTCTTAGTTGTTTGTATGCCTTATTTTTTGGCCATTGTTTATAATCAAGGTATGCTTGTTTTTTTTTTTTTTTTCTTTGAACAAGAAGGTATGCGTGTTATTAGATTGGTGCATGTATATAATACATATATATGGGATTGACGGATATAGATTGATTTACCTATATATCTGGTATATGGTGCACGTATAATCAAGCTCTGATTTTTACCTAAAAATTAATTTACGCATCACACCAACAATTTAAAGTTTTCTAGCAGTAATTAATTATATATTGAAGCCTTGAAGGGTTTGCACCTTGGCCTGAGCCTAAGCCCTCGAATATTGAAGGTCTTGCACACTGGCCTTCTGATATTAAAGGTTGGCACTGTAGGACAATTGACATTGAATATCGGCACACTGGACAGAAGTGACTCGGCTCCAGCCAACTGACAAAGCAATCTCCATGATAAATGTGTGAGCAAGGAAATCGAGTAATCATCTGTTGCCCGTTGGTGATCAAGGCCCTTCAAGCAATTGACACATGAAGGCGTCCGTTTAATAGTAGCTTCATCCAAACTATCAAGTCTCACTTTCTCCAAATCCCGAACAGTTGGTTTAGTTGCAGGAAAAAGTCCACCGTTGTCCACAAAGGTCGCATCCCCAAAAGCAACCACAATAGGCATCTTAGGGACGCGGCCATGTGCCCAATTAAAAACTTCTTCATCCAGCAAACCATGTAAGGTTAATGCTTTGTCTTGCTACATATTATAACTGGAATCTACATCAAATGGATGTTAATAATGCTTTCTTACATGGTTTGTTGAATGAAAAAGTTCATATGACTCAGCCTGACTCTCATACCATGAAAGCTTGAAGAAGAAGAAATAGAAACAGAAAAAGTAGAGAGAAAATGAAACAAAGTGCTAGCTGAATATATATTTCAGATAATGATCAAAGTGTGTGGGTAGAGAGTTTATATAGTAGCTGACAGGGGCGGAACCAGGATTTTAAGGTTGGGGGGGGTCCAAATTAAAAGATTTTGTTCAACAACAAATAATTTTTTTTCCTTAAAAGAAATAAACTAATAATTGTACCATTTATGCTATTGATATTTGTCTAATGCAATTAGTTTATTTGGTTAAAAAAAAATTATTGCATATGAAATTGACCACCATAAAAGAGAAGATAAATGCTATGAACCTTATTAGAGAATACTAACGGAAAAAAAAGGAAACAATTTTGATATTATGATCAGATTACACAAAAGGAGAGAATTAAAGATCAAAATGTATTAAGGGGAAATTACTGGTCACTCCCTCAACTTTTGGGGCGTCGACAGTTCAGTCCCTCGTATCATAATTTTAACAAGTAGCTCCTCAGACATTCAAATCTTGCACAATGTGGTCCAAAATGACTATTTTACCCCTCACTTCCTTTTTTTTTATTTTTTTTTGTCTCTCTCTCTCTCCCCCCCCCCCCCTTCTCTCCTCGATCTGTTCTTCATCTTAACCATTTTACCCAGAAAATATATCCATACCAATATCATACCCAGAAAGCTTATTTCTTCCTCGTATCTATTCTCAGACAAAATCAATTGATCTTGATTCTTTTCTGAATAAACCCAGATCATACCCACAACTTATAACCAAGTTTTTTGCTCAAGATCAAGCACAAACTCATACCCAGAAAACCAAGAACAATTTCTATTCTTCAATACACCCAGTACCCATACTATACAATCAATTATAGTAATTGAATCTTATGTTAACTCAATTATATAAACCTCAATTATATCATGTTGACTACAATTATATGGTTTATGCCATCCAGAAGACAAGAATTCAAGATCAAGTGGAAAATGGAAATAGCTGAAATTTGAAAACTTGAAATCAACCCATTTCAACAATTCAAGGCTACGGTCTAATGGGTCAATACCATTCTAAGAAGTAAGAACCAACAGTCCAACAACTCAACTAGTTACAAGTCATAAGATCAAATCGACGGGGGAGAAAAACTAGCCCAGAAAAAAACTCGACGGCACCAATGCAAAGCCCTAAATCCAGAGGTTTTTGCAGCAATTAGTGAAGAACATCATGCACCTCAAAATGAATCCTGCCAATTAATCCTCTTAGATTGACAAAATCAGGCACACCCATCAATCAATGCAATTTGGTCTTAATTCAATATTTGAATATCGCCGCTGGGGAAAACAAGAACATACCAACCTGATTGGTCATGTTGGGCAATCAACCCACTGCCACAACTTAAGAGAGAGAGAGAGATTTCATCTGCAGCACATCATCTGCAGCACCAGCCCTTCCGACGACCAAGACCAGTGACTCCGAGATCTTGAGAAGCTGGTATCATCGACACCGACGAGCCAGACGCCGGCGACCAAGAAGGCCAGATCGTCCGCTCTTGTTTCGACGACCCGGGGTGCACACGATCTTCGTCTTCGACTTCTGATCCATCGATCACCTCTCTCTCACGATTTTTTTATGTCTGGGTAAATGGTTAAGATGAAGAACAGATCGAGGAGAGAAGGGGGGGGGAGAGAGAGATAGACAAAAAAAAAAGGAAGTGAGGGGTAAAATAGTCATTTTGGACCACATTGTGCAAGATTTGAATGTCTGAGGAGCTACTTGTTAAAATTATGATACGAGGGACTGAACTGTCGACGCCCCAAAAGTTGAGGGAGTGACCAGTAATTTCCCCATGTATTAATTATGCATGAAATCGTTTGTACAAATGGGGAGGGGGGTCCATAAATACATTTGACTGTGATTAAGGAAAATTATTAAAGTTAATTAATTTTTTTAGGAAACTGGGGGGGGGGGGGGGGTCCGGACCCTCCCGGGCCTTTATGTAATTCCGCCCCTGGTAGCTGAAGGACACACAAACGAGTGACAGGTGTCACACATCCACAGCTCAAGGCTAACAAATCAAGCAACAGAAATCGTAATTAGTTACACTAATTAACTAGTAATTAACAGACTAATTACTAATTAACTCCATAAGCTTAACACAGTCAAACTTCTTACTAACATAACAGGCATTAATCTCTTAGCAACATACTGTTTTTAACAAAAAAGAAGCTAGAATTTGGACTAACTTTTATGTGATTGAAATGCATTTTACCCACAATCGAAAGTGAAATCAAATATTCTTAGGGTTAGTATGTATTAGTAAAGATTGTGAATTCAAAAACGCAACTGACAAAAGTATATAGTACGTAGTACCTAGCTCATACATTTGCCCTTGTACATGGAAAGTAACATTGATCAGCTTCCATTTGCCGAAACATGTATTTTAGAATCAGTTCATTGCCTCCTACGAGTCTAATTGACTATGTCAATGCATTTTAGCACCAATGGAAAATCCTTATTGTTATAAGGGTCGGCTAATATTCGATCTGCGAAAGAAGTCTTATCAACAAATTTGGCGTTCAACTATGGAATGTAGTACGCAGGCCAGATTCCGAACTACATGTCATCCAAAATGGTTCTCTAACGTATGTAGGCCGGTACATTACAATAATCTCAAAACATATTCCACCCGAGACAGTTACAAACTTACAATGTTACATAGGTATTATTATGATTAATTAATGGAGAGAAACAAAGATGTTGTGTCATATGTGAACGCCTATTGTCATAATAAGGCAGCGACCGTTACACAGAGATATTCCCGTACTATACATTCTAATGGCTATCTTGGAACTCTTTAGCTTCTTCTTATTCATCTTTTTCCTTCCTCACCTAGCATCCGCCTCATGCAGTGCAGCAAAATGCACCCACAGAGGGCCCCGGGTTCGATTCCCATTCTGGCTAACAAACCGCCAAGACTCGCGCTGTGGGTATCCAAAGTTTGGTCTCATATGCGATAGTGAAAGGAAGCAAACCGTTGTCACTCTCCCGTCTACGTCGGGAGACTTCTTCGTCGACAGCATCAACTACAGGGACCAAATGGTATCGATCATCGATGCCACCGGGAACGGCTGCCTCATCAAGCGGTTCCTGGACCAGGAAATCAGCCTCGTAGATTCAGCCTTCTTATTTGCGAATGGTAATCAGTACAAGTTCTTCAATTGCTCGCCTAAAGCAGAGGAAGTACTAGCTTATTATCCAACCATCTCTTGCCTCATCAGTGACGACAGCAAGGTCATTGCTGTGCCATGACTGCCATCAATATCGTCTGGGCCACCAATAGTACCGTCTGATCTTTGCTCTGTGATGTCGGAAGCTTTCGTTCCGGTGGACTCCACTCCATTTCTTCCACCATATGTATCTCAGTGGGAAAATATTAACTTTGGTTTTCGGTTGGCGTGGGCTGAGCCTGATTGTGGTTACTGTGAACTAACTCATAGAGCTTGTCGGTTTGAGAATGCTACAAGTTGGCAGATTGGTTGCTCTGGTCGAAGAGGTTTGATGAATTTCCTAATCTTAATCTTAATATTTTTTTAATTATTTTTTTTATCCTAGAACAAGAATTTCTAAAACAAATACTACTTGTTATAGAATGATGCTGACTACATATATCATTTACAATTTGCGTACGGGAATGTTATAGCCTTTGCCATTTTCTGTGTGTTAATATTGTGGTTAATTTATTAGTACTTAATTAAGTTCTTGACCATGAATTAATGGAAGGCAATTCTAAGTTGCCATTAATTAATTTCAGGTCTCTCAAATGCTGCAAGAACTGGCTTAATTATAGGCCTGGGAATCCCGGGGCTTGTGGGCATTTCTGGGCTTGCAATGCTTATAACGGACAGGATGAGGACCCGTCGTCAGGGCAACCACACAACCATGGAACTATCCACGGTAACTAATGAACAATCTCCAGTAGTCACAGCAGTGGCCGGCCTTGATGCTGCGACCATCGAATCGTATCCTAAGACTCAACTTGGTGAGAGCGTGGATTTACCTAGCCCAAATGATAAAACTTGCTCTATATGTTTGGCCGAGTACCAGCCCAAGGAATCTCTCAGGGGTATACCTGTATGCAACCATTATTTTCATGCTATATGTATAGATGAATGGCTAAGAAATAATTCGACTTGTCCGCTTTGTCGGAATCCACCTGATCGACAGTAATGAAATATGCAACATAATCATTTTGTACGTCTTGATTATATAAGTTCCTGGTTCTAAATACAGTACATAATACAAGCAATTTTAGTATATTTCAACGAGTTTTAATTTTGATATTTTTTTTTTGTTTTACTTTGGATATTGACTAAAAATGTACTTGGTTCTATAAGTTCAAGGTTCTACACAAATTAAATACATCACAGAGAGAAAGAAATGGTGATGCCAATTTTGAATTAATCAGAATATTTATAATAATTCTTCCTATATCTAGGGTGAGATAGATCTGATGTAAACCTAGTTTAATATAAACTGAAAGGCTAGCTAGCTAATTTTGATAATCAGATGCTGAAAAGGAATCCAATTTGATTCATGGTCCCATCTATTTGACTTGGTTCATATACTCGCAAGCATAAGAATTGTGTCAAGTAAGGGAAGTATTTAGACCTCAATTATTGTACCTCAAGAGTGTTGGACCTAAACAAGGTAATTGGCTCTAGGATAACTCGAAAACATACAATGAAAAAATAAAATAAAATATTTACACAAAGCACCAAGCCTCGGCAATGCTTGGCTTAGCTCACATCAAGCCTATTGAAAGTCACCAACTTGTAGCCTAAAGGGTTATATGCACAACCAAGCATTGCCGAGGCTACAATTAAAAGTCACCAACTTGTAGCCTAAAAGTTTATATGCACGTTTGCCTCATCAAGCGGTTCATTGACAATCAAATAGGTTTTCGATTTCCTACTTGAATGACTTTGGACTGTACTCATTCCTTAATTGCTCGCCCAAAGCAGAACAAATAACTTCGCATCCAAGTATGTTTATTCTGTGTTGATTTGATCCAAGTATTGTTTGATGAAGATTCTTTGATATGAAAGATTGCTACTTGTTCATAGTTGATTGACAAGGATTTCAAGGATATATTTGAAGTAGATTTGTCTGAGAATTGTAAGCAGGGGATCTGCAGGCTTTAGAGATTATGTGTTGTCTGGGTGTTATTTCAAGAAAGGATTAATTTACTGCTGTTTTGTATTTCTACATTCAAGAAAGTATCTTTTTGCTTCAGTGCTGCCCTGAATCATGAAGAATGCTGAGCTATAGAATTATCTACTCTCTAACTTAGATGACTCTAACTACGTATCTTGGAGATTAATTTATGTTAGAATCAATGTTGGTGGAGTGTGATCTCTAATGGGATATATTGATGGATCTGTCCCTTATCCTTTTCAATACGAGGTTGCACAAGAGGTTGGAATTACTCCTCAGCTTACAGAAGAGTATAAGGAGTACTGGAGGAAGCATGACTCTGCTATAATGGCTCTACTAGCTGGTACTTCGTCGTCTGATGCTCTTTCATTCATCATAGGGAGTAAAACCTTGAAAGAAGTCCGGTTTTCGCTTGATGAGAGATCTGCTAAACTTTCAAAGTTCAAAGCTTTTGAGCTCAAGTCATCCATGCATAATATCCAGAAAGGTAATGATAGCATTGACAAGTATCTGCAACACATTAAAGCTGTAAGGAATCAACTTTTTGTAGCTGAAGTTTTTATTCCTGATGAAGATATAGTGACTTTGATTTTGAATGGATTGCCTTCTGAATTTGCAACCATAAGGATTGTCATCAACGCTCAACAGTCACTGATCTCTTTTAGTCTTTGAACAATGCTACTGGATTTTGAATCTGATATCTCTCAAGAATCAAGATCACTTGCCCTTGAACATGTGACATCACTTGGCAAGTGAACCATACAAGAATGGAGGATGACAACTTTCAAGGAGATTCTTTTGGTACAAATACTGTTGACTCATCCAACTGATCAGTGTTTCAAGAACAGTTCTAATAATTACAACAACTTCAATCAAAGAAGAAGAGGCCCTCATGCTAATTTTGGAGGTTATGCTTCCAATGTTAGGATTGATATGTTATTTATATTATGACAGATGTCATATAACTAGTATATGAACCACAATATTAGTTAGGTTGTAGGTGTTGGTATAAAAAGCCCACTCTCTCTTCCTGTATTCAGTTTTGTCATTGTACAATTATCAGAATACAACAAAAGTCTTCTTCTCTCTATATCGTTCTTTTCATTTTCCTCTGAGAATTAACAAAACTTTCAAGCTTTGTCGGAATCCACAGGATCCAGAGTAATGAAATATGCAGCATGATTATTCTGTACATCTTGATTATGTAAGTTCGACCATTGAATGTCTCCATCTCACCCTAGAAATATGCAACATGATTATTCTGTACATCTTGATTATGAAGTTCGACCATTGATTATGTACATAGAGCATCTTTAGCAAACTCTCTATTTTGGCTTCTTAGCTATTTTGGAGAGCATGTTTAACTTTTTTTTATATATTTTAGTACCTGCACTAGACTCCTAAGTGGCTCTCTATTATAACTTTTAGCTATCTCGCTCCTAAATATAGAGAGCGAGATGAGACTCTCTATAATTTAAAACATTCATTTTGAGTTATTTTATGTAATTTATAAATATATTTAAACCATTTAATATTCATTTAAAAAATAATATAAATTCAAAACTAGCCAAAATAGAGAGCACTGATGCAGACGTATTTCTAAAGTGGCTAGCCAAAATGACTTTTTAACTATTTTAGCTAAAATTTGACTAAAAAAAGGCTAGCATTGCTAAATATGTGGTTTACTTGTTTTTATTAGGTTTTACTTTGTGTCCGTCCTAATTGGTACAAAAAACGGGGTGTAAAGTTTGGTTTCCATCCCACAGAGCCCATTATGGCTTCCTTGGTAATCTTCACCTTTTATTCTTCTCCTCCTTCCTCCTTCCCATAGCATCCACCTCCTGCAGCGGTAAATGCAGTTCCCACGGCCCAACAGTTAGATTCCCGTACTGGATAGGAAACTGCGTCCCCGTCCTATACCGTTGTGGAACATCAAGGTTTGATGTCTCATGCAATTACGATCAAAGGCAAACCGTTATTTATCATCCATATTCAGGAAACGATCGACTTCATCGTACAAGAGATAAACTATTTGGACCAAATTGTATCGATCAGCAGGGAAACTATTACATGGTCCCGGACCATAGTACACGTGGTGGTCCAGGTTGATATTATTGGTACATGTGACCCTTAATGATTTATGATTGGTCTCTTAATTTTTTTTTTCTTTTTTCACCTCCTTGCATGGTCCCCACCACATTCGAGTGATATTATTGGTGTGGTAGTCCCAATGACAGTGCTACGTGATACTCCGAGACCACATAATAATTCCTCAGATAAGCGACACCAGCAACTGCCTCATCAAGCGGTTCGTTGACAATGAAAATGGGTCTTCTATTTTCACCCTTTTCGTACTTGAATGACTTTGGAGTTTGGACTGTACACATTCCTTAATTGCTCGCCCAAAGCAGAACAAGTAACTTCGCATCCAACCCTCTCTTGCCTTAGTAGTTAGTAATGACAATACTACAAGGTCATTGCTGTGCCATCATCGTGGTCGCAGCAAGCTGAGAGGCCTGCACCATCGTTTTCTGATGATATTTGTTATGAGATTGCGGAAGCGATGATTAATGATTCCAATCGAACCAAGAAACCATAAAGACCCACCAAATCCATCTGATTGGGAGAACCTTTTTTTTTGGTCAATGATTGGGAGAACCTTAACTTCGGTGTTCAGTTGACATGGGACGACATTGAGTGTCAGAATTGTGAAGCATCTGGTAAAATTTGCCAACTTGATCGGTCTGGGAAAGTCGAGTGTGGTTCAACTAATGGTACGTTGATCACCCTCTTGCTGCTGCTTATGGCTTAATTATGTGTAAATTACACAATAATTAGCTCCATAATTAGATTTAGAGTTTAGCGTTTTATGGATAAGGTTTGTAATATCTGTCGGAAATATGTATAAGGTTTGCATATTTCTCTGAAGGAAATAATCGAAATATAATCAATTCTTTTTGTTTTGATCAATGAAATATAATCAATTCAAATACCTTTTATCACATAGTGTTGGATATAGGCAAAACATAATCAGAAGAAAAATAGATGAGCCCTGCTACCTTATAATGAGACCGTCTATCAATTTTTTGGTGCTGATATTGGTTATGTTAAAAAAATAACATCTTTTGTAGGCTTGAATTTAATTATCTTATCAATATAAACTCTAAACTTTTACATGATAAGTTATAAATTGGTCTCACTTCCATTAGTTCCATACAATTGTAGATCCGACCTAGCTATCCCCAAGGTGGATCATTTTTCTTACTGATCTTATATATGTGTGTAGATATAGATCTCTATTCGTCATAGAGGTCTAATGTGATGATATGAAATTTTTCAGCAATATTATCAAGGCTTCCAAGAGCTGCAAGGATTACCTGTATGATATTGATTATAAGCCCTCTAGTTTCAGTGCTACGTACTGTGCGTGCTTACGGTTACGCTCAGACTGACGAGGATTCAAAATCAACAACTCATCACAGAATTATCCACAGTATTCGTTAATCGATCGACAATCTCCTTTGTCCATAAAGGGTGGTCTTGATGGAGCGATCATTGAATCATATCCAAATTAAGACTCAGCTTGGTGAGAGTCAAGAATTGCCCAACTCCAGTTACAACACTTGCCCAATATGCTTAGGCGAGTGTCAGCCAAAGGAAACACTACAGACTATGCCGCAGTGCAACCATTATTTCCATGCTAGTTGTATTGACGAGTGGCTTGGAAAGAACCGAACGTGCCCAATTTGTCGAAATCCACCGGAAGGAGAGAAAAATAAGTCAATAACTGAATGAAAACATAGTCGTCCTCCATACATTCACTCATTTAGGGAAAGACAAATGCTTTTTGATTATTAGGAATAAAGAAATTGGGAGATGTCAACAAAGTAAGGTTGTATATAAGCATACTTACCTCTATTATAATATATATATATATATATATATATATATATATATATATATATATTGGTTAAAAACATGAGCTGGGAAGAGCAGAGTGCTCTCCCACCCTAAATTTATTGTAATATATAAAGACAATGTACAATATGCTAATAGGGTGACAATAGCCAAACCCCTGAAGAATAAAACGAACGATCACAAAGAGAAATAACAAATCAATGAAAATGAAAATTAGGGAGACCAAGCTTATCTTGCCGACATTGGTCAAGAATGAAGAGAGGAGGCTCATCCCACCACGTCAATGCAGACAACAACTAACCGATATTAGCAAAAGCATTTGCCACTTGATTACCTTCCCTGAAAATATGAGAAGATTGAAAATTCATTTGAGATATGCGATTCAAACACTTACCCCATGTCACTTGTAAACGCCATGGAACAAGATGAGGATCACAGAGAAAATTAAGCACAAGTGCCAAATCCACCTCAAGTCAAATATGCTTCAATTCCTTATTAGATTGCTGAATTTCAATTATATATGATTGAAACTTTGAAAGTAATTAAATTGGATGGATGCCAAATGTGGCTTTTTATTTTTTATTTTTTTTTATGAACCTTCGTAGAGGAAATTTATGGGTGGTTCTAGTTGGACCTCCCATACTTAGTACACCTCTAATTTACTTTTTGGGTTATTATCACAAATGATACCTGAACTATACCTCAATCCTATCGATGGTACCTGAACTTCAATTTTGATCACAACCAGTACCCGAAGTTTTCGATTTCATTTTAAATGGTACCTAGAGCCACCTCCGGTCACTATTCCGACTAAAAACGGCATGGGAGGCAATCATAGTGATGATTTTTGATGATTTCAAGGGTTGCAATCATATATAGTGATGATTTTTTGGTAATAGACTTGCCTTGAACTTGTTTTTTTTTTTTTTTTTTTAGATTTGGCTTTTTTGGCCGGAATAGTGACCGAATGTGGCCTTAGGTACCATTTAAAATGAAATCGAAAAGTTCGGGTACTGGTTGTGATCAAAATTGAAGTTCAGGTACTATCGATAAAATAGAAGATAAGTTCAGGTACCATTTGTACTTTTTAGAATACTTAAAAGGCTAAGTAGACCTCCTTATTTTTACCAAAACACCCTTGAACATAAGATACAACAATATGTTACTCTACTTTTTATCTCTATCTTCAACATGAGAAGAAGAATGAATCAAAATTGCTCTCTTAGATCTCCTCCACCAAAATTAATCAGAGGTTCTCGATCTTGATATGTTGCTGGAATCCTTTTGAATTTGCTAAAAGAATGAATTTCAAGGGTTTTGGTTGGAAGATCGAGTAATAACTATATCATAATACTCAATGAATTTAGTTTAATTAAGGAAATTCCAAATCAGATTGTTTTAAATTTATTTTTGTATTAAATGATGGGCTATGTATAGAAATTATTGTTTTTACTTAATTATTTTAGGTAAATTTTAAAACTATATGTCAATATATATAAGGAAATTAAGGAAAAATAAAAAATAAAAAATCAATTTAATTGAATGTTATATTTAGGGAGGTAATTTAAGAAGAGTATTTTTTTTTAATAAAAAAAATAAGAGTTTTTTTTTTTTTTTCAGTTTTCTCTCTTTGTCCTTATTTGTCTTTTCATATGACTTGACAAAGTATATTAATAATTGAAAAAAGTTGGAGGTCTAAATATTAAATTTGGAGGTCCAACTAGAATCACTCATTTATTTAAGAGTAAAAGAAGAGATACAAAGAGGGGGGCCAAACCAAACCTCTTAAAAAAAAATAACATTTACCGAAAGCAAAAATTAGGAAGACCAAAAAAGTCTCTATTACAAAACTCATGAATAAAGAGTGGTGCCAAATCCCACCAAACTAGACCATTTGACAAACAACCAAAATGAGCAAGAGCATCTGCAACTTGATCCAAGTTAGTGGATGCCAAATGTGTTTATGCTAGCAAGTATTCCAATTTTTAAAACAGGATCCAAGTTAATTTCTTTCAAACACAACTTCCACAAAGGATGAGTTCTAAAAGGGATCCACTATATCATGATGATTTGCTTAGAATGAGCCATACATATGTATACGCAGTGCAGGATTCAATATAAGTTCTCCCTGGGAGTTGGACTAAAATTAAGAGACGGCGCATTAGTTCTTGCTCAATCGCATTGCCTTATTCTTAATTTCTTATATAGCTCTCCGATAAATTCAATATATAAGGTTATGCCCGTTACTTGGTTCCAAAAATTCGGAGAAAGTGATGGCGATTACTTGTTGTTTGATCAGCTCTAGCGTTTATGCCTTTTAATTAATTAAACCGGTGAAGCACCACCGGTTGCAGTAAATCAACCTCAACCCTAATCCGGATCCCACCAGCATCGAATTCAGCGGAGAAAGTGATGGCGTTTAATTTCTTGTTTTATTGGCTTGGTCTTAGTAGGCTGTCATTAGTACGTTGGCCGAGTAATTTATTTTCCATCCCCCCAATAGCGCCTTATGGCTTGCTTGGAAATCTTCACCTTCTTATTCTTCTTCTCCTTCCTTCCTCATCTAGCATCCACCACCTGCCGCGGTAAATGCAGTTCCGACGGCCCAACTGTTCGATTCCCATTCTGGCTAAGAGATCACCACTCCTCGCATTGCGGGTGGTTAGGGTTTAATCTCTCATGCAACAACCAAAAGCAAACCATTCTTACTTTCCCATCTTCCGGGGATTTCATCGTCGACAACATTAATTACTTGGACCAAATCCTAACGATCAAAGACCCCAATAACTGCCTCATCAAGCGGTTCATTGACGATGAAATGGATCTCTTGCCTTTACCTTTCTCCTACCTTCATGACTTTGCAAACTTCACATTCTTCAATTGCTCGCCCAAATCAAAACAACTAGATTGGTATCCAACCCTCTCTTGCCTCAGCAGTGACAACTACAAGGTCACTGCTGTGCCAACGACTCATTTACTTCATGCTGTCCCTGTTACTACTCCCCCATCGACGTCATCGCCGCAGGCTCCATCACCGTCTGATCCTTGCTCTGTGATTTCAACAGATATGATTCCAATAGAACAGAAGAATTATCATCCAGAACTATCAAATCCATCTGAGTGGGAGGACATTAACTTTGGTGTTCAGCTGCGGTGGGACGAGCCTGATTGTCGTTATTGTGAGTCAGTTAATAAAGCTTGTGGGATTGTTCAGACGGGTATACAGGGCCCGGAAGTCGGGTGCCAAAATGGTATGTCAACTCCATAATGGCATTAATGAGTTATATACTTATATATATAGCTAGCGTCTTGTTCTTTACAAGATCATGAGACAATCCTTTCAAGTATCCCACCGTATTCCTTTATTGATATGAAAATAATGTTTGTAATATATAGATTTCAATGTTTTTATGCAAAGCCATGATCTAGGAAATTAATGTTGCAATTTCAGGCTCTTCAAGAGTTGCAAAGATTGCCACAGTGATAGGGGTGGTAATGTCAGGGATATTGTGGTTGGTTGGGCTTGCATTGAGACTGACAAGGAATGATAGTCGTGAACAATCTACCGCAGAGTTGTCGATTTTACCCATTGGTGAACAACTTCCGGTGGGCGTAATGGGGGGCCTTGATCATGCAACGATCGATTCATATCCAAAGACTCAACTCGGTGAGAGTCGGGAATTGCCCTACTCCGGTGACAACACCTGCCCAATATGTTTAGGAGAGTATCAGGCCAAGGAAACAATAAGGACTATACCCGAATGCAACCATTATTTCCATGCTAATTGTGTAGACAAGTGGCTTAGAAGGAACCCAACGTGCCCACTTTGTCGAAATCCACCGGAGGGAGGACGAGATAAGCCATTGATTAATTGAGAACATCATTTTTCTGCATCCTTCAATAATGTACTTCAACATTCAACAGTGTTTTGTCTTAAACTTTGAAGGTATAGACTGTATCGTAGATAAGTATAGTCCTTGTACAAAATGGAAAATAATTAAAACATTTTTATCGCAGTACTAGTAGTGGAAAATCCATTAACTTTTCTCAAATAATATTTCTAAACTATTTAAGACTAGCTAGAGGTGGGTTCTTCGTTCTTACACCACCATATATATATATATATATATATATATATATATATATATATAGCCTCTAATTCTAGCTTGTAACTTGTATATATAGTCTGGATGAGGCATTTTTCCGAGCAGTTTAAGGCCTTGTATAACAAGACTTAATATATAGCCTAGAGTCACCCCTGGTTCTGCAACATCATCTGTGAATATATACACGAATAATCCCACAAATAAGTTGGAAATTATAGAGTTGTTTTCTAAAGTACATTATCCGATCAAAATTTGCAAACGTGTTTGTTTGTTTTTGTTTTTTGTTCTTGTTTTGCTTCATTTAAATTCACTTATTTTTATGAGCTTAGGAGCATTGAGAAAATAGTGTGAATGGACACCGACCACACCATGTGCTCCATGAATCCAATATAATTTGTCCATATGTTTGGCTTAAAGTTTCATCAAACATTATCTTGCAAAAAGAAAACATTAAACATGTATGAATCTCTCAACCAATTTCTTATGAATTTTGAGTTGAAAGTTTTAGGGGCCGTGACCACTTACCCAATTTTAGACTAAAAATTGCCCACTTACTCCAGCAAGAGATTTTTAACCCCATTTATCCAATCTAAATATGAATGACAATGTTACCCTCATTTGAATTAACAAACCCTCAGACTCTCTCTCTGTCTCGTCTCCTCTTAGAGACTCTCTCTCTCCCTCTTCATTCCTCGACCGAGTCGATTCAGCGAGCCTCAACCTCTCGCTCTCTCCCTCTCTCTCTTCCTTCCTCGACCGAGTCGATTCCGCGAGTCGCAACCAGTGGACAACAACAACCATCACTGCCGGACAAGGAATTGACGGTGATTGCCGAGGCAGTTGGAGATGAAGATCTCGGCGTCCCTCCACCATCTCTGCCGAGCGAGGAATGGACGGTGATTGGAGATCTGGGTTGGGGATGATGATCGATCAAGAAGCAGGTTTCGGTCTAGTCTACCGGCGCAGGGAACGCAGATCGCAAAACGGTGGTCGTCGGCGCTAAGTCGCCGGGGAAGAGAGATGACAATCACTCGCGGGGATCATTTACCGATCCTACTCCGATCCAAGGCCCACTGCCACAACTCAGCCCCAAAGCCGATCTAACTTAGCCCCTTACACAACCACGCCCAGACGCCGGTCTCACACTCTGGTGGGTGCCCAGAGCAATTTCTGGGTGCCTAGAGAAATATATATATATTTTTTTTTTTTGGTATACTTTGAGCTCCGATGGGGAAGGAAAAAACAGAAGAAAAAAAAGAACGTGTACAATTGAACATATAAATTGATCAATTGTGTATGTAGTGTATTCATTTTGGTTTTGGGAGTTTATGCAATTCACTTGAGGGCAATAATATGATTATTGGGAGGTAGTAATATGATTATTGGAGGGTAATAATATGATTATTGGGGCAATAATATGATTATTAGGAGGCTATAATATGATTATTGAGAGGCAATGATATGATTATTAGGAGGCAATAAAAAGAGTATTGGGAGGCAATAATATGTGTATTGGGAGACAATAATATGATTATTGGGGGGGGGGCAATAATATGATTACTGGGTATTATTGGGGGGCAATAAATTCAGCCGCCGGAATCCGGTCACTAGTCCGGTAGCCGGATTCCGGATTTCGGTCACCGTTCGCCGGATTCAGGTCATGGATCGCCGGAGTCCATCACCGGAGTCCCCGGCCGGCCACTGATCACCGGAGTCCGGCAAAGTCTTCAATGACTTCTCTCACTAAGTGACAAAGAAGGAGAGGGCAAAATTGTCCCAAAAAAAATAAAAAAGAATTAATTGGGTAATAGGGAAATAATCTCTTAGAGTGTTTTGGGTAAATAGGGTTAAAAAAACTCTTAGTGAAGCAAGTGGGCAATTTTTAAGCTGAAATTGGGTAAATGATCATTTCCCCAAAGTTTTATATTAGATTATCATGTCTGAATAAGCCCATACACCAACAATTTCCCGACTTATGTGTGTACAAATAATCCTATATACTGATATACATAGGGTCAGTTGTATGGCTGTGCTTATAAGATAAATGGACTTATGCTATAAGGGAAGTTCTATTCATACCTCTAAAATTGGTATTTGGACCTCCCTACTTAATAGACCTCCAACTTACTTTTACAAATAACCAATTTGGTATCTATACCTCCCTAATTTTCCCATAATGCCCATCGTCCAATAAAATTAATGAAAACTTTTTTTTTTTTAAGGTTTTATTCATACCTCTAAATTAAAATCGGTAGTTTGACATTTTTCAATTTTTGAAGATTTCACAATCTGCAGCTCGTACTCTCTCTCTCTCTCTCTCTCTCGATAGAGCTCTGTTATGATTAATTACAGTGGAAGCCATCATTAATCAGATTTACTCGTTTTCTTGTTCTTATGATATATGATCACCATAAATCTGGAATTTGTAAAGAGACCAACAGAAAACTAAATGAAACAGGGTTCAAGGGGCCTAATTCTAATAGTCAAATCGGTTTGATAGGAATTTGAGTATCGATATTTGCTTCTGAAATGTCATCACTAATATAAGTTTATAAATCACAAGACTTGATGCATTCTAATTGCAATTATGGATGGATTTTATAAAGCAAATTAGTAAAAAGTAAAGTAAAACACAAAGTTTTGGTGCCTTTTTGTTTGGTAAGATATTTGGAAAATCAGTCAACCCAAAGAGGAAATCCAAGGCTAGAAATGCAGAACTGCACCATTAGTCCTCGTGTCCCAATTCGAAAATTGGTCCATAGTCTTTAAACAAATTAAAGAGATTGAATCTGAATATTGTACTCACTTTGTTTTTCTACTAGATTGTAAAAAAGGATTCGGAGGATTGGAATCATCACTTTCTTTCATCGAGTTTGATCTATATTTTAGGGTTTATGTTGGAGGAAAAAGTTTTCTCCAAGTTGAAAACTACATACTATTCGTGGAGGTAAGAAGATGCATTATTTTTTTTCTCTCTCTTTTTTATGTTCTTATTGATAATTTGACATGAGTTGACAAAGTCAACTATAGCTTGGAAAAAGAAATAGGTCCAAATAACAGTTTTGGAGGTATGAATAGAACCTCCCATGCTATAATATGAGAATAATTGGCTTTTAAATAAAGAAGCTGAGTGTTTGGTAAATTACATTTTTAGAAATACTTATAGTATTAAAAATAGTGGCAAAATGTTTTACCTGAAACTAAAAGTGCTAGAGTAAAAAATAAGTTGTTTTTATAAGTTAGGTTAAGACTGCATACTGCTTTGCCTATAGTCACTTTATATTGTCTCCTGGTGTTTGGAATGCAAATGAGGTACGTAATAATTTTATTCATGGAGGCCGAGGCAATTTTGGCCATACCTTTAAGTGTGCGTGCCTTAGCTGATAGATTGGCATGGAGGCTAGAAGGGAATGGTAAATTTTCAGTAAAGACTGCATACCGCTTTGCCTATAGTCACTCTCTCTCAAGGATTCCTATTCTTCTCCCTATTGTTTCGAACTTTTGGAAGAAGCTTTGGAAAACACTAGTTCCAAATTCTACTAAAGTACACATTTGGAAAATTTGTCACAACATATTACCATCATTGGACCGTATAGCTTCTAAAAGAGTTGAACTGGAGTCTATGGTGTGTGTCCTCTGTGATAATGAGATGGAGACTACGGTGCACCTGTGCAGAGACTGCTTCTTCACTAAGCAAGTGTTGCAGCCTCATGCATCTTTTACCCAGGTATGATACTCAGATGCAGCTTTATCCCTTGATGTGGTTAATTGGTTGGATTACTGTATGAAGAACTTGTCTTCTCAAAGTTTTGGAGAACTGCTCTACTTGCTTTGGGGTGTGTGGAAAGAGAGAAACAACTGAGTTTGGGATAATAAGAGGGGTCTGGCCAGTGACGTGATTATCAGGTCTATGTCAGGACTGGCTGATTTCAGGTTTCACAATACCAAGACTGACTGTGATCGAAATGCAAGAGTTCAGAAGTGGAACTGTCCTCCTATTGGTTGTATTAAGATCAACTTTGATGGCTCTTTCAATCCAAGTTCTAGGAAAGGTGGAATTGGATTTGTGGTTCGTGATTTTGAAGGCAAGATGTTGGCAGGAGGTGGAAGACCTGTTGCTAATTTGCTTTCACCTGAGCATGCTGAAGTACGTACTAGCATGTAAGATGGTCTTGGACTATATTGAAGAGAGTTCTTGCTACCATGTGATCGTGGAAACGGATGCTTTGGTGTTACAACGCCAATTAACTGCTACTACTGAACCCAATTGTTCTATTTTGGGTAGAATTATGACGACTTGGTGGAGTTTTTATCTACAAGTGGGACTGTGAAGATTGCTCATGTTAAACGCAACGCTAACAATGCTGCACATTTAATGGCAGCCTATGCCTCAAGTGCTAGTCAGGAAGTTAGGTTTTTTTCTACTCCATCCTTCTTATCCGCTGCAATTGCAGCTGAATTAAGTATCATGTAATTCCCTTATTTCAATAAAGAGTGACCTCCTTCTTATCAAAAAAAAAGTTAGGTTAAGAGAGCTTCTGTTGTTGGCTCTAAAAGAGCCATGACTTTAAAATTTTTTTTTTTTAAAAAAACAGTTGTTTTTTTTGTTTTACTAAACACGTAACTGTCTATTACTTTTAATTTAAGTTGCTTATAAATTTTTTCAAATTCAGCTATATACAACTTGATCCATACAACAAACAAGCAACCGACTTCAAAGTTGCACAACTTTAGTACTCATCTAACCAATTAAGATCATTGCCAATTTGCCATTGTGACGATCTTAAATACTGGTTAATACGATTAGCTAGGCTAGGCATTACTTGCTGTCATAATTTTAACTCATCTTAAATACATGATTAACTAGAACAATTGAACAAATTACAGATATCCACAAACTAGTGAAACTACTCATTCTTATTTCGTTTCCGTAAAACACAAACACATCACAAGAAGTTCTGATTGTTTTGTCGTGCTCTAATTACTATGTGGCACGTTTTATATATATCATAGGCATAGAAAAAGATGTGCTCTATTTATTTGGTTCTATTAAGTTTTGTTTATTGTCAAATTCACACTTGGCCGGTCATATTCCCCAAATACATTCATGACTACTGCCTATATATTCCTCATATGGCCGGCGAAGGCTACTTTAGAAATCTTCACCACCTTCCTCTTCTTCTTCTTTTTCCTTCCTCACATCGCAGCTAATACGACCTGTAATATTGGTCCAGCGCAGACATGTACGTGCAGACCATCTTTATGTTTGTTTCCCGTTCAAGATAATTACAGACAACCCAGACTGACATTATTGTGGGCATCGAGGATTTGATCTCCAATGCAACGTCAACCCGCTGAAAACCATTCTCAATTTCTCACTCTCCCGTCCTCCGGGGACTTCATTGTTCAAGACATAAACTACACGGACCAAACCATACAAATAATCGACCCCGAAAACTGCCTCCCGAAACGGTTCCTTGACCAAGACATGAGTGTTAGAGACTCAACCCTTTTCCTACGTGCATGGCCTTGAAAACTACACATTCTTCAACTGCTCGTACCGTGAACATGTATGGTTCCCAACCATTTCTTGCCTTAGCAGTGACCACTACAATGTGGTCGTTCAGCCGTCGAGTTGGTCTATCGATCCTCCTCCTAGTACATCATTGCCAACATCTCACTGTTCCGTGATTACAACTGCTCTGGTTCCATCCCTACTTCCTTAGGCTCCTTAAAATGGCAGAATCTAATTTATAACGACTATGGTGTTCAGTTGACGTGGGATGTACCTGATTGTCGTTCTTGTGAATCAGTGGGACAAGTTTGTACGTTGGAGAGGACTACAAGTTTGCAAACTCGGTGCCGTAATTACAAAAGTAAGTACCGGTATATTTTACTATTTATATCACGACACCAAATTTATTTACCAAATCTTGTACAAGTACTATTTCGTTTATTTTTATGGAGTTGAAATACCGATACGTTCAGGTGCTTTTTTTTTTTTTTTTTTACCCTGACATATTATGTGTCTAAATACTGTTTCACTTGACTATATATATGAACTAATAGAATGCAGTTCGATGGATCAATTTCAGCTTTTCCAAGTTTGAAAATATCTGTGAAAATTGGTGTACTGATGAGCGGGGGAATAATTTTTGTGCTGTGGTGCATGATTTGGGTTTGGCAGAGGGTTCGTGTTACTCAACGTGAACAGTCCTTCACGGAAATGTCCAATTTAGCCATTGATCATTCGTCTCCACAATTTATGATGGGTCTTGATGCAGCGACCATCGAATCGTATCCGAAGACTGAACTTGGTGGGAGTGGGGAATTGCCGGAGCCAAATGACAATACTTGCTCGATATGTTTGGGTGACTACCAGCCATAGGAACATTGATGACTATACCATAATGTAACTGTTGAAAATTCTGATCATGGTGAAAATTAAGCCCTAAGCTAAAGAACAGGGGAAGAAGAAGAACAGGGGAAGAAGACGATGTACTTTTCTGATTTTTCTCTAGGTAGCCTTTTTTTTACAATTGGTAAAACAACTCACAGTACTAAAGGATAAATCTCCCTATTTATACTGACTTGATTACCATCACTTTGATCTTTGACCAACTATATTGACTTTACCTATACTCTTAACATCCCCCCTCAAACTAGTACTTGGGGACCAAGGACTAGGTTGCAGCAAAGATATAAAATGGGCAGTGTGAAATCCTTCGGCAAAAATGCAGCAAATTGATCAAGCACTTGTCTCAACCAGGAGGAATGAGTGGAAGTGATCGCCATAAATTCGTAGACTCATAATCTTGCCTACAATTCATCATATTTTTGTCCGGAGTGGAAGGAACTAGCCAAGTTTCTGGAAGCAAAACTTCAATTTTCTTGAGGAGAGCTTGCTGCAAATGAGGGTGAGTAGTAACTGATAAAGGATATGCAGGTGTAATTGGCAGAGGCTTGACAACTTCACATTGAGAGCCATTATCACTTTGCAAGGCAAGACGAATACTTGGTTGAGCAGTATTGGAGAATGGCATTGGTTGAGTGGAGATGGAAGCAGATAAGGCTTTAGGGGCTGCAAAAGTTTGTTGTTGAATACCATAGTGGTGCCTGCGCAAACATTCTGCTGCACTATGACCTATTTTAAAGCAAATTTGACAATGCATAGACGATCCAGAAGCAACAACTATTCTAGGAGAAGATCTCTGAGAACAAATCTGAGCAGTGTGACCAAAGTTGCAGCATATTTGACAAGCTTCAGGGTAACTATTGAATTGATTTGAAAGTCCAAAAGCATTATGACCTCCAAATTTAGCATGATTATAGGCAGCGAAATTACCAAAATTATTTGAAGTGCCAACATTATTACCTACCTCAGTTCTCATATGGCAACCAGTAAACAAGGTAGTGTCTCCATTCTCTTGAGAGTTAACTTGTGGTTGTCTACAGTAGCATCTTTTAGCAGAATGTCCAGGCCTCTTGCAAATTTGGCACTCAACAATAGAGGTGGAAGCCTCAATACGATTCCTGTAATAGCATTTGGAAGCACAGTGCCCTGGTTTTTCACAAATTTGGCAGATGATAGGACCCTGATTTGTATTGGTAAATCTTGGACTGGTATTGTTGTTCCTGTAAGTGCTGTTTGAGTTTTTGTCGTTGCAAAACTGAGGATAGCCTTGGCTGTAATTCTCTGAGTAACTCCCATAGTTGCCTTCATTTGGACTGCAAAGTCTAGTCCAGCCTCCAGAATGTTGGGTCTGCATATTGTTGTTTTGAGAAAAACTTCCAAATTGCTGTGCTGAGTAACCATCATAGTAATTCTGAGAGTTGTTCTGCAGTTGCTGTGAACCACTATATATTTGCTGCATTCCATTTGTATTGCCACCATTTTGTGCAACAAAACTAGACGGTGTTTGAATACACCCAACATATGGAGATGAAATATAGCCAGTAGATGATGTCATGTTAGGTACTGAGTTGACATTTCCCATCATGAAGATTGGTTGTGAACCATTAGACATCATAAGTCCTGAAGTAAATGTAGGCATAGAAACATTATATGGAACTGGAAGACCAACAGAACCATTCCATTGCATTCCTTGTGATGCACCATTAAAAGATGAATTTCCATTGTGTAATATACCGCTGTGTGCAAGCAAAGCAGTAAGTGACAACAATGGTGATGAATTATGTTCAAGCTCAATTTCAACTTCTGCAGATAACAACAAGGACCTAACTTCTTCCATATCAATATTAGGTTTTCCCCTCATTATTTGTCTAGTATGTCCATACTCACTAGGGAGACCATCAAGAATAAGAACTTTTACATCTTGATCTGACATATGAACCCCAACAACAGCCAATTTATCTCTTACACTCTTAAATCTCAACAAGTATTTTTCAATGGAATCAGGTCCCTTTCGGATGTTATGTAAAGAAGACTTCAATTGCATTATATGTGACTCAGAAGTACTAGCATAACGCTTCTTAAGAGTAAGCCATACATCCATTGAAGATTGACAGCCAACAATAAGAGTGAGTGCTTCTGGGGATAGTGTGTTGGTAATAATAGATATGATGAAACTATCCTGCTCTAACCATTTTTCATGTGCACCAGAAAGATCATGAGTAAGAGAGCCATTAGTACCAGTGGGAAATTGAGGCGGGCAAGGATAGGATCCATCAACGAACTTCAAGAGACCATGGCCGCGCAGGTGATGTTGCATTAGATATAACCAAGTTGGGTAATTGGTTTCATCGAGACGAACAGGAACTGAGTTGCAAACTTGAGTCAGAGAACCCATTGAAATCTTCAGAATTGAAACTTCGATCTTGAATTTGATAGAGAAAGCTTCGATTGCTTGATAACTTTGAAGAAGAAAGCTTCGATTGCACAGCTTCGTGTGCCAACAAGTTTGAATCTTGAAGGAAAATTGTTTCGAACAAATTATAAATCTGGAGGATGAACAACCACATAAACGAACTTGACTTCTGGTAACTGTACAACAATGATGAAGACACTAAAGTAATCCTTGGTATTTGACGAGTAATTGTACAGAAACGATTGCAACGCGAAACACAATCTTGATTCTCTTGTAGTTTCTAGGGTTTTTAATATGAAGAGCAAGAAGAAATTGACGAATCGAAACGGAGAGCAGCGGAAAACAATGGCGATAAGCAATGGTCAGGCCTCCATGGGCTCTGATACCATGTTGAAAATTCTGATCATGGTGAAAATTAAGCCCTAAGCTAAAGAACAGGGGAAGAAGAAGAACAGAGGAAGAAGACGATGTACTTTTCTGATTTTTCTCTAGGTAGCCTTTTTTTTACAATTGGTAAAACAACTCACAGTACTAAAGGATAAATCTCCCTATTTATACTGACTTGATTACCATCACTTTGATCTTTGACCAACTATATTGACTTTACCTATACTCTTAACAGTAACCATTATTTTCATCCTATTCGTATAAGCGTATGGCTTAGAAAGAATGCGACATGGAGGGCCGGTCCTAAGTTTTTCAAGGTTCTGGACAAAAAATAATAAAATAACATAACTTGTATATTCTTTAATAAAATGAAATGAAAAAAAAAAAAAAAAGTCTTCAATAAGTGAGATATCTAAAGAAAAGCCAAACATAAGTCCACTAAACTTTACATGTAAATACTTGAGCATAGAAGAATAAGACGTGGAATCAACTTTGTTCCTTCTTGTTTTTCCTTTTCTGATCGAGATCGACTTGCAACTCTAACTTCCAATTACACCTAATATTGAAAATTTAAAACGAATTAGCAGGTTGTTGGAAATCAACGGAACCCAAAAATCAAGTAACCCAATATCAAAATTGAAAAACACCCAATATATACCTACTTTGATTTGTACTTCAGCTTACATCAATGGAAAGCCGAAGAATTCATATGAACACTGTAGAAGAACATAAGCATAGAGAGGAGAAAGAGTGGGTGATGATAAATGATGAGAAGAAATTGAAACCAATTTAAAGAGAATTTGCTTGATTTTAAGGTTTGGGAGAGAGTAAGAGAAGCTGGAATAACTGCGTTTAGATATCTGAAATTTTTTTTTTTAACGTTCTTTGCTTATTTTTATATAGAATTATATATATATATATGTTAAATTTTATTTAAAAAATATGGTGCCCCACTTTTTGTTGTGCCCTGTGCGGTCACCAACGCCACCCAGCAGCAAGGCCGGCTCTGGCGACATGCCCACTTTGTCGAAATTTACTTGAGGGGTCATTAGTGAGACGATATGATAGTTATTCTATATATCTTTAATGGATGAAACATATTTGTGTCTTGCGCGCCTCAACTGAAATTCTAATTTCCGGCTGACTTTACTTCGCTAACCTCGCTCTAAATTGAAATTAACCTGTTCTCACTTCTCATAATTAGTGCTTAAGCTTTACATGCATCTTCTGCCGTCCCCAATGGCGTATTCAAGAAACAAACAGCTGCCTTAAATATGTAACTGCTAACAACTGGAATTCTTTAGTTCATAATAGACTAGACTAAGTAAATTTGAAGACAATATGATATGTTATCGCCTATTTATTTTTAGAAACGAATATTGGGATTCAAAATGAACTAAAATTTGAAGAAATGAAATAATATCAAATTATTTAACGAGTTTAGTACATAGAGGTACCTCGCTGTGAGAAGCCGCAATACTCTCCTAGGGTTAGGGTTTGCGTCTGTGAGGAAAAAATTTCAACAAAGGATGGCCTCTGTTGATGCAATGGCAGCAAGACTTGCCTCCTCCCTCGCTATTGCAGATGGGAAGCGGCCTGTTGATCTGCGTCCGTCCAAGGGACTGCGACAACCAGAGGTTTTTATGCTTGGAAAGTTATTGACTGCAAGGGACTATGCACGCCGGTCTTTCATGGGGATCTTCAGATCTGCGTGGAGGACTAATGGTACTCTTCGTATCGATGAGGCGGGTGAAGATGATCATGTGTTGATTTCCTTCTCGGATCCGATCGACAGGGCTAGGGTTTGGAAGGGCGGTCCGTGGGGTTTCAATCGAGCCCCAATAGCGCTGGCAGAGTATGATGGGGTGAGCCCCGTGATGTCAGTGCCGCTGGAGAAGTCATCGTACTGGATGACGTTACTGGGTGTTCCTCCGACGTTTAGGTCGGAAAGAATCATGCGTCTTATAGGCAGCACCATCGGGGAGTTTATGGAATTTGACCGGACAGCTTTCTGGACGAGAGTGCTACGAATCCGGGTGGAAATTGCATATGCGACGCCATTGCTGCTCCGACGTCGTTTCTGGGTTGAGGATGAGGTCCAGTTTGTTGTACAATTCAAATACGACAAGCTGTTTGGCCGGTGTCACCGCTGTGGGCTCGTTACCCATGTGGGCTTGCCATGCTCCGGGCCGGAGTTGCTGGAGGATGATCAGGGGACAATAGGGAGGGTGGCGCCGCCATCAGCCTTGGCGGTACTGCGTGGTAGACCGGAAACAAGTGCGACTGCAACTAGGGGTTTGGCAAATGGCCAAACCCTAGTTTTCCAAGCACAGGTTCCTCGAGTTATTCCAGATGTCATCCTGCAGCAGAAAGCTGGGAACATGCACCGAACTACACGACATGTGCATATTCGAGAACTTGAGGAGCCCCGACAGGAGGTCCCAGCCATTACAGGGGTGCGTCGTCACCGAGAAGGAGAGGAGGTACTCATCTCTCCTAAAAAGCTTCGTCTCAGCTTGGCTATAGGTAAACACAACCTAGATGCAGTGACTATGGGTCTTGTTGAAGCACATACTGGTGCTATGGAGAAACCAAAGAGAAAGCGTGGACGTCCTGTCGGAAGTCTCAACAAAATGCCCTATGGTACTGCAGGCAAAAGCAAAGTGGTCAAGAAGGATGAAGACCAAGGTAAGCAGAACAAGAGGAACAGCACGAAGACCAACCTGTTGTCGAGGTTGTTGGATGCTGAAGATGGAGCTAATTCCAACCCTAAGGGGAAGGAGTTGGCTCTTATCTAGTTCTCGTATCATTTAGACATTCTGAATGCAAGTCTTGTTTAAAGGAGGGTTCAATCTCTATAGGCTTTTCTAAGATGTTTCTAGTTTGCTTTTGTACCACAATTGCGTGTTGGCAAAATAGGCTAGATGATTGATTTTGCCTTAGGAAGCGAGGTTTGTCTTGCTTAGTTAGGCTTGTGTTCAGCGAGCGTCCCTTAGTTCTTAATGAGTTTTGTTAGGCTTAGATAGGTTCTCTTGGTCATCGACTAGTTACTTGTGTAAGCTTTGTAAGCTCTGGCCTGTTTTCATGGTTTGATTATTAATGCAATCAATTCCTATTAAAAAAAAAAAGGTACCACGCTCAATTAAGTATGAATCTATGAATGCTCCGTCGTACTAACATCATTTACATTAATATGTCCAAATGTCATCTTCATCTTCATCTTCATCTTCATCTTCATCATCATCATCTTTCTTTCTTACTATCATTATATTAATTCTACTTTTGATTTATTTCTTTGTCATCTTTTGCCATTACTTATAATCAAGGTATGATTTTCCATAACTGATAGATAGAGACCTGATTGTTATGTGGTACTAAATTTTCATTGTGATATATTTTGTATATTGAACCAGTCATAGTTATAGGCCGGTCGTTACCAGTTTTATTGGTTTAGTTTTCATTGCCTACTATTGCTCATATGGCAACCATAATCACATTACTGCTATTGTTCTTCTTCCTTCCTCACATAGCAGCTACAACCTGCGGCGCATCAGCATGCTCTGCCAGCGGCCCGTCAGTTCGATTCCCATTCCGGCTAACTGATCGCCAGCAAACGGGTTGTGGGTATTCCGGTAAGTTTGGTGTATCGTGCAACGGACACAAACAAACCATTCTTAACCTCCCATCTTCCGGAAACTTCACGGTTGAGAGCATCAGTTACAAGGACCAACTCGTGTGGATCAACGACCTCGACAACTGCATCTTCAAGCGGTTTCTTGACAAGGACTTCAGTCTCATAGGTTCACCCTTCCGGTACGCCCTTGACCTTCAAGAGTACACCTTCTACAAATGTTCGCCCCAACTTGTGCCACTGTGGTCTCCCATCTCCTGTCTCAGCAGTGACAACTATGAGGTCATTGGCGTCGCGAGCTGGTCAACGTTATCGAGATCACCTTCTCCCTATTGTGATGTGATTACCAGAGCTTTGGTTCCAGCAGAAAGTTACGAGTTAGGGAATTCTGACTTTGGTGTGGGGCTGACTTGGAAGGAGCCTGATTGTCGTTCTTGTGAAGCGAGTGGTAAGGTTTGTGGGTTTCAGAATGGTTCACAGTCGAAAATTCACTGCTCTAGTACTCTATCTTATGGTATGACTTGTTCTCAGCTTATATAATCTGATATGTTATGTTGACAAATTAGGAATTAATTAGGATTACAGGTTCATTTGAATAAAAAATGATTAAAGCTATGTATGGAAACTATGAATGTTCCAATTTGAATATTAATTGCAGCCTCTTCAGGTCTCTCAAAAGCTACGAAGTATGGCATAGCGATTGGCGTATTAATTCCAGGGCTATTATCCATTACCTGTTGTGCACTTTATGTCTCAGCCCCGAGAAGGGATCATGGTCGAATCCAAGAATCTACCACCGAATTATCCGGTACTGTAACTAATTATCGTCAACCTCAAGTATTCATAGCAGGTCTTGATGGTCAGACAATTGAGTCATATCCCAAGACTCAACTCGGCGAGAGTTTGGAATTGCCTGACCCTAATGACAAAACTTGTCCAATATGTCTGGGTGAGTACCAACCGAAGGAAACTCTGAGGACTATACCAGAATGTAACCATTATTTCCATGCTAATTGCATTGACGAATGGCTTAGAAAAAATCCGACATGCCCGCTTTGTCGCAATCTACCCGGTCTTTGTCGAAATCCACTGGAGGTGTCATCAGTGAGACCACGTGATGATTATGCTATATATTAATGAACAGATTAAATATAGTTTTGTATTTTGACAGGAATAGCAAATTAATTGGGTAGATATATAAACTAAAATCAATTCTTTGAATAGATGTACTTCCTAGTATATTAATTGCTGTATGTTTAAAACATTGAAGCCATGCCATGGTAAAGCTTAATGATCTTTTTGTTATGTAACATGTACACAAACACAGAGCCTATTTGAGGCCTTTTATCAAATAATGGTAGAACTGGTAGCAAGCTATTTAGATAGTATGAGTTCTTCTACTCCCGTTATCCATGCGTGCTAGTATTATTTGTTTTATCCACTTTTTACTTCAACTTTTATATATTCTTACTCTTACTCTCGCGAATCCATTGACACCTAGAAGATAGAGATGATTCCTCATCAATCTTCTCATGCTTGGCATATACAAACAAGGATGTCTTTTTTCGGCAACAACCGGTGCTTAAGGTGCATGAGACCTGCATAATTAATAATAATCTTAATGTATTATTATGGTTACTAGGTCTATGTTATTTTGGTTTTATTTGGTGTATGGCCATAAATAGCCAAATGGTGGTCTAACTTTCACCACCTACAGCTCTCATGACTACCTTGGAAATCATCATCACCTTCTCCATCTTGTTTTTCCTTTTTCCGAATCAAACATCAGCAACCTGTCATGAAACAAGATGCAAGGCCAAGGAACCATGGGTACGATTCCCTTTTCAACTACTAAGAGAAGGCCAAGACTTGGATTGTGGCTATGATCGAGGATTTGATCTCTCCTGCAGCAACCACCATAAGCGAACTATCCTCACTCTCCCATCTTCGAGAGACTTCATCGTGAAGGACATCAACTACATCGACCATATCATATGGATCGACGATCCCGGAAGCTGCTTGCCTAAGAGGCTCATGGACCATGACTTCAGTCTTGTGGACTCACCCTTCTCATACTTTTACGGCCTCGAAAGCTACGTGTTCCTCAACTGTTCGTCGACGTCCCGAGAAGAGATACTAGCACCGTCTTCACCAATTGATTGCCTCAGTAGTGAGGACTACAAGGTCATAGCTGTGCAGTCTACTTGGTTCTTTGCTGATCTTAATACATCAAGCACTTCATCGAGGCCACTGGCTCAGACATCGTTATCCCGTCTTTGTTCCGTGATCTCCACAGCTATGATTCCACTGTCAGGTTCATTTGACGGGTGGGATCTTAACTTTGGTGTTCGGTTGGCATGGGACATGCCCGATTGTCGTCTATGCGAAGCAAGCGGGAGATTATGTGGGTTTGATATTGCTACAACTTCGCAAGTTGTTGTGTGCTCTGGACTTTCAAATTCAGGTAATGTTTCAAGAGTAATACATACTACTGCGAGACAATACTATTTAATTTGTCACGTTTATACCGAGTTTAAATCGGAGATGAATATGATTTTTCTCAACTAACGGTTTAGATTCATGGCATGTCAATTTTGTGGCGGATTTCCTAGAGCTGGAATATGATATGTACAGAGTTTTTGTTGTATAATTATATTTTGCACATGCATAGGTTCAGATGGACATTGTGTGATTATGGTAATATATACTTGAATAATCACTAGCTACGTTCTTATATACGTTGATAAATGACATATGATTGAAATTATAATTGTTCAGATAACATAATTAAAAACACAAAATCAACACCAAAAAAAAAAGATTTAATGGACAATTTCTCTTGCTGCATATATATAACACACAGATATACACACACAGAGTATCTTAGATATTATCTTGCATTTCTTGCTAGTCCCCTTGCTTACTATAGCTATTTGTTTGTTAAATAAAATTCCTTTAATTGCACCCTAGCTATAAATTACAATGAAACTTAACGGAATGAAACTGAATATTGTCGTTTCAGTACACCAGAGCAAATCAGGCGTCTCTTTCCGTCTCTCAACTGCAACATACATAGGCGGGGGAATGCTTGTGCTATTGTTCATCTGCGTGTTTGCAATATGTTGTTTTGCTAAACCACCTAGTGATGTACCCACCACAGAATGGTTGGCAGTAACAAATCATCAACGAACTCCTTCGGCATTGGCGCTCAATAGTGTGACTACCGAAGCATATCCCAAGACTCAACTTGGTGATGAGAGTTTGGAACTGCCTAACCCCAATGAAAAAACTTGTGCAATATGTTTGTGCGAGTACCAGCGAAAGGAAACAATAAAGACTATACCACGATGCAACCATTACTTTCATGTTACTTGCATAGATGAGTGGTTTAAAACGAATGTGACGTGCCCACTTTGCCGAAACCCATCGAACAATGAGGGGCTTGGTTTCCCTGGACAACCTTTGCAAGATATGAGTGTTGGTTTCTCTCTGTAGTTGTACTAGTTCCTAGCATGAATAGATTGACACTAAATTTAAAGCTATAAATCTCTATTAATGCTAAACTCGTTTTATTTTTAAAATGATAGATGATTAGATGATATTCACGTTCAGGGCCGGCCCAAATCAAGCAAGGCAGCCATCTTAATAAGGCCTCACAGTGAAAAGAGTCCATGTTAGCTTACTCCATAAAAGTCCAAAATGAATTAAACTAAAACATGAGCCTCGCGAATTGGGGTGATTTTGCCACTATTTATGGACAACGTGTGGGTTTTTTTTTTTTTTTTTTTTTTTCTGTAGACTGTGATTTTCAATACTTCATTAGTTGATTGAGTGAGATAGAGACCTAACAACAGTATATACTAAAATTTATAGTTGACATATACAGGTTTAGTTATTCATCGCCCACCTAGCTATAGCTAGTCATATGGCAACCTCAATATTATGTTCTCATCCTTCTTCTACTTCTCCTTCTTACTTCCTCAAATAGTAGCTACCACATGTGGCATGGTTCCAAATGCTCTTCCGACGGACCATCAATACGATTAGCATTTCGGCTAACTCACCAACCACCAGGTTGTGGATATTCCATTAATTATGCAACAGACAAAAACAAACCATTCTCACTCTTAAGGGCGGAGCCAGAAATTTTTTTCAGGTAAGGCAAGACAATGGCAGGAGGGGAAGAGAGGAAAATTACAGGGAAGCTATAGATTCTGGAGGCAATTATGAAGATTTTGCCCTGGTTTTTGCCCAATTTCTGCCATTTTCACATACTTTGCCTGCACCAAATCAGTGTAAACTCAAAAACCCAGTCTAGGCAAGTGCCTAATCTGGACTCTATGTGAATCCACCCCTGCTCACTCTCCCATTTTCCAGGGACTTCACCGTCAAAAGCATCAGTTACAACGGCCAATTCGTGTGGATCAATGACCACGACAACTGTATCCCCAAGTGGTTCCTCCATTGCTCTGGTTCTTCATCTTATGGTATGTAATGTTGTTCAATTCTTCGTTATACATTGAGAATAGGAATTACAGTGTTCACTTGGTGACCTAGTGAATATCATCATATGTTGGATTTAATATCAAGAGTTAAAACTGTTGTCTCTGAAAATCACCTCGACCAAGATAGCCGAGAGATCAAGGAACAAACGTCCTTCTCGATGAATATATTGTGGGGCGTGCCATCACACGGCCAAGAGGCCAAGTGATATTGTGGGGTGACATCTTTTGGCACGCCCAATGGGACTCTAAATATTTTTAGGCGTTGTTCTAAGGATGCAATTTAATCAAGCACAAAATGATTTATGTGAACCAAATTCGGCCGACTCAAGTGTCAGCCAACATGGCTATAATTATCAAAATTATGGATCGGAGCAACTTAATATCGGCCGAGGTTACTACCAAACCTTCATCCAAAATATGAATGGCCAATTGAGCCATGGTAATTGGCAAGGTTATAATTCTAATATAGAAATGTATGAGCCAACTAACAATTCTATCGGCCAAAATTGTTACTCTCAATTGGCCGATAAAAATTATCATGAGCCGAGGTGTTTCTGTGGTAGAAACGGGGTTGTCGTGAGAGCTTCCACCTCCGATATCCGTACCTGCCAACCATGAACAGAGGTCAGAGGGAAGACCGGGCTAGCCGGCCTTCGACCATCCGATGCCTAAGTCAGATACATGTAAGAATGTAGACTAGGTAGGAGTAAATGGAGAGTGGTGGCTTACCTTGAATGAGTAGAGAGACATGTATTTATAGTGTGAGGATGGGCTTGTCACCCCTTTATTTCCAATGTGGGACTGGCTGTGGTCCGCCCGATACCACAAGTGTATGGTATCGGTATCGGCATCGTGTCTGGGCGTTATCGGCATCATTTTAAGTAGTTGGTGAGTCTTGTGCTTCCAATACTTGTGCCTGAGAGGTATCTATACCAACAAGTCCCCCAAGTCCCTGGTCAAGAGTTCTCTTGGGTGGGGAGTTTGTCCATGGTAAAAGTATTGGAAGTGCAAGGCGAGTATCCTTGCCACGTGGCTTCCGTACAACCATTACCCCCAGTAACCCAAGTCCCCAGCTAAGAGGAGTCTTGATTGGGGTGGTGATTTCATTTTCCAAGTAGGAATGGCGCAAGCATTCATTGGACATTTGGCGAGAGTTTCTTTCTTAGGGTGACTAGTCCCCCAGTCCCTCGAGACCGAGGTAAGAGGGTTTAGACCAGGGTCTGCTAGCATATGGCATCAGGTATGCTCGATATAAGGTGTACTCGATACACTTGGCGTCTGCAAGGGTAGCTTTGGCTATATCAGCCCATTTTTGCATATGATGATAGTAATAAGTTGGCATGAAGCCTATAATGACGGTAATGAATGTAGCCGATAGTGGCTGTAATGATGTAGCCGATAGTGGTTGTAATGATGTAGCCGATAGTGACTGGAATGTTCTTGGCGATATCGCTATTACTAAGCTTGGCACAACCTTTTGTTTTGCATATAGTGCCATGCAATCATATAATGGATAAAAATGAGATATGGCGATATGGTTTGATAGAGAGAAGACATGGCGATATCCCATCGTATAATGGACAAATAAAATATGGCGATATCATGTAATAGAGATAAATCATGGCAATGTCGTATAATAGAGAGGAAACATGGCGATACCGCGTGTTGGAGAAAGATAACGCATGCCAATATCATATAATGGAGAGATAACATATGGCGATATCGCGTGTTGGAGAAAGATAACTCGTGCCGATATCATATAATAGAGAGATGACATATGGCGATATCGAGTGTTGGAGAGACAGCTCATGGCCATATCGTGTAATAGAGAGGTAAAACATGTCGATACTGTATAGTAGAGATAAAGCATGGTAATACCACGTATAATAGAGATGACGCATGCCGATATTGTATAATGGAGAGAACACGTGGCGATATCAAATAAAGGAGAGCATGTCGTAATCATGCTTGTGGCGATTTCATCTTGATCATGTGTTTAACCATTTCAGCTTGATCGCATTTAGCCCTTTTGGCTTGATCGTATTTAGGCATTTCGCCTCAATCACATTTCCTTTAGGCATTTCGCCTTGCTCGCATTTCATTAAGGCATTTCGCCTTGCTCGCATTAGAGCATTTTGCATTGGAGCATTTCGCATTGATCGCATTGGAGCATTCCGCATTCATTCGTTGGTGTATCGTGTAACATTCATTCATTCATTGGCGTATCGCGTAACATTCATTCTTTCTTTCGTTGGCGGATCGCATAACATTCATTCATTCTTTCGTTGGCGGATCGCGTAACATTCATTCATTTATCGGCGTATAGCGCAACATTTATTCATTCATTCATTGGATCGCAACTGGCAGCGCAAGGGTTCGCGAGGGACAGCATTGTACTGTATCAGCGGAACCGGCCGTGAGCAATATCACATTAACATTCGTTCATTCATTCATCGGCGTATCGCACAACATTCATTCATTCATTCGTTGGCGTATCGCGTAACATTCATTCATTCGTTCGTTGGCGTATCGTGTAACATTCATTCATTCTTTCGTTGGCGTATCGCGTAACATTCATTCATTCATTGGCGGAGTGTCGCGTTTAAGCAGTTCGCATTGATCGCGTTGGCAATGCAAGGGTTTGCGAGTGATAGCACGTATAGTGCTATATCAGCACAACCATGCCTTTAGCGATATTGAATTATATAGCCATTTCAGCTTGTTCGCATTAGGCAGTTGTTTGGGATTGCTATACATCTTGCCCATGCCTTTAGCGATATTTTGGTGGAGAGAGATAAGAAATGGCGATATCAAGCCAATTTCATTGAAAACTACCAAAGGCAGTGACAAAATACACCGCGATCGTGGATGAATACATGGCGATCATGAGAGAAGACGTGGCGGTCATCCGAGAGTATTTGGCGAGCATTGGAGAATATCATTAGAGAATACATGGCGATCATTGGAGGATTCATTAGAGAATAGTCAGAATACATGGCGATCATTGGAGAATAGGTAGAGTCCCGGAGGGGTTATATAGTAAGGCTTTAGATAAGCCAAGATAATACTGCCATGGGCAAGTTTCAAAGGGTATAGTCCCGAGTGTCGCTAGGGCACAAGTGGGGAAGCGTGAAGCTAAAGTATAGGCAAGTATATGGCGCTAAAGCATGGCGAGTACGTTGAATATGTCATTGAGGAATGGCGAGTGTGCCGCTGAGGCATGGCGAGTGTGTCCGTCGAAACATGGTAAGAACGCCGCGTTGAGATATAACGAATGTAGGTCGTCTAAGACATGGGTGAGATGCCGCGGAAGCATGAATAGCATATCACGGAGCTTGTATATGACATCGCTGAAGTATGGAGAGTGTATCGCTGAGGCATAGGTGAGATACTGCTGAAACATAGATAAGATATTGTTGAAGCATAGAGAAGATATCACTGAGGCATAGGTGAGATACTGCTGAAACATAGATAAGATACAGCTGAAGCATAGATAAGATATCGCTGAGGCCTGGATAATATACGGTTGAGGTATAGATAAGATATCGCTGAGGCCTGGATAATGTACTGTTGAGGCATAGATAAGATATCGTTGAGGCCTGGATAATACATTGTTGAGGCATAGATAAGATATCGCAGAAACATAGATGGTAGACCACTGAGGCATAGATAAGATGTTGTTGAAGCATAAATAAGATACCATTAAGGCGTAGATGAGATACTGTTGAAGCAGAAGTGAGATATCCCTGAAACATGGCGATATGTCGCTGAAGCATGGAGGGGATGTGTCATCCACGCATGGCAGGTAGGGTCTGCAAGTCCCCTGGTATCGGGAACATTTACCATGGAGAGTATAACACAGGCATGGCGAGTATGGTGTACAAGTCCCCCCAGTAGCGAGGACATTTATCATGGCGAGTATATGTCATTCATGCATGGCGAGTTTATGCCATTCATGCATGGCGAGTTTATGTCATTCATGCATGGCGAGTTTATGTCATTCATGCATGGCGAGTTTATGTCATTCATGCATAACGAGTACGATGTACAAGTCCCCCCAGTATCAGGAACATTTGTCATGACAGGAGCAAGGACTGATCTCGCTAGTGAAATTTCATGTGTATATAAGCAACAGAGGTGCTAAACATGTAGCCGTGTGTGGAGCAAGTATCACATGTATGTATGTAAATGTAATCAAGAAAAAAGCATGGCATGTGTTTAGCATGTATTCACAGTGGAGATACTAATAACATTGTGCATTTTAGTCATGCTTGATAATCATAGAGACATTTAAACATTGCATCAACATTTAAGGCATAGTAAATATGCTATTAAAATTATCGCATTTTGTAGGCATGCTTAGATTGTAGTAATCAATAAAGCATGTGAAATATAGCATTAACTCAAATTAAAAGAGTATAGATAAGAACTTATCTGGAGTCATTCGCAAGTGGTGAAGATATTATAAAAAGATTGGAGTTGTCGATATATAACTCCATATCGCCTAGCGAGTACTGATAATGCACTTACTTTTATTCATATAAGGTGCTCGATTGTGTGACTTTGCTTCTGGTAGTATATAGGACTGTGGCCTGGTTAGTCATAGAGTAGGCCATAGTGACCAGGCAGCCATGTATGTAGAACCCGATGACAATGCGTCATGTGAGAATAGAAGGAGTGCTTGAATAATGCATGTGCATGCATAGTGCTCCACGTAATAATCATAGGTTGTGGCCATTGACCACTAGTGCTTGAATAAGTTAATGGTGTGGCTTTAGTGCACACATAATTATAGTGCTTTGGTGTAGCCGAACTTTGCATGTGGTTACTCATGCCTTGAACAAGAGCTCGAAATCTGCATATTCTCCTTGAACCCGGATTGAAGCATATAATCTTGGTGTATGTGCAGTAATCGCACAAGATATGGAGAATCGCAGACATGCAAATTACATGTAAGCAGCAAACATATGTGTAAGCGTAAGAGATGTGCCCTGCAAATGTGCATATTTGATTATGTATCATGTAAGATGATTAGCATCTATGAGTTGTGTCATAGATGTAAGCTTGGCATGTGTATCCTGATTCCTGAAGGTGTGAATCAATGCATGAACTGTATATATCTTGTCTTGGACTTGGTCAAATGGTAAGTCCAAGTGGCTCCTGTAAGCACCCGAGGATGTAGGTGTCAAGTATTGGCATCAATTGGGTGTCCAATTGCTGGGTGCCCATGGTACCCAACTTTTGTGCAAGGTTCTAAAAAACGCTAGGCGCTAGTCGGGCGGAAGGCCGGGGACTAGGCGGTTTTTTTATTTTATTTTATTTTTATTTTTATAACATATAATTATATAAATAAAAATATAAAAGGCATTATAATGTTTGAAAATAGTAAAAATACTCAAAATATAGCTAAAATGTTCAACAACAATGAGATAGGCATTAGGCAGTAACGATGCAATTGAATTAATCAATTGATTCAACTCCCATTCACTCATTCACAGAGGCCAAAACAAGCTGCAATTCAATTAATCAATTAAATTAACAAAACAACATATGATGCAGAAGCTGAAAAGTGAAAACAAAGCACTCTAATTGGCATTCCTTAGATGCTTCACAGATCTTGTTTCTCCTAATACCAACATATTTGATAACTCAACAATTCACTAATTTGAATTAATTCACAAGAGTCTTTGCATCATATTCACATTCTCTCCTTTCCAAGTACTGCAAAAGGAAAAAAAAAAACAAAATGTATCAATATAATTCCTATACAATGGGAATGCACATAAACAAGCAACACTCTCATGACCAAAAAACAAGCAACACTCTTAGTAAAGGAATATGTATCCCACACTTCTATCTCAGTTGATATAATTCTTTTTACTTTAGCAATATGGCTAGCACTCTCAATTCACCTACATCACTATAATGCTAATAAAGTTTACATTTAAAGAAGATTACCTCCATAGCCAGTCTTTCCCTTTCAGGGCCGCCACACATAGAATAAGCAGCACCCCACTGTTGGAAGAGGAGTTTCAAAGTCAGTAACAGATCATAATTAAGCATTTACTAACAATGCAACAACCTAATACGCATCAAGATATACTTACGCAAATAGCCCCTTCTTGGTGTTCCAATGTGCAAGTTCTTGCAGGGTGGTCAGGCGTACCTCGATGATCAATGCAAGCTGAATACATCAAAAATGAATGATAAAAAACCAGTGTCATATTACTCATACCATATAACAGTCGAAGTCAAGAAGAGAGAGAACATAGGCATACCAAGATCGAATACACGCCTGTAGTCCTTGATGAAACCTATCACTTTCTCGTCGTATTCAAAACCAGGGTTCCACACAAGTGAACCATGATAGCTCCAAGCCTCCAACAATCATGATTCATGAATCATGATAAACCAAAATCCAAAACTTGAGAATGAGATACACAACTACACAAGTACAAAACATTCAAACAGCTCGAAGATTCACCACAATAGTGAAATACAGGACAATTCTGAAATATTGAATTCTGCTTTTAGATGAAGCTACAATTCAATAGTGAAATACAGAACAATTCAATATTTCAATTATAAGTTTATAACATTCACAGTTTGATACTTAACAAAATAACAAGACTCACAATGTATTGAAGAATCACCGAGCTTGCACTCTTGCAGAATCAATCACCGAATCCAAATTCCAAAACCCAGAAATCGAGCTTCAAGAATCACCGAGTTTGAACTTTGAAGTTTGAACCCAGTAATCGAGCATGAAGAATCACCAAGCTTCGAGGTTGAAGAATCACCGAGCTTGAAGCCTTGAACCCAGAAATCGAACCCAGAAATCGAGCTTGAAGAATCACCAAGTTTCGAGGTTGAAGAATCACCGAGCTTGAAGCCTTGATCCCAGAAATCGAACCCAAAATCGAACCCAGAAAGCCCTGAAAAGTGTGAACCCAGAAACGTGAGAATTGAGATTGAAACCCAGAAAGACAAAAACCCAGAAAGAGAGCTGGAAGTCCAGTTTACCGGCGAGCTGGAGAGCTAGAGAGCTGGCCGGAGACTCGAAGAGAGACTGGGAGTCTGAGAATCGACAGATCGAGGAGGGAGCGACGGAGCGGCGAGCTGAAGTTTGAATCGCATTTTGATGTTGAACCGTGAAAATGAAACCCTTATTTCATCGCGTTTTGGTTTTGATTTAGGTTTAAGAGATTAGAAAAAAAAAAAAAAAAAACGCCTAGGCGCCGACCGCCCAGATCCCGCCTAGGCGGCCGACTTTACTCCCAGCGCCCAGCTTGCTCGACTGGGGAAGAATCGGAACGGTTGTGCAGCGCCTAGGCGCCGCCTAGGCCGATTTTTAGAACCTTGCTTTTGTGTCGGTCGCTGCCAAGGACCCCAAATCTATATATTTTCAGTCTTCGATCTCGTGAGCTGAAGGTGCAATACCGAGAGATGGAGTGGATAGCAAGTTGCAATTAGTGCTGCAATACCGAGTGGAGAGTTGGCTGAGTTGCAATACTGAGTTGGAGATATCGAGAGCCTTCTAAGATAGACAAAGGTTGCGATACCGAGTTGTACGTGCCGAGAGCATATTAAGAAGACCCGTTCCCAGAGTTGCTATACCGAGTTGGAGTGGTTAGATAGCATTCATAGACATTGACCAGTATATAGCTTCTGGGCAATCGGAGGTAATGGATAGGCAAGACTTTTGCTTGAAGCAGCTCCCAATTAATAAGCAATGAAGAAGTTTGGAATGCCCAGAGAATGATGCAACTTGATCCCCGGAGGAAGATTGCAGATGGGTGCCCATAATAGATATGCATATTTGAGTTTAGTTCTGCAGTTGAAGATAAATCGAAGTCCCCCAGTGACTAGAGGCCATCGTGCTTATGATGGAAGTGTTTCCTCTTATATATGATGACATAGATGATCAGTTCTACAACGATAATCTTTACATACATTAAGCAATTGGTTGAACATCATATGCTTGATATATAGAAGCAAGTATAAATGTATGGTGTATGTGTGGCTGTGTAGTAAGCAGTAAGCACATATTTATATTTGATGGAGTATGCTCTTGACTTGTAAGCATATTTGCATGTGAGACAAATTGACTTATAAGATTGAGATTGGAGAGCACTTAGCTGGTAGTCTTTGCAGCTGTTGTTGCTGGTACGTGATTGGGTGTCCATAGCATGGGTGCCGAGATTTTTAGCAGTGAATATCAAGGCGACATCGAGAGATCGGAGATTACGCGACTGCTCGTTGGTGAGAATGTTGCCGATATCGAGAGAGGAACCAATTTTGCAGATACCGATACCGAGAGTTTGGGTGAGGCCCGAGTTGTAATACCGAAATGCAATGTGGAGTCGACTCGAGGGTTCGCGATACTGAGTTGGAGTGGTGAATCACCGAGGAAATTGGAGCTTCCGATACCGAGGAGTTGACATTGGGGTTTAGAGGTTAGGTGCCGAGAAGTTGGAGTCTCGGAAGCTTTAAAGAGTAGGCACCAAGTTGAGAGGAGCACACTTGATTGAACTGAGAGGAGAGTTTATCCATACATCATTGATTTAGAGCATAGCAAATCACATGTAACATTGGACTATAGAGTAGAGTTCAATACTTTGGGAGAATCTTTGCATGGAATTTTCCCGTTAGGAAGAAATGTAATGGCATGATGATAATGATTACAAGGTCTTTTGTATATTATACATGCATGTACGAGGAAACTGGCGTCAGTAACATGCTTGACAATTAAATCACAAATTTGTGTCATGCATGCACGTATTGCATGGTGATGGTCCATATATAATGCGGCCAATGTCAAAAGTCATGGCTATGTATTAATTTGCCTAGGAGTGTGACAACTCATGCTTGAAAAGTATTTATAACAAGGCAACGAATACACGTGCCGTATGTATGAACAGATTTAACTGTCAATTATATCATGCTTTCTGATATGTGGCAATAAATTGGGAGTCGTGTTGGTTTAAATAAACACGTGTGTGTGAGTAAGTGTTAATGCTCAGAATATCGCCATATGATGTCGGCTTCCGGTAACGTGGACAGGGGTCCAATCTTCCGATATATGTATATGGTTCGTGAAGTCCCGTTACTCTGTCAAGAGAAATACAACGGCGTCAAGCGGGGAGACCGCGGTTGGCGGTATTCGCCCCTCCGATGCTAAAGTCAAATGACGTACTTGTGTTGACAAACGTAATGGTAAATAGCTATTGAATGCGTAATCAATGAAGAGAGAGAAGTGGACCTTTTATAGGTGAGAGAGTGAGTTACCTCACTCTTGTTTTCGATGTGGGACTGATATCCTTCAGTTTGCTGAGTTTTGGTCCTTTCTGTGGAGACAACTTTGGGTGGCGCGTGTCGGCGCGTCATAGCATATTTCGGCCTGGAGTTGGTCTGCCGGTGGAGGTTGTCTTGCTGTGTTTCCAGCGGTTATTCCATTGAAGTCACTCCGACAAGGTGAAATGGTTAAGTATGAGTGCTGATTGTGGCCGGCAATTGCCATGTATGTACAGTAAGGAATAGATAGATATAAAGCAAGAGACTTAGCTTTGGTAGTAACTAAAGCCAAGTGAACTTCAGAGTATGGGTTCATATATATAGAACTGTGATTGAACTTATGCGCGTAATCTGGAGATATAAACAGAGAAGCAAACTTATCTGGTTGCTGCTGTTGAAGCTGGAGAGAGTTCTACTTGGTACTGGAGTGACCTGATGAGTACTCGTATGGTGTCCATAGTAGCTACTTGGGTACCGAGAGCAAGACCCCTCGTTCTCCTTTCAAGAATTCCCGATACCGATACCCCCTGATGATTGTGTAGCGGCCAAGTTTACAGCAGCGTTGTCGGGTGACCGAGAGCAAGAGTTACCGAGAGTATTGGTGCCAGAATGGGTGGGTATCGTTGTCGCTACCAGTTTTGATCAACGCGACATCTAATCTCGGAATGCGTGTTAGGCGAGCCACATATTGCGATTCCGATAGCAGTAGCTGAGAGAGATGCAAAAGGAGAACCCAGAAACGGCCATGGGTGCAAAGAGGAAATTCGTGGGTGTTCATAGCAGAAGCTTGTGTTTTTGTTGCCTCCTCCTTTCTTAGCGGTGAATATCACTGAGATGCCTAGGCTGTTATATCGAGACCGAGTTGGAAAGGTGAGAGCGAGTTCAGCGCTTCCAAAAACAGTTTCTAGATGCCGAGACCGAGAGCGATATCAATGGGAGGAGGTCGAGTGCGATCACTTGTAGGAAGCCGAGAGCGATAGCGGGGATCCCGAGTTGTCTTTGCATTTCTGACACCTTCGAGAATTTGTTGGAGAATCTGAGTCGGGGATTTTAGTTTGATGGCAGTGGTGGCGCGTACGCGCGTGAACTCGCTCATATGGAGCTTATGCATCGCAATGGCAGATCGAAGTCCCCCGGTGTCGACCATTGTCGTAGGAGTTCTCTTCTTTTCCCTCAAGTTTCCTCTCGTATCTGAATTCCTAACTGTGATACTTACAGAAACGGACTGGAAAAGAGAGAAACAACTCTGGGGGTCCAGAGTATTACTGGGTGCCTGTTGTGGAGGCGCGTGGTCTGATTTCGCGGCGCTACCGGACGCCGCGAAGGCCAAGCTAGACTCGTTGGAGGACGGTGAGTCCTCTAATGGTGGGGGTGAGCTGCGTTGTGGTGCCGTGAGATCCCTTGATATAGGAGAGAGAGAACGCAGATCTACTTTCTCTCTCCTCAAAATTCTTTGTAAAGTTGAAACCCAGAAGCTCAAATTTTGTTGCTTTCTTCAAAACCCAGGAGCCTTTGACGTTGGGTTGAGATTAGTGAAGGAGGTGAGCTGCGTAATGGTATGAGAGATCAGTCATGGAGGAGAGAGAAAATTCCAGATCTACTTTCTCTCTCATCCACTCTTGTGAAACAAAAACTCAAAAACTGAGAAAGCATGATTTTCATGTGAATGAGATGAATATCAGACCGGGGAAGTGAAAGAGGTGAGCTCGTTGTGTGTGAGCAGAGAGATCGATTCAAGAGAGGAGAAAACGTTGGATGCCGAGGAAGAAAAATTTTCTAGCAAGATTATGAAATTGCTCCGTGGTGAGCTCATGGCACCACCGGAGGGCTCCTTCTAGTGCCAAATGTTTCTATGGTAGAAACGGGGTTGTCGTGAGAGCTTCCACCTCCGATATCTGTACCTGCCAACCATGAACAGAGGTTAGAGGGAAGACCGGGCTAGCCGGCCTTCGACCCTCCGATGCCTAAGTCAGATATATGTAAGAATGTAGACTAGGTAGGAGTAAATGGAGAGTGGTGGCTTACCTTGAATGAGTGGAGAGACATATATTTATAGTTTGAGGATGGGCTTGTCACCCCTTTATTTCCAATGTGGGACTGGCTGTGGTCCACCCGATACCACAAGTGTATGGTATCGGTATCGGTATCGGCATCGTGTCTGGGCGTTATCGGCATCATTTTAAGTAGTTGGCGAGTCTTGTGCTTCCGATACTTGTGCCTGAGAGGTATCTATACCAACACGAGGTATACCAATGGTTTCAAGTATGGTCAATATAACCAAGATAGTCAATATGGTAACGGTTTGTCTAACCCTACATATGGCTACAATGGGTTATACATCAATGGTAACCAATATGGTCATACTTCGGCATATGGTTGTAATGGATAAAGTTATGGCTTCAACCAATTCAACTTTGGCCAAATTAAGCCACAATTTTATAACGGAATCGTTTACAACTAAGTTTCAAGAGATCAAAATGCTTATGCTGGTTTGAATGGTAGAATTGATCAGACCAAATTGAAGGTTGAGGCACCTCAAGACTTTAGAGAAGTTGCCAATTGTGGCTAAAGTTTGGGCTAATTGGCCAACCCACCCTTATCAGCCCCCCGCTACAAGACCTACCTGGCAACATTTTTTGTCTCCCAAAGAAGTTCCAAAACAAGTGAAAGTGATAAGCCTAGTAGGTCAAGAAGTAGGAAATTTCGATAAAATAGAGCCTATAGTCATGAAGAAGAATTCGAAATAAAAGAGATATGTCAGAAAGAAGTCATTGATTCGCCAATATGTTGGGGAAGGTTTGATGAACCAAATTTTGTCTTCAACATAAAGCCATTCCACGACGCATATGAAGACGACGAACCAAACTACGATTACAATGACCATGAACTTGGGGGGCTCACTGATCACCATTTGGTAAAGCATGAGGTTCCTACACTTGAAGAAACCATGTATACTGCCATGGTAATTGGAGACATAGCTGATGTGATAATGACAATAACGGCTAAATTGGAATTGAAAGTCCAAATTGACCACTAGTTAGCTATAGGGGGCTTGGGAATCTCGCCTACATAAAGGCTGAAAAGTTCAGTGATTATACCAAATACCCATGGTCAACACTTCGCGGCTTTAGTCACCACGAAATTCAAGACGCGAACGTAGGAAGTGTAGGATTTAAGATTAAACATTGGTGGCCACCTCCTAGTTGGCCATGCCATGATAATGATGTCCTATAATTCTGTACTTTGGTTTATTTAGATTTCAAAATAATAAAAGATGAACGGAAGGTAGCCATATGTTGAGTTGAGGAAGGTGTCCACGGCTAAAAGGATGGAAATTTAATTTAGAGTGAGGAATTTTTAGAGTGAGGAATTAATAGTCGTCCAAGACAGGTGCAAAGAATAAGATTGTAGCTGGAACTTATCCATATTCACTTTTGTTTTCTTATTTTTGATGTCTCCTAACGGCCAAAGTCGTAAAGGCCGAAAAGGAATCAAGCAAATAGCTGCTGGAAATTCCAAATGTGAAGGAAGAAGTCAAGATTTTGAGGTGTGGAGGAGCAATCGCTGCTAGAGGAGCATTCAATATTTGATCATGGCATCAGTTTAAAAAGAAAAAAAGTTTGGAAAGTTAATCGATGGCTTTAAGGCCACAATAAGCCACTAGAAGAATGCAAACTTGCAAAGAAGATTTCAGCCTTGTCTTTGTGCTCCGTGCAGTGCTTAAACAAGGACATCTGAGCTCCAATACCTGCTTCTTACAATTGTTGTGGTGCAATGATAAAACAAGAAGTTGCTTGATGAGAAGTAGAGATGATCATGAAGCCAAATCTAATGGCGAGGACAATGATTTTTCAAATGCTAAATTAATTAGTCATGCAGGGAGCATTGGTAAGGTTTCATACATACATGTCTTTGGTATAGCAAGACAACCACATGCACCATTGGTAAGACATGCTTGAGTTTATTCCAGTTACTTGTCTTAGTTTGACCAAGAGATGTATATGTGGATGCATGAAGAGTGAAGAAGTTGATTTTGATGTCTTTGCTATGATTCATGATATATGATTAATGAGTCGAGTAGATTTTCAGAGTTCAAAGAGCTTCCATTTTCTTAACCATTCGGCAATACTCACCTAAGTCAAGAAGAACAAAGGAATAAGAGATTTGAGATTTTCTGATATGATTTTTACCTTCTCCAAGAACGGAGTATTTATACAAGATACACCAAGACCTATTAGGAAACTAATTACAACAGAATAATCTTAATAATACACAATATTCACAATCCTAATTACATGGCATGACTCACGCCAACACTCCCCCTCAAGTTGGTGCATACAGATCACGGATGCCCAACTTGTCAAGTGAGTCATAGAAGGCTTTACTCGAGAGAGCCTTTGTAAGAATATCCGCCAACTGTTCTTCAGTAGGAACGAAGGGAAACATAATGATCTGTCCATCCAGCTTCTCTTTAATGAAGTGTTGATCTACCTCCACATGCTTCGTGCGATCATGCTGAACAGGATTGTGAGCAATTTCAATTGCAGCCTTATTATCACAATAAAGCGGCATAGCCTTTTTCTGCCTGAATCCCAAATTTCTCAACCACAACATCTTACAAAGTCCTCGGGCCATCCCTCTATACTCTGCTTCTGCACTAGAACGAGCCACCACCTTTTGTTTCTTGCTCTTCCAAGTAACCAAGTTACCACCTACAAATGTGAAGTAGCCCGAAGTAGACCTGCGATCTGTAATATTACCTGCCCAGTCCGCGTCTGTGTACCCGGAAACATCCAAGTGACTGTGTTTTGAAAAGAGTAATCCCTTCCCTGGAGCAGACTTTAAATACAGCAAAATACGAAATACAGCATCCATATGAGTCTTACTGGGATTATGCATAAACTGACTCACCATACTAACTGCATAGGCTAAATCTGGTCTAGTGTGGGATAAATAAATCAACCGGCCAACTAACCTCTGGTATCTTGCTTTATTCGTAGGTACTTGATCCAAGTACTCTGCTAACCGATGGTTTTGCTCAATAGGAGTATCAACAGGTTGACAGTCAAGCATACCTGTTTCTGCCAGCAAGTCAAGAACATACTTCCTCTGACTCAACACAATACAATCCTTCCCACGAGCAACTTCAATTCCCAAGAAATATTTCAAATTACCCAAATCTTTCATCTCAAATTCTAAAGACAACTGACCTTGTAACCTTTGAATCTCCTCAAAGTCATCACCTGTCACAACCATGTCATCAACATAAATAATCAAGGCAGTCACTTTACCACATCGATGTTTAAAGAACAAGGTGTGATCTGAATTGCTCTGTCGGTACCCAATTTTCTTCATGAACTTGGTGAACCTGCCAAACCAAGCTCTGGGAGACTGCTTCAAACCATAAAGAGATTTTTTCAATCTGCACACCACCTGCTCTCCAGTAGAAGTACCATATCCAGGAGGCAAATCCATATAAACCTCTTCATGCAGATCACCATGCAAGAATGCATTCTTAACATCAAACTGTTGTAAATGCCAATCAAGATTAGCAGCTAACGAAAGAAGTACCCGAATTGTGTTAATTTTCGCCACTGGTGCAAATGTCTCATCATAATCCACTCCATACTTCTGAGTTTACCTCGAGTTTCCTTAGTCAAGGAAACATTACCCTGTGAGGGATCTTGCCCTGCAATGCCATAGAAGTCAGGTTCTGGCACCAATTGGACTGTCGCTTTGCCTCTTTGACCACCACCACGTCCTCCAGTATTATTGCCTCCTCTCCAACCAGAGTTGGTGTCATCGAGCTTTACACCAAAACTTGAATTATCTGTCACATTCTGAACAATCACAACCTCACGGGCCACAGAGTTCACCCCTCCATTCTGAGATCCTCCAGTATTCCCGTTGGTAAGAGTCAAATCCACCATCTTTTTTTTTTTTTTTTTTTCAGACCCTACAAATTGTAACAAAAAGAATACCAAAGAACCAGGAAGGATATGGACGGACACAAGAACAAAAAAGGATGAACTGATGGACAAAGGATGAAATCAACTTGTAGAAGCAAAAGAACCACTTCACGACTTGCAGAAGCAAAAGAACCAATTCGACAAAAAAAACCAAGGCAAGAGAATCAATCGACCAAAAGAACCAATTCAACCAAATCAAAAGAACCCTATATTCGCAGCGGAAAGAACAAACCGAGTCCGAATGGATCTCGGCTTTGATACTAAGTCAAGAAGAACAAAGGAATAAGAGATTTGAGATTTTCTGATATGATTTTTACCTTCTCCAAGAACGGAGTATTTATACAAGATACACCAAGACCTATTAGGAAACTAATTACAACAGAATAATCTTAATAATACACAATATTCACAATCCTAATTACATGGCATGACTCACGCCAACAGTCTATGCTCAAGAAAATGGGGGGGGGAGGCTATGTTTACACCCGGTTTATCAACCACCATTTCATTAAGTCATAGTCGTTGAAGGGAGAATCAAGATAATGATTAACAAATTTCTCATTATTAATGTATTGTTACCTTGAGGATATGTTAATAGGAAGAAGGCATCATAGCAAAAGAATGTTTGCCTTTGTTTTATCTTCTAATTAAGGTTAAGATATATAACAAGGAAGTCAAGGTCATGCACGTACTGGTGCTCATACTAATCCATCTTGACAATTGTTGGTTTCCAAGACTTTCAAGAGGTGCAACATGTTAGAACTTATCAATTTAGGAGTTTGCATGCAAGATTAGCATTTTAGTGTATGAAGCACTGTAATAGAAGAATGAAACCAAAGTATGTGGCCTTTTGAACTAACTTTGATTACAGTTAGATAAGGACTCTAACAAGAAGAAGAAAGATTAGCATTTTAGTGTATGAAGCACTGTAATAGAAGAATGAAACCAAAGTATGTGGCCTTTTGAACTAACTTTGATTACAGTTAGATAAGGACTCTAACAAGAAGAAGACTACTGCCCCGTGAGGAAAGCCGTACCCGATATCCATCACATGGAGATAGAGTTTTAATTGTCAAAGAAGTCCAGAGATGAGAACAAGAATTGGATTCGTGAAAGGCTTCTACAACTACAAGCAAGGTTAGCCTCTATATAAAGAAGCAATCAATAGATCAAGAAAAAAACACACAACTCCAGAAACTCAAGTCATCAAGCTTTTCTTGTTTTACCCTTTGCTTAGGTAGAATTTCCATCTGTTTCCTTAGTTAGTTTGCTCTGCTAGTTACAATTAATTTCAGTCACTTTACCTTTCCTGTAGCCTAGTATCAATTTTGAATTGTTTTTGTTGTTTTCCTTCAAACAATAGTTAATAATTTTCAGTCATTCCAGATTTCAGTTTCGTTATTATTGTCTTTTATTTGGTTTCTATTTCTTTTATGCTTTGTTTATTTGATCATGTTATTTACTGTTCGTAGTCGCATAGTAGCTATTAATATTGAGAATTTCATTAATCATTATCTTGATTCTCCCTTCAACGGCTATGACTTAATGAAATGGAGGTTGATAAACTGGGTGTAAACAATTTGGCCGGCTGTTAGTCATTAGCCAAAAAGTACGTTCTGGTTTTAGTTTTCATATTCTATAGTCATATGGCAACCTTAGACATACTATTCTTCTTTTTCTTCTTCTTCTTACAGCAGTCCCTATTTATAGTAGTCTGAAGATAAAACCCTAACAAGCACAAGTAACAAACTTTTACATCAAGTGAAACCAGCTAGGATCCAGCTAAGTAAGCCACATCATCGCATTTTATTCATCAGCAAATCTTGACCCGAGTCATATATGCAATAGCTCTTTGTAACGGATAACTTGATGATGTACGATTATAATTAAGCGTATGTGCATCTTCTATTTCAGATTATATGCCCAGGAATCCTCCATTACTCACCTTCTTCAAAATATAATGTCTTTGACTAACCCCTTAAAAAAAAAAGGGATAATGACAATTTACACAATTTTAGGATAAAAATTGCCCATTTACCCAAATACTCTAAAATATTGCCCATTTACCCAAACACTCTAAGAGATCATTTCCCTAATACCCAATTAATTATTTTTTTATTCCTTTTTATTTATTTTTAGGACATTTTTGCCCTCTCCTTTGTCACTTAGAGAGAGAAGTCATCGGAGACCTTGCCGGACTCCGGTGACCGGAATCCGGCGACTGGTTACCGGAATCCGGACTAGTGACCGGATTCCGGCGTCTGAATTTATTGCCCCCTAATAATACCCAGTAACCATATTATTGCCCCCCAATAAACATATTATTGCCTCCCAATAACATGTTTTTAATTTTGAATGTTTTAGTAGGTTTATCCAAATAAATAATCTTATTATTGCCCCCCAATAATCTTATTATTGCCCTAATAAACATTTTATCGCCCCCTAGTAATATTATTATTGCCTCCCAATAATCTTATTATTGCCAACCAAATTATAATAAATAAAAAAGAGAAAATGTCTTTTTTCTTAGTGAGTGACAAGTCTCACTCTCTGGCTCTCTCACTTTCAGATTAAAAATGTTAGAAGTGCATGATCAAGTTACTTGTTTTAAGAAAAGATCAAAAGAAAAGAATAGAAAAAAATACCGAGTTTGCTAGTCTCCATTTTTTTATTTCCCTGGAGAAAAGAAAAGTATTTGATTTCCTTTCCTATAAGACGAAAATAACCAAAAACAAAATGAAACCCGGAGCCGGCGAGATTAGTAGAGAAGGAGAGAGGGTCGCACGGTTGGTATCGTGCCCCAGCACGACGTCGTTTGATAGCTCAAAACCCACCGCCGATGCAGAAGAAGATAGGGTCGCACGGTTCTACAGGATCCGATTCAGATCCTCTCTGTGATGTTGCCGCTTCATCATCACCGCCAATCCGATTGCGATATCGCCGGCACTCTGCAGGATGCGATTCAGATCCTCTCTGTGATGTCGCCGCTTCATCACCGCCAATCCCATTGCGATGTCGCCAGCGCTCTGCAGGATCCGATTCGGATTCTCTCTGTGATGTCGCCGCTTCATCATCACCTCCAATCCCATTGCGATGTCGCCGGCGCCAACGCCGGCGAAAGTGGAAATCAGAGTGGAATTTGAGAGAGAGAGAGAGAGAGAGAGAATGGGGGATGAGAGAGAAAGAGCAGATCGGGGAGAGTGGAGAGAGACAGGGAGATGCACATGTAATTAATTAATTGAGTTAAGGGTAAAACTATCATTAAATATTAAATTGGGTAAATGGGAATAAAAAACTCTTAGTGAAGTAAGTGGGAGTATATTAGCCCAAATTTAGGTAAGTGGTCACGGTCCCTAAAAAAAATAATGTCTTTGACTATTTCATCATCTTTCTCTCGCATCATTTGTAAAATTTCAATACTTTGTCATCTGCTAGTCTGCTACCAGAACATCAAGGCATCTATATTGTCCGTATTTGATTGTCGTACACTTATGTGTGGCTGAATCAAAGTTACTATTTTACACCTAATTTTATTGGAGTTTTTAAGCTAGTCATAGTTTTAAGCCGGCCGGTCGATCATTGCCTAGTTAATGTTGATCTATTCTTCACTCTTCACAGGTCTACGTATGGCTACCTTAGAATTCTTGACATTGTTCTTCTTCGTCTTCCTTCCGCACATATCTGCTAAGAAATGCCATGAGTTGAGATGCAGGACTTATGACACCCCACAGGTTAGATTTCCATTCCGGTTAAGAGAGCGCCAACCACCACGTTGTGGCGATATTCCAGCAACTTTGATCTCTCATGCAACCAACAAAAACAAACCATTCTCACTCTCCCATCATCTTCGGGGGACTTCACCGTCGAGAGCATCAGCTACACCGACCAAAGCATCTGGATCAACGACCAGAACAAGTGCATCCCCAAGCGGATACTCGACAACGACTTCCGTCTTGCAGGCTCACCCTTCCAATTTGAGCATGGCCTGGAAAACTATACCTTCTGCAACTGCTCGCCCCAAGCTCCGCTAGTACGGCTTTATATATATCATCCCATCACTTGCCTCAGCAGTGACAACTACAAGGTCATTGCTTTGCCAACGAGGTCATGGAGGTCGCCTCACTCTCTTTGTAACATGATTTCAACAGCTATATATGGTCCCGATCGTAAATTATGAGTGGCTTGACACTGACTTTGGTGTGAGGTTGACATGGGGCGAGCCTGATTGTCGTTCTTGTGAATCGAGTGGTCGAGTTTGTGGGTTTAAGAATGATTCCAGTTTGCAACTTGACTGCTCTACGCAAACTAATGGTACAATATTTATTTTAGTGATTGATGTTCTATTTTATCTGATATGAAATATGTTAACAAACTGGAATCAGGGTGACAATTAAGTTTCTTCAACATTCAAATGCTGTCATCCTTGCTCATGACCTAATTTGAATACGGCAAATTTAGGGTTTTCAGGTCTCTCAAATGCCGAAAAGTTCCGGTTACTAATAAACGTGGGAGTTCCGGGGCTAGTGTGCATCACTATGTTCGCACTTTATATTTACACCTTAATCAGGGACCGTGGTCGCATCAATGAACCCATCACAGAATTATCCAGTGTGACCATTCCACAGATTCATGTCGTTATAACGGGCCTTAATGATCTAACCATTGAATCATATCCGAAGACTCAACTTGGCGAGAAATGGGAATTTCCAAGTCCCGAGGACAGCACTTGCCCAATATGTTTGTGCGAGTACCAACCCGAGGAAACTATAAGGACAATACCTGAATGCAATCATCATTTTCATGCCAGTTGCATTGATGAGTGGCTCAGAAAGAATCCTACGTGCCCAGTTTGTCGAAAAGTTCCACAGGAGGATAACAAAACAAGTCTCTCCCCAATTGAGACATGATTCATTAATTTGGATTCTTTGATCATCAGTATTTGAAACGTATTTTTGTGTACTTGATCTTCTTTTCTACAACTTTTAAGTCATATGTGTTTGTAATTAATGCATTGGTAAAGAAGTAAAAAATTAACAAATTGTTAACTTCAATATGATTAAAAAAAAAAAGAGCGAGCTCAAAAAAATCCCTAGATGAGTGAAAAAGAGTATCACGTCCTCCCAACGTTACAAGATCAATGACATCCAACGCAGGCAACAGTACTCCCTGCTAACTCCCTAGATGAGTGAAAAAGAGTATCACGTCCTCCCAACGTTACAAGATCAATGACATCCAACGCAGGCAACAGTACTCCCTGCTAACTGAAACTCTCGATCAGTACAATGCACCATCATGTAGTATCTGCAACTCTATTGTGTGCCGTTACTATAAAACATGGATATACGTACAGTATATATTCCAGTACTCATATACAGCACACAAGTTTTAAGCCTTAACTATAAATCTCAACCAGAGCGTGCAAGCCAGGGTTTCTTAGTTATCGGTGAATGGAATGGTGCCGTACGTAGGTGATTGATTCCCAGCCGGCCTCCCTATTTAAGGATATAGTTTATGGAGAATTCCACAAGTGGTCACTCAACTATGACTCATTCGACACTTTGATCACTCTAGTTAATTTCAAATATATCACTTTGGTCACTCAACTATTACATTGTCAATCACTTTAGTCACCCAATGGGCATTTTATCTCACTTTGATCACTTCTCCCAATCATTCTAATACATATTTCTCAATTTTAAATATCATTAATATTGTGACAAATAAATTTTTTTTAATGAAAAAAAATTAACGAAGTGACTAAAGTGAATAACAAAGTTAAAGTTGAGTGACCAAAGTGATATATTTAAAAGGTGAGTGACCAAAGTGTCGAATATGTAAAAGTTGAGTGACCATTTGTGATATTCTCCTTAGTTTAATTGACTAGGTTTTTTTTTTTTCCAAATGTTATTATTAATTGGCAAGAATTCATGAAATGAAACATTACATATATAAAATAAATCGTCAATTTGTGGCACAAGAAATTAAATGGCGGTAAATGAGTATATGAAACACATAAGTTATAACAATGAACTAGCCCTAAAGTCTAATTTGCATGTAATTGGTAAATCATGACTCGACTCCTTTAACATTGACTAGAAACAAGCCGTACTTTGCTATTTTCTTTATAATTATTTATTATTTTCTTTTGTAATAATATTACAGTTAGACGGCTTTATTATATAAACAAACAAACCCATGCAAAGTATGTCTCCTGATCAATGTTTTCATGTCATCATCATCTTCTTTGGCATCACTATATATATAGAGCTTGATCTATTATCATATTTTACTTAATTGTCATTTTCTGATCCCTAATTTTAATATAACTCAATAGTATGATTGTCAATAATAATCAGTATATTTGGTCTTTATTGTCACAGTCATGATAGGCCGGTCATTAACCAAATCCTTGTCACAGTCTTGAGAGACCTGTAATTTAGACTCATTATCCAAATTAATACTAGCCTAATTACATTCTCAAAAAAAAAAAAAAAAATACTAGTCTAATTAATTCACAGCCTATTAGCTCGTATGGCTGCATGCCTGGGAAATTTTCATCATCATCACCTTGTTCTTGTTCTCGTTCTTCTTCCTTCCTCACATAACAGCTGCCACATGCCCTCGATTGGCATGCACTTCCCACAGCCCATCCATTCAATTGCCTTTCCGACTAGCAAATCGACAACTCTCAAGCTGTGGGTATGCAGGGTTTGATCTCTCATGCAATAACCAAAAGCAAACCATCCTCACTCTCCCATCTTCCGGGAACTTCATTGTCCAAAACATCAACTACAAAGAACAAATCGTAACGATCAACGACCCTGAGAACTGCCTCCCAAAAAGGTTCCTCAACGGTGACCACTTCAACCTCACTGATTCACCCTTAACATTCTGGACTGACACCAGAAACTACACGTTCCTCAACTGCTCAGCTAAAGATGGAACGTTGGCTGCATCCATCTCTTGCCTCAGCAGTGACTACTACAAGGTCTTTCTTGTGCCTACATCAGATTGGCCAACGTCATGGTATCCTTGCTCTATCATCTCCACAGCTTTGGTTCCAATATATTCATTTCAGTGGAGAGATCTTAATGACGTCCTTGATATTCGTTTGTCATGGAACAAGCCTGATTGTCGTTCTTGTGAAGCAGGAGGCCGGTCCACGTTGTAAGTTTGAGAATGTTACAGGTTCGCAAGTTCGGTGCTCCAGTTATTCACACACCAGTACGTTTTGGCATATTTTTTGTGTTTTTATGTGATATGGTATATTGTCAGACTGTTAATTAAAATAAATTATTGACAATATAAAATTATAAACTCCTAGCTTACAACACAAGTCATGTTGGAAGCAGAGTTTCTCTAATACTACAGTTACTTGACCGTGAAGTACTAATTGATGGAACATTGCAAAATCAGTACTTTCAGGTCTCTCAAGATGAGCAAAGTATGGCATAATGATAGGTGTCGGAATACCAGGGATATTGTGCATTCTTGGGCTTGGGCTTTATGTTTGTGACCGGGTAGGGACGTAGGGAGAGCGCGAGATGGACTCCACCGGCGACAGTCCATCACAGAATTATCCACCGCAGTTGATCAACAAGTACAACCTCCCCGAGTCATAGTTGGGCTTGATGGTCCAACAATTGAGTCGTATCCCAAGATCCAACTAGATGAGAGCTTGGAGTTGCCTGAGCCCGATGATAAGACTTGTGCGATATGTTTGTGCGAGTACCAGCCCAAGGAAACAATACGAACCATACCTGACTGCAACCATTATTTTCATGCTAGTTTTTTTTTTTTTGAGAAGAAAATTCCTTTATTCAATCAAAAACAAACCAAACTACAAACTACGGGAATGACCGGTGGTGGACAAGAACTCCCCACTCTCCTCCCTACTAACCGAACTAGTTATGGGTCCGTCATTACGAGTGGCTTAGAAAGAATCCGACGTGCCCTCTGTGTCGACATCCGTCAGAGGGCTAGCTGAAAATATAAGTCCTCCAACGACACCCCTTTTTACTATTTCCTATTTTCATGCACACTAGCTACTTCTCCCGCGCGATGCTGCGGGTTTAATTTCCCCCCCCCCCCCCTACTTCTCCCGCGCGATGCTGCGGGTTTAATTTTCCCCCCCCCCCCCCCCCTCAAATCATGATCTATATAATATAATACAATTATAATTTTACACGTTACAACAACTGTTATTTTAATGAAGCTCGTAAAGAGAAAGAATGGTATTTTAACCAAGCTAGTATCAGGTTTCTACAATGGGGGTTTAGCACTGATCTAATTCACTGGTAGACTGAAATGCATCTTCAACTAAAGCGGACTCATCTGCCGATCCATGGACTGTAAATACAGAATCCCAGCAGAAGATGCAAGAAATGTGTCAACAAAAAAAAAAAAAAAAGGAATTATACAAACAATCTAGAAGTAGTTCATTACAGTTTGTTTATCTTCTTAGGTATGAACAAACCAAATCCCAAAACCTATCAAAAAATAAAAAAGGATAAAGCTTTACATAATCATATCCTCACTAAAACTATAGACCTTATATTGCAACAAACAGGTTTGGATCTCTTTACTATCGAATAAAAGATCTGTGGATTCATTGATTGTAACATGCTCACTCAGGTTTGGAGGTTAGACTCGAAGTAACTTTCTTTCTACTTTTCTTAAAAACTGTAAGAAGAAAAATAGAGGTCAGAGTAGAAGTCTAGAATTAGAAGCACACTATTCCGAAGCGGAGTACTGTTCATAAGCTATTCTTACCGGTTTGGAAATTAGAAACACTCTGTTCCTAAGGGAGTTACTGTTCATAACTACAGTAACCCATATTCTGTTTTTCTTCTTACTACCATAAATGATAGTAATACAATGAAAATGAACATGTTCTCCTCAAAACAGACATGGCAAAAGTTCACATCCTGAAATCTAACCTGAAAATCTCACAACAATTTTGTCTGGAGGGAAGACTTGTATGATCATTGACATTTTAAGGGAAAAACCAAAGAATGAAAAATGTGGGACAAACCTGTGAAGCAACACAGCTAAGAAACTGGGGTAGATATAAGCTCAACCCTGACCCCCCAAAAACCCTTGCCTCTGCTTTTATATTTCCAGCATAGAGACATACAGTACTCAAACCACAAAGAGCAAAGTTATGAATAGATATATACAGAAAATTGCACCTGTTAAACGCTTGTCAGCATTGAACTTACCTCAAGTTGAGATATCAAGTGTAAACCATCATATGCAATTGTGTGTGAGTGTTTTTTTTTTTTTTTTTTTTTTTTTGAAAGGATGCAATTGTGTTTTAACAATGTTACAAAATTTTGAAAAATTCACAGTTTTCCCCTGTGCTACTAATAAAGAGGAAAGTGTGAAAAGATATACAAATAAAATTGCATCAGTTAATAGCTTGTCAACATTGAACTTACCTAAAGTTCAGAGATCAAGTGTAAAGCATCATCTGCAATAGTGTTTTAACCTTTGGTCTCTTTACTTAGAAAAACTTACCTGGAAATATTATAAACTCCAAATTGAATGTAGTGCAGATGTAAGTACCAGATCCTCAAAGTAGTGCAGATGTATGATAAGATGTTTAAACTGCTCTGAAGGTATCCCAACGATGGCTCGATATTCATAACCTAACTCTGGTAAATCCATTTGTTCAGCGTATGATTCAGCCAATGCCATTTCAGAGAAACCAAACTCCCCAGTTCCTGTGATTTCATTTAGAGAGGAAATTAAACGGAACAGAAAAGTATTGGACTCAGAATGCAGATAGCATGTTTAAATAGGCTTTACAACAAAACAACAGTATCAAAAAGAAAAACAACATGCTGATTACCACATTGACAGTCTCTTATAATGTGAAAGAAGATATACCTCCAATTTGTCCGCTTTAGCCCTATGATTTTCCGGAAGTGTGCGGAATGCTTCTGTCAAGTGAAAGCACTCGCCGATATTTTCAGGTGAGACAAAGTCCATTGCAACTTTGATGCATGACTGGAAAATGAAAAAGGATCTAATTAAGAAGTGTAACATAACATGTGCAGAAGCATATATGCAAGTTAAATACTTCCATTGCAATAGGTCCACTAAATGAAACTGACTACAAAATGAAGAATGACAAATAGTTGGGTCAATTAAGCATAACCAATTGAAAGAACCAATTAAAACTTCCATAAACTTCCAAAACAACACGAAAGCCATTTAAAGGGTTCTGCAAAGTTTTAGCTTATGCTTGTATTGATAAGCTGCAATCACATTAAAGAAGCATCATTAACTTAAAAAAGAAATAACCCTGGGAAATCTTCAAACCCTAGTCTATACCAAAGCAGCCATCATAACCTAAAAAAGGTTCACAAAGCTTGAACATTCAAATCTTGAACATTTCTGACAACATAAGGAAAAAGTGGTCACCAATAGGGAAAGAGAATTACGTTGCTTCTGGAGGATACGCCATCAAATAGGTATGAGCAGGTATCAAAGAGAGTTACCTTGCTTCTGGAGTAGATTGCTAGTGGCTTCTCACTCTAAATAGGACTACAAATAAGAAAGGTGCTGAAAATATCAGAAATATGAAAAAAAGGAAATGCTCAATTCATGGGAATTTTTGCAACACAGCTAGTTTCAAGATTGAATGTTTTGGAACTACCTGGAGGACGTAGCCTTTTCTGATCACTTTCATTCAGACTCCCATCACCATCTGCATTACAATTTTCATTATTTCTAAAAACAGGATAACACAATTGAGTATATAAGAATTCACGAAAGGCAAAACATGCAGGTACTGAATCCATTACGCTCTTCCTCATACCAAAATCCATTACAGCTGGTTTCAACATTATAACGACAAATTAAGTTTGAAGTCTGATTCAACCGAGACTGAACAAAAACAAAAAAACTGCAACAAAACATTACAGCTGCATGAAGGCTCAAAACTGGAAAATCAATCAAAAAACCTGACGACATGAAAAAAAAAACACCGAAAGTGATCGAATTGAAATGGGTCAAAATACCTGAAAACATAACCAAAGAGAGCGTAGCTTAGCGGAAGTCGAAACGGATCGAATTGAAATGGGTCTTCTCTCCCTATTGTTGTTCTTCACCTCTCTGTACTTCTCTGGAACAAAGACGCAAAGCCTCTGAATATCACCTCTCTCTCTCTCTCGATCGTTCTTGAACTCTCTATGCTCTCTGTTCGTGCAGCAAAGAAACAGAGCCACGCGGAGTCCCACAGGAGACGAACACCTGTCTGAGGTACTCAAGTAAAAAGGCAGAGAATGGAAGGGCAAAAGAGTCACGGCACTGTATTACTGTTCATTGAACAGTACCATTCTCATTTTACTTTTATATATATATAATTTGCACCAAAACACTCATGAAAAATAGAAAGAGGAGCGGATGTGGATTGTTAAAAAAATAAAACAATTGCAACAAAAAAGGTTCTATTTTCACTGTTGCTCTGTTGTGTAGATATTAGATAATAGACCTTCTAACTCGGCCGTGTAAAGCCTTTGGGCCCAAACTGAAACAGACCAAATTAATGTAGTTCAACTTCTCTCGTATCACTTGCTTCTCTTTCTTTTCATGAGCATGAATCATGAAGACTGAAGAGTGTGACCCCAAAATTCCAGCCATGAAAGAACATTTATCTGCATAAAATACAAGTCTCTGGTCTTAACAATAATCCCTATACTCGGAGCATGGGATTGACATGATAATCAAGTCTGTGGTCTCAACATTTCTATATAAGCTTCTACCATTGCAACACAGCACACCCACCAATCTTAGCTAGCTACTTCGATCATCAGCTCGAATCAACTTGTAAACCTTAGAACGAATCAGGCCAAACATGTCTCACCTAACCAAGATCGTAGTCTTCTTGGTGATCGTACTTGTCTCCGAGTCCGCCATGGGTGCACCCGAGTGTGCGCCAATCCTCAGGACATTAGATCCCTGCCTTCCTTACCTGGTGCAGAACCCGGGCCGCGAGGACAGCCCATCCAAGGCTTGCTGCGACGGTCTCACAACACTCAGCGGGTTGCAGAATGTCAAGGATGAATGTGAGTGCATCAAGGCCACAGTGCTGTTGACGCCTTTAGATTTGCCTCGATTTGCTGCTCTCCCCAGTGTTTGTGGCACCACCTTGAAGATTCCGACCATCTCCGGCGACATGGATTGTTCTAAGTAACACCATAACCCTCTCTGTTAATCATGTGTTCTATCATTTTGTTAATTCTGTTATCAAAAGAAAATACTGATGATTGGTTTGGCTTCTTGTTACAGGATCAAGATGTAGGGTTTAAGGCAAGGAGTTTCACAGTTTGGCCAGAGTTTGGCAATAATGAATAAATGTGGCTCTTTTCAATAAGCAATATGGCGTTGCTGTAATTTGAAATATGTATGACAATACTTTAACAAAGATATTGCAATGAGAATAATACTTACTGGTTTAATTAGTACTCTGTGCAAGATTAAATTTCTTATTTTGATATTATTTACATCCCATACTAATATTTTCAAGGTCTTACCATCTTTTAGTGAACTCCAAATCTCCAATCAAATAGGGCAAAATATAAACTCCCAAATTTACGATGCAACAAAAGGCATGGAATGGAAATCATCCCATGAGTTGGATTAATATATCACATATTCTATTCTAATCACTACACCAAAAATCGCATCAGACAACGGCAGAAAACCGATGTGGGATTTGGAGTCCCACCGTTGTAGAGTGAGCCGTTGTCTGATGAAAAATCAGACAACGGTGGAACACAGTTGTGTGATAAACACACAGACAACAGGTATGTGTTATAACTATTGTGTGATAGCTCGGCAGATGGCTCGACAAATGCGAAGCGCAGCTGCGCAGCAGTTGAGGCACTGTCTTCAGACAACAGTGCCAGTTTTAAGCTGTTGTATGTTTAGCGTTTCAGACAACATTTTTTTATTTTGTCTGTTGTCTGATTGATCTTCAAACTTCAGTTCTTGGACTATATCTGTTGTGTGATAAACTTTAGGACAACAGAGTTCAATTGGTTCTGTTGTGTGATTAACTTTTAAGACAACAAAGTTCAATTAATTCTGTTGTCTGAGTATAAATCAGAAGACACTGATTCGTTAAAAACCGATGTGTGATATGATTGATTACAATGTGTTTTTGTCCCCTTTTTGGCCATTTAGACAACAGGCAGTTATCATTATATCTAATCTGTTGTGTGATCATTTGAACATTCCATTCCTGAATTAGATTGTGCATTCATTTGGTCCATTTACCAAATGAACAGCACTCTATCAAATACAAACATTCCAAACCATCAAATGATTCATATAACCAATACTTTAAACTTCAAAAGCAAAAGGGGTGCATTTCCCAATCATTGAAACCAACATTTTACACAAGAAAAGCATTCTAGTGCATGCCCTAAACACAAGCAAATGAATGAAGTGAAAAGTCAAATAAATAGCTCGGTATTGATGTGCCTTGACCAGCTCTTTAGAGATCTGTGATCCATTATTGGGTTGAGATGATGAAGAGGACTTTGTCATGGTTGAAGTATTCTTGGAAGCAGCAGCATCAACCTGCGTAGAATCAAACAAGAAATAAGGAGAAAAAAGCAGAATGCAACACACAGGCAATGAGGTAAGAATAACATTGAACGATAGCATGTACCAGTCATCATATATTGATTACCCTGAATATCCGGTGAATGCCTCAAAGTAGCATGTACCAGACCAAATGCTATATTTTTGTAGAAGTAGCAAATCTGAAAAGCAAAATATTTCCATCAACAAGTGGATGAAGTTCAAAAAAGAAGACTAAGTAGACACATGCTCTCGTGTTCCTAAGCATGTGCAAGTATACAGCATACAACATACAAGCACAAGCAAGTGGCATTTTAACAAATCTGTGACAATAAAGTACTAGATGAGCATACTGATATTACCATCTGAGCAATCCTTTTATAGCACCAATGTCCATGGACAACCAAAAGTCTCTCCAAAAACTGAAACTGGGCAATAGCAAAGTCACTGGCCATCACAGCCTGCAAGCAATTACGAACTATCATGAGATTCACTGTAAAATGAGAAACTGGTTCTTGCTTCCACCACAGATACCTTGCTTCCCATTTAGACATGTAATACAAACATTATCACATGTAAGCTATTATATGTTATATAAATACAGACCCAGATGACCCTCCACCCACACACACACAGACAGACACACTATCTGTTCATAGTCAGGTAACAATTCCAACGAAGCACCACATGTCATTGTAGTATCTCTGTTACTAGGAGTACTAATGTGCCCGTAACTCCTAATATGGCTCAATTACATGCACTATTAACTGAACCTAGCCAATGAAAGACATAAAAAGTATAAAAGAACAATCAACTTTATGCAACTACTTGTTTACCTTTTCAAATATTATTAGGTTTTGGTCCACATTTATTAGAGTAAATAATTTTTTTGGCTCTTGTCCTCCATTATTGCAATCTTTTTAAATAAATAAAAACAATAAGAAATGATGTTACATGTGTATAAATTTTAAAAAGATTTAAAAAGAAGGGGGAAATGTAGCTTTATTATTATTCACGTTAGTGCTTTCTACTTAAATGGTTAGAGACAAACCCTATGTTGATTGCAGTTCCTTATTTACTACTGTAATAAGAAGCTTAATTATCTTACCCTTTTTTGCAATTTGTCCTCCACAGCTGTAGCACCAACCATGATCAAGTCTTTTTCCATCTTCTCTGCTACTCGCTCGAGCATCACCTCCCTATCAGCCCCGATAGATGATTTTGCTTTTGAAATTCATTGTTCCAAGCAGAATACTCAGACTCCTCAAGCTTTTTATAAGCAAGCGTCAACGTACGCAACCCAGCTTCTCCATATTCATTCAAATGCTTGGTACTAGCTTCCTCATAAATTCTTCCATTCTTTGACAGTCAATCGAAAATGATGCTGTGGATGTAGATAAAGGAATGACTTATGGGAGTTAAAGGGAATAAGATTAATAAAGATAAAAAAGATCAAAAATCCATGCTTTCCTCTCCCCCTGTTTAGGATGCTTTGGGGGGGGTTGAGAGAGGGGATGAAATATTGCAGAGTCAGAGTCCAAAGAAATGTTTGTTATATCTAGATATCAACTAGGCAAAAAATTGTTAAACCCAGAACACAAAAAGAACTTTCAAGCTCAAAAACCAATCTTGTAATACCCCGAAAAAATCCAAATTAAATTCCATGGATTTTTAGAAATGATTTCACGATAGTAGGAGCGAGTACGAAGCTTGGAGAAGTTGTGGAATTAGTTCAAACAAGTTTTATTCGAAAACGAACATAAGTTAGGGGCTCGTGAAAAGTTGACTTTTTATGCTTACGGAATTTGGGAAAATTTCCTTCATGAAAGTCGTAGAGCTCGTCGATACGAACTCGTGCATATGTAGAACGCGAAAATCGGAGTTCGTGTGAATTAGTTATGGATTTTTGAAGATATTTCCATTTTGGTATAAATACATTTCTATTTCCGGAAATTGCAAACAAGGACAGAATTTCCAGAATTCCAGAAATCCCTCCCCAGTTCTCTCCCGAGCCCAGCCGCGCCTCCTCCTTTCGCCTCCATCGTTCTCCCAACTCCGGCCACCTTTGGCCGAGTTCTTGGAGGGCTTTTGCTCGCCTTGGTCTATACATGAAGTCTGGGCAACCAATCGAACTTGAAACGAGCTGGAGAAAAAGAATCGAGACCGAGAAGTGGGACTGCCAACGACAAAATCGCTCTTCCCCCACCGTTTTCTGGGCTCTCCTTTGTCCGGCCATATCTCCCTCCACAGACCTCTAATCGACTTGCTTCCAAAATCAAATTCGTTCGCCCTGAAGTCCTTTAAAACTTTCAAGAAGACATCGATGGGAAATAACCATCGTGGTGGTCTCTGCAAGTCGAAGAACATGGTGCAGCCGAGTTGGAAATCGCCTCACTTCGCCACTATTGTTCTCCCTCCTCCGGTCACCTTTTGCCATTTTTCTTGAAGGGATTATGCACTCCTGAGGATGTAGATCATTTATCCTAAGGTGGGTTGCATCAAATCGAGCTGTGGTGATCGAATTCGCACGATTTGGAAACTAGGGTTCATCCGATCTGAAAATGTTGTGAGGTAAAATTCGACTCTTTTGGCTTATAATCTGACTTTGGTGTAGTTATGAAAAGTGAAATTGGAGTTGAGATGAAGGACTTTGATGTTGGGAGTTTTGTCAAAATTTGACTTTAGATGGGCGGCGGCGCCGCCACTGTGATGGTGGTTTCCGGCGACCTCCGGCCACTCCAAGGGCAGCTTCTGTCCATTTTTGTGTTCTACGTGTCGATACGATCGTGTGCATATATAATTCATAATTTTTGGAGATCGTATGATTAAGTTATGAATTTTTAAGTTTCGATCGATTTCGATCGTTAGATTTGTGATCTGTGAAGTTAGGACCGTCAGATGGACTTGTAGTTTTGATATGATGATCTTATGACTGTCCCAGTGGCTTTGTGTGGTCATGGGCGAAGATCCGACCGTTGGATCTTAGTATAAATGCAAAACAGTGATTAGGGAGGCGATTCGTGAGAATCCGTCCGTCGGATTTTCGTATAAATTTGTGAAGATGTTAGTAAGGATGATTCAGAAAGATCCGACCGTTGGATCTTCGTGATGATTTTTGGAGGGTGATCCTAAGGGCTATCCGTGAGGATCCGACCGTTGGATCATCATTTAATTTCGATCCGACCGTTGGATTGTCGTTTGAATATGTTTTTGAGTTATTGGCTAAGTTAAGGTCATGTGTGATTAGGTGATTGACGGTCTCCCTTGGGTGAGCGATTTCGGTGTGTATTGTGTTGAATTGAAGACGCAGCGGGAATATCGAGGTGAGTAAAATCGCACATGGTTCATTTACGAACCGAAATTCAGTGATTGAATTCTATAGTGATTTTGTGAAAACTGTTTTAAGAAAATCAATATTTGTTTTAAATTATATGGACTTGATCGACTACGGTCCATAGGTAAGTAAAATGTATTTAAAGTATAAAAATGAATTTATCGATTTTTAAATGCATTTGAACTATAGTTGGTATTAGTGGTCATTCTTGTGTGGGTGACTACGTATATATATATTTACGTGGAATATATATTGGATGTGTGGTATTTGGTGAAGTGTGGAATTGATGCGATTGATTTACAATTCGAGCATTACTCTCTAGAAGATATAATTTATCTCATAGGTTGAGTTGAGTGTGATAAAGAGTAATTGAGTAAAGTGCTATAGTTGAGTCGTTGAGATGAGTTAAATGAGGAGTCGAGTGATTTGAGGCAAATATTTTCGTAAGGGTGAACCTTGGCCAAGGTGACACTCTACGATTCAGTTAGAGCTCTAGTCTGTCTGCCATCATACTGAATGGGGTGATTAATATATTTAATCATAAGCCTGTAAGTATGATATACGTACTGAATGGGGTGATTAATATATTTAATCATAAGCCTGTAAGTATGATATACTGAATGGGGTGATTAATATAATTAATCATAAGCCTGTAAGTATAATATACTGCATGGGATGATTTATATAAATAAATCATAAGCCTGTGAGTATATATTGAGTAAATAGTTGTTTGTTTTTGCGTAGTCATGTTGAGACGTGAGTATAATATACGGTATGAGATGATTAATATATTTAATCATAAGCCTGTAAGTATGATATACGTACTGAATGGGGTGATTAATATATTTAATCATAAGCCTGTAAGTATGATATACGTACTGAATGGGGTGATTAATATATTTAATCATAAGCCTGTAAGTATGATATACTGAATGGGGTGATTAATATAATTAATCATAAGCCTGTAAGTATAATATACTGCATGGGATGATTTATATAAATAAATCATAAGCCTGTGAGTATATATTGAGTAAACAGTTGTTTGTTTTTGTGTAGTCATGATGAGACGTGTGTTGATTGATGCTTGAAGTGACGTTGTGCACTTCAATTATTATGCTAAGAGATACTGAAATTGAATTGTTACTTTAAAATCGTGCAATTCCTTGTTTACTCATACGGGCTGTCAAAAGCTTACCGGGTTTGTGTTGTTGCAATCCCGGTACACTATTCAAATTGTGTAGCGGGTAATCCTACAGGTCAGGAGAATCAGGACGGTGATCGTGCGGGTTAGAGAATTTGTTTTAGTTTTACAGCAATTGTAATTGTGAGGTGAGTTATGCTCATTTGAGCCTTACAATATAATTTGGTGAGAGTGTGCTGTAATAAACAAATTTGAGATTTGGTTTATGTAATATCGAGCGATGTGAGGTGTGGTTGTTTTGAGAAAAAAATTCAGGTTGTATTTTTGTGAGTTGTATTAATTCATGTTTCGGATTTGAATTTGTTATTCAAAATTCGGGGCGTGACAAATCTCTAGTACAAAACACCCAGATCTTACACACACTGAATACAAAGAAACAGAAAATGCATACAAACTGGGGAAACAGAAATACTAAAAGCTAAGAAGAGCCTAAGAAGATTGAACAGAAACACAAAGAACACAAACCATTGATAAGCATTAAAACATGAACAAAGAAAAAAATATAAAGAAGAGCCTAGTCTGTGCTTGAATCATTTGATATAAAGAATACAAACCAATCATTTGGATCAACCTGTTAGAACTTAGAACATAATGAATTATCATTTAATTACATTCTTCACAGATTACATTTGTGTAATTTAATCCCTATCCAAAATCCTATACTATATCAGCTCAACAATAGAAACTCTTTCAACAAATTTAAAGGCAACCAATTTGTATTAGTACATAAAGTGCGATCATTACTCTAACTATAACAAATAGCACATCAATTATGTGTCACAAATAGTCCAAGCTCACTTGACTAAGAGAATGAAAATATGAAGGCTGACCTATCTTAAAACCATTATATTCAATGGTTGAATCATCTGGTCTTGCATTTTCTTTACTATAGAAGTCCATGGTATACAACATGCCCGAATATCCACCCTGTTTAACACCAATTCCCAGGCATAGATCCTCATTATGTTTGGATCTCATCTTATTGAAGTGCTTTGATGCATTCTCTGTGAGTGAAATTGCAGGTGCAATGTCGTCGGATGTCTAGGCAGCTGAAACACAAATGGGGATTAGCATTGAGCAGGCCATAATCAAATAAATGATATGAAAACGAAATGAAATTCACATTTGCTTTGCATAATGTGTTTCAAACTATTATAGACAATTTAGATCCAGCTAAATATTATCCGAAATTCTTAATTCGAACATCGTAATAAATAATTCACATCCAAACTAAATTCATGCAGCATTTATATGACGAATTTATGCTTCTAATTGAAAAAGCAAAGGCCTTTTGTTGTGGAGACCTAACAAATTTCAATTACAGCGAACAATTGGAAATCAAAACCAAATTATAGCAAACTAATTATAGAAACAAAAAGGAGCGCAGCTCACTGGAAGTTGAATTGAATGGGTATTCCATGGCTGATAGTAGTGGATGAAAATCAGAAAGAAATTGAATTCCGAGCTGAAGAGGAAACGAAGCAGAGAGGAGAGGCAGTACGTAATTACCATATGCAGAGATCATCATAACCAGAACCAATTCTTGGCAGTAGGCCCAGAACCATAACCTGTTTCCCTTCCCTTTCAGGACATGCAACCAAAGCCAATAACTCAGAGCTGAATCAAAACAATCGCAGCCATTACCAAGCACAATCCTGCAAATCCCAAATAGCCCAAAAAATGAAATCAGAAAAGCATGCCAACAAAACATTAAAGAAGTCATAAATTGTCAAATACCAAAAGCCAAAAAACCAAATTTCTTTCCACCAGAGAATGAGAAGACCAACAAAAAAATCTTCATGTACGATCGAGCAAACAATCCTAGCCCCCCTCCCCCTCTCTTTTCTACACAGATCGAGCAAACAACTGAAAACAAACAAACACCTCTCTATCTCTCTCTCAGCAAAATAACGAAGACCAAATCTAGAGAAGGAGAAAAGGGAATTACCTTCGTGATGATGTTGCTCAGAATCAAAACTTCGAGCTTCTTCCTTTTTGGTTTGCAGGTGAGAGGAGATGAGAGAGGAAATAGGTTGGCTTCGGAGAGATAGACATGAACAAGAAGAGGGATCGAAATCTTAATCGATGAGTGCAATCGAACCCTAATCTAGATGTGTTTGATAACAGAAGGTGTTTTGATGAGAGACCCATGGTGTTTTGATGAGAGATTGATGGTTTTTGATGATGTTGAGAATAATCCCATTCATATCGAGGTACAGATTGTCATACTCGCCGTTAGGATTTGGCTTACTGGTGTGGACCGGAATCGAAACGTCGCCGATTACAACCGGTTCTTCTTCTACCACATCGACGACGACGAGTGGATACTTCTCCGCTAGCCATCTGTAGAAAGCTGGAACTCCCATTGCCGATCGCGCTAAGCTCCGAGCCCAGCAGATCTCTCTGTTTCTCTATCGGAAAAGGCATAGCGAAATCGGAGGTCGAATCAAAACCCTAAGCTGAGACTGAAACTCTGAATTGAATAGGAGAAGGAACAAACCGCGCGCCGAGCGTGATTTTGTTTGGCAACTTAGCAAAATGGTTGAGAGCTGCTCGATGAGGAGAGGAAACAGCTGTTTTGATAAAGTCTTGACGGGGAGACAACAAATCCAATAAACCTAGCTAGCTAATTAAGTTGTCAAAGGCGGGCTTTTAATTTTTGCTTTATGAATCAGACAACATAAAGACGAAGTTTTGTTGTCTGATTGTGAACAACTTAAACCTCAGCTAAGGTTTCAAAGAGGGAAAAGTTCCCGCTATAATATCGACCAAAGTAACATGCTAGGCAATGGTCATTTACACAACGGAAACAACTACTCATTTGGTTGTGTGATTATCAATCTGGTGCTATATTTCAATCAAAACTTAGAGGTTTTTGGGCGGCTCGAGTGCCATTTTGGGCCAAATAAAGGCACATCCAAATATTTCCCACTTCATCACACAACAAAAAGTAAAAAACCGTTGTATCATGTTTTGCATGCTACTCTCATACAACAGATATAACTATACTGTTGTACGATGTAGTACCAATTTGGAGCCAAATTTGAGTCGATCTGGGAGGGAAATCTGCCGCTATTTTTTTTTATGATTCAGACAACAGATTATTCTTGTAACCGTTGTGCAATGACCTTCTAAACAAAAACTTCAGAATTTTAACCACCTTATACAACGTAAGTTTACTAAACATGTTGTGTGATTCACTTTTCTTCATCACACAACACATTTTTTTTTTTCGTTGTGCAAAAAATGTTGTGTGTTAACGTTTTTGGTGTAGTGAATACCTCAATCGAATATATATTTCTTGTGTTCTTTTATCAAGATATACACTGATTCTTATATGCTGATATTTTTCTAAAAAGATGAGAGCGACTGCTCTCTCTCTTTTCCCTCTATGGCAGCAAACCCTAACCCTAGGGCTTCGAACGTCAAAAATTTTGGCTCCGGTTGAGGTCTCCCCTCCTCATGGTGCCTGTTGGTCGACCTCTCTGAGATCGTGGCTTACCTCTGTTCAACCCGTTGGTTGTGGCAATTGGAATGCTTTAGCATATCGATCGGAAGCTTGCGGTGAAGCAAATCGTGAAGTTGATCGGCGTTTTCGCTTGGTGGTTCACGATGGAGGGACGTCAAGGCCAAGGCGAGCGCGCCTCAAAGGTTGGAACAATCTGAATCAGTACGGATCTGGGTGTTGTAGGACCGACGCCATTTTGTTCCTACATTGGAGATCGGGTGTTCTCCGATGGGGTGGAGTCTTGTTCAAGGAGTCACAGTGTCCAGGACGACCGATGGGCACCTTTTCCTAATCTGCTCCTCTCCAAGCTTCGTCGACGGCGCGTCAGATCGGATGGGCTACAAGGCTGTTCAGCGCAGAGATGGTCTGCGCTTGGGTACCCAGCAAATTGGGTGTCCTTAGCGTTTCTGGACAGGCTGGCCTTCGCACTTGGGCCTGGGCCCTTGCCTTTTTTGGGCTGGCGGGCTTGTCTATGGATTCGGGAAGGATTTGGGTTAGAATTTGGGACCCAGGTCGTACCCAAATTCGGATCTTGGATCCGAGACAGATGCTCGTTTTGTGTTGGTATTGGTTTTGGTTCTTGGGAGTTCTTATGCTGATATTCGAGTTTTTGACACCCTCGGTCACTTTCGAACTCTTGGTGAGCGAATCACCTCTCCTAGGTGATTCTATCATCGGTTACGGTTACGGCTACGGTTACTATTACATTTACACTACTCTCGTGATATATGCAGTGCAGCGATACCAAATCTTTTTTGTATCAAGTCACGTCCTGGTTACTCTTTACTCTAAATGCGTTTGTGCGTGCATCTTGTTATGTTTTATTGTTTTTTCTTCATTATAGATGCGTTTGTACATCTTGTTATGCTTTATTATTTTTATTTCGATGTGTTTGCATCGCTCCATGTACTTCTCAGTTTCAATTAATATAGCTTGTCGTCTTTCCCTTCAAAAAAAAAAAAATCAAGATATACACTAGAAATTTAAACTTCGATCAAATCTCCACCAATATCTCTCATTAATAATCATTCTACGTTATACTTTCATCTCGCACTGTTCTAAATATTAGTTCGCGATACACACCATTTTTTTTATCAAAATTATGACCGTAATTTACCTTGTGCAGTAACTTTGTGTAGTGTGACTAATTTACCCTTTTAACAATTTCACGCTGAGGTCACCACCCAGCCACAGCTCACAACGAACTGAGCGTACCTTAAAACCGCCGCGCATAAAAATCCAAGACCCGCCATTGCTCTACTAAAACCCAGCTCATCACCATAATCTCAGACACAAACCTCCGACTGTCTCTTTCTCTCTGTCTGTCTCTCACTTCGGTCCCAATACTTTTCCCACAACCATGGAACTCAAACTTTAACCAGATACAAGATCCATTCTTCTTCAGGGTTTTATTAGGGTTTAAAGATTCAATTTTTCACCCACCCAATTCGAGTTTTGCTGAATAGAGAGCACTATACGCCCCCCATGGCTTACTGGCGGGGCCTCTCGTCCAGAGCGAGCATCATTGCTCGGCGAAAGCAGCACCATCCCTGCATCTCTCACATTCTCCACGACGACGACGTCGTTTCGGAGCCCTCTCCTTCCCCAAATACCAATCATTTCCTCACCCAAAAGCGGTTCTTCAGTTTGGATAATAAAGTTTCAGGCTTTGGTGGGTTTGCTCAGAATCGGAGGATTTCAAATGCTCTGCTTTCGTCGCCGCCGGCCGGATTCGGGTTTGCTCGGAATATGTCGACGGGGGCGGATAAGATTGGGGTGTTCAGTGATGTGCCGGAGATTCTGTCGGACACGGCGGTGCAAGCTGTGACTTCGCAGCTGCCGGTGGTGAATGAGGTGGCGATTGCGGCGGCTGATTCCTACTTGCCGGTTAAGGGCTTGCAGTACTTGATTGATTATGTCCATACTACTGCTGGGTTGAGCTGGTTAGTTGCTATTTGTTTCTGATTTTTAATTTTTAAGAATTCAATTTAGTGGTTTTAGTGTTCTTTGATGTTATGGAAACAGAGACACCAATGTGAAAGATTAATCATTTAAATGGAGACAATTTCTTAAGCTAATCGCTCGAGTTGTATTTTGATTTAGCAGCATTTAGAGGGTACTGTGGGTTTTGTATTGCATGGTGAAGGTATTTTGTTCTGTTTCTGTACTTATTTCAGGTGGGCTGCCATTGTGGTAACAACTCTTTTGATTCGAAGCTGCACGGTTCCGCTTCTAGTAAACCAACTTAAAGCAACGGCAAAACTCACTGTAAGTTTGCATTTCTGTTAAACTTGTCTAGTTAGGACAAGCATGTTGGCCGCCTCTTCGACTTCACATTTACGATTGTCTGTTTGCATTGAGACTTCTTATTATTGGTGTTACTTTCTGCAGCTTATGAGGCCACGTCTAGAGGAACTTAAGCAAGAGATGGAAGAAAAGGTATGATGCCTGATTCTTGTGTTAGCGATTGCTTTTTATCGTTAAATACACCCCTCAACTCGTCCAGTCATTACTGAACCATCTACTCTTTAATGCACAATGCATTTTAATACTAATAATGGAAAATAATGAAAACAACACATTTTTGTGTTATTTTAGACTCTGTTCTTGTTCTGCTTGCCTATGCTTATCCTGATCATGTAAACTTTTATGAACAAAATGCTTTAGAATGATTCTGCCATGAATATTATGCTCAAAGCAAGGACAAGCCTGGATTTTATTACTGAGCTGTCCCCACAGGGGTTAAAGAACAAATGTGCAAGCATATTTATCAATTGTCTTTCCTCTTTATCAGGGTATGGATCTCGGAGCTAAGATTGAATATCAAAAGAAAATTAAGATGCTATTCAAGGAGTAAGCAACTTTTTCTTGGTGTCAGTATCTATAGAAATTTCTTTGCTTGCTGGTTTTTTTTTATCTCCATTGCATATATTTGTGTTTGACGTTAAAGAACATAAATGTTTTGGCCAAAATATAAGCAACTTATATAAATAAAACATGCTAGTTATGTTAATAAATATACTTTGAAGTTCCAAATGCTGTAATATTCATCAGTCTTATCAAGCAATTGGAATTTATTGTATTTACTTTCCATTGAGCTTCCCAAGTGTTGGCTGGCGGTGCAAGTCCTTTCATTTTGTTTCACCTACTTTGGTTGTACTTGGAATACCATTTATCACATGAAAGATGATATTTACTCGAATGTTGCCTGGTAAAAAAAAATAAAAAAATGTTTGGTTATTCAATTTTCCTTGAATGGCTTCGCATCATAAGGATGTATGTACTGAATTTTTCAAGAAAATAAATAATCTTTCTGCAAGTACCATTTTTTCATATATGGCACCTTTCTATCCCAAGCATTCTCATTTTGGTAGATTGATTTGGATTTTGCAGATATGGCTGTAGTCCCTTAACTCCACTGAAGGGACTCTTTATTCAAGCTCCTGTCTTCATCAGCTTTTTCCTAGCAGTAAGATCTCTCTCTTACCATCTCCCAGCACATAAGTTTGATTCTAGACTTGGTCTTTCAATGTCTCAAACTAGTTTTGTTTGGCAGATATCGAACATGGCAGAGAAGGTGCCATCGTTTAAAGATGGTGGTGCCTATTGGTTTGTTGATCTGACAACTCCTGATCCTATGTACATTTTTCCAGTTTTGGCAGGATTGACATTCTTAATAACTGTGGAGGTAGCTTTTCTCCAACCATAGTTTCAATTTTGTTGGCTTTCCGTCATGAAATTGTGACATGCTTGTTGAACACTCGGTTACACTCTAAATATTTCCATTAATCTATAGTAGAGTGAGTTTGCACAGGTTTAGATATGAATTCAGATTTTTTTTTTCCTTGTAAAATCACCCCTAAAATTTGAGGGGGGGGAGTGGGAGAAACACACACACACACAATAGCCCTAGACCAGTTGTATCCAATAGTTAATCCTGGACCTGATAGTCTGTTAAGTTGTAGAGGTTGGTACATCTGATACCTAGGCTATCAGAAACTTTTTACTTCTATTTGTTCGTTGTGTGCCATTTTGTAACTCTTCTTTTGGGGCAAGGAGGTCGCAAGATGTGGTGAGAAACTCTATACAACCAAATTTTTGAATTGAATTTTTTTTTTCTTTTGTTCATTAGTGCAATCTGCAAGAAGGTATGGAGGGAAATCCTGTTGCTAAAACCATGAAGAATGTTTCAAGAGGCATGGCTGTTCTTACAGTTCCATTTACCATGGGCTTTCCAAAGGTACTTTGGCTGATTTTTAGTTTCTTTCACGATCTATTCTGTATGAGCATCTCTCCAGTCCAGAATAGATGTGAATAAAGCCTTGCACTGTCAAGCCGATGGCTTTGAACCTAATGGCACCTCCTCTTCCTTGAAACCAGGGTGGAGGCTGAGTTCCAGGGTTCAATTCCCAAGAGCTGCGTACATTGTCAATTTATGTTCTCAAAGCATCTTGGACTGCCTATTGAATTCAATTAATTGGCTCTGTGGATGGTCATATCTAGATAAGTATATGAAATGTTTCAGTTGTTATAATTACTGTTTGTGGTCAATCTCTGTTGGAAGTTATGCTAATCAAATGTGTTGAATGCCAAAATATTCCCCAAGGCAATTTCATCTTTCAATCACATGGCACTTAGTATATAGTCACATAATGGTCTGATACAACTCTTGAATTCTGTTGCATGTATTTTTGAAGGTTGTAGTGGTGTCCATTCTGGTATCTGTTCTATAATATTTCTCTCTCTTATAACTAGAGATAGCTACCTTTATAGACATAACAAAGGTGATTGGAAGTTTTATTTTATATATATTTTCTTGAGTTGTGTGGTTTCATTTTTATGCTCTCAACCAAAGTCATGATGGAAAATGGTGTATTGAAGCCAGGCTGATGAAAACTTTTGCTTTTTCTTATGAACTCTGCAGGCTGTATTTTGTTACTGGGTTACATCCAACTTGTTTTCGCTCGGATATGGAATTGGTGAGTCCTTTTTTAGTATAGTTTAGGAACAGTAGAGCCCTTTCTCTCTCCCGCGCTCCCTCCTCTCTTCCTTCTTTCCTGCACCGTTTATATTATTAAGAAAGTTGAATCTTTTCTGGGGAAGTAATTTGCACATTATCTGTGCAGCTACAGAAATTCAACTGTGTCAAACATTCTGTGCACTTTTCCACTAATTCATGATTCTGCATTTTGATTTCAGTAATTAAGAATCCTTTTGTGAAGAAGACACTGGGTCTTCCTCAGCTGCCTACCCCTGCTCCACAACCACAAGGATCACAACAATCTGCATTCTCACTGTTTTCACAAATGAAACAGCTGGCTGCAGCCCCAGAGCCCGCCTCATCAACCGTTCAACCAGCAAAGATTCAAGACCGGAGAACATCATCGACATCAGATCTCAGTCAAAGGATTAAAAGTTTAGAGAAAAAAGTAAAGGGAAAAAAGAGAAACAAGAGGAGGTAGAAAATTTTCTAGTTTCACAAGTTCAACCATTAGCACGACCATTGATGAGGAGGTTTCATTGCTTTAAATTTTTGATATGATATTCTTTACATTGATGACACGATATTTAACTTACCGAGAGAGAAAGGATGGGGCATAGGATGGTTTTAATAAATATTATGAAAGGTATCAGTACCTGAAATGTTTGCTTGCAAGACTTGAAAATTTTGGTGGAACTACTCAACTACTCGGGTTGGGTGAGGTGGTTTTTCTGTATTTTACTATGGCTGAATTGTCAAGGCCCCTTGTAAAAATAAAAGAGAAAACTTCAGCTACCGTTCCCAAACTATGCTGCCAAGGCCAATTTGATACCTGAACTCTCAAAAGTATCAATGTGATACCCAAAGTCGTATTTTGACATCAACGTGATACTTCCGTCAAAAATCTCTAACGGCTCCGTTTGTTTGCTGACGTGGCAAGCACGTGGCCCCCCAAAAAAGTGCAATGACCGATTTACCCTTTTTTTTTTGTTAATTCATTTTTTTTCTTTTCATTTCTTTTTCTCCTTCTTCTTCTTCTTCTGGGATCAATCGCTCTCTCTCTCTCTCTCTTCCTTTCCCAATCTACTCCTCTCTCCTTTCTATCACAAAAAGGCAGATCGAACCAGAAGCACCTGCGGTGCATGAAAGTGGATTCCGATGGCGAAGCGGCAGCGCCGTTGACAGCAAAGAAGAGGGGATCGAGGCGGTGGGGAGAAGGGTAAGGAGGGGAGGGGAATTGGAGGGGCAGTTTGACAGGCGGAGGATCGAGAGCGCCGGCGACAGCGAAGAGGAGGGGATCGAGGCGGTGAGAGAAGCTCATGTTTGAATTCAAAACGGCGGCGGACAATATGAAAGATGCGATTTTGAGAGGGGAGAATGAAGAGGTGGAGGAGGAAGACGACAAGCCGGCGCCGGTTGCTGCTGCTGTTGTTACTAACCCGATCTATACACTGCAGGCGTAGATTGGGTACAGTGCGATCACAGCTCCCACCACCCAACCCCATCGCTTTCCTTTACTCTTCTCCCCCACCATCAAATCTCCGAAAACCCTTTATCTGATTGGAACCCACGAAAATGAAAAAAGGTAAATCTTTCTGGGTTCTGCGATCTGTTTTGTTTTGGTGGGAGTAAGAAGAAGATGGGGTATTTATAAAGGAGGTGACTTTGAATTTTGAATTGGGGGTCTAAGAGAGGTAATTATGGCTCTGTAGGCGTAGTTTTGTTTGATGGTTTTGCTTAATGTGATGGACAATGGAGTCGGTGACGGGACAATACCAATGGGCAGAGGGCAGCTAGGAACAAAATCAGCGGCGAGGAACTACGGGATGGGCAGGTCGGAATTGTCCGGGAAATTAACGCGGTATTAGTCAATTTGGGTCTGAGATGGGCCGGATTGGGGGACTTGGTAGTTTAGGTCTCTAGCCTCTGGATTACGAAATTTTGGCTTCAATGTAGTTGAGTACTTGTCCTGTGGGTTCATAAGTTAAGAAGAAGAACATGGAATTCGTAGTTCCCGCTCACTAATCTATCGAAGTATCAATGGATGAACAAAATTAGTTTCAACTGGAAGTGAATTGGTGTCCGGCGAAGACGGGGGTTTGATGAACGGAGGTTGCGGCTGAGGTTGCAGGGGTTTGGCTAGAACAAAATCCCAGAAGAAGAAGAAGAAGAAGAAGAAGAAAAAGAAATGAAAAGAAAAAAAAATGAATTAACAAAAAAAAAGGGTAAATCGGTCATTGCACTTTTTTTGGGGGGCCACGTGCTTGCCACGTCAGCAAACAAACGGAGCCGTTAAAGATTTTTGACGGAAGTATCACGTTGATGTCAAAATACGACTTTGGGTATCACATTGATACTTTTGAGAGTTCGGGTATCAAATTGGCCTTGGCAGCATAGTTTGGGGATGGTAGCTGAAGTTTTCTCAAAATAAAATCAAGTTATACATCTTTTTCATTCGTCGGATTAGTTGTTTTCTTGAAAACTTGTGGACTTGTTCTGGCTGTAAGTTTATCTGTTCCATTACATCAACTCTCTAATGGTTACCGGCTTCTCATGGTCCGTACCGTTTTAATCTTTGCACAAGTATTATTTATTTTTTATTATTATCAAGATCACACGGTCTCTCAAATGTTTCTTAGGTCTAGAGGCTAGCGCAAGTATTATTAACAAAAAGGAAATGAAGAAAAGGACCCCGGATTTGTCTCTATGACGTTTTAGGACCACAATGATAGCTATTGACAAAGTCTCTTCTTCTTCAATCAAGGCCCCCCAGTTTTTATTAATCTTCTTCTCCCCATTTTAGGACTCCATATTTAAGAACAAGAATGCCCCAACTCTCATCTACCAATGTAAAAGTCAAAAGCATTTGAGCTTTCCTTTTCTAGTTTGTCTTAAAATAGCTCCCACCATAAATTGAAGGCTTGTAGCCCCCTTTCTCCCTCTATATCTTCTTTTCTGGGAAATATTTTAGCCCACAGTTTCTATTTTTCGGTATATTATCGCAATTAATATCATGCATCCCTGAACCAAACGTAATTCCCTTTTAACCTAAAGTAGGTATATTCTGGTGACCAAGCCAATTACGACCAAGATGTGATTGCTTGCCTGATAAGAAATCTAGAAAATAATGTTATATATCTTCAAGAATTCGATTTTACTTCTGGATTGCTGATGAGGGTAATCAGATATTATTATAAACAATGCCGATTAATGAAGAATATGCTTTGAAATGGTCAGTGATGATCACATCTCAACCAAAGTTTTTCGAACAGACGAAGTCCTTCACCAAGGTAGCTACAACCTACAACTGCATGATGTATTGCCTCATTCATTGCCATTAACGCATTCACTTGGATGAGAGGAGAACAAGAAAAAGATACATTTCGCGGACGATTCCGAGGAGTCGATCCACACCGACACTTGCCAACTTTGGAGATCTTATTTTCTTCTTTCGGTCAATTTTAAATTTTTAGATTAACGAAGCATCTCGCTCTTTTTAGTGATTCTTGTGGAAATTTTGGATTTACTTTTTTTTTTTTTGTGTGAATATGAAAATTTATGAAAATTTGGATCTGTGGGACGCAGGTAGGTGTTGTGTTACTTCCATGTTAATTGCAATGAAGAGAGATCTCGAAGGTCGGTCCACCGTCGAAAGGTTCAAATTCAATAGGGGGATGTCGACAGTGTGGAGTTGTGGACCGAGCGGCATGTACTTCAATTGGGTACAAATTAATACCGGAAGTCATTGCGGTCAATTGCCTCCATCTACCTATGAAATTGGTGATAACGGCCACAACTACCATTCTGCCAATCTTGCTCCATTATATATGAGATTTCAAGTGTTTTTCTTTTCTTACTTTTTTTTTTTTTTGTGAAATCTTGTTGAACAAAAAAAAAAAAAAACCGTACTCAAGTTTTTGATAAAATTTGGAAAAGACTTTAAATGGTTAACTTATTATTCGATTGAAGGGTCCACACTATAATTTTCGATATGCTGATATAGTAACTGGCAAGGTCGTGCAACCCTACTCATCAAGAAGAGAAAGAAAGAAAACAACAAAGGCTAATGACAGTGGATACATGCAACGTTGAGGGAGGCAGCAATAGCAAAGTCGAGTCTAAAACTCATAAAAAATTTAGAGGAGAAAACCACTAATAAGGAATAAAAATTGAATGAATTATGTTTTTAACGCCGGAAACTTAAATTAAAGATGTTATCATACGTTATGTTAAAAAATATAATTTGTTATCAAATAAAACACTAAAACACTAGTTGAAAAAATAGGTTCCTATTATACTAAATGCAATCTAACGTCACGGTTTGCCCAACCATCTTGTGTTTGTTTAAGATATATTTTTTTGGGTAAACTTTGTTCAATTTCAATTTTTTTTTTAGAAAGAATTTCAAACTTGACTTAAAACACACCCTATGGGTGTGGATAATTATGTGGGAAGTTATTTCACAGAATGTGGAGAAAATTACTGCATATATTTTGTTTTTGATTTTTAATTTTTTTTGTTAAAATTATTTTGTTTTTCTTTTATTTGCGAATTGACCATTTTGTCTTTCTCATATATTTCAGTTCAAATGTTTTGTAATATTTGAGGGATATTTTTGTAAAGTTTGTCTGTTTTGGCTGACAAACTCTGGGGTCTTCTTAATAATAGTATAGATAAAAGTAAAACAAATTATCCCCAAAAAATTGGAAATTGAAAAATTGAGCTCAAAAAAGGGAGACGCGTCACACGCGTGAATAAATTAACGAAACGTATGAAACTCGACGAAGAAATCCGACCGTCCAAAAGCATCTAAATCTCAACGGCATCCGTAAATCCAGAACGGGGTGGGGGCTGTTGACCAATTTGTACTAATGCCTACAAGTCAAAACCTCAAGCTGACAGCCGTAGCCTCCACAAAACTACGTCACCCCAAAATGACCAAAATACCCCCGACCCCTCCACCACCCACTCTATTTTTCTCTTTTCCGGGTGAAAATATATATAGTGTGGACTGGAATTCTTCTTCACACAAACACAAACAGCTTTTGGTTTTTCAGTTGCCACATTCGTTCAGATTTCGCAGAAGGGATCCGGTTTAGATTTGAAGAGAATGGCGGAGACCAAGTACAAGTACCTGATTGAGGTCGAGAAGGGAAAGGCGGCCAAGGACGGCCGGCCGTCGCTCGGTCCCGTTTACCGGAGCCTCTTCGCCAAAGACGGCTTTCCGCAGCCGATTGCCGGAATGGACAGTTGCTGGGATGTTTTCCGGTACTCTCTTCTATTCTGTATCAACTTTCTCTTGGTGAAAAACTCAAGAACTGTTTTTTTTTTGTAACAGTAAGTTTTCAAATTAGGGGAGAGTTTGCGGTGAAAAAAGTTAACTGAGGTTGCGGTAGTTTGTAACTATCGGAGTCGGGATTAGGATGATTTGAATATTTTTCCTCTTTGTCTTTACTGTAACTGTTTGGTGAGTGATTGAGCATATTTCGATTCTTCTTCTTCTTCTTTGGGAGTTTTGGAGCGTATTACGATTCTTCACTATTGAGTTTTGGAGAATTATAGAGCCGAATTGTGTAGGAGTTTGATTCTGTGGCTGGAAATTTTATTGGCTTTGACTCTGCAAAAAGAATCTGAGATTGGTAGCTTTGACATTTTCTCATGTAATAAATGAACTGAAATTCAGTCTGGGGCAAGCTATATTATTTTAGTAAAAAAAAAAAGTACTGAAGTAAGAATTTTTTAACTTTCTGAAGCTAAAATCGCAGATTGGTTGGCCATGTGTGATGAGTTATTTTTGTTCGGCCGAATTCTGGTCATGTTTGTTCTCGAGCTAAGTTTATCTCTGGATATGGGTTGGTTCGGTTCTCATGTTTGGCACGACACTCTGTTTTGTGACGGAATTGGAAACTGTAACTTTTGGATATGAATTTTTATTGATCTGTCTTTACTTATTTCACAGCATGTCGGTGGAGAAAAATCCCGGAAACCGAATGCTTGGTCGTCGTGAGACTGTGAATGGGAAGGTATATCATAGTTGCAGACTATCTATGACTTTCCTGTGCATGGCTAGCTCTCTGACTTGCTCTTTTAAGTTTGTAGCTAATTAGGAATTTTTGGCTCTTTGCAGGGTGGTAGATACGTGTGGTTAACTTACAAACAAGTCTATGATGTGGTGGTAAAAGTTGGAAATTCCATGCGCACTCTTGGTCTGGCAGAAGTATGTCATCATCTGCTTTGATTGGCTAGTGTCGTAGTCAAAAGTCTTGTTCCAGAGGAATATGTGTAACATTTTGAATTAATGAATTTATGGCTGAATGCAGGGAGACAAATGTGGTATATTTGGTGCCAATTGTCCAGAATGGATTATGAGCATGGAGGTATATCGTCTTTATTGAAGTTTCATTTTCATGTGTATCTTCTTCTAATGTCTATATTCTCTATATTGGAAGTATACTTCTTACACAATCTTAAAGTTTGTGAGGTGAAATATATGTAATCTTTAAGCACTTGGGTTGTTTGTTTTCTTTCATTACTCTTTAATAATAGTTAAAATTCTTATGTTCAGGAAGTTTCATTAATAATGAACATCTTATGCAGGCTTGCAATGCTCATGGGCTCTATTGTGTTCCTTTATATGACACTCTAGGTAGGATTATCTCTTCTATTCAGTTTATCATCTACTCACATCTATCAATTGGTTCCATGTTTGGTTGATATGAGTCGAGGTGCATTCACCTCAACTCACTTGCTTTAAAAGTTTGTTCTAATATCTGATGCATGGTTTAGGTGCTGGTGCTGTGGAATTTATCATATGCCATGCTGAAGTTTCACTTGCTTTTGTAGAAGAAAATAAGATATCTGAGGTACGCAAGTGTTTCATCAACGATTCTGTTACTGAAATTTTATATGTGGTACCTTGGACAATACTGCTGTAGGGTGGTCTAACTATAAAGGTCAAATATTGGCATGTGGAAATTACTATGTAATAAAATGCTAAGTTGGTGGCCAGAAGAGAGTTAAATCATTTTTAAGCTTGGAATGGTTATTCATAATTTCTTATTCTGACTGTATATTTGTCCTCTTTCAGCTGTTGAAGACATTGCCCAACGCATCAAAATATCTTAAGAGTATGTTGCATGTTTCGCACATCTTTCAAGATTCTTTGTTTACGTGTCTTTGGCTGTCAGTAAGCAAAATAACTTCACTTTTCTTTTAATCATGCAGCACTTGTAAGCTTTGGCAAGGTTACCCCTGAACAAAAGGAATCAGTTGAAAAGCATGGATCTGTGATATATTCATGGAATGAATTTCTGCAACTGGTGGGTTGTTTTTATCTGATCTTCTAGGCCTCTTCTTGTGTAACTAAATATATTCTCGAACCCATGAAATTTGTTTGAGAAAAGAAAAAAAGGATAAAGTTCTCTGCATTGCTAATATGGGAAAGTAGATTTGAAATTTGTTATGGAAGTGTTCCCCTTGATTTAGTAGAACACCATTTGAAAGTTGTTAATGGACCATCTCTATCTGCGAGGAATAACTAAACTGCTAATCAAGTTCTGTTGAAGACAATAATCTTTATCATAATTTTGAAATATATCTGCAAGTTGTTTAAAGCAGAATGACCGCTTGTACCTGTCATGTTTCATGTATAGTTTGGTTATTAATAAATTTCCAGAATATCAGCATTTTCAGTTTTTTAAGTGCTAAATCTGTTTCTGCAGGGAGATAAAGACTTTGATCTTCCAGTAAAAAAGAAAAGTGATATCTGTACTATAATGTATACTAGTGGAACAACTGGTGACCCCAAGGGTGTACTGATATCCAATGAAAGCATCATTACTCTACTGGCTGGGGTGAAACGCCTGCTGGAGAGTGTAAATGAAGAGGTGACCTCCACTTCATCTCAATTTATAGATCTCATTTTCGGAAAAAACAACTGGTAACTTTTATTTATTCTAGGATGCTTACTTTTTGCAAAACTTCCTTTTTTCTCTCTTTCATTCGTGAAGTTGGACGCGAACGACGTATATCTTTCCTTTCTTCCTCTTGCACATATCTTTGATCGGGTTATCGAGGAGTTATTTATCTGGACTGGTGCCTCAATAGGGTTTTGGCGTGGGGTGAGTACAAGTGTTCAACTACTAGTAGCTCTTCTATGACCAATATATTATAAATCTGATAATTTCTTACTTATTCTGCAGGATGTCAAATTGTTAACTGAAGACATTGCGGAGCTAAAACCAACTATTTTTTGTGCTGTTCCTCGCGTTTTAGATAGAATCTATGCAGGTATATCAGAATATGGAAACATCATAGCTCTTGGAAGAAGTTGTAAACCTAAAAAAACTCTTAATATGGTATCAGAGTAAGAGAGGGCCTTAATTGTGAATCCTTTTGATATTAACTTATTAAGTTGAATTCCACGAATTGTGCCCTAATGAGAATATAAACTTGAAACATTTGGTGTTTTATTGTATCTCCTGAACTATGCTTCTTACTCGTTGATGCAACATTAAATGAATGTGTCAGTTTTGGCTTCCACTGTCTTGTTATATAATTTCTGTGCGCAAATTTTCAGGCTTGAACCAGAAGATTTCATCAGGCGGCATAATAAAAAAGACGTTGTTCAATTTTGCATATTCATAGTAAGTACCCTTCATTGATTGCACATAAGCAAAACATAATTTCAAATAATCCGATCCCTTCCTATCTAGTCTTGTGCTTTGTAAACAACAAATGTTATACCTGCACGTGGATGGCTATTTTTTTTTCTTCTCAAGTATCATCTCTGTTTGTAATCCATATACTACAACCTTTTGAGAGTTAGTTGACATCTAGGCTCTAAGAAGAGACCAGATATTTCTGCTCTGAGGTGACATGTTTTGTCTATTGCTGCAGCAAGCATTATAACATGCAAAAGGGGCATGCACATGGAGCTGCGTCTCCAATTTCTGACAAGATTGTGTTTAGTAAGGTGTATATTTTCTTCTTTTCTGCACTATATGCCATGAATAATGAATTTGACTTCTTTATATATATGTATGTATATCTCCCTGGTAACGAGATCAAGTCTCATTCATGCTCTTACAACTTTAGGTAAAGGAAGGATTGGGGGGTAGGGTGCGGCTTATTCTGTCTGGAGCTGCTCCTCTTTCTACTCATGTGGAATCTTACTTACGTGTGGTGGCATGCGCTCATGTTTTACAAGGATATGGTTAGACATCTTTGCCGTTATTGTTAACGTGTTATATCAGCTATTTTCTTCATTTTTCCTCTGGTTTCTGTGATTATTATTCTTGTTGGTTGTTGTTATTATTGTTATTTTCTGTTTTGGTATCACATCAATGACATTCTTCAATATCAATGTAATTGTAGGTCTGACAGAAACTTGTGCTGGGACATTTGTATCGCTACCAAATGAATTGTCAATGCTTGGCACAGTGGGTCCTCCGGTTCCAAATGTGGATGTATGTCTGGAATCTGTTCCTGAAATGGGATACGACGCTCTGTCAGATACACCTCGTGGAGAAGTATGTGTAAGGGGAAAAACTTTGTTTTCAGGATACTACAAACGTGAGGACCTCACCAAAGAGGTCATGATTGATGGGTGGTTCCATACAGGTTGGTATACTGATCTATTTGTTAGTAAGTTATGGCTCTTATATCATTAAGTGGAAAATAATCAGCTGTGCCCATAATTATCTTGCATCAGGAGATATTGGTGAGTGGCAACAAGATGGAAGCCTTAAAATCATTGATCGCAAGAAGAATATCTTCAAGCTTTCACAAGGAGAATATGTTGCAGTTGAAAACTTGGAGAATATTTATGGACTTGTTTCAGATATTGATGCGGTATGCCATTCTGCTTTAGTAATTGTAATTCAAAAAGTGCACTAATAGTCTGCTATTGTCTTGTGTGTCTTATAATGTTCAGGATTTCTTTTTCTTAATAGAAGATGGTCTCGGGGATTCTTATTAGCTCCTTATCTTCTGGTTTGGGCTATAAAACCCCCTTTACCCAAAAAATAAATAAAATAAATAATTACAAAGATTATTATAAATATAGTGACTTGTGAATTTAAATGACACATGCATGTAAGGAAGAGAGTTTCATGATGACTTCCGAGTTTAAGAATTATAACTTCATATAAATATACTAGTCTGATGGCATGTGATTTGTTCTGTCTATTTTAGATATGGGTTTATGGGAACAGCTTTGAGTCCTGCCTAGTTGCAGTAGTCACTCCCAACAAGCAAGCAATTGAAAGATGGGCTCAACAAAATGATGTATCTGGTGACTTCAATTCTCTTTGTGAAAATACAAAGGTGAAAGAATACGTGCTTGGAGAGCTGAATAAGATTGCTAAAGACAAAAAGGTTTTCTGCTTTCCTAATTTTAGGCCTTAATTTGTAGTCATCGGTCATGGAGTAATAATATTTTAAAACCTTTTCTGATGCTGTTGTGTTCTTGGCAGTTGAAAGGTTTTGAGGTTATAAAAGCTGTTCACCTTGACCCAGAACCGTTCGACATGGAGCGTGACCTTATCACTCCAACATACAAGAAAAAGAGGCCCCAGTTGCTTAAATACTACAAGGTACTCTTATCCTGTTGTTTTCTCTATGAATTTCTAAACACCACTTTTACAGTCCCAATAATTTAAAAGTTGCATTCACCCTTGCTCCACAATGATAGTCTGATCTACTCTGGCATGGTTTCTGCATTACCAAATAACCATGTCATACTGTGAGAGAAACATATTTTGTTTCATTTGAAGTTACTGTTGTTGTTTGGGCTTTGTATTCCCAAATTCATCCCTTTATTTGAGACTATACATTGTAGTTACGATGCACAATATATCTGATATGGGGACCTATCAGTATACATGTTCTGTAACCGTCTCAATACAGGTTTTGTGTCTTATCTATCCACTGAGACATGTAGCCGGGATGACCATAATAGTTGTCACCGTGACGTGGGTCGTCCAAGTGGATAATCTATCTAATTATCAGAAACAGAAATTCTTGTTGATGATTAGGTTGTGTTAAACACTAGGTCGGCTTAGTATACCTCTCGATTGCATTTTATACAGCGAGTAGTTTCTGTGAGAAAATTATTTATGATTAGTTACTTCCTGTACATAGAAAGATATAGTAGTGTTGAAGAAATTGCTGACTGGAACTTTTCGTGAACAGGGCGTCATTGATAACATGTACAAGAGTGTAAATCAGCCCAAGGCCTGAAAGATATACTTGTGGAGCTAGAGTCCAGATGGCCTTGTTCAATTTGACAAACTCTGTTTCTGTTTCTCTGTCTTTTTATGTTTGTTATTTTGACTGTACATAGAAGCATACTTAACCCCCCACATGATAACTTTCTTCTGAAATGAATTTGGGTGTACTGTAGAAAATTACAGATATATGTTCATGAACTAGTCAACTTTTAAGTGTTGTCTAGACCACTTGCAAGCTTGCTTTGGGGAAAGAAATCAGTTCCGTTGACAATGTAGCAAAACATAGCAGAGACATAATTAAAGGATTTTATGAAACTATAAATACAGAAAGACATAGCAAATATATTTCTAGGAACATCTTTGCAGCTTTCCTTTTTTATGGGAAGGCTCGTCTATATTTGCAGACTAACTATTAGAAAAAATTGCTGATGAAACCTTGTCAAAAAGAGGTCCTTTTCTTTTCTCTTTTGGGACATTTTGGCGACGAAAGCAAAAATGTTAATTCTTTTATTTTATTTATTTCTTATGTGATGCTTTTGCGTCTTAAAAATTTGCCTTTTATGTAAGGCTTTTGCCGATAACAAGTCCATCGGCATGTAAGGTAAGATATCCAAGGGATCAGCAAAGCTTATCATAGTCTATTTTTATCTCTCCTGAGAAGAATACAATGAAAACCCTCGAGAGCAAAAGCTCTCGCTATCCTAGCGTCGCCGGTGACCGACGGCATCAATGGGAGCCTCCCAAGCCTTCTAGCCAGCGCTTTTATCAGTGACCGAGCACAGCGGCTACGCCTGTGGCCGCTCCTACCTGTTTCCAGCCGAGGTTTCTCCAATGTGGGGAGTTCTTATGGCGGTGGTTATTGATGGTGACGATTGGGCGGGGTGGCTTCTGGCCACGGCCTAGGCATGGCCGGCTCCGACAATTCTTTCTGGGGGGACTTTGGTTCCTGCTTTGGTGGTTGTGGATGCTGCGATGGTTTGTGTCGAGGCCTGAGTTGCAGATTGCGGTGGAGACAGGTGGTTATGGCTGGGTTTCCAGATCCAATGGGACGTGGTTGTTACCGGTGGGATTGATGGAGATCTTCGAGGGAGGAGGCTGGGGTGGAGGTGGACATCGTCCGGCAGCGGGAGTGTGCTACTCTGGGTGTCCAGATCAGCCTGGGTTTCCCAGATTTCGGGCTGCTATGCGGCCCATGTCCATTGTGTTGACAGGCCAAACCTATTCTTGGGTTTGGATTTGGGACGCAGGGACCTGTACCCAGCTTTTGCTCCAAGGGTCTCACATCCTTTACTGCTACTGCTGTTTCAAGAGATTAGCCCTAAAGACACCTATCCTGCAGCTGGAGGATTGGTTTCTAGCCCTCGAGATAAGGGCACAGGAAAGCCCTAAGGGCTTTCCTGGTCTTCTTGCCTATTACTAGACTTTGGGTCTTTTATTACTTTCTTCTTAGTTTTCTCTAGTTGTACACCAATTGAGGTCTCTAGGCGACTAGGTCTACTTTTCAAAGAGAGGTTAGTAGTGAGGATTTGAATTCTTGTAGTTAGGCTCAATAAGTGAGCGCATGTGTAAACAGTGAGGGTCACCTGTCTTTTGCTTGGCGGCTTGTGCCATCTAGACTATTGGTATGAGACAGCATCTGATGTACGTGCCTTCTGGCTATGGATAAGTAAATGAAATTATCTATTTTCTAAAAAAAAAAACAAGTCCATCGGCATGTGTTCCTTTTTTCTTTTCTTTTTTCATTGATAGGAGCATTTTAATGCGACGTTTTAACTGCATTTCCTTACATTTCTTGCGTTATTCCCTTAATAAAACTCTGTTTAGGGAAGTTTCCATTCTTCGATTGGGAAAGTTCCTATTTGTAGAAAGTTTCCATTTTCGGTAGTTTTTATTTTTCATTTTTAGAAAGTTTCCCATTTTCAATTTAGGAAAGTTGCCATTTTTCATTTTAGGAAAGTTTCTATTTTTCTTATTAGTTTCTATTTTCAGGACCTCCGAGCTAAAAAGTGGAAATGAACTCACAAATGGAAAGGGGAGCTTGCGAACACCAAGGGGAGCAAAAATGAGATGCAAAAGACCACACAATTGAGCAGAAATGAAGAAATGAAGTTTTCCTGATCCAACCAGGAAATCCTGTTCGAAAGAGGAAACTGTGTGAAGCAAAACTCTGAAGCTCATTGAGATGTGTGATTGAAATTATGATGGACATGACGTTGGAGACATCAAGGCTTGAAGAGGACGCAAGAAGGCCCAAGAACTATCAAGCAAGATGGACTTTCGGCAAAAGTGGATAAAGCCCATGTAAACTAGGGTTTTGTGACGTCAAGAGAAAAATGTGGAGACTTAAGAGTTTTGCCGTCCAAAGCAAGAGGAAATCAAGGAAGAGTTTTTAAAAAGGAAAATATATTTTCCTTGGGGATTAAATTTGCCGTGTAATACTTAAGGAGAAAAACAAGGTGACAACATGGGAATTAAAGATGATTGATTGAGGATTTCAAGGAGAGATTTTCTTGGGAGACTTTTATGGGAAGGAAATATTGTTGGAGAAATAATTTGGTGTGATTGCCAACGTGAAAATCAGAAATAATCAAGGAGATGACGCCAAGAGAGATTCAAGGGAGAAATAAAAGGAAAGAGAAAAAGGTGGAGACCAAGAAAAGCTGAAAACGTGTCTAGGTGCATCCCTAAATTCCCTAAAGGAATATTTGCCGAAATTCATGAAGAAAATCAGAATAATTCCAAGGAAATTCGGCAATTAAATATTAGGGAGGCATTTTAGAGAATTTTGATTGGTTGGAACACATCACACGGATTACTTGGCATTCTATGATTAGTTGGACTACATCACAAAGCTTACTTGGCGAATTCTCATTGGTGGAAGCTATGTGGAAATTTCTGATTGCTTTGTGAACCCTAGCCGTGCTCCTATATATACCCACCTCTTTGACGTTGAAAAGGGTTCCACATCCCTTAGAAAAATTCAGAAAAATTATATTGTTGCCGTGAGCTTCTCTTATTTTCTCTCCATCCTCTAAAGCAAGCCACGGAGTTCAAGCAAGGCCGAAGGGAGAAGAAGGAGCCGTGACTATTCCTCCACCATCTACCATTGAAGACTTGCTTTCAAGCTTCAAGGATCACAACGAAAATCATCCATCCTCATCTTCCATCCACGGTGTAATTCGACCTCTACTTTGTAACCTTTGTTTGAATTTCGTTGGTTTGCTTTAGTTGACATTCATGATTGAACAAAGTTATTATTTCTGGAATTTTTATGATTAAATGAGAATTTTCAGATTCTATTATTGTAATTCGAGAGTTGCTTATGTGGGTTTGTTTAATTAAATTTGCGTTATAGATAACTTTTGTATTTTAATCTTATGTGGTTGCAAACACTTAGGGTTTCGATATAATTGGTGCTAGGTTTAAGAATATGAAATCGACTTTTCGTTTTGTGTAAACTTGAATCAAAATAGTAAAGGTTTTGGACAAAAATCGAATTTAATTAACGAGGATTGCAATTAGGTGGACTTTTCCATACTAAGTTGTACACTTGAGTTGATAGCCTTTCTCTATGTGTAATGCGTTGAACATGACATGATTGACTAGCTTTCTAGGGTTTGATTGCATGTTTGATAGGATTAATCTAGGTGCTTTCGCTTAGATTAATTAGCATTGAAAAGTAAAAAATGGGAATTCGTTTGCTTTCGAATGGTTCACATGATCAACTCCTTTCTCATGACTTAGATGAATAATATTAGGGTTTGAATCGATTTTAATCATAGTTTTCGGTTTTGATCTTTGTTTCTCTCATTCCATCTTTACATTTATGTTTTTGCATTTTAATTGTTTTGTTAACTTAGTTTTATTTTCTGAAAAACCAAAAACAAAAACCCCCTTTTTCGTGTAAAATGTTTATATTTGTGAATATCTTTGTGAATATTATACTTTGTTTTGATTTTAATTGTTTAATTGTTTGACAATGACAGGTGTACCCTCAATCCCCGGAATAGAACGATCCCTATTTGCTTATACTACTAACGATATTTCAGGGTTAAATTATGCGCTTGCTTAAAGTGTATCATTCATATATGGAAAACTTCTGATAATTGTTCATCGACATAGGTTCTTTTTATAAGATTTCTTATGGGAAGCTCGTTCGAAAGGAAAATTCTTCTATGCACCGGTAGCGCAAATGAACTAGCAGATCCAACCGATCTCAGCCGTTAATATTTATAGGCAATCTCTTATTTAATAACAAGAAAATATAGTTGATTTTATCCATTCATCTATTCATGTTAGTGTAAGTGCATGTCGGTGCACCTAATACTCTCTCCGTTGGACAGGGTTTTATATGTGAGATTATGTTAAATTGACTTAATGACTTCTTCTCTCTTTTCTTCTTCTACTCTCACTTGAGAGGCTGTGGTCGTCGGCGGTGTGGGGCTTCTCTTCACCTCCGGTCAGGCCTGCATGGGCTGCTGAGGCAGGGGAACACCCCACTCCTGATTGTGTAGGGGAATCGGTGATGGGGCTACCGGTGCTCTGGTTTCTCATTGCGAATTCCCAAAATTTTTGGTGGAAAGTTGTCGGTGTCTCGGTGGTTTGGATGGTTCGACCTCAACAACTCCGGGCGGCGTCGTGCGTTGGGATTGGTAGCCGAGGGGTGATCGATGGCGGTTGGTGGTGTTGCACGGTGGTGCTCCTGCATCGGCTATCGTGATTGGTGTAGCTTGGTGGCCTGGATTGAGCGAATCGGTGCTGGGGGTAGCTGGGGACGCCAACGCAGAGGTGATCAATGGTGAGGCAACGGCTGATGCGGCGACTGTGGTTGGTTGGCAGATCTGGCAATAGGAGCTACGTCAAGGAGGCTATGGTGCTGATGTCGATGTGTTAGTAGTTGTCTGGTCTAGGGTTTTTCCTTGGGCAACGGGCTGGAGATTTGGGCTTCTAGGCTTGGTTCTCTTGGGCTGGATTTGGGCTCCAGTTAGCATGTTTTATTTTTTGTTATTTAATTTTGTAAGGACTTCTCCTTTTTTAAGAGGGAAGTCTGTAGGTCCTAAGGTTTGAGGAATGTCGCCAGGGTTACCCACAAAGCCTGAGTTTTTATTTTCTCGTAGGTAGTGTAGGGTAGCGTCTGGATGTGCTTATTAGTTCCTTAAAAAGGTCAAATTACTTTGGTAGTGACTCTATCTGACAGCTCTACTGAGCGGGTCATTTTGTATAATTTTGCTGAACTTCAACATTAGTTAACTATTTGTCTCAAAAAAAAAAAAATGTGAGATTTTTGCCGAGAAATCTTCATCAATATAGGTGTTTTGCTTCTTTTATTTTATTTTTTTATGGGGAGGCACTCGCAAAACACGTGTGGGTAACACCTTAAGTCCGTCGCTACAAGGATTTTGTACCCTAAAAACTAAAATATCATAGAGATCGACTCTGGATCCTAGTGCCGATATTCAATAAATATTTCACCCATCCATCTTTTATGTAATCCCACCAAAACTATGCAAACCTCACCTTTAGTTTCCAAACAAAGTAAAATGGGAATGGAGAGAAGCCAACATCCAAACAGCATGGGAATGTCATCCTAAATAAACGCTCGACCATAAAACAGCACGCCACTTGCCTTCAGCAGTACAATATATGCACATTGTCAGCCCCATTTTCTACAGTGACTTATAGATATAGTTATCCTTGGAAATTTGGAATGTGAAAACAGACAAAGACTTGGCTTACAACTTAAGCACATAGGTACTGAGTTACTGACTACTGAATACTAGATATGACTTGAGACAAGGTGAGCATACAAGAGAACATAGTTGCAACTAATCTGAACGGAACAACTGCTCCAGCTTAATCCGATTGTGTGTTGCATATTCCAATGTCTCTATCAATAGAAGCTGCAAGGGAAACAGACGAGAACTGCATGGAAAGGAGCTCTTCTCTGCTATACTTCAATCTTTGATCTGGTTCATAAAATTAAATAACAAAATTAGATGTTGCATATGATTGCTGCTGCTAGAAAATATATCTTATACACGTCTTACCTAAAAAACATTCCAACATGGGAATACTTTCATGCTTCTTCTTCACTTGTGAAGTCTTCAAAGTTGATCTTGAAGACGGTGCAGTATTAGAAACAGTCTGGTTCGATCGTGAGATGTGAACAAGATCATGCCATACTTCAATCTGGGGGTGAGTTTTAGAAAAGGATGTGATAGCATCCTCAGTTAAGAGCCAACAACCCCTCAGGTCCATCATTCTAAGAGTTGCTGGGGGTTTGAATGAATTGAGCCCAGAGTTTGTCAGAACACCATCATGAATGCAGACATTTGTCAGCTTTGATATGGATGACACGTAGTTAAGGGAGATGTCTGTAAGAGAAGCGCTTTTAAGAGATAAATGGCTTAACTTTGGGAAGCTTGTTAAAGGGTATAGAGCTGCATCCATAACTTGTGTATCTGCCAAATTCAACCTTTCCAGATGCCTGAGACTTTGAAGTGCTGACATTGTGAGGACTGAAACTGACTCAGGCTCTGGCTCAGGCTCACGCACAGGCACAGACTCTGCCTGGTAAATGACACCTGGAAGAAAAGGCGTACATACAAGTACAGTCAAATTTTAACATGTATCAAAATAGTAAATTCCCTATAGCTGAAAACTTCTAACTTTTCTCTCCGGAAACTGAAATGCCTAGAAAGTCATTGCACTCAATGAGGAAGACTGAATAAGTGCAGCCCATTTACTGTCAGATTATTCAAGCCTCCCTCTTTTTTATCACTATGTAAATGAAAAAACCCTGTGATGTAGGATTTGTATTTGAAAATCTGTACCTTTAATGTTGGTATTGCTCAAGTCAATAACCTTCAGAGAAGGCATCATGCCAATGTAAGATATGGTAACATCATCTACTGATGTATGTGATATAGACAAAACCTGAAGATTAGGTACATGCCCTGTTAAATTTCCAACTCCTGCAGAGCTTACTTTGGTGTTGTTAAGATCCAGATATTTCAAATTCACTCCAATACATGCAATAAGTTGAAGCGAATCATCTCCTATCACAGTAGAGCTGAGATCCAAGTGTTCCAGAGCATTTAGATGAGATAAGAAGCTGAAGTCTAGAATTGTAGACTTGGAAAGATCCAAAAAGGTTAAAAGGGTTGTTTCTATATAATGGAAATCAGCAACCTCTTCTCCAAATGTAGCTCCAGAAACAATAAGCTTGACTAAAGGAGCTTTACTATTATCTCCTTCAAGTAGATTTATTGTACAGTTACTCATGTTTAAGCATTCAAGGGTTAACCAATTTGGCAACTTTGTGACGCTGGTCCAAGCTAGATTGAGGAAACTCAACCTAGGGAACATATGAAGAAGAGCAGCACCCTTGTCAGATATGTTACTCCCCCAAAGGTCAAGGTACTGGAGTTTAGTAAGTACCTAAACAATACATTACACATCTGAAGGTGAGAATTGAAATCACACGAATTGAGTAAATGTAAATGTCCAGAAAGCAACTCACAAAACTACACCATTGAACCATTGAATGAACTACAGCAATCATAATTTGTTGCAAGATGCAGATAAGGACCAGATTACGGATTCCAAACTAAACGAAATATCCTACAGCAGTTTCACCCAAATAAAAAGTTCAAATATATCATTTTTTTTTGCTTCAACCCTAACAAAATCAGCATTCAAATTTGAGTTGAGTTCTAAACAATTGTCCAAAACATATGAATGCACTATCTGAATTCTGAATTACCTGGAGAGAACTCAGTGCTTGATCAGTGACAGGCAAACCACCCAAGTCGAGAACAGACAAGTTTCCAAGCGAAGAGAGAAGCTTAACCCCTTTAGCAGACACCCCCGTCTCCGAAATCCATAACTTTTCCAAAGTTGTAACAGATGAAAGATGCCTAATGCCAGCATCATTAACCTTGGAGCATCTCGAAAGATCCAGCTCCCTTAAACTCTCCATCCCTGAAAAACCCAGTAAACCACTGAAAAGCATAAGACATTCCCCAAAACAACACTCTCTGCCAAAATCAGTTAACCACTATGTAATGAACCCTAATAACCCACCATGAAATTTCCACAACAAAGTCCTAAGTACTAGCATACATGATCAAGATTTAAACTTTATTGGTTTATATTTCAGGAAAGCTGAAAAAGGCAGAATCTTTAGTCAATAGAGCAATACCTGCTACAGCCCAAAGAGCTGAGCTTGTGAGTTTACGGCAGCCAGAGACATTTAAACTTCGGAGGTGACGAAATGCTCCAATGTATGCAAACCATTCGGCGTCAACGTTGTTGTCGCCTCTCAGATCAATCTCCTCTGCACTGTGTTTGAACACCCTGAAAGAATCGAACTTTCCAAAATTAATACATCATTTATTATTAGACCAAAGTTTTCCCAAAGAATAATTAGCGGTAGACTTACTCGAGCAACGAAGGGAAGAGAAGGCGACGAGAGATGAGGCGACGGAGGAGAGCGTCGGCGAGCTGAGAAGGCAAGTGCTCCAGACTCCGCCGCTGCCTCCGCCATTTCTCGACGGTGTCTCTGCTTTCACACGCCGCTTTTAAGCAGAGCTCCACCAGTTGGGTCTCCATAGCTGAGCTGATTGTTTGGTCTGTCAATCAGTTAGGGTGTTGTGTTTCTGATCTGCGTGTACAGTTTTGAGAGTGGAAAAAGAAGGATATATCATATCTTTTTATTTTCTTTTGCTTTTAAGAATTGGTTTCTTAATATTGAATTTTGACTTTCCCTGTGAATTACTTGTTCAACAATTTGGTGTGAGCCCCAAGCAATCACACCACCTGCGTGGCTGCCTTTTTATCAATTATCGAGTATTGGCGACGAGGAAAATTTCCATATTTCTTTCATGTTTTTTTTTTTTTGAAAAGAATTTCTTTTATGTTTTGCAGTAAAGAGTTTCTTTCATATTTTGTTGACGAAAATTAATTGAAAAAAGTTCAGACAATTTTTGAATATTTCATGACAAATGGTTGCTTCCTGTAACGTAGGGTTCGTCAACGGGCCGAACCTTGCTATATTTTTAAATAATGACGGGCCGGGCTTCATTGTGAATCGAAGGATCCAAACCCGTCCATATAAAGCAGGCCTTGCGGGCTTTTTCGGGGCGGGCCTTGCGGGCTTTATTTATAAATAAATATTTAAAGACACTAATTTTTTTTTTTTAATCAAGCTTTGAAAATTAATGGGATAATGATCAAATACAACCAAAGGGAACAAATCTATATTATACCAAAAAAATCTATATTTATATATAGACACTAATTCATTTATAAATAAATTTTTAAAGACACTAATTTTTTATGAATCTATATTTATATATCACACACTCCAAAGAGCAACCTCTATCAATTAAGAAAATGGGAAAACCAGCCGTTGGATGTGATTATTACAATATAGGAAAAAATTCTGTTTACTACCCTATACTTTTAGGGGTTCGTCAATTTAGTCCTTGCACTTCTAATTTAATCAAAAAAATCCTCACACTCTCCAATTTGATCAAATCGAGCCATTTCCTCACCATTCCGTCAATTTCCACTGTTTAGGTTGCTGACGTGTCCATACGCCGTGTGACATGTCAGATTTGTGGGACCTTCCCACATGCAAAATTCCCAACGTACCCCTCTCATATATCTCCCTTCCTTTCCCGCTTAGAACCCAACTGACCAAAGTTTCCCTCCAATTCTTGAACATCAGTTTCCTCTAACAAAACCCAAAGGTCCACGTGTCACATCATGATTGGGCAACATTATTAAGTTGCCAAAAAGGACTAAGTCATGACATTGAGCTTAGTCTGAACCTGAACATGTTTTGAAAAGGACATCCTAACAACAAGAAGCACGGGTTCATAACATAAAGGTCATAACAACATAAATTTTGGCAGCCAAAAGAAAAAAAAAAAACAACATAAATTCATAGATTGATAGATTCAAAAGCATCCACTGATGTTCATATATAACCAAAAGATACATCCAAGTCCTCCATCCAATTTTATCTAATAGCAAACCCATGAACACAACACTACAATGCAGCTCTAACTTGACAAAAGCAAAAAAACACAGAGCCTTACAACAATATATCCGCATAATCTGTTCAAACACCATATCTAACAAAAAGATGTCATCAGTTTGCAAATACCAACAGATTGCACGAAAAGGGGGTACAAAATAGAATTGCAAGGCTTGCTAATGTGAAATTGGAGTTCAACTATTTCCCACCTCCTCTACCTGAGTTTTGTCTAATTCTTTGCGAGGTTCTAGTTGAGTTTGCAGCCTTGGTGCTGGATGCTTGAGAACTTTGTACAGGCCTTGAACTGGCAGTTGCTGATGTTGCTGGCCTTGTTGGGGCAGGTGGCCTTGTTGGGGCAGGTGGTGGTGGTACACTCCTTGAGCTTGATGGGGCAGATTTGGTTCCTGCTGCTCTTGAGGCCTTCATGGAAGCCATCTTCTTCTACACATGTGGTAATTCATTGCAAGTAATTGAGTTAAGCTAAAATGAGTCAAGTACACACAAACACAGTGAAAAAAATGAGCTAATCATACCCTTTGATACTCGGCTGTTTCTTTGGCTTTCTTCCTCAATTCATTCTTTGTCAAGGTTGTTTTTTTTCCCTTCTTGGTCTGCTGAAAGTAACAATAAGTGTTTGCATAATCTCACACTTCAAAATCATCGAAAACAACATTTAGGTTATACAATTACCTGAGTTTCAGAACCCTCCCCGTTGTTTAGCTTCCTCCTTTTATTAAGGGCAGAACTCTTCTCCTTTGGTGGCAGATGCCGATGGCATGTCTTAATATTGTGACCTAGGACCCCACAATTGCCACACTTTAGTGATTTCTGTACTCTTCCTAGTTTAGTACCAGATCCCTGAGCTTTCTCTGAAGAGTCTTTAATCCTCTTTGTTTTTGGTCGGCCCGGCTGTCTTGTATATTGGGGAGGTAACATTGCTGGTCCTTCACCTCTTAACCAAAGATCCATACCATTAACAGGCATTATGAGGTTGCTGTATATTGCCATATAGGTCTTCTTGAGGTAGCATTCAGCAACGTAATCATCCGGGTCCTCCCTCTTCAGGAAAATAGCCGAGACTGCATGTTTGCAAGGAATTCCCGACAAGTCCCACATTCGACAAGAACATGTCCTTAGATTCAGGTCCACAGTATTCTTAGAGCCACCAAAGTTCTCAACTTCAGCTTGGTGACCTCCATTGAAGGTAGAAATACAGTCTGTAGCTGCTTTCAACTTATTCTTTTCAAGTGTTTTCCTTGCCTTGGGGCAAATGTTGCCATGGTAAGCTTGCATTTTTTCCCTTCTAAGCTGAATCCTTGTCATTAGCTTCACCCGGATTTCTTCAAACATGGACAGAGGTGGCTTACCCCTAGCGTCTCTTATCCATCCATTAAAACTCTCGCACAAGTTATTGATTAGAATGTCACACAGCTGTGCAGTGTTAAAGAAAGCCCTGCACCAATGTTTTGGGGGCCTTTCAGGTTCTGCAAAACAGTTAGCAAGTCATTGTGTCAATAAACATTCCTGCATACATAAGCTGAATACAAATAAGAAGCCAAAACTGCATATACCTTTCATCCAATCATATGCCTTCTCATTCAACTGTTTCATATCTTCCATTTCTTTTAAATAGAAAGGCATTGTGGTTGCTTTAGCACACTTCCACATCTGGTCCTTCATCTCTTTCCCCGGAAATAACTTTGTGAAGTTAGTCCACATATGTCTCGCACAGAATCTGATATGTGCTAAGGGGACCACCTCATCAAAAGCAGGCATCAATCCCTTCTGTTTGTCACTTATAAATGTCCACCCGGCTCCACCATCATTCATATCCAAATCCTTTCCCAATAACTGCAGAAACCAAATCCACGAATCTTTAGTCTCATTCTCCACCATTGCATATGCTATGACCCATGTGGTGTTGTTGGCATCGATCCCAACCGCTGTCAAGAGTTGCCCTCCAAAAGCACTCTTTAGATGAGCACCATCTAATCCTATAACAGCCCTACAACCTGCCTTGAATCCATTCTTAAGGGCCCCCAGACATATGTACATTCTCTTGAAAATGGGTTGGCTGCTTGAGTGTGAGAAATCACACTTGATATCTATCGTGGTTGCTGGGTCAACCCGCTGCAGCTCTTTGCCATAGTCTGCCAGCCTTGCAAATTGTTCCCTAATAGAGCCCTCCAATTCCAACAAAGCTGCCCTTTTAGCCCGATAGGCCATTTGCTTTGATACCCTTGCCTTGATCTTCGTAGACATGGTCTGGGCAAGAGAACCTGCATATCAAACACACCAAACATAATTGCAGTCAGTTTGGTACACAATTAAACCATTACAATTCAAATTCAAAAACATGTAATTGCAGTCACCTGTGTTCCAGTTTTCATTAAGCTGAATCTTGTCCTTGAATTTTACAGTCAAGTATCTAGACCTTACCATTGTGTTGTTCCACTTTCTTGTGCACTTGTGCTCACTTTCATATGTCTTGATCATGAGTGTGTTCTCATGTTGCATTTTTGATGCATAAAGCTCGAAGGGGCAGTCATCCTCCTTGCATATCACTCTTAATCTTTGCTTGTCATTTTTGAGGTACACGTATTCCCAGCCACCTTGAATTGCTTTCTCCCTCAATGCAGCTCTTAATATCCTTACATTAGCAAATTTCATCCCTTTGCAGAACTCAGGTTTCTTCATGTCTGTCTTCGGGTTAAATTCTGGGAATTCATCTTCAGGCTCCCCATCAGAGTTTACGGCAGGTCCCATTCTCTCTTCATCCGAATCCACATTAGCAAACATGTCCTCATTGTCTTCCAAATCAGCATATGCATTTCTGCTCCCCAATACAAGTAATTGACTGCTTGTTCCTACACCATCTTCAGTTTGCTTTCCACCATCTGCTCCTTGACTTCCTTCCATACCCTCAACATCATCATCATCATCATCATCTATACCATAAGGGTCATAATCTTCATCATCCAACTCAGGGTTATAGTCATCATCATTATTCCCATCAGATCCATCATCTTCTTCATCCTCTTCATTATCTTCAAACCCTTGTCCACCATAACTTTGCATGAAATCTAGGATGTCTATATCGTGCAGATCATCAAAGTCGATACCGCTAGAGTTTTGGTTGCTCCTTTCATCAACCTTTTCTTTACCCTTGTCATTCGGACCAATACTAGCAGCCTTCATCTGTTGAAATGGCACAATATCCTGGACTTCTCTTATAACTATCCCAGCGTTTCTCTTTGCTGGTCTAGGAGGTATTTCTCTTGGGCTATCTGGCAGTTCCTCTATAACTACCCCACCAGATTCTGCTTGGCTAAAAAAGATGACCTCCATTTCATACACTTCATCCAAGCTGTCCCCATACACACCATGCAGCTCCATATGATCTAAATACAGTAACACCAACCTAATTGAAGGTACACAGCAACACATTGTAATGGCATCCAGATCAGTACTTAGCTTCGTCAATGTTTGATCCTCGGAACCAATCCTATACCAATAATCTATTCTCTGCCCTTCATATGTTGGATCCAATTGCCTCACCATATTGTCTACCTCTACGAGGGACATCTTGTCCTTATCCACATAGTCAAAAAAATTCACCTTTCCTCCCACATACTTGTTATCCCTTATACAGCCCCCATGAAACACCTTTATTGTAAAATAATCCGGCTGCCCTGCAAAAAAGTCAAGGGGCAAAACAATTTAGCTTCAAACATCCCTTTACAAAAGCATTACACCAACTAGTAAGCACCATCAAGTCTACAACGTAATCACCATAAAGTCTACAACAACCAATTTCCTCTGCAAAGGTCCCTTTACAAAAGCTAACCAACTAGTAATAAAAAAAAATTAAAAAAAAAAAAAAAAAAACACAACCTAACCAACCATTGTATCGCCATAAACTCGACAACAACCAAAGTTAACAGAATAAAGCCAAAACAGTCATCCTCCTTTGCATATTAGGTCCCATTAGGACCACAACACAGAAAGTAATGTCAAATTTGAAAGCACATGGCAGACCAACCCTATTTCTTTAGTACCACCTTGCACATGGCAGACCAAACTTATTTCTTTATTTGTCCCCAACTGAGAGCACATACAATTCAGCAATTTCAAAAGCATGAAACCATATAAACAAACACCAGAAGCTATATTTTCAAAGCCCTAAACCCAAAATCGAAAAACCTTACCCATAACCCAAATTTTTTATGGAAACCGTAGATCCTGAACTCGTGAAAGCTTAAATACCTTCCCCCCTAAACAGTTCACATAAACCCGTGAAGCTTCGAAACCCTAAAAAAGAACTCACCATAATCGGAACCTCATCTGCTTCGATATCGGCTCCCCTTGGAATCCATAGGTCAAGGTCGTTGCCTACCATGAGGCCACGTCTTCAATCGAAGCTTCGATTCGAAACTTCGACTCCAATGGAAGAGGATTCAGCTTTGGGTTTCCCGGTTTCGTGCTTCTGGGTTTGAGAGATTTAGGATTCTAGGGTTCTTGGCTGCGAGATTGGAAACGGGAATCAGATTAGCGCTTCACACAACCCCTATTACGGTGTCTCGTTTTGGGATGACGGCTTCTATTTAGGGTTCTAATTTTGGGTTCTTCAGCGATTGAAAACGGGGTTCTGAGGATTTAGGCTACTCGAGTGGGAAAGGAAGGGAGATATATGAGAGGGGTACGTTGGGAATTTTGCATGTGGGAAGGTCCCACAAATCTGACATGTCACACGGCGTATGGACACGTCAGCAACCTAAACAGTGGAAATTGACGGAATGGTGAGGAAATGGCTCGATTTGATCAAATTGGAGAGTGTGAGGATTTTTCTGATTAAATTAGAAGTGCAGGGACTAAATTGACGAACCCCTAAAAGTACAGGGTAGTAAACAGAATTTTTTCCTACAATATATTATGAGTGTGGTTAAGAATTTAGTCAATTTCACCATAGTTCCAAACCCGATCAGATTAGTCAACCGTAGTCGTTTGTATGTTTTCTTGATTGACCGATGACGTGATGACCGTAAAACTTGCTTATTTTTTTACATCACGTTTATAAATATTTCATCGATGGATGTACGTGGACATAAGATAAAAATTTCAATTTTAATTACAAATACATTGGCCTATACCAATTTGCCTCTTTAAAGACAAGACAAAGAATATAAAAATATGAGACGGAATCTCTTCCGCTCTCTCTCAAACCCTACCCGTCATGGCTGGGGGTTCTATCAACGGCGCTTGACGCCAACACCAAGCAGAGCCTCTCTCTGCCTCTCGTTGCCTTCTCGCAACCATCCAACATCAATTCTTTTCGACAAGCTTTCAATTGATCCTCCTCGCACCAAAGTACAGTCTTGCATGTGTGGGTGCCGGCAACTGGCATGGTGTGGGAGATCATGAGGAAATCTAGTTGTTTCTCAGTGTCAAGTTGCAGAGGGGTGCTCTACAATCGATTGGGGCCGAGTCAGGCCATCCAGAGCACGGCTTAAGGCTGCCGAAAATTGGAGAGTCTGGCCGATTATGATCGACAATCTCAGTTTGTTGATGGCGGAACAAAAGGATCAATTAGGTATGAGGAGAAATTTCTGGGCCCAAAACAAAGGAAATCTAGCGGTTGTCCGATCTGTGGGTATTGCGACGGCTGTGGCAACGGTTTGGACACAGGAGGTTGACGACGAGCTCGGCTTGAAGTGGATCCAATGTGTTTTGACAGGTCATTGCAGGTTGGAGAGGAACATGGCAAGGCTCGCTATTGCGACGATTGGACTCACGATAATGAACGGCGGGGAGATGGCGAGGCGAAGACGCTTCTGGAAGGGGACGTCGAACGTCATTCGCCGGAACCACGGTTTGGAGACTACGATCGTGAACATTGCAGCAAAGGGTGAACCCAATTTGGGTTGGGTGCCCAGATCAGTTTTGTGGCCCAATTTACGTTGGAGGCCCAATTCTGTTTGGGTGCCTAAATCCTCTTGGGTGTCCACACAAAGTTGGGTGCTCCAATTAAATCATGTTTTGGGACTTCAAATTTTGGGCTATGAGTCTATGGGGTTTCGAATTTGGGATCCAGGAGGAGGGACCCACCTCAACCTCCTCGTTCTAGCTTGGATCGCAAGGAGGAAATTTAATTTTTTGTTGAAATATGCCTATGTACTATGCTCTAGATTTTTCATAGTTATAGCCTTGCTTCTGAATAAGTGAGCATTGGTTGTCTAATGGGTGGTGCTAGCATACCACGTCATTAACTTACCCTAGAGTTGGCAAGGGAAGGTATGTATCCGTGCCATTCTGGCTTGAGATTAATGAATGAATGATTAATTGGTTTAAAAAAAAAAAAAAAATTTGCCTCTTTAAAGTTGTATGACTTACACATTACATTTAAATTGTTGAAGTTCATTCTAAAGCAACCATGAAGTGGAAAATGAATTTGGAAAAACCAACCGTTTGATAGAGAGATTGTAATATTTTATGGTGGTTGTAAAAAATCCAACCAATTTGGTTCTCGTTTCGAATTCGATCAACTAGGTCAAACCTAGTTACTCTTATAAACCTATATTTATATATTACACACTCCAAAGACCAACCTCTATCAATTCAAAGAAAATGAGAAAACCGGCCGTTCGATGTGATTATTACAATAAATTATGAGTGTGGTTAAAAATTTAATCAATTTCACCATAGTTTCAAACCTGATCAGATTGGTCAACCGTAGTCGATTGTATGTTTTCTTGATTGACCGATGGCGTGATGACCGCAAAACTTGCTTATTTTTTTACATCATGTTTGAAATATTTCATCGATGGATGTGCGTGGACATAAGATAAAAATTTCGATTTTAATTACAAATACATTAGCCTATACCAATTTGCCTCTTTAAAGTTGTATGACTTATACATTACATTTAAATTGTTGAGCCTATACCATGGCTCAAACCAAGGAGGAAAAATGAGCTCCGGCCGTCTTCGCCACTCAACTAGTAAATACAGGTGATAAAATCTAGTTAGAACATCGTCATCACACTGCGCGTTGGTGTGTTGCCGTGAGGAAAGCATGAAGACCACATCGGGTCACAAACTTAACACCGAAAAAAGACTAAAAAGAACAAACAAGAAACAAGAAAAGAACACAAGGGATGCAGCACCCAGTCTTCAAAGGTTGTAACCCGATCCTAAAGCTTCACCAAAGGTTGTTATATATTTAGGGTTTATAGTTTGGACTTGAGTTCAAAATTTGTGCCCCGAGTCCTAGAAAGGTTGGTCTATTGTCAAAAGACTGAAAACCCGGCCAAGCAAGTGTTGGTTTAGACAAGACTAGTTAATTTAACTATAATCAGTGCAGGGTGGAATTCGAAAACAACAACCAGTAAAACCCCAAGTTTGTGTTATGGGAAGTAAATATGCCCAAAACAAGTCCAAAGATACCCAACCCAACAGAAAACTAGTATGACATTTTAAGTCAAAGAACCCGATTGTTCTGATTGTTTTGAGAACCAGGATGGCAGATATGTTCCAAGTTTCGTTAGTTAAACCAAAAATAAGGCAATTTGGGTAACAAATTCCTAAAGAGTACTTTGGATTTGGCTAATTGTCTTGATAAAATAAGTAAAAGGATCAAAAAGATGAAAAAAATTAAGTGCATGATGACTTCTTAATTGGTAATAAAATAATAAGAAAATTTGATCTTACAAAACGATGTCTACCAATTTACCATAATATCCAGTGTCGCCTATGCAAGACCATGTGAACCATGCTAATTACATGCACAACCTATTTAGTAATAAAGAAAATGTAACCTCTTCAATGGTCAAATTCAATTAATTGATTATTACATTTCTAATTCTACTTCATCAAGTGAAATGATGCCTTAAAAAAAAAAACAAAAACAGACTTCATCGAGTGAGATGAATCTCCTCCAAAAGTTCTAATACACTAGCTAGCGCAGTAAGCGCACAAACTTTTCAAGTGTCAGATGATCTTATATCCTTCAGCATATAGATGCAGTAGATGATTGAATCAAGTTTCATGGACTGCCTATCATAAAAGTACTAAAAATCTATTCTTTGGCCTTTTAAACAATGAGATTATCCCAAATTCCGAATTTCAGAAGGCAACAACACCGAGCTATAGATAGATGCTGATCGACAGCAGAAGAAAACACAAGAAAACCGCAGTAGTGCAGTACTATATGCACAGAAACTTAGAAAGTCACTAGGTGTCTGATATCGATGGAACTCAAATAACAGTATATATGCTCGAATGTCCATCAATGTCCAACAATATCTCAAAATATTTCTTCTTCAGTGCACCTGGTCTGCATGTCCAGGCCGGCCGCTTGATATTTTTCTCTTTTGTTTTTTATTTAATAAATTTTTCTCTTTGATTCCATAAACAATATATATAGCACATAGTATGAGAAGATAATGAAAGGTTGCATGTGGTGATCATTAGAGAGTGACAATGTTGAAGTATATACGGAGATTAAGTCAGAATCAGAGAGCTAGCTTCTGGTTTTCTGATCGATCATGACTCGCTGGTGCGGTACCGAGGTGGGAAGATATTCCATAACACTTGCTTGGTTTAAACTTGGAAGGAGCTAGCATCATCGTCTTACATATAAACCAAGAACCCTGCAGCTTTTAGCTCCTGGCCAGCTGCAGGAACCGCTCTTATATTCTTGACGATGACACATTATACGAAGATTACAAAAAGCCAAGTTTCGTCAGAGACAAATTTTCTCTTTCAGATTGCGGCGTTTGACGGTCAACACGCATATTGATGCATTTAATTATAAAAATAATGCATCTGATTCAGCGATTCATGTGTGTGATGTGGCCTTGTGCCGTCTCCATAACTTTGTACCATAAGGAGCTTTCAATGAAAGTTTGTAGCGCAACCATAACTAAACATGAGATATGTGATATCTTTGTTTAGTTTGATTGCCGCAGAATCGATCTCTTTGCCTTGAAAGCGAATTGGAGTCTGCGATTGATGGTTATTTCACCTCTCTTATGGTTTGATTTTGATTGTTCGACGGAAATATTGTCTCTTGTTAGTAAAGTTGATGGAGCCTTAAGTTAGTTTTTTTTAGGTCATACACAGTTTCTCTTTTAAGCAAGTAGTGTCATCTTTTTAATGTTCTTTATTTACTGACCGTATATGTATTTTTGTCTTGTTTTATATAAAAATCATAAAATTCATTATATGTTTTGTTGAGTAGAAAGACTAGACATGATAAAAGAAAAATTTATTCTATGACCCAAAAATGAGAGAGAGCCATCCATTTAACAGTTGGACCAAATATGCATACAATAACATCAAGATCAGCTACACTTGGATCAACGGAAATGTTTCACACTTTCCTTATAAATGAAATGTTTGCCCTAAAAGGGTCTTTCTAAATGTACCCAGCAAATATCTATGTACACCCAGCAAATTAATTATACATAAAAAGACAATTATATCCTCATAAGAAATGACATTAAAAGTCATGGTAAAGTAAGATAATAACAAAAGAAACCATAAAATTTGAAATCTTTTTTCTATTTGTATCCAGCAGTTCACTATGTTCACGTCGAAACTTCCGGTAAAACCTTAAACCCAAATTTCACTTTTCATTATAATTGTTTCATCTCTTTACACATGATATTGACAGAATTGTGAGTGCAATCATGATTTCGTAGACTTCTAATAAGGTATGTTCATCTCGGTTTATCATTCAACAAAAAAAAAACTTAACTTTCCTGCTGCGTAGCAGTCAATAGCACTTCGATTAGTCAACAAGCACGAAAGCTATGAAGCAGCTTCTAAGAAATTGACAAACAATTGAGAAAGGAAGAGCACACCTTCCAGAAATTAAACCAAGAAATCTTGGAAGGAAATTTAAACCAAACCTAATTTACTGCATCCTTTGAATCGAAAGACACTTAAGTTGCCAGATAACTTGATATATGAAAAGTATTATCAGCATGATGATCTTGGTAGTAATGTCATCCACATGTGCGATCCGTTCGCTGTAAAAAAGTTTGTGCCATCAACAATCCTTCTTGGACCTCGGATTACATGTTCACGGTTCTTTATAGCTAAGAGAGAATGGCATTTTGCAGACCAGAAGAAGACAATGAATGGAGCATGATTAATAAAGCATACATGATCCAAAGGCCTTGTTTTCTAGATATTACCTATTATCAAGGACAGTTTTATGTTTGTCAACTATTCTGGCAATGTAATGGTTTGCGACACTAAAGATCCTAAGAAACCAAAGACGAGGGTTACTGGGTGTATGAGTTTTGTAGGATTTAATTAAAGAAAAGGGTATTATTGGAAAATTTGCTGGGTATGGTTAAAAAATTTATAAATTTGCTGGATGTAAAATATTTACCAGGTGTATTTAGATATTTGCTGGGTATATATTTAGAAAGACCCAGCTAAAATTACCCAGTATTACACACTGTCGAAGCCTATGACGTCATTGGCAAATTGTCTTACGTGTTCTAGGTTTCCTTTTTAAAAGAGAGAATCAGTTCCGGAAAGCCACGTAAGGCAAGCGCCAAGTATTCTTTCCCTTTGACGTGTCAAAGACCCAATCGGAAATGAAATCGAAATGGAAATGTTTGATGGATCTCTCCCGCCGAAACCCAAAACCCAAAACCACTTGTATTCCACGCGGCGGGCAACGTGTCCTGGTAACCTTAGGTCTAATCTGTACAAAACCCTTTTCCATCCTCATCAAAAGCCCCCAACAGATTTCAGGTTAAAAGAACCGCTGACCGCTCTTCCACCTCCCACGTGGCGCCAATCCTCAGGAACGCCTGTCACTGATGCGGGAGATCTCCTGTACGTAACCCATTAAAAGAAACAGCAGCAACCGAAGCTCACCAAGTTGAACTAGAACAAGAAGCTCCGAAACACTAAAGCAAAGCAAACCAAACATGTAAGTGAGAGAGACTACTATCGAACACTAAAAAAAGTGGAAGACGATAGACAAAAAAAGCTACCTATGGAGAGCTTGAATCCACAGGGAATCGAGCCTCCAAGCTTCGACGAGTGCCACATAAACAAGAGGCAGCGGAGCATTGACCGGAGTGCCGCTATTTCCAAGTTCCGTCGAACCGGGGAATCCTCCTCCGGTCAATGGTCGGAGGAGACGGGCATGACCACCGAGATTATGATGTCCCAAGAAGAAGAGGATAAAGATGTGAGTAAAAGCTCCCCGTGCGAATCCTACGGCTCGATATCGGTGATCGGGCGGCGGAGGGTGATGAAGGACGCCGTGGCCGTCACCAAGCTCCACGAGCACCACTTCTTCGCCGTCTACGACGGCCACGGCGGCTCCTCGGTCTCCAACGCCTGCCGCGACCGCCTGCACCAGCTCCTCGCTCAGGAGGTCGAGCCCTGGATACGCGGCAGCGACAGTACCGGAGGGGTCGACTGGGAGAAGGCCCTGGCCTCCTGCTTCACCAAGATGGATAACGAGGTCGGCGCCGCCGCCGCCGAGATGGAGGGCTGTGTGAACACAGTGGGGTCCAGCGCCGTGGTGGCGATCATAGGAAAGGAGGAAATCGTGGTGGCGAACTCCGGCAACTCACGTGCTGTTCTGTGCCGCGACGGCGTTGCTATACCTCTGTCACGTGACCACAACCCCGACCGTCCGGACGAGAAGGAGAGAGTAGAGGCGGCGGGAGGGAGAGTGATAGACTGGAAAGGCTTTCGCGTGCTGGGAGTGCTGGCGACGTCGCGGTCAATCGGAGACCATTACCTGAAGCCGTACGTGATATCGGAGCCGGAGGTGACCATCAGTAAGAGGACAGGGTCGTGCGACTTTCTGGTGATAGCGAGCGACGGACTTTGGGATGTCGTATCGAATGAGTTTGCGTGTCAGGTTGTGACGAGATGTTTGGATGCACAAATTAAGTTGAAGTTTTCGGAGGGGATGAGCGGAGGTCCGGCGGCAAATGCGGCGGCCTTGCTGGCGCAACTGGCACTGGCTCGAGGGAGCAAAGATAATATCACCGTCATAGTGGTTGAGCTCAACAAGTCCATGACCGCCTGAACTTGAGGAGTGCACTACCTCTTAGAACAGAAAATGTTTTGTTTTCATATATTTGTTAGTTTTTCTTTTTATTATTATTTTTTTCATCGTGTATAAAAAGGTTTGTTCACTTAATGGAAAAATGAATCCTCGTGTATAAAAAGGTTTGTTCACTCGTGCAATACAAATTTAAAAGTGATATATATTCACAGTTTCGTGCTCATGCATTCTTAGATTATGGTTCACAACATAACAGTGCACAGTGACTAATTATAGTTGTTATTATGAACATGTCAGATATGTAAATGTACAAATGAAGCACCTTTTTTTTTTGTGCATTACAAAAGAAAAGAAAAACAGACCTAAATAGTCACATCTAAGACAACCTAAACCTAAAGAGTCAAAATACATGGCATGATATGCTCTTAAAGGCAAAAAATTATGCCATAAGGACATGTCCTGATCATGGCCAAGGCTTGCTAACAGGGACGTAGCCACGTTGTGGGCTAGTTGGGCTACAGCCCAACCCAAATTCTTCTAATATTTTACCTAGCATAAGTATGCTTGTTGATCAGATGGTTTGGCCTCGGTCCAGTTGGCCAAATGGCAAGAATTTTAACTCTCTCTAAAAGTGCAGACCTAGGTTCGAGTCCCAGGACAGTTCTCTTTACTATTAACCAATATATTTCTCCCTTTTTTGCATCATTTTCTGCCCTTTAGTTCATGTTCTTTTTTATTTTTGTCTCTTTCCCCATTTCTCCTCCCTTTTTCTTTTTCTTTCCCCTTCTTTTGTTACAACTTTTCTATCAATTTTTCCTATTAGTATTTTTTTAAAAAAAAATTCTTCTCCTAAAGGAAAATCTTGTCTGTTTTTCTTTGCTTTTTCCACATTTTGTTCTTGTTTTTTTTTTTTACTTACAATATTCTTCATTACTTTTTCTTTTAAAATTTAGTGTCAAAATCTATCAAATTATTATCGACAAAGAAAAAAAAAATTTGTAAGCAAGCCTTAAATTAGCCCACCCAAAATCTAGATCCTGGCTACGTCCCTGCTTGCTAAGGACAAAATTTACTTCCCTCCAAAGTGCTTGAATTAGATTGAAGAACAACTATGAGCCACATGTTTAATATCATGAACGCATTTTAATTCTTTAAGGGCTAGAGATCTCACCATTGAGGCTGTCCATAAGGATTTTGGAGTCTCCTTTGGAATACTTTGTCAATTGCAACAAAGTTTAGGCCTTCTCTTAGGGCCAGAGCTCCTGCCACTAGCACATTTACATATCCAAGGGATTTGGCATAAGCTAGAATAGAATAGCCTCTGTTGTCTAGGAGGATAAAACCAGCTGCTGCCTTCTTATGCTCAACCACATGAACCATCAAAATTCAACTTAACAAAGTCTTGATGAGGAGGTATCATCTAATAAGCTTTTAGTAGAATCTCTTTGTAGGTTTAATACTTTTTATTGGCCAATTGATATTAAGAGGTATTGTAATAGCTGCAAAAATAATTTGATTAGGATCTCTAAATTGAGAGGTCATACAACTGTAGCAGTGCAGCACATTGTAGGCATGAGAATGGTGCTTTTCATTGGCACCAGCTTCGTGAATGTGTGTTTTAGCACGACCATTAGCATATAAGGGAGTTATTCGTAAGAGAGCAAGTTGTGACCAATATCAGACAAAGAGGTAGAGGTACGAGACACATTGCCATTGCACAAACTATATTCCATTCAAAAGACTTAGAAATGTTGCAAAGCTTACAACATCACAAGATTCACAACACAAAAAAGGAAATGACAGACATAGAAAACTGCTTTGAAGTACAAAGAAACAAATACTTCTTGAAATAGGATGAGAAGCCACTTTTTACCCCTCAACCCCTCACTGTTACTCTCTCTCAAACCTGTCTATATAACTTACTGAAGTGGAGGTGAAAGAGGATGAGCACACCTTTTAAACCGTCTCTTCACTCCTTTCTTCTCCAATCTTCGAAACTTATTTTTCGACCTAATTTCATCTAAAAAGCCTAAGCAGATCCCAATCATCATAAGTAAAGTAATATTCGAAAGGAAAAAAAAAAGGACCTTTCTGGACTGATTTCTGTATAACTGCACAATTCTTACATTACGATCCCAGAAACTGTGTGAACCTCTCTCCTTTGCTTCATTGAGTGCTTGTGCTTTCCTTTCTCACGCTAATGAGTAGCTTGAGACCAAGACATTTGCTGCAGAAGCAGAATGGATGTAGACAAACTCGAGGCTCTTTCCCGCAGGTAAAGAGTTGAGCCAGCTTGGAAAAACATAGGAATCAGTGGTCTTTGTAAGACCCCAAAGAGGACCGTACAGTTTTGATATTGTAAGCTTGAGGTTTTTGAGTGTCTTGCCAGACTTGTTGGTCACAGTTGTGGAATATCTGTAGTAAGTTACTCCCTTGGCAACCCATGAAGATGTCACCTTCTGTGCTATTGCAATTGGGCCAGAAGATGAAGCTGGAGCAGCTGGAGTAACCTTAGGTAGTGGAGCTTGTTTTGGCTGGGTTGTAACAACTGTAATAAAAGTTGTTGATCAATGATTATGTATTATGATAGAAACAAAAAGGGTTTAGTAACAACGACCATCAGAGTCAATATATACCTGGAAGAAGCTGGTTATAGCCGCTCTGACCGCCTCCTAGACGAGCCAATAAACCGATAAGAGGAGCATTGTTGTAGGTAGCAGGTTCAGTCTGCTCATAGTTGTCCCTCTGATCAGCAAAGTTGTCATAGGCATCAGGTCCACCAACAATAGCACCCGTAAGGAGATTGGGGTCACTAGCCTTCCTGCTAAACCAAGTAGCATAACCTCCCCTGCAGCTCACAAATGAAGAATCCTTCTTGATGGAAACAATTGAGGAAGCCCTGTGGTGAACTTGTTGAGGATAGTTGTTTCCATATCCAACCATGTAGCTAGTGGCTCTTGGGTTGTCTCCGAGAATGTAGTCCACCTGAGGATGTTCACAAAATCATAGAATCAAATTACATGTTTCAACAGAGCAACAGTTATTTTTATAACATTCAGATGGTATTGCCAAGTTACCTGAGATTTTGCAAAGGATAGAAGCTCAGTAGGTGCCACATTGCCAGAAGCACACTTCAGTGTTCTCCTGGAAGATGTAAGATAGTCGGAGTAGACTGTGGCCAAGAAGGAGGCACTTGTCACAAATTGCATGTTATTCCACCTTTGACGGAAAATGAGGCCACCAGGAGTCTTCTGCACATTGCGGCTGCCCTTTCCGAGGCATGAACACATAAAGTACTCAGCTTTCGCCGTGTACTTCTCAAAGACAGCAGCATGCTTACCAGCTTTGCCTTGCATTAAGAACTGCAGGGCAAGAAAAATAACCCAATTAGTTGGCTCCCCAATGACAATAGACCAATAACAACATAATCAATTCCTAATGTCCTACTATCTCCATCTTAAAAAGATTGAAACACTTGAATGATAAATCTAAAACTTACATCAAGCTAACCATGTATACGAAGCTAAATCACCTAAACCTTTTTGCAACACAATTGTAAACTCAAATCGAATAGCAAGTCACAAAATGATATAGTACCTTAGCAACAAGGGTCTGAACACCAGAGTACTTGACATCCCAACCAAACTCGGTCATGCCCCAACCAGTTCCACCCATGGAGTCACCATTGTTAGCAAGGTAGTTCAAGTAGTACTCATTGTTGGAAGCCTGGTACAACCAAGCAGCGGCCCAAAGCAACTCATCCTGCACATATCGAAGACCATCAATCAGATACAAGATACAATAATTGGGCCTATACTGGGTCTAAAAGTTCTGGACTCGAAGTCCAAAACGTCAAAACAGAAACCAGCCCAGGGTCGGGCCCAAATACTTACATTGTAGCCACTGATGGATCGGTAGTACTTTTGAGCAACTGTAATGCTGCTGTCATATTTGCCCCTGTACTTGTCTGCAAAATCAAACAGCTGCAAAACAAAACAAAGTAACAGTCAGGTTGAAGCCGGTGGTATTTACCGTAAAACAATGGAAAAGATAGAGGGTATTATTGGAAATACAAGTTTAGGTGGGGACTCTTTGTGTGTGTGTACCGTACTACTACCACCGACAAAAGTAGCACGTGACTGAGCTAATGGACTATCACACTTTCTAGTTTCTACTCACCAGTCCCATATAAACGGTGTAGATCTGATGGTACAGTACTATCAGATCTGTACCGTCAATTGCGACAGTACCCGTGATAGACGGCGAATATGTCCCCTGCGATCCTATATATGCGCCGTATAAGATTTACCCCATTTAAGTGTATGGGCCCCCAAAAACGACATCGTCTCAGATTTTACCCTACTGTTTTACAGAGCTTCGTAAATGTAAAGTTTACTGATATAAATGCCTGCAACATGCTAACTCAAACCGGTTACCACACTGACAGAAAAGCCAGGTCAGGCGTAACCGCCTATTAACTACGACATGTGGCTATCATGCGCTACACCCGCGCAGATTGTATGAAACCGGAAACGCAAAATAGCTACCGTGGCGCCGATGCTTTCTCTACCAACGTTTTTTTTAGACACTGTTTTCTAAAAGCACTTTCTTTCACAGAACTAGCGGCCCACAGAAATAACAGTTACGCGTTTGGAAACAAGAAAAGCACTTCCTCATGAAACAGTAACGGCTGTAACGTTGATAGTTGCGGAGGGAGTGAGACGAACCTGGTACGCATGCTGTAAGAGCTCGCGGGAGTAGGCGGGGTTGGTGCGGTGGAACACAATGGAGGCGGCGGCCATGGCGGCGGCGGTTTCTCCGGCGAGATCCGACCCGGGGTTACTCGGGCTGATCTTGTAAGCGTGGCGGTCGGTGGTCATGTCCTCCGGCCTCTGCCAGCAGTAGTGGTCGCTGTTCCCGTCTCCGACCTGTGAACACCGACCAAAACATCATCAATAAACAATCATATTACTTTTTGGCAATTTGGGTTTTGTTCCGTTTATATGATTAAATAAAAGAAATCCCCTTTTAGAAAAGAAAACAGATTAGTCAATTAAGAATTGAAACTTGGGGTTGGAGTGATGCTAACAGCTGATGCCTTAAAAGTGACTGAAAGGGTTAATAGAAAAATGGTTCTGTTTAGAGTTGAAAAACTTGAACGGAAAGCTACCTCTCCATAGAGAACGTTGGGTTCTGGGTGAGCTTTAATGAAGTAGTCAGTGCCCCACTTGACAGCGTCCATGGCGTGCCCAAGTTCACCGCTTGAAGCCATTTGCTTTCCGTACTCTATTATACTCCAGGACATCATAGTAACAGTGAACGCCATGGGAAGCCCAAATTTCACATTGTCCCCTGCGTCATAGTAACCCCCAACAAGATCCACCTACAAATATTCAAACAATTTAGACCAAATTACGACAACGAAATCAATCTAAAAGTAAATATTATGAAGTGGAGAACAGTAAATAATATTGGCAGTAAAATAGTGCAGAAATGACTAGCTCACCCCGCTGGTCTTGCCATCATACAAGCCGGAGTTGGATCTCCAAGTGACCCTTTGGTTACGGGGAAGGACACCAGATCTCTGAGCTTCAAAGAAGAGAATGCTCTTGCTGAGAGCTGCGCCATAGTCATGACCAGCCAGAGCCAGAGGAAAGCAGAGAAGCAGAAACAGAGGAGCCATGGAAATGAGTCTCACAAATTTCTCCATACCCCAATAATAAACACTGGTCTATACTAGCAATGTTGGATGGTTTATCAACTAAAATTTCTGATAAATCCACCAGAAGAGAGAGAGAAAGGTGAGACCTTTGAGGAGTGGAGGAGGAGAGAGTGTTGGGGATTTGGGAGAGAGGGAGGAGCTCAAGGCCCCTCTATATATTGTTGGAGGGAGGAGAAAAAAAGAAAAGAAAAGCCCATGGACAAAAAGGAAAATGCGGAAATATTTATTTTATTTTATTTTCATAGCTTGAATTTCTGTTTTCGAGGGCTGAAAACAGTTGAGGAAAAAGAACAGAGTCATGTGGGTGTTCCCGGCTCTTTACTGGGAAGGTCGGTGTGTATTTATTATGGTACTCTGTATGGACTGGGAAAAAAATTACCGATCCTTGAAGAAAAAATGTTCAGATTATAAAAGTAATTTGAGTATTGGAAATGATTTAAATACTGATTGATTTGTAATCGATGTTGATTAATGGTAATCACTATTTCCTTAATTCTCTCTTCGTCAATCACTTTGACAAAGACATATACTGTACTTTTTCTTTAACACATATTTAATTTAAATAACGTTTGAATTGAGAATTACCAAAATAAGAAAGGGTGGAAGAAGCTGCGGGAGTAAGAGTCAAAAGCTTTCAGTTTCTGTCCTTCGGCGATGGCCCCCCAGTTGGAATGACGATTGTGCCCCTGGTGAAGGTGTGATAGCACAAATCGGAAGTGTGATTTGCATGTGGCGGGGTCAGGGTGAGATTTAACGGCGACGGGGATTAGTTACTGCGTGGCTGTGTGGGATTGGGTAGTTTGAAATTGGTTGACCAATTTTAATCCGGATAATTTTTTTTTCTTTTGTGTTCGTCGTTCGATGCATGGGGCAAATGCAAGGTTAACTGATTTGATTTACCACCAGACACTTTATTGTCTTTGGTCTTTGTTGTTAATGTTTAGAACTTTCCTTACCTCGGATTGTACGTTTTAATCGGCCACTTGATCATTTTCTGTTAACGGTCCAAGTTGCCATGATCATCAGGGTTCATATTGAGTGACGAGTTCATGAATGTTTTTGGGATGATGAAAAAAATATAATTGTTTGGACCCAAAATGAGCATTTTGGCCTGACAAGGCACGTCTTAGAGAAATTGAGCTAATGTCAGTGGCTCAAACTATATATTGTCGACAAGTTCGAAATATATATTTAGAGGCTAAATAAAGCCTACTATGGAAGCATGGAAGTATGAAAGCATGAAAAGTCAACTTTAGCACATTTTCCTACTTCGGCTAGGAGAAACCGAGCTAAACAAGAAAGGAGGGGCGGCAGACTAACCAAACGAAATTCAAATGAGCTGAAACTTTCCAGATTAAATCTAGAAAGCCCAAGGATCATTTCTTATGAAGAGTGTCAGAGCTAGTTTTGAGTGGAAGACCTTCAAACAATCAGTCCAATTTCCTTGTCTAGAGAGGCTTGGAAAACTGGACCTGTAAGAGGTCCAGCAGCGTTTTCGGCCCAACTACTATATCCAAATCTCTGAAATTTTACCAGGGTGATCTACACTCATAGTGAAACATTTCTTATGAAGAAGTCATGGTCAAAATCTGAGTGCTTGATGGAGATAAAATTGAAGGAATAAAGGAGCAGAAAGTGCTTCATTATCTCCAAAATTCATCATTCCTTATCTCCAATTATGCCTCCTTATCTCCTTATCTCCGAAATTCATCATGCTTTATCTCCAATTATGCTTCCTTATCTCCAAAATTCATCATTTCTTATCTCCAATTAATGCTCCACTATCATTTGTTTAATGCTAAACACCTTGGCATGGTAGCCTATAAATAGAGGTTACAATGAAACACTTAAAGACACAATTCACTCATCAATACATCTCTAAGATGATCTAAGTCTCTCTAGAGCAAACCTCTCTAAGAGCAACTCCTCTCCTTCTCTTTCTCTTACCGGTGATCACACTCCTAGTCCTAGTCTTCTCAGAAGCCGACTTACAGTGCCACCAAACCCTCTGTCAACGTACTTCGGTCCTAGTCTCCTCGGGAGCCGATTGTAGTACCACGACCATAACAGTTATGGAACCAGCCAAGAAAGGGTAACGCCCTTGCAAACCAGCCAAGCTAAAGTCACGCTTTAGCAAGTTCTCTCTACTTCCCAGTGGTTCTCGCTCTGCTCAATCTACAACATCGAGTATCGATTGTGATTTTCAAGAAGATTAGTAAAAGTCCTCACCACGAGGCATAAAGAATCCCACGACGAGGTTGGTGCTCTCCTCGTCTACAATTGCTTGAAAGAAGTCAGGTCAAGGGACACCTCCGACGACCGCACCCGAACGGTGCTGGCACGCCCGCACAGAAAAGAGACTGTTGACCAGCTGCAACAAAATTGGAGCCAAACAATAACGACTCTTTCTTTCGAGCATATTAAGTTAATTGCTAGCAACAAATTGACATCACAAAAGATATGGTGAAAAGAAGAACTTAGAGAGAGACTATAAATAGCATACCGATGTTCTCATAAGTCGGACACAACCAACATAAAGGTGACGAATGTTCGGACCAGTGACTGGAATTCCACCTATCTAGAATTAAAAGCATGATAACAATAAACTCTGCTTTTTTTTTTTTTTGAAATAGAAGGTGAATTCATTAGATCAACAGCAAAATGGTTGTAGTCTACCAAAACTTACATAAGAAATCCGGAGAAAATCCAGAGTAACCTACCTAAACTAAAGCAAACCATTAAAGATCATTGGAACGCTCACATTAAAGTGAGTCTATACAAGAATGAAAAAACCTCGCCTCCTACGAAAAAGGAATCATTCAACTATGGCAAGTTCATGCAATTGTGGTACAAGTAAGACACTAGAAACGTTATAGAAAACTCATAGAAGTTAATCCAAACTCACACAGGCTCAATACTCTAATACATTAGAGCCTAGATTGCCTTGACCTGAGCCCAAGCCCAAATCAACACTTGCCTAGCAGGAAGACTCCCCAGCCCCATTAGCCCAAGGATGACCCCAGGCCCAAACCCCCAAGCCAACAGAGGAGTCGCCTCCACCATCTGCATTGCTGCCGTCCAATCTGGCGGCCGTCCCTGTCCATAGATCATGTCCAACTGACACTAGTGTTAAAAACTGAAGCACCAAAATCGGCCAAAACTCAGCCTGGAGCACCCCTGCAAACTGCTCCAACAAGTGATGAAACCGGAGAAGTAGCGACGATCTTCAATTCAGAGATGTCGCCGACGCCAGTTCCCTAGCCTAGAAATCGATTTCTCTCGTCAAGACGCCGAGAAAGAAAGCCGGAACCTCGACCCAAACTAGTCCACGCGATCCTTAACTCTCCCAATCTCCGGCGCCGATCTGCCCTCAAAAAACGTGTGCCGCCCTATGCCTCGCCCTAACGAGAAGTCTCGCCTGCGTTAGATCTTAGCCGGCCACTGAAGAGGGTCCACCGCTCTGCTCAAACCCTAGGTTGGGTTTGCTTTTCTAGGTTTTAACAATAAACTCTACTTGTGTCTACATAAAACTGTCAATACATATCTCCAATAAAATGACGAATTATATTTTATTTTCAGTATTTAGGGCCTTTAATGGTGTGGTGGGTCTGGCATGGTTTAGCAATTTAATTAAATACATAAACAATATCAACGACTGAATTAAGCATGACCGACACATTAGAAGTTGGCCTAGCTAGTTTGCCCTATATCGAGATACATTCTACCCCAACTTTCTCCCTAAATAATGCAACTCGATCGATCGATGTAGGGTGAATCCAATTTGGTAAGCCACATTTTTAATGAAGAAAAAAAAACACACATAGATACACAGATTGACCACGTTTGCCGTCCTAAGTTTTGTAGCATTTGCTGAAACTTGAAATGCGAGTGATTAAGATTCTGAATGTTCTGCTGGCAATCCATGTGGAGGAGTTGTATTATCATATACATTCCAGAAAAGACCCATAGTTGCAGAAGATCCAATATTTTACTACCGCTTCATCAATTTGGGCATTAACTTCTTGCTGTTCATGCATGGAGAAAATCTTTAGCGGTCAGGTTGGCTATATATCCTTGCTTATTGTTGAATATGAACATCGTTTCAAACTCACTACAATAATATCATTGTTTGTTCATCACTTCTCTGTCAGGTTAAATCACGTGTACAAAATGTTTCGCTTCTTCGAAAAATTGTTAGTTTATTGGCTATGCTTCTTAGAAAAATGTAAGTTAAGGATTTTTCATTTTAAATCAGCTTCAACAATAAATGTGGCGTATGAATAATATCATTAATATAACATCAACTTTCCGATGGAGGATCCGAGTCCTTTCGAGGAAGGAAGCAAAACACTGGAAAATGAGTTGTTTAGCAGGAGAAATCGATATCTCTCATGAATTAGAAATGGAGGTGTGTGAAGGTGGGCTTCAAGATTATTGTATTGTACGTGTCATGGTTGCCAGTTAGGAGGGGTAAACAATGGTGAAAGTATTGTCTTACTCGAATAATCTCAATAGATTAAAATCCAGTTTTACTTATAGATTTTACGATAAATAATTTAAGTCGTTACAAAAAAGAAGGTCCAAACACTTTAAAAATGAGTTGTTTAGCTGGTGAGGTTGATACACCGTTTAAGTGCAAGTCTGGAAAAAGATTTACGTTAATAAGAATCTTTCTATTGTGTAAATGTAGAGGTAACGATTCTCACTCGAATAATCTTATTAGATTAAAAGTATTTTTTAAATAACAAAAATAACGTGTCAGTTACATACCAACTTTTTATCAAATATACCTTAATAACTCAAAATAATCGAGTAGAATGTGATATAACAATAATGTTCACGTTATCAGTAATTGACTAAGAGAATTATGCTCAATCACTCTTGGATGTGAATTATTTTTAAGTAGAGTTGTTTTACTTTTCACCTTTGAATTTACATCCAAAGATAGTAGAACATGATTTATTTGGGCCGTTACCGACTAGATGAACACCATGAAGTGATATTATGTCTATAACTGAAAGCAATTGACTTCATTTTCTGTCTTTAATTAGAAACAAACAATAGCTATTTACACGAAGTTTAACTTCATCTCACAGTCACAAATTCACAATCAGTCATATTGCACCTATAATATTGACTTCACCGGTCATGACTCATGAGTTGAAACTTTATAAAATACAAGCTTCTTTCAAATTCAAATAGCATTGCGCTATAATATTTGTCTAAGAACCCTACTCACCATAAACGTAAAAACTGCACGGAGGGCACGGACATGGAAGCTGGCGGCGTGGGTACACCTGGTTCGTGTAACACACAATATCAAAGAAGATTTGACCTGTAACCAGGATTCGAATACCCGACAACCGGACAAACCGCACTCAGCTCCATTTAATGATTTAATTTTCTCCTCTCTGGAAAATAAGAAAACCTAATTTCCAGAAAAACCTAACAAAGTCCACCGACAGTACCCGGTAAAATCCCAGAAATTTATGTTCGTGGTGTTAAAACGACTCCGCATGTGGCAGTGGCATTATCCCGTAATATATTCTTAAAACGACGGCCACTTTGTTTTTACCAATTTTTCTATAAAAATTGGGAAAGACAAAAAAGACGTGGTCAATAAAGAGAGGTCCCATTATCCGATGTCAGATTGCGCTTTATTCCCAACCGCAATCAACGGTCTAACCCGAAAAAGCGACCCATTTTATTTTTTGGTCTCTGCTTTTTACTTTTCCGAAAGCAGCTTCAGAAATAAGGAAGCAACAAAACGACACGTCAACGGGACAAAGCGGCAGAGCCCCTCCGCGATTACGGGCTGGCGCCGGTTTTGTAACGGCCACGGCAGAACCCACCCTAAGAGCGGTGATTTGTTTAAGTACGGCAGCCCCAGAATCAATGCCCTTCACCTAAAACGACCTAACCCTGCTCAGGGTAGATCTGTAATTAAGGGTTCTGATAAGTGATAATGGCTTCACCAAAAGGGAAGCTTCTTGGTTTTCATGAAGTCTAGGGCATACAGTCCCCTTGATATAAGGCAGTTTGTCCTCTCATTAGCTAGCTTTAGGGTTTAAGTGGGTTAGGTTTTTCTCCTTTTGGACACACCCACTAGGGTGTCTTGCACAGTTGAATTGTAGGTCACTTCACAGTTCACACTGCGCTATGACTGTGTGAAGTGGTTTGGGGCCAATATATGAAGCATTCAAATTCAAAGGTATCTATTGCTCGACTAACCAACCAAATTTAAATGCTTTAAAAGTCAAGCTCTTGGGTTAGATAGAGTTTAATGGGTTTGTGGTAAGTCTGCTTAGTTTGTTAGATTGATGTTTTAGGTTGGCAATTTAAACATGGTGGATGCTACCAAACAAAAAATTGAATGAATTATTAACAAGGGTTTGTACAATCCATTACCAGAGTGGATTATAATCATTTATTTGCATGGTGCATGTAAATAATTATTAAAAAACAAAAAATATCTAGTGCTTGAAATTTGAGGGAATTGTGAAGATAACATGTGCTGATAGACAATAATGTTTGATATATGTGATTCGTGGATTATAATCATTTATTTGCATGGTGCATGTAAATAATTATTAAAAAACAAAAAATATCATGAAGAAAATAATAATTGTAGTGCTTGAAATTTGAGGGAATTGTGAAGATAACATGTGTTGATAGACAATAATGTTTGATATATGTGATTCAATTAACAAGGGTTTGTACAATCCATTACCATAGTGGATTATAATCATTTATTTGCATGGTGCATGTAAATAATTATTAAAAAACAAAAAATATCTAGTGCTTGAAATTTGAGGGAATTGTGAAGATAACATGTGCTGATAGACAATAATGTTTGATATATGTGATTCAAGGTCGATTGCAGCTAGACCTGAAAGGGCCAAACACGCCCATTTGGCATTGAAATTATCTAGAGCAATATGCTAAACTTTCACACCAAGAAAAAGGATCATATATATATAGGATTTTTCTTAGGTAAGAATATCCATACCTAAGCTTATGGAACGGTTTTTCAGTTTTTGGTCACTTTTCGATCACATATTCACATCTTAACCGTTCAGTTTTTAGGTCCTAATGTATAGATCATCTCTGCAAAATTTCAGTCAAATTGATGATCGTTAAGGCATCCAAAACTGCAATTTACACGAACGAACCGAATCTGTCGAACCGGAACCGTTCGTGTACATTGTTGTAAATTGCAGTTTTGAATGCCTTAATTAACGATAATCAATTTAGCTGAAATTTTGCAGAGATGATCTATACATTATAACCTAAAAAATGAACGGTTAAAATGTGAATATGTGATCGAAAAGTGGCAAAAAACTAGAAATCCGTACCTAAGCTTAGGTAAGGATGTCTTTAGCCAAGAAGGATTGTATATATATAGCCTTTTTAGTGAGGGATCCCTTTTTTTAGTCTTTTCTAGGGATAGGGGATTAGACCAACTTTTCGATCACATTTTGACATCTCAACCGTTTAGTTTTTAGGTCCTCATATATAGATCATTTCTGTAAATTTTCAGCCAAATCGGTGATCGTTAAGGCATTCAAAACGGTGATATATAATTATAAGTATGAACGGTTCAAGATTGACATATTTGGTTCGTCCATTGATTTAATCTAGTTAATACCTTAACGATCACTGATTTAGCTGAAAATTTGCAGAAATGATGTACACATTATGACCTAAAAACTGAACGGTTGAGATGTCAAAATGTGATCGAAAAATTGTCTAATGTCATATCCCTATAAAATACCAAAAAAAGGAATCCATTAGTGAAAGGACCCTCTCTCTCTCTCTTTCTATATATCTATATATAATGTGAAAGGAACAAAAAGCAGAAGCTAAATGAAAATTTGGGAATGCTTTTGGTACGTAGCTAGGTACTAATTAAAAAGGGCACCCTAAATAAAACCAGTTGAACGCGCCACACGCGCGAAGAAAAGTGAAACCTTTCGACGATCCCTTTCTCTCCCGGCCGAACGTTGCCAGCGTTTCTGCCGCTTCGTTTCCAGCCCGAGAGGGGATCTGAGTTGCAGCGGGCCTTCGGGGCAGTGATGAAGGATGGGTCTTCCATCTCGGGCTGGGGTGACAGATCTAGATCTGTCCCTCTTGGATCGCTGTCGACGGAGGTTGGGGAGCTGCGGCGCCATGGCTTCCGGCGGTCGGATCTGGAGTTTCCGATCGGGCAATCTGTGCTGTGGCGGAAGGGATAGAATCGCGGCCATTCTCTGGCTTGGTCATGGATCTCGGTGCGGTCGTCAGCAAGGCGTTGGATGGATCTGCAACGGCGCGAGTCGTTTGTATCCTCTTGTGGAGTTTTTGCTGGCTTGGTCCTTATCATACGCCCTCTTGTGGTGATTATGTTGGCTGTGTCCAGATCTACTGCTGGTTTTGTCCAGATTATATACCCTCTTGTGGTATTCAGGCTGGCTGTGTCCATATCTAGAGGGCTTTGCTCCTCCTATTACTATGTTATTTCAATTTATTGTCAATTAGCTCAGAAATTCTTCAAATCTAATGTTAGCCTCCACAACTCCTCCCACCCAATATCCCACACCAACTCTCCTCCCTCTGTCACTGACTTTCATGGAGATTCTCATGGCCACCCTTATAAAGTGAAAATCACTTACCAAACGGAGTATGGGTGCTCACGCGTGGGTGTTTCACCCCCCATTATCCATTGTATTTTTTCTTTGTTGATGACTTTTGTCCCCCTTTGGTGGCAGTGGTTCTCTCCTGGATCGTTGGGTTCTAGTGGAGAGGGCAAGGTCGGTCTGTGTTATTGGCTACTACTCCGTATCATCATGAATTTTGGGTTTGTTTGGATTTGCTTTCTGGGCTTTCTTTGGCATCGGTTTTTCGGATTATATCCCTTGGTATGGGCTCTTCTGGTGACATCTTGGTCAACGTTTGTGCCGCAGTTCATCGGCGTGCAAAATGGCTGGGGTGGCGGTTGCAGTGATATCAATTTTAGATATTCTCTTTTTAATTTTTAGGGTTACCTTCTTATTACCTGATTCATGGAATTAGGTTTGATGTGTAATTTACTAATTTTCCTACTCTTATTTAGCTTGTAATCCTGAGCTTTGGGCTCTGTCTTAGGATTTTTTCCCTCTGAGTTTATTAATGAAATTTATCACTTTGACAAAAAAAAAAGGTACTAATTAAAGGGTACGGCTACTGTAATGGAATAACTTCGGCGCCAAAGTTTGCACCATAGATTAATTAAGCTCATCTTGAAGAGGACATCTGCAAAAGCAATCTTTCAAGTACCTAGCTCTATTATTTTTCTTCAGTGATTATACACATAACTGACCATCAAAATAAAAGCAAAAGGTTAACATGCATTTGATTGATTTTTTACATGCATGAACAATATAAAAGCAACAATTTCTATCATTAAATTACACGCCATAAAAGAAGGTAGAAAAATCTCTTTTGCGGACGTCTTCTCTATAGTAACCACTGAGAAAGAAAAATGAAACTCTAAATCGTAAAAATTTGCCGGGTATTCTCTCTGTCACTACTGTAACTACAAGCTCAACGGCCCTAATTCGTTTCTCAATAGGCAGAAGTACGTACTAGATTGTGTTAGTTGAGATTTGGCTGTGATATGATACTCTGAACTTCTGAAGATATAGATCGATCATATATGCCAGGGGCCACCATGCTAGCTGAAGGATCTTTATTGATTACCATCTTTTATAATTGGTTTGGTTGTTGGCTCTAAAACTCCTCTGCTTGGTTGTTTGGGGTTCACAATTACCATCCTCCATTGAAAGGTCCTCCTCATTACATCAAAAGCCAGTGGTAGTTTGGATTGTGTTTCATATCGATCTGGTAATTGCTTCTCTGCGGAACCAAATCAAATTGAGATTCATCCAATTTCATTCTTATACATTGCAAGTCCTCCACCTCCATACGTTTCAGATAATGCACCGACCTACTCTACTATTAGGTAAAGATAAGCATTATATTTATAATTTCATTTCATAAATTGTTTTTTCTGTCGTTTTGAGAATTTATAATTAAACCTACTTAATTTGTGTACGTACGTACTTCTTTTAGTCGAGAAATTAATAATATAAGTTTATCCCCAATTATATAGTGTGCACAAGTTGATGTGAAAATCAATTTATCTGAAGATGGGTGACGAAGAATGTGTCCAAAAAGTACTGACCAAAATGTTTCATTTCAATTTCTTGTTTTTTCTTCTTTGATGGATGGAACCAAAACCAATTGACTTTCTTTTTCTCAAAGTCCTTCCTTTTCTTCCCCGGAGGTATTACCCCATGTTTTTTTTTACTTTGTTCAATATACAACTCTATTTAATTAGAAAAGGTGAAGCGAAGACGCAGCTAAACCTTGGAAATTAACGACATTGGAATGACTAAATTCAACCAAGTACAAGCAATACTCCGTCAATGCATTTCATGAGTTCTCATTTTGTAAGTAAGTACCCTTAATTCTTTTACTTATGATAACCGTAAAAGTAGTTTTGTAAGAGGTTTATTCATCTACATAATCATATATATGATCCATGATTGTATCATTCTTATCAAACAAACAAAAAAATTCCGAGCAAATATAAGAATTAAAAGCAGAACAAAGAGCATATTTAATCATTTTGAATATACATGTACGTGAAAACACACTTTATAGCGTATATGGCCACGATAGAGACCAATATCATTCACGCTTTTGATGCAAACACTAGTCACGCCTCCTAATTCCCATGATTGTGGACATTGCATAATAATATCAACTATGTCCCTAGCTATAAGCTAGCTTTGCATATATGTAATATCCGCATGCATTAGGTTCACAGAAGCACCATTTGCCTTTAACGCGTGCTCTTCATTTCTATCATAACCATTTGAACACTTTACTGAGTTTGGAGACCCAACCATGACTAAATCAAAAGTTCAAAACAAACAATCCTTTGATGGAATTGGAGGAGATGAATTTGCATATATGGTCCCAGACCACACGTGCATTTCAAACGGATCATAGCTAGGAGTTGTTAGAGAAATATATGCATGGCCCTTTCAAGATCTTATACGATATGTCGTCATATTTGCATGTTTCCCACTGAAAATGATAGATGATGAAACCTTTAATGTAACGAGAGGGACCCTTTTACTTGTCATTTTAACGGTCAGTTACTCATACCCGGCCGAATCATGCTTAATTACTCGTACACATTAGTATACCCCCAAAATAGCGGGTACCCAAACCCACCGGAATTTTAATTTGTCTTGGCTGAGTCGTAGGGTAATTACTGAAGTATTTGAACTTGTTAGAAATAAGACTCTTAATGAGTTAGAATCGAGTAAGGAAACACCATCATACTGGTCGAGGAAATGTAATTTTTAAATTTGTTTTATATCATGTAATTGTGCATGAGCGTATGAATAGTGTCAAATATTACGAATTAAACTAATAAGAACACTACTGATGACATACACCACTATCTGGAAACATTATTTTGTTCATTATAATTAAAGCTCAATTGTCAGCTTAAGGGAAGAAAACAAAAAACAGTACTCTGCTTAGTTAGATAATCAAATTCTACGAGTTGAGTTGTAATGGATTATTAGAGTACATGCACTGAGCGCAAATCAAGGCGTATTCAAAAATTTCCAGAAGCATAGAATTAAACTAAAAGTTGTCAAAACACAGTGAGCTAATCACGCAAGAACATTGAGGGGGTTGTGGCCTTTTGACCCCCACAGCATATATATAAATAGATAAATAATAGATGAATTTGATTTTCTATTTCAAAACTAACCAATTTGCAAAATTATATATACAGGGAAAAATGTTGGCATCCCCACTACTCACCCATTTTGTTGTTGTGATATTATTGGCTCCTTTGATCATGGCATAATAAGATTTGATTGATATGCTTTACGTATAATAAGATTTGATACGCTTTACTTTTTTAAACTTTTGGTTGATGGCTTATGTATAAGAGGACATTATAGTGTACGTGGGATTTCAAATCGAAGTTCATTCCATCCATGGAACTTCAAATTACTTTAGTGATACAACACTTAATTGACCTTTTGCTTATGATAAGAGTGTGACTCTTGCGGTGTTTCTTTTCCTATTCATATTTCAAAAAGTACCTTACAATTAGAAAAATAAGTTATTTTGTAGGAGTTAATTTTATAGTCAATTTTGTTAAAATTTAATCAAAAATTTAAAAAATATCATCTGATCAGTGACACAATATATTAACATAAACTTTTACATTTACACTTTATTATTTGCAATTGTTTCATTGTTACATTGACAAGTGACTAAACCTAGATGTAGTTAAGATCTTGTCGTTGTCTAACCCCTTGAAGTTATTAAAAGATTTCTGGTTGAAGGGGAAAAGGTGTTTTTATTTTTACATTTATTTTTATTTTATTTTTTTCATCATCACTGTCATTGTTCTTGTCTTATAATTGTTGTTATAGGACAGTATTGTATATTATATTGTGTTGTCAAGTAGATTTGCTTAATTAACGAACTCTTGATTAAAATTAGAGATCCATAATTTTTAGCCCCACGTCAATAAGAAAAACCAATTTAATGCATGCATCAATAAGGTATTGGAAATTATATTATTCCCCAACCAATCATTTATACTCGATTGATGTCATAATTCTAACATGCACGTCCTTTTCACATTGTCAAAACTAACGTTACATTAATGTAAAATGCATGTTCATGTCTCTTTCAAATGATAATGATATTCCCTAATTACAAAATTATTATAATTAAGCTGTTAAGACCAATAATGGCATGGTTATTCTTGAGGGCAATGTCCAATATCATCGGCAATTCTCAAAATGTTACCATATTAATTGGAACATCATACAACTTTTTTAGGACGTAAATAATGACTTTTGATGCCATCTTTATCTTAATAAAAAGATAATCGATATAATTAGTCACTATCGTCAACAATAATTAAGAAGTCACTTGTCTTAATCAAAAGTTAGTCACCACGGTAATAGTAATCAAGATGTCAAATTATCACTTAACAAGCCATGCAATTAGTTGATATCTATACTATTATTAAGAGAAGAGGCTTTGTTAGCCAAAACTGAAAATTTTGACAGATTTAACCCTTAAAGATTAAAAAACTTTGAGAATAAATTAAATCACAAGGGTAAATATGATAATTATAAAATAGATTTTGTTAATAAAATTAAAAAGAAATTAACCCACAACCCCCACTTTTCTCTCCCACTATTCTCTCTGCAATAACTGTTTTATTTTATTTATTTATTTTTTTAAAAGAAAAAAACTATTACACATGCAGAGCATGTATGAAGAAGGCTAGTAGTTATTTAAAACTGAATAGTTAGTCATCAATTGTTATTTTTATTTCATCAATAATACAAGTTTATTGATCTTTTAAAGTCTTTAAATAGTAACGGATGTTCACAGTTCACCGTTATATTGACAATAATAACTCAAACTCCTCCTCCCCATTTTGCTTTGTTCCTACTAAAAGAATATGGATGTTCCACTCATTAGCACTACAAGAGACTGAGGGAGCAATCTTCTTTGGTTTTCATTTCTCATGAAAATATGAAACACTTTTGCAATTGGGAAGATAAAACAATCGAAAAAAAGAAGCAGAGTTCTACATAAAAATCGAAAAGTGAACATGAAAGGCCGACATCCGAATCCGGCAGATAATATAGTCCTTACGTCCCCACTAAACTGCAATGGATTTGATGGCCCCAATCTTCCTTTTGTGACTTATTATCTGCAACTTGCCGGGATACGTCTTCGTCTGCAGGTTTTAACCGTTTTATATATTTCGAATTCCTTTCTTCTCCAACTGCCTGCACCCAAACAAGTCATTTTTAATAACAAGATTACCGCTTTTAGTTGGGGCTATGTATAATATATATGAATAGCCAACGGCCAAAAGAAAACCATGTAGTAGCTAGTATATGTAAGTTGAATAGTATCTTGGTTTGGGAGATTTGAATTGGACTGTTATTATAAAAAAAAAACTGGATTTGATTGTCAATGTATTTCCTGGTATTCGGTACAAGATCATATGTGATTAGATTAGATTACACTTTTATTCATTTCTATCGTGATAGTCAGGGTCCAAACCATTGAGTAATTAGGTTAATCCCTTCCTTTGTTGTTATTGTCTACTTTGTGGACGGAAGATGAGAACTCATAGGTACTGACAACTCATCAATTTACTCTGCCATCTTTCTCTTCTAGTCACAAAAGAATGAAATAAATGATAAATGATGCTTTATGTATTTAAGCAAACACAAGTCTGAAACTTCATTAAGAAAGAAATTGACACAAATTAGGGATGAAAAAGAAAAAACTATGTAATAGTTTATAGTACTAAACAACAATATAATCCTATAAAGTATAGAGTGAGAGCAGCGAAAAAGTCTGCAACATAATGTTGTGATTTTGTATCAATTGATTAGTATTTGTTACAAGAAGTTGATATACTATTATACGGATTAGTTTATCGATAATGTATCTATAATTCTATACAACAATGGGTCAAATAAGACACCCTACAATGAGCATGCAATACTTTACATTCTTGAGGAACACAATGATCACAACTTCACAAGATGCCCGCACAGAACTCTTAGAAGCAGGATTGCAGGAACCCATGTGAAAGCTAAACTCCATAATAGAAAGGTTTTGCCGTAGTTCATGCGTCTGATACTCTGATTACAGAGCAAGTCAAAATACGTGGTCGGCAGACTTCAACTGTAAAATAATAATATTTTTGACTTTTTACCACCACAAGTAGACAAAATGAGGACGAGAATACGATAGCAAATGTTATGTTCGCGAATCTCAGCCGTCAATCCGCCTCCGCCAGTCACGTACGACGCCGATTCCCTGCGCGTTGATTCCGCTCCGCCCTCCACGTGTACCCTTCCAGAGGGGAAACTCACTCTCCCCTCATGTGAGAGCTCGTGCGACGATGGGGCCCGCCACGTGATGTCTAACATCCCATCGGGTAGAAGCCTCTCCACGTGCTCCGGCGAGGTGGTCCAATAAGAGGGCGACACGAGGTCCACGGTGACGCTGAGGCCTCACATGCTCCTACCAACCGATTTACATGCATCCGACGAGTTTTCGTTTTTCCGGGGGCAGAGGCCGGGAAATACGACAATGGAAAGGAATAGAAATAAGAAGAGTGCAAGGCGTTTTGTCTACTATAATATAATGCTTGAATATGATGTGCCGTTTTGAATTTGCCAATTCATGGGTAGAGGAGGAAAAAAGGAGCGTCTATCAAAATCACACATACAAGAGTATATAATTTTAGGGTCTTTCTAAATGTACCCAGCAAATATCTATTTAGACCCAGCAAATCAATTTTGCATGAAAAGCCAGTTATATCCTCGTACAAAATAACAGTAATAGTCATGATAATTAAAGATAATAACAAAAGAAACCATAAAGTTTGAAACTCTTTTTTTTATTCGTACCCAGCAGTTCATTGTGTTCACTCTTTTTTTCTATTTCTCTTGCATATGTATCGCTGTTCTGTAGCTTTTATGTATTTGGGTGGAAGACGGACAGACTTGGGTTAGGGAACATGTGTGTTCATATTATGATATTATTTATTCTGTTTTGCATGGCTCCTTTCTAGATCTTTAACTTGGTTGCTGTTAATATTGACAATGAGACTGTTCGAGAGGCTCTTGCAGTTACTAGTGTAATTCTCTGTGTTTTTGGTTTGCTCTATGGTGGCTTTTGGAGGATCCAAATGAGAAAGAGATTCAACTTGCCTTCTTATAACTTCTGTTTTGGTGAACCAACAATGTATGATTGCACGTTGTGGCTCTTCTGTTGTTGGTGTTCTCTTGCTCATGAAATGAGAATAGGGTATACATATGACATTGTAGAAGACCAGTTTTGTAGAAAAGAAATAGATATTCTTAGCCAGCCACCAATGTCACCCTTGCCCCGTGAAGATGGAGTTGGTCAACTTAGGTTTGGTCCAAGTTCTCATTTGGGGAACTACTCAATCCCAACTAAGACTGGCATAATTGGTTCTCCAAGTCCTAGTAGATTTTCAAAGGAACTGTATAATCCAGATAGGGCACTTTCTTCAGTGAAAGAAGAATCTCATCCAACAGGTAAGGATAAAACTATGACTGCACTTGCACCCTCATTGATACGAAGAGAAGCCACATAGCACCACAAACTGGGCATAAGATTTACATCGCATTATGATTTGTATACGAAATCCTGTAGATTTATTTGTAGAACTTCCTCAAATCTTTTGTGTTGAAAAAAAAAAAAAAAAAGTCTTACTCCAGTTGATGTTTAAGCAACTACTACACATGGTGGACACAACTGGTAGTCTAGGCAGGTTCAAGTATCAAATGTTAGTGGAAAGAGTGCTTGTATTGCATAGTGGATCCTAAGGGAGATAATCCGGTTTTGCTGGGTGTGGGTTTAGCTAGGTTTAATTAAATGCAAGGGTATTATTGAAAAAACTGGTGGGTGCAATTAGAAAATTCTATCATTTTGCTGGGTGTAAAGAACTTGCTGGGTCTACATAGATATTTACCGGGTACATTTAGAAAGACCCTAAATCATTCCTATAATTACAACATTTGTGGGATGAATAGTATGCTCATGTAACATTTGTTGAATCATTCTGAGTGGAATCGTTCAGCGAGGCAGAAACTCCCAGTAGCAAAACGATCGATCCTTCCATTCCTGACAATCGATTGCCAGCAGAACTAGAACACGATGACCGAAATTTTGCAGTCCAAGAAGGCCAAGCTCCTGCACCCCTCTCAGATACAGATAACCCTTGTCAACCAATCCCTGAGGAGCGTCCCAATCTTGAGGTTAGTGGTGTTTCTTCTAACTCTAATAATAGTGATAGTGTGTATGTTTTGCCTCCTAGGTCTACCCGTGGTAAACCACCTCGTCAATATGAACCAAGTTTAGATGTTAAGTCTAAGTATGGCATAGCTAACTTTGTATCCACCCATCGGTTATCCAAATCCCATGCTTCATTTGTGAATCAAATATCCTCTGTATGTGTTCCCAGTAAAGTGCAGGATGCTCTCAAGGATCCTAAATGGTGTCAAGCGATGAATGAAGATATGGAGGCATTGGAGAAGAGTAATACTTGGGAGTTGGTGCCACCTCCACAAGGAAAGAAAGTTGTTGGATGTAGATGGGTGTTCACTATCAAACATAATGCAGATGGCTCAGTGAACAGATATAAGGCAAGACTTGTTGCAAAGGGATATACTCAAACATATGGCGTGGATTATGAGGAGACCTTTGCTCCAGCAGCAAAGATTAATACTGTTCGAGTGTTGATGTCTCTAGCAGCTAATCTAGATTGGCATTTGCAACAGTTTGATGTGAAGAATGCCTTTTTACATGGAGAGCTATCTGAAGAAGTCTACATGGATCTACCATCAGGATATGAGGCAAGCACAAGAGGAAGATTTGTGTGTAAGTTGAATAAGTCCTTGTATGGACTCAAACAATCACCACGAGCTTGGTTTGGTAGATTCTCTCAAGCTATGCGTCGTTTTGGGTACAAACAGAGTAACTCTGATCATACATTGTTTCTGAAACGCCGTGAAGGTAAATTAACTGCCTTGATTATTTATGTTGATGATATGATAATTACTGGTGATAATTCAGAGGAGGTTGAAAGGTTAAAAGACCTGCTTGCATCAGAGTTTGAGATGAAAGATCTTGGTGCTCTTAAATATTTTTTGGGGATTGAGGTCGTCAGGGGGAGTTCAGGAATTTTCTTGTGTCAGAGAAAATATGTGCTTGACTTGTTGACAGAGACAGGAATGCTAGGTTGTAGACATGTTGGTACTCCTATTGAGCAGAATCATAAACTGGCTGAGTACCCTAATCAAACTCTTACAGATAAGGCTCGCTATCAGAGGTTAGTTGGCAGATTAATCTATCTCTCACATACTCGGCCAGATATTGCATATGCAGTTAGTGTTGTGAGTCAATTCATGCATAATCCAAGTGAAACTCATATGGAAGCTGTGATCCATATTCTGAGGTATTTAAAGTCTGCACCTGGAAAATGCTTGATGTTTTCAAAGCATAATCATTTGGATGTTAGTGGTTATACAGATGCAGACTGGGCAGGTTGTGTTACGGATAGAAAATCCACTTCTGGTTACTTCACTTTTGTAGGTGGTAATCTTGTTACTTGGATAAGTAAGAAACAAAAGGTTGTGGCCAAGTCGAGTGCTGAAGCAGAATATAGAGGTATGGCTCATGGAGTTTATGAGTTACTTTGGTTGAGAAATTTACTTCGTGATTTGGGATTTAAACCCAAACGAGCCATGGATTTGTATTGTGATAATAAGGCAGCGGTGGATATTGCTCACAACCCAGTACAACATGATAGAACTAAGCATGTTGAGGTTGACAGACATTTCATTAAAGAGAAGCTTGATGCTAAACTTATCTCTTTTCCATTTGTCCACACAGAAGAACAGTTGGCTGATGTTCTCACTAAGGCAGTATCGAGTAAGGCATTTCATGACTCACTTGACAAGTTGGGCATTCGTGATCTGTATGCGCCAACTTGAGGGGGAGTGTTGGCGTGAGTCATACTTACCTTATTTATGTAGATATTCTGTAATATTCTGTGATCTGTAATATCTGTTGTATTATTAGATTTACTACTTGCCTTAGGAGTAGTACTTGTCTTATTAGGCACAATTGTAATTTGTATATAATTCATTCTTGTAAGGTGAATGAGATATCGAATTATTCAGCCAAAATTGTCTCTTGTTTCTTGTTATATTTTGACTTAATTTTATCAATATGGTATTATGGTGTTCAATTATGTCTGGTTTCCCTTCTTTACAATTTCTTGGACCAACCTAAGATTTCCTATAATCCAGCGGCCGTTGAGCCCGGTAGGAACAAATAACATTACAATCTGGATGAGGAGATGATATTTCTCTAGGATGCTACAAACCAAAAAAAAAGTTTAAAACTTTGAAAATCTCATTTACCTACTCAATGCCAAAGTATAATGACTATTTATAATTTAATAGTCAACTCTTTCCTTGCTAACATATAGAAAACATGCTAAGAAGAAAACAATGTTTTCTTCTTACACGTCCAATGTTTTTACACTCAATAGCATCAAACTATTATCAAGTTCATATGTCATTGAGTTACATGTTTTTTTTCAAAGATAAAGTTACAACATTTTCTAAAATAACGCATATGACATCATGTTTAAAGGCATAGAAGTTTCTATTACTTTTTTGTTTCATGTTGATTGCCTAGAGAAATTAGTCAAAGTTACATGAAATAAGGAGACGGAGTAACCTCATTTCTTTTTGTAGTTTCCTCCAATATTTCGGTAAAAAGAAATGTAAACAAATAAAGTAGTGTATAGTCTATGGAATGAATGTTTGCAATTCTATCTTAAGCATTATAAATATATATACCAGTGTTCATATCACCTTGAAATACATGCAAGTCCAATTCATTGCTATTTTGTGATTGTAGGGAAAAGTTGAAATCCACACTATTTATTTCGGTTATAAACGAATCAAGTATGATTATTTCATATAAAACGTGTTTTCTCAGATCCTAGAAGTTTTGGACCTCATGTTGCAGGTGTTGATTATGGGGAACGAACAAGGTAAACACAATATGTGGCCTGCATGCCTGGGCTAGCATGCTTAGTTCATGCTATTAATTGAGATATTGTTGGGCAATTTTTAGCCGGCTAAGATTGGATATCGAGTAGTATGATGATTCACTCAATTAACAGTCCATTATTATTATTAAATTTACTTCCAAAAGATAAAATAACAATGTACCTCACAAATAAAAAGATCAATGTGCAAGTAATAAGCTAAAAAGATCTGTTTAATTTGACGAAGGTTTCTCTCAAGTTACAAGCAGTCCAGCAGCAAGATATTATATTTTTCTTTCACGCTACTACATTAGATGACGACATCCAGTGACTGGCATTGAACCCATTCCTATAAGAGTGCATATATTAGTCACATTACCTCTACTAAAGAATTTGAATTTTGCTCTTACAATTTCATTGATTAGTTATTTATGGGATACTGATAACATTCAAGATATGCGAAAAACTCCCTAAGAAGCATCATACATGTATGTGGCATGGTGGAAACAGAATTAATTCTACTTGAGTTTTCTCCAATATTTCACTTCAATAAATGAAAAAAGAAATATGTATGTAGTAGAATAGTAATTATCTATTATAGGTTCACATGAATCAAATCAGTGTTTGAAATTGAATTGAAAATATTCTTTGGCTTACCTTCAGCTAAAATTTTATCCGTCTAAAACAAAGTCATTGAAATAAAATTTGAAATCAAACAAATTTTGCATTTCCAGAATCATGAAGTAATTGTGGTGGTTTCGGTGGATTCATAAATATTGTTGTAATTCTAGTATTTCACACGAAATTTTCTCTCTCAAAACGTATGAACCTCATGATGCACGTCATACAGACGTGCGTCATTGTTGCAGGTGTTGATAATGACATGGGGCAACAGGTGAAGTAACTCACAAAGTATATCAAGCTCGCATTGAGATGGGCTGCTTAATTATTAATACAGAAATGTGTTCACTATTCTTTTTCGATTTTCATGGCTTCATGCATCCTGTAATTGCGAGTTTGCTTGTTGTTTCAATGGTTTGGCTGAACTACGAGCAATTATAGTACGGACATTGGAAGAGGATAGAAACCAAGAGAAACCGAAACACAAAGCTTCGGATCTGAAGCAATGGACAACCCCAACTATTTGATCCAACATTTTAGTACTTACCACTTGGGCCTTGTATGCACGTTTATAGACCAGGATTATTGTGTTCAGCTAAAAAAAAGTTTTTTTTTATTTTTCATATTTTTTCTTTCTTTCTGTGCATGATATAGTAATGGACATATGTACATATAGTTTCTTCCAATATTTTAGTCAGATAATAATAATCAACAACAAAAATAATAATAATAATAATCAAGGGTTTCGGTTAATCTGATGAAAGAAAATTTGGCATTATAAGTGCCCCAATTCTTCAGCTCATCTTTAAACGCCTAGTTCATTGTTAGAATTTGTCAATATTGTTAAAGAAAAGTTCAAAATGACAGACAATATTCATTTCAGAGTCATAATAAAGTAATGGTGATTGTTTTACTAGACCTCAAATCCTTCAAGTTTATGATCTGGAAAAAACGTTTATATTGTAGCATGTGTTTTCTCAAATCCGTCATGCGTTTTCCGCCATGATCACTCACTATTACACATCAACCAATTGCAGGTCTTGATTATAGGGGGCAACACAGGTGAAGTTCTCTATTCGGTGGATTTTTAGGTGGTGGCTAGTTATAAAGTCAAGCCATTGTATAAATAAAGGATCGATGGAAAGCTACGGGTTCAAAACTTTATATATGTATTTGTTTAGTTATTAACATGTTATTTTAAATTAGCAAAGATGACCACTAGATAAGAATGAAAGCTGTTAATGATGAAGTAAAAATTCTTAGTCTTGCTATTTGGGGTCATGAGCCTAGGCAAAATCGACTATATCATTTCCTTCTCCAAAATGGCCGCCGCCGCCGCCTTTGCTTTGCAAGGGAGCTTGATGTTTAGAAAGTTCATCAGTTCATCTGTTAGTAGGGGTTTTCTTGTTTGAGATGTTTATAAAAAATGGGAATGGTGGAACAAGGCTAGGGGCAAGGGGTTAGGGTTGCTAATTAGTAACTAATTACTTACTAAGTTACTATGAATCCTCAAGTCGCCCGTGTTGGATGCATAATGGACTTATGGGGTATTATATGTAGGATCCAAACACATGTTGAACCCATTTCTGATTAGTACTCTACTTTGTTTCCTTCAATATTTCACTCAAAGAAAAGAAAAAAAATAGTATAAAAAGGGACATTGGAAAAATTAGTCTAAGTTTTGAGTTCTCTCATGAATGAAGTTTGGAGTTTGACATGCATATCATTCTTAGCTCAAACTATTAATGGTGAGTTTTAAATGCTCAGTTCATGTGAGTTTGTCATTAATTGTTAAGAAAGTTGAGATGACTCAACTATTTTCACTGTCATAATCTAACTGCGATGGATTGGTGGATTGAATTACATAACAAATGCATGAGTTTCCTCGAATACCAGCAGTTGCAGATCGATTCATGCATATGCAGCAGTTACGCACACGTCAAGTTGACGGTAGTAGCAGATCCATGTTGATTATCAGGCAGCAGGTCAAGAACGGATATATAGGCATATAGCTCACATGTTGATTATGGTTGTAGTGTTGATCTGGGCTGTTGATCCAGCTCCGGAGAGATCTAAAATTGCACCAGTTTGCATTTGCTCTTGTAGCAATCAAGCTTATATGGTTTCGATGAGGATGTTGATATTCATAGAGAAAATTATAAACGTTGAGATCTAAAGTTGAGCCCCTGCCATTTCTATCCATATAAAAATTAGTATTATCGTCTCTGATTCATTCACCACAAGTTTTACAATTGTTTTCAAATATTAAATTTTTAGGTAGAAAGTTGAAAACTGTAGCACAACTCTGCATGTCCACAAGAGTCCAGTTAGGATTGATAACTCCACTTAGTTTCCTCCAAAATTTCACTCAGATAAACTAAAAAGACTAGAATAGTATTGAATTGTACGTTGAGAAATGTAGTCATTACTGTTTAAGGCCTATGATCTCTCTAATAAGTGAATGCTTGGAATTAGGAATCATACTGTTCTTCAGCTCACCTTTTAAATACAGGTTTCCATGCTTATGAAAAGTTGAAATGACACAAAATATTAGTTCCACTTTCCAGAGTCATAGAGTCATTGTGATTGTTTCACAAGAAATGTATTGCCTAAAATTCTACGAGTTTTGGACCTCAAGATGACCACATCAAACAGTTGCAAATGTTGAGATTATGAATCAATAGGTGAAGTGAAGACTGAAGCAGGGTAAGTTTTGCAGAAAGTTTTAGCAACCTATTTTGCTCTGCAGAAGTTTTAAATTGCAACACCAATGAAGCAACAGGTTGTTTCACACTTCATAAACAAAAAATAAACAAAAAAAAATTAACAAAAAACCTGCTTACTTCAGTCTGTCACTGTACATGAAATGTCACCCACCGTGTTGGGCAGAAGTACCAAGAGACCCAAGAATCCAGTCAAAACCACAGGCTCTTTGTGAGTGGAAACAACATTTTCAGCGTTACCATATTTGCTAGGGAAACAAAATCTCAAAGTGGTTATGGTTATGTCAATGATAAAAAGATAGTTTAATAAACAAAAACATACATCTATCATCTCCTTCTTTTCCCGTTCTTTGAGTGTTCAAGTCAAGTCAACCTAACCAACTAATCTTTCCACCCTTCCTTGTTCAACCTTCGTGAGGCAAGGCCTTTGCCAGAGAGGCTAGGAGTAACCGGCATCGAGGGTGTATGGGGGGCCTCCTCATCATCCCAGTTATCATCCCAAGTGTCGTCCCATCCATCATTAATGTGCAGCTCCGGCTTTTCGCTGCTCAAAACTGGGAGGCGCACATCATCTAGCTTTTGATATTTAAAGCCACTGCTGGAAACCCGCCTCTTCATAAATCGGACATACATCCCAGCCAATACCAAAATCATCAGCGAGGCAACCAATAGAATCCCAATGGCAGGTCTGTGTGTCCAGAGGTATAAGTAGGTGGTACTTGAAGAATTATCAGGCTCCTTCCTGGAACTGTGCGTGATTAGATCCTTGAAATCAAGGCTGCAATTGCCATTTCCTGCTTTTAGAACAATTATACTGGTAGCTCCTCCACTTCCAACAGAAACATCCACCTGCATTATTATATCCGGTCACAACCGACTTCTAAAATCGTGATAAGAGGCATCAAATACCAAGCATGCTCATTTACAACCTATGACATCAATTAAAAACCTACTATGAGTATAGGTGAAATGAATCAACCAATTAGTACTTGAGAAGAAGACTCAGGAGATCCACTGCTACATACATATATATGTATATGGACAGTCTGAGAATGTACGTGGTACAAAGTTATTAAAGGAATTTGGTGCCTTGGCCTAAAAAACATTATTAGCCAGTGAAATTGCAAGGACAATTGAGTAATTTATAAGTCCCCCAAGCAAGGAGATATTAACAACCAGGTTTTACGTGAAGTGGTATATCAAAATTGGTCCACATTATTGTTTAAAATGGAGAATCTCATAACCCAAGGATCCGTTGAGACAATGTAGAGTGGAGGTAAAACAATGCAGAATTCTTTGATAAGACAATCATGCATCAATGTCTAAAAGTAAAAGAGCACACAATAGGGATTAGTAAAACCATAGAAGATACTAGCCTTGCTTAACAACACATCAAACAAACTATATTTTGTGATTCAAACAACTCTTTGGCATTGTTTACAAAGTACCTTTGCATTATCTTTCTCTTTCAGTTGAACTTCTGATTTGTCTAGCCGCACAAAATCAGGAGCTGATATGGTAACCACAAGAGGGTCTTTACCCTTGTTCTGAATTAAAAGTGAAAGATGAGGAGAATCTGAAAATACCAACCAAATCAAGTCTTATCAACAGCAATCAGATAAGATTTAGAAAGAAACAATAAATTTATACATATTTCTGCTTGCCAAGTAAATAAGGATCTGTAAACACATAGAAGCAAACTCTGATTTCTGAATATTTCAGTTTGGTTCTGAACAATCATATCTATGAAATTTCTCTTCTAGTCAATCGACACTTATCTTGTAATTTGTTTTTTCATATTAAGTTTAGAGCCTTAGACTGATAAAATCATGAGCTCCACAACATGAAATTTGAAAAATAAAACACCCTAATAATAGATAAGATAAACAACAAAACTGCATAGAGCTTCCATTAATACAAAGTGTAACACATACCATCATCTCCAGGAACTCTCAAACACGCAACCAGCTTGTTCTCCTCAACAGTGCACATATTAGCTGAACCACATTCTTCACGGGCAGTACCATCCTCTCTCACCGGGTTCACATTTCCGGCATTACCCACCTCCTCCTTAGGCATTGCCTTTGATTTCTCACTCGGCTTTCCATTCTTCCCATCATTTGATCCTTTCTTAACCTTTGGCACACTATGAGATTCTGTTGACCCAACTTCCCCATCTGAACCGCTCTTCTCCTTGCCATTCCCAACACCATCCTTGGATCCACCATCCTTAACTTTATCTTTCTTCACATCTTGAACTTCATTAACATTTGAAACTAAATTCGACACGACCTTCTTATCATCCGAACTATCTGAACCCTTGGATGTTACTGTAACATTCGGATCCACAACAGTTTTTGCACCTTCGTCTACCTATTTTCAAAATTAGCTAATCAAGTAAAATCCAAAAGCAACAAACTATGCTCAACAAAAACAAGTTTTCACATTCTTTTACCTTCAAATCAGCACCAGAACAATGAATCACAAGCTGCAAGAGCAAAACCCCGACCAAAAGAGCAATACGCTTCTCCATAATTTGAGACAAGCCCACTTCTCTAAACTACAAAAAGACCCTATTTTGAATCGAACCAGACATTAAAACCATACATGAAAGTACAAAGCTTTCTACTTTTTGAACAGAAAAGTAAAAGCGCAAAACTTGTGTAAGATATATATCAACTACCTTAGATTCAGACTGCTTACCCAGAATAAGAGGAGGGTGCTTGTGTGTGCTTGCTTAGCATGAGTATGGTTTGAGTCACAAACTGGGCTTCTCGTAGAGGTCGGAGAATTCAAGAATGTATCTTTTTCGAAAAAATAATAATAATGGTGTTTAGAGGTGAAGTACTAGAGGTCAACGAAGACGATGAAGAGTCAGAGACTAGCTAGAGACTCGAGGGACCGAAGAAGCGGAGAACCGGAGTTCAAGGACCCGGTTGCTTTGGTGGATCATCCGAAAGTGGTGTGGGCCGAAATGGGCCGTACCCTAGTCCAGTTGATTTGTTGGATCGCTATTTTTATTAAATTGAGTATATTAACAAGAAGAGGGAAAACCCTAATGAGAATTTTTTTTTTTTTTTTTAAGTCCACCCCACCCTTACATATGTTAATGAAAATCGAACCCATGACCTTTATAATGTTTGAATTATAATGAGAATTAAGTTTAGTCGCACAGTACCATTTGATCCAGTGTCAATTAGTCTCTTCTTTGTAAGTGAGAGGTTGTGAGTTGAACTCACAAAATACTAGTTGCTGTAATTTGAGTTTGTTGATATAATCAAAAATAAAAAATAAACTTTAGCCTCATTATGAGAGGTGAGGATGAACTTGGACCTAAATAACAATATTTGTCACTCAATCTATTAACTATTTATGTGGCATATATAAATTTTATATTTTTAGTTATGGGACATACACAGTGTGATCAGTTTGATTATACTAGTTGCTGTAATTTGAGTTTGTTGATGTAATAAAAAAAAGAAAAAGTTTAGCCTCATTATGAGAGGTGAAGATGAACTTGGACCTAAATAACAATATTTGTCACTTAATCTATTAACTGTTTATGTGGCATGTATAAATTTCATATTTTTAGTTATGGGACATCACACTGTGTATCAGTTTGATTAGTGTTTGCTTCATCACAATTCGCGTGACTTGTTCTTATAGGGATTCAATTTAAACATAAAGCAAAAATATATGATCTTGGCTAACAACTAAAATGACCAATTACATGACAAGTAAAACTTGAGTGTATAAAGTGAAGTTAAGCCTAATGCACAACCATCCCCTTCACATACAATAAATGGGACTTGTAGCACAATACAGCAATATGCTTAACATTCTGCCTAAGCAAGCATAGAATATACTTGGCCTCAGCGTTAGGCGAGTAGCAAAAGAATAAGCATATATGTGCTGAACAGCCAGAACCTACCTCTGAGGTGTCTTTATTACTTCGTTCTATTAGTCAATTTTGATACAAGTCTGCAGTAACACTGTATAAGAATACTAGTTTAGACAGGTCAGAATCCCACTTAATCAGCTTAAATTTGACTCGGTCACTCAGTGACTGGGGTGGATGTTGATGAAGAATTTGAACAGCTGGGTCAACTTACCCAAAACTGAGGGTTCTAAACTTCTAATGATGATTAGAACAAGTAACAATAAAAGTCTTTTAGAGCTCATAATAATGTCTAAATAGGATGATTTTATTTTCCCAATCAAAAGGCCCCCAGGAATATAAAATGTAGTTATCTCCCTAAATCATTGAGGTTCTGAATAATTGAGAGCTCCAAAGTCCACGGCTCCTAGCTAATAGGGTGATAAGAGCATTTAAGGGTTGTCCAATTGTTGTTCTTAATTAATTTCTTTTCTGGGAGGTTGGGTACGTAGCGCTCAGCTGATGATCCCTCTAAAATCTAAATAGTTGGATGTGAGTATTAGAAATTGTCAAACCGACCTTGGTCCACAGCAACACCATCAGAGGAATATTATAGAAGAAATTATTTGCAGGAGGTCCAAAGAGTTCAGGCCAGCTCACTGAATAGCACCTGGCTGGCCGGAGAAGAAGGATGGACTAATGAGACACACATAGGGCCAGTTTAGCCCTTCTAGAAGCATTTTTAGGTACGGAAATTAAATTGCCTTGGATAGCGTTGCATTTAAACAATTAAAAATGCATTTCTATAAGTTAAGTTATAGAAGCATTTTTAGAGTGATTTATTTCACCATTTCGGAGAAGCAACCAACAAGCGCATTTCTCGGCAGTACCTGTTTTCTTGAAGAAGAGTCTAATTCTGTTTGCAACAGGCAACAGGCAACAGGCAACAGATAGAAAGTGTAATTAACTTATTGCCGAAAAGACTGTCAAATGGGTCCCGTATTCACACAGGTCTTTCTCACTCTAATGCTGTTGTCAGGTGAAATCTTTGACCACTCGTTTTGCCTTCATGTGCCATGAGCCAGCTAGCAACAACCAATAGAAATTTCACTTCTTCAAAGACCAAGAACGTAGTACTGCTTATGATTTCTTTGCCTTGCCTTGGAGAACCCTAAAAACCGAACTGTTACCACTAATGTTCTGCTTATTATATTGTGTTGTCCACCGGCCTGAAGAATACTAGTAATCTCCCAGTGTTGGCCTTTTCCAAAATCTTATCACATGATTATAGAAATAGAACTATTGGTTTTCTAAAACGGTTCCGATAATGAAACTACAATACAAGATGATGAAGGTCCAAAGGGGGAAGGTCGTAGCATTGCTCTTAATATGTTCAAAGAAACCAACAAAAGTGAAGGCAACCAACCAAATACAGGTTAAACGATGCAGCAATGCAGAAGTGAAGAAGCACTGTATGAACCCTCTCTTTGCTGTAACATATGCCATCTGAGAGAAATGGCAGAAAAAATTAAAAAAAAAATAAAGACCATGCAAAAGCTGTTGTAACTTGCATCAGAGAATTGTTTGGGAAAAAGAAAAAATCTCCACCATATTCCTAAATTAAATGCCATTGATGGTAGGCCCAGATAACATGTTGGTGACAATAGGTAAGTAAGAATCATATTACTACTACAAAGACGAGTAATGTCGTTGGCCTTTCTCTATTCAGCTTCTACTAATTTTGTGAAACAATAAAAAAAATTTCACTCTCGCTCTGTTCGGTTTTTATTTTATTTTTTATTTATTATTTATTGAGAGTGAGATAGCAAGCCACTTTGGTTACGTTAGCGAGTTAGTAACACACCTATGACCCACCCAGTCAGTATTCAGAACCGAGGTCCACGAGAGTATATTCCAGCAAAACCAGACTAATCTCTCGCCACAGGCGCACGAACTCGAAGGCCCCTCAAACCTGCTGGCCACAAATTGGTGGGAGTTAGGATCTCTAGACATGGGGTTTTCATACAAGGCAACTCGACCAACTTTACCACACCAGGTGATTCGCTCTGTTCGGTTTTAAATGTACGTGGAGATAAAATATTCAATGAATTGTCTCTAAAATAAAAATACGTGAAGCGAGGAAAAGGATCCCATATTCGCCATAAGTGAAGTCGTGAAGACCAACCATGTGTTTCTGCATCCGAAGCTTATCGGATCATACAATCATACAAGAACTCAATCATGTTATATTTTTGTAGGTAGGGAAGACTTTGATGGCCAATGCTTGGCTTTTTTTTGCCCATTACCTAGCGTGGACGCATGGCATGACGGCAACCACAGAGCCTCAGGGGAAAAACATATAGTGGGGCCCATTTATCCTCTCATCCAAAACAGGCTCAACTCTCAGGCCCATGTGGGTGAGGTGCTCATTGGACTTTCGAGGCCTTCGCTGAATGCTGATTGGTTTCGTGACGTCAGGCTGGCGTCAAGTGCAAAAGGTCCGAAGCAAATTGTGTGAATGGAGGCATGGACGGCGCCGTTTGGGGTTGCCTTTTGCGTGCGCGAGATGATCTTTTCCGGAAATGAGATGATTTTCACGAGATTTTGGGATTTCCCCTTTCACCGGTGAGGAAATGATAACGTGACACGCAGCGAGAGAGGGGTTATGTGTGTGACGTGTCGGGCTCAGGAGATAGGCCCACTGTGATAAAGTCGGCGTCTCCCGACTGATCTGCTTTTGCGACCAAGTCCGCATGCTGCCAAAATACAGCTTTTTGACATTTATTTCTGTATTGGCCCCTGCTGTTGGCACTAATTACGTGTATGCCCTTTTCGAGGCAAAATCAGTTGCCAGGGTTTTGTCCGGCGCGACTTTGAGGTGCCAAGATTGACTCTGAGGTTGATCTGTTTGCATTTTTTTCTTCTTTGCGGTTTGGGGTTTGAGAACGAACACCGACGAGTATCACCACCGTCTTTATAATACTATCAGCTTTCGAACCATTATAACTTGCGTGGGAGTCAAAACTTAGGTCATAAAGTTATATGAAATGATCAACTCCACTAGGCGTAAGCTCCTAATCTAAGAGGTCAGGAGTTCGAGCCTCATCAAGGGTGGGAATGGAGTGGGTTTTTTTTTTTTTTTTTTTAAAGCTCCTAATCTAGGGATTCAATAAAATTCAAGTGGATAGTCACTTGCTGACAAGTTTCCATTCCACGGAGAATCCTAATAATTAGTAAGGATGTAATTCAGTTTTGCGTTTTGCATTGATCTCGTTTCAAAAAACATCTATTTAGTGAAACAAACTTCAAAGTCGATAAGTTTGCTAACTCGTTTAGCTCACTTAATTAGTTGTTAATTAAAAGTTGTAGTAGAAATCACAGTTTTAGCTCACTCCTCAATCTCATAATGTTTTCAGTTTTAGCTTTACATAGACATATACTGACTTCTTAATTTTCAATTTATCCGAATTAACTATGGCACAAGATCTCTCGTAGAGACTATAGAGAATATTTACCCCATCCCTTTTTCTGATCCCACATGCCCAGTCCAAGACTTGGACAGCATAATGAATTTTAGAATAACTAATCCACTTCTGTTTTGGCTAATCAGCAAATTTGGCGTACGTTTAAAAGGGAAGTGAAAATGGGAGAGATCGATGGACAAGGACAGAAAGATCCTTTAGCTAATAACATGAAGATCGAGATCGGGATCGGGATCGGGATCGGGATCGGGTAGTAGCAGCAGAAGACGACTAGCTAGATCGTACGAACTGTGTTGGGATTTGACTTTTGTGAGAAGAAGTTGGGTAGGTAGTGGCTCACATGCAAATACAGAAGCTAGCTAGCTTTTCTTCTTTCTGGGCCATTGAAGAAGAGAGGAAAAGATGTGTTTATATGCATGGGTGTCATTTCACGAGCTTTGTCCTTTTACAAGGACGACCTTTACGTCTTTAATGTACGTACCATACTCTGATTGGGTCCATTCTGATGTAACTGTCCATCCTACCTTTCTCAGTTTGAAAACCCAGCTGGCTATTTGAAACAACAAGAAATGGTCTTAGAAACTCATTCAATAATCGACTGATTATTGTTATAAACTCTCGCTAATGGCATCGTCGACATTTCTTGATCAATAAACTCGATTTCTACTTTAAAACGCGTGATAGATAAGCTTATGAAACTAAATACAAACAAAATTCACCAAACGTACAAAAAGTTTAGCTTAATTATGAAATGCTTCTTCCAGATATTTCATCTTTTATTTTAATAACAACTCTTGCATTACTATAGCTAAGTTATTGTTAATAAGATGTACATATTGTAAACTAATGATAAATTTTACATACATCAATAATTGACAATTGCTTATCAACATATTAAATAAAAGCTTTCATAAAAAATTTTATTGACGGGAAAATTATTTTAACGTTTGGTAAGTGAAAATCATTATACAATGTACTCCAAGTAATTATTAGACACATGGCCTTTTAAGTACTCTTCTTTCTATTTGATATGGGCATCGACATGGAGAATGTTAATGAGTTATCCCCTCCCATGTTGTAGTTCCTAAAAGCTACACATTCAAAAAGTTTGTCTGCACACATTTGTGAAAAGGCCCTATAATCCTATGCCTGATCAATTCAATTTCTAAATGACAAATACATCCCCCTAATTAAGGTGATTGAGAAGATACAAGAAAAAGGACATGAGAAGAGTTAGGCTTACTTACAGACCTGCCTAATCTCTGAGTGGATTGTAGAGTTCCACCACAAGCTATATATGAACTGCCCAACTAGAAACATCACCCCGCCTTAGAGACTAATCACTCTTGTTCGAGATATTAAAGAAATTGCCTCTTGTTTTTTATTTCGTTTCCTTTAAACATGTGTTTAGAGAGGCCAATTTTGTAGCTGACGCAATTACTAATCGAGGACACACTATCACCTTTGAAGCTACTTGGTCGGGTAGCTTTCCAACGGGTGCTTCTAGAGCCTTGATGTTTGATCGTGTAAATTCTGGATGTCCTAGAGGTTTTAGTATTTAATGTTATTTTCTTTCTTTCAACAAAAAAAACTAGGCTTTTTTTATTTTATTTTATTTAAATTTTGCATTCTTTCCCCCACTCGGTTCAGGGTTCAATAGAATTGAGCCTAAACTTGTTGATAAGATATTGGAAATCTTATTGGCAATTAAGCTGAAAAAGTCAAACAATTATTACAACGGTTCAATAGACTGCAAGTTCACATGCCTTGGACCTCGTCACTAAACTTTATGCTTTTATGGATCTCATGCCTTAATATAGTTTTATGATGTGACATACTAAGTTTCTAACATCCTCAAAGAAATTTGGTTTTCACCAAGGCCCTGAATATCAATCCTACTTTTTCATCACTGGGGGTTTTCAGACCATTGAAACTATTTGCAAACATAGCTTTTCATAGCATAACCCTAATTTTCATCCAACAAAAGCCCCTTTATATACAAGTTTCGGTCTTATGGGAATGAGCAACGATCGATGAAATGACAATTGCAGAATCTGATTGCCTAGATGATTATGGAGGAAGTTGCTTTCACTACTAAACCATGCTTAATTGTCTGTTGAAGCAAGACCCACCCCCTTAAACTCATTTCAGTAGGAAGACGTCCACTTTGGTCTCATGACCTTTCTTTTATTCCGAAGCCCTTTTTATTTTTTCCCCCTCAGGACGAGTGGTAGCTATTTCCTTTAATTGACTAGTGTTTGAATGATATATAGTTGAGACTTTAAACATATCGGAATAGCTTAAACTAGCTTTGAGCTCAAGGAAAATGGTGAAGTAGATCCACTTAAGTTGTTGCAGTAGTCACCTTTTCATATGCGAATGCCCATCATATTAGCATTGACTATCACCACAGTTTTTAACTCGTAACATGACTATTATCCTTCGTTGATGTATGAGTTTTGCTATGAATTTCACGCACGCTAACAATCCACACAAACCGCTCATACCCAATTGTCCAAAAGTACATATTTGGACCGACGTACACAACTTGTGCAAAGTGATGGTGTTCAAACTTTTGACACACAACTTGATTAGTTGTATGTGAACTAGTAGCTAAGCAATTGGCGGTAAAAGGTTTCACAACTTGATTAGGGAAGCGAATGATTCAAACCAGAGTTGACACTCAAATAATAACGATTAATGCTTAACATTCATATCCTCATCCTCATCCACATATCGATCACCATCACCATTACGTACCATTATATGAAAAAGGTAGCAATTGGCAACTTCTGCGGCGTCGAAAAATAGAAAGGCAAAATCTCTCTGGCCTAGTAAGTATATCTTGGACTACCTGCACGAGACGAAAGGAAAGCCAAAACCCAGAGGAGATAAGTTGGGGTTTTTGGGATTAAGAGCTAGAAGACGCGTGGCCTGGTTGAGTTATGGAGGGTGTTGGACTTTGTTCGAGAAGCTGAAGCTGACTAGTGACTACTGCTGCTGTCTATAATAAATCGACAAAGTAGCTTTAGAGCATCACAGGGACCATTGGGCTACAGTGCTACACGGAGGAAGGCAAAGTGAAACCAAAAATCTTACAAGATTTTCGCATTTCACAAGAGTTCAACAACAACACACATAATACAGAGTTCTTTTACGCTTTTTCGTTTCTAGATCTTTCGTGCATTTACAACAACACCCTTCCTCATAATCATAGTTATCGCATAATGTTCATACTAGAGGAGGAGACAAAGAAGTATGCTTGCGGAGGATGTGATGCTCCGAAATTTTTAGTTGTAAGATGTATTAATAATTGTTTCGTTCAATGTAACAACCGAATGATCTAGTTCATAATATGATAGAACTTTTATCAAGAATGTAATATTTAAACGAGATTAATGAGTTTGCATGTTAAATTGTTAGAGACAATTCAAAAATATTTTGGTATATATTTTCTCACTCAACAGACCTTATATTACTCAACGTGTCATGATCTTATATTATTATTATTATTTTTTTTGAGAGAATCTTATATTATTATTTGAATTTTCCTTTGCGTAAAGTAAATATAAATAATTTCTCAAAAAGAAAAAGAAAAAGTAAAGATAAATAATTTGAATTCGCATATTCAATACATAAATAATAAGAGAGTGCACAAATATTATTGAGGAGCGCAAATAACATTTTTGATTAAGTAATCAAAAGAAAGCAATAATTTTGACACAATTACTGTTTATTCTCCATAATGGGCAATATAGTCATATCCACACCATGCAATTTTGACCCAATTTCAAAGCTGTTAGAATTTTGAGGTTGTGAACAGAGGGGTAGATATTTTGTAGTAGGCAATACACTGCTGCTATAAATAGGGAGACCAAGTTCAGCCTTCAGGCATTAGTAATTCAACACTCCTCTGAACAAACCTCATCAACAAAATTGAAAATCTCAATCCTCTCTTCTCTCTCAGATAACCAAAGCTTCCTCCTCTTCTCTTCTGTGCCCATCTTGTTCTTCTAAGCTCTTAGCTTTTCATTTCTGAGACGCATACTTTCACCTGATCCCTTACTTTTTCCTTCACTTTTGCTTCTGAATCTTACTCATTCGGAAAAAAAGGTCTCCTTTTTAGTGCCTTTTTCCTACACTTCAGTTCCCAATTTTCCGGGAAACCAAAACCCCTTTGTTTCTTTTACCAAACAATCATGGAAACAATGCAACAAAATCACCTCCCTTTCGAGTTCACCGAATTCGATATCCGTTCATCTCTATCCAACCTCATCCTAACCGGCGGCACAAACACCTTGGACTCAATCTTCTCCCATTTCCCACAAACCCACACAACCACCACCACCACCCCAGTTTCGGAGCCACTAGGCTCCTCCGTCTACCTCCTCCAGCGTGACCTCATCCAGAAGTTCAGCGAGCAAACCCGCGCAAACAACGGCGCCGTTTCCCGCCTTCCGACGAACCCAGTTCAAATCCCAAGCTATAGCTCCTCTTCCTCTTGCTCCACCACGTACCTAGCCCCCACCAAGAAGAAGCTGTACAGAGGAGTGAGGCAGAGGCATTGGGGCAAATGGGTCGCCGAGATCAGACTCCCCCAGAACAGAATGAGAGTCTGGCTCGGCACCTACGACACCGCCGAAGCCGCCGCCTACGCCTACGACCGCGCCGCCTACAAGCTCCGTGGCGAGTACGCGCGCCTCAACTTCCCCAACCTCAAGGACCCCACCAAGCTGGGTTTCGCTGACGGCTCGAGGCTCAACGCCGTGAAGGCCTCAGTGGACGCCAAGATTCAGGCGATTTGTCAGAAGGTGAAGCGGGAAAAGGCCAAGAAGAATAATGCCAAGAAGAGCAGTAGTGGTTCGGTTAAGACTGAAAAAGTGACCAAAGTGGATTCGTCATCTTCCTCTTCGTCGCATTTGACTTTTTACGACGGTTTGGGGCAGGAGCTGCTGTCGTCTCCAACGCCGACAGGGTCGGAAGGGAGGTGTGAGAATTCATCCACGCCGTCGGTTTCGAACGACGGTCTGATGAGCGTGGCCATGGCGGAGATGGAGGACTTGGAATTCGAAGGGTGTTCACTTGCAAGAATGCCTTCATTTGACCCAGAGTTGATTTGGAAAGTCCTTGCTAATTAGGAAACAGCCAAAGAGGCTTAGTTTTAATTTTCTCTTGATCTGGGTTTAGATTAATGGTACTGGTGCTAAGTGTAAATGGTACTGCACGAGATGAGCTATATCTGAAATATGATTCCTTCGGTTTCTAATAACTAAGGAATTAATGTGGTTTTATGTTTTGGGTCCCCTGTAATTTAAAGCCTTGTTTTTGTACCAGGGCACTTGCCAGTGATACAAATTATCCAGTTATTAATAATAATTAATGGCTACTTCCTCGAATTTTAAAGTTCTTGATGCAAGAGTAAGAGTTCTTCTTCTACCAAACTGATAAATATGAGCGATACAGAATGAGTTAAAGCGAGCCATGTAGGTGAAGCAGCTGAGGCTTATCTCCTATTGTCCTATTGATTTGGAGATGAGGGTTGTTGTCCTTGTGAGCATATTGGAAAGAAGAACCATGTGAACGTTATGTGTCTCTTCAGATGAGCTGCTTAGTCATCTTTTGAAGAATGACTACACAGAGGAGGCAGTTCCGTGTAGCACTGTAGCATCATCTCCGTTTGATTTTTACCAATCAGTTGTCTGTACAATCTTATGTAGTCGAAATCAATCGGCGGATCCCATGGGAGACAAGAAACCAAAGCACGTAAACATGTCTACGGGGTAATACACATTCTACATTTTTTTCATGAAAAAGATGATAAAATGAAAGATTGTGACAGAGTATGCTTCAACAGTGTTCCTATGATTCATTGTACCGAACGACAATGTGGAAATAAAATGTGAAATAAGATGCAACCATGTGCAAGAGAAACTGTTGCAGCACTAAGGTGTTTTATGACATTTACATGACTGTCAGTTTCATTCATAAATCCTAATGATGTCGTTGGGAAATTTCAGTTTCACGAACTAAACGAGTCCTGAAAGTTGGATACCACAAAGATGAATTAGATTGCAGCAAGCACGTTCTTTGACTGCTGCAACTTCGACTGCTGCAGTTTTGCATTGTAGGAACTTATCATCTCCTCCTGCACAGAATGAAAAACAAATGAAATAAGCTTAAACTTAGTTTTGAACTTGGGATGGTTCAGAATAATTCGGAAAATGATGTACATCTTGCAGCTTAACAGTACAATGTAAAGACCCTGACAACATGACTTGATTTATTAGTCAACTTTTTCAAGAACAAGAGCATTAGAACTTGAGATTACATACCTTGCAAGATTTTACCAAAGGCTCCAAAAATGATGATTGGAAGAATCTTATTGATTTTCCAAGTGCCGTTCTATCCCGTTCTGTGGTTAAGCAAAATATATACAAGACCATCAATCATAAAAGAAAAGACAGAAGTAGCATGTTAGTGCAGCACCAGCAGTAAACAAGACACTGCTGGAGCATTTCCTACATCAAAGTTGCCTAATCATACAACATAACCACCCAAGAGTAGCCTGTTGGTCTAGGTATGAGCAATACACGAAATGAACTTTAAGTGATGATACTGACGTACCGTTATCAGCCTCTGCTCTCAAACCCTCATTATTAAGTTCTTCTATGAGCTGAAATTCCACATAACCATGTAAGAGACCACAAATCTCAGAAGACAACAGATTGCATTGGCAAGTAACATAGCTCATGTTAAGAACCAGAATGAAAAGGCAATGTAAAACATCTACATGAATGCTTGGAATCATCTAGTTCAGGATGAATATGGTAAAATTACTAGAAGATTAAAGAAATATCCAGTTGCAAAAAGGTTGTACCTCATTAAGATTAAAATTGAACTAGAGCTCATACTACCCAGCAGAATAAAACTTGATGCTTTTCAATTTCTGGGATCAATCACCCATAAAAATTGAAAGAGCAAGCAGGTGCCCACATGATTAGAACAAAATATGCTATACGATAAGGAGTGCTAGCCTACTAACAAACAAAAAACTATTACTGGAATGTAGCTAAAATGCAATGTTCGGATGCTCGACAATACAAGAAAGGACAAACGATGAATGTGTAAAACTTGATTGACGCTTAATATAGTAGAATGGAACAAGCGATTCATGTAGCTGACGACATGTAGTAGGAATATGTACTACTTGCCCTGTACCTTCCCAGCATTCTTGCCATTGAAGAGGCAGGCCAAAACAGGTGAGATGACAAAAATACAACGTTATGTTCAAAAATATATCAAATATATCATGTTACACAGTTGAATATGCAGAATGTTTGACTATAGATAGCAAAATCTCCCACCAAGAAAGAAAACATGTATGGAAACGGAAGAAAACCATGGGTCTATCACATACAGTGGAAAGGGTTGGAACTGCAGTAGGATCAAACTCCTCACAATGGTTGGGATCAATCGGAACACAAACACGACCTAGAACAAAGAAACTGTCAATAGAGCAATCTTAAGAAGATTCAAGCACCTCTTAAAATATTAAACGGTTGAGTTCCCGAAAACATTTACAAAATACAATCAATCATATCTGGTAGCAATATTAAATAACCCAGGCACTAACCTGTCTTTGGATGTACACAGAATGGTGCCTTTAATAAATGGTTCATATGTTTTGAAACCTACCACAAACAAATACATATCATAAGAAAATCTACAAGGACATATTTTTGAAATTATTTTACAGTTTAGACACACTAAAGAGGACACATACTATAAAGGATGTAGCCATGCTAAATAGTGCACGGTGTAAAGTTAGTTTAGAGTAATATACGTAGTTTAGACACACTGCTTCAAGAACCGAGACCGTACACTATAGTATAGTTAGTTGTTGAAACTTGAAAGTTGAAACTAAGGAGACAGTAAAACAAAGCAGGGAGTTGTCGTGCAAACCTCCATGTCAAGTCTAGGGTAGGTATAAGAGAACACAATCTCCTCCACACATCTACGCAGTCCTTGCATCTTAAACAATCAATCAGGTAGAGAAAAATTAGGTTCAGGAGGTTAATTGAAATTGTAAATATCAAAATCCTACCGCAAAGACAACTCTTGTCCCAGGATAATGTACTTTAAATAATAAACTTACAAACATCTGCTATCTTGTACCTTCTGTTTCCCAGATTGCAGCAAATGTTTCAGCTGCTCCCAACGAGCAACATTAATGTCTTCTTTTGCATTGGAGGTTCGTCTATTATCTTGCCACTTTCCCCGAAGCTCAGAAGTGACAGCTGCAATGATAACAAAAGTATCATAATTAGAACATTAATTCTGGATGCAGCACAAAGACACATAGGACATGAAAAAGTTGTATACATTCATCAGGAATCATATCTAAGATCTTTTCATATCTCTCTGCAGTAGAAAATATCTTTTGACTGGAAAGCAATGTCCTCTCAAAGAAATCCTTAAGAACTTCGGTATATGATCTCCTGCAGAAATGAATACATCTTAGTGAAAGCAACAAAGGATCCAGTATCACAAAACCCAACAGTCTATGTTAACACTTACACAAGGAATGGATGAAGAGCAGGGCCCATCAAAGAAACCTTTTTATGACTGTTTTCATTGCCCTGAACAAAGTATATCATTAACAACTTTCACAAAATTGTATAACATATAAGTGTCTTTTAACCCAAATGTATTTCAAACAGTATACCACCTTGTAGACACGAAAATAGTCAGCAATAGCTGCTCTCAGTTCATTTGTGAGCCTGCAAAAAAAACAATATATAATTTTTTTTTTAAATCACTATTTAAGTGTCATTACATATCTTAGGAATCTAACGTACTACCAAGTGATTTACCTTCTAGCTTTCCCATCACAAACCCAACAATGAACACCACGTCGGCCACTGTATACCCAGAGAATGTGATTGAAACCAAAGTCATCTGCAGAAAAGAAGTTCACAAAAGTGAAAAATCAACGGTTCTAATAACATATACATCAAATGCCAATGAAAAAATTCCTACCTCGAAGGGCAGTGTCAATCACTTTGATAGCAATTGTCATAAGCGGCCAGCACTCCAGGCACACATCAGCTCCTGAGCAGCAGTATCTAACATCATCGTAATCTGACATATCCTGTGAGGAAAAATAATTTGTCAAACATGTGGTATAGCATTCATTGTCAAAAGTTCAGTTAGACTCTGACTATTTACAATCTTCATAATTCAAATGGTTGATTCACTTACTATATCAAAAATCAGTTCCCTCTCCTCAGGGTAGCAACCACTTTGAGCATAGGAATGCCTCTTTGCAGGCTGAAACATTAGAAAGATTAGAACTGAAACCAGAGACATGGCCATATCAGAAACACAACCATACACAACAGTTAAAACCAACAATTTGAAAAAAGAAGGGAAAAACAAGAACACCATGCATAGAAATTGTCTTGGATCTATTGGTGTGCATTTTTTTGAAACTTCATATAAATCTTTTTTCTATATGCATTCCAAGATCTACATGATTCACCTATCTATAATAAGGGCCTTTTCTTGCTCATTAGCGCTTTAGTTTGAAATATGGACATTTAGGCTTTTCTAGTAGAATATATAGGGCTCTTCTCAATACTTAATTGAGAAGACAAACATTATGTACATACACACACAGAGTATAAAAATTTAAGTCATGAAGTAGAGTTATGAAAAGCTTACATCAACATTGTACACAGGCCCAATATCTATTTTGACGGGGCACTTCTCTTTGATAGAATTTTCAAGCTCAGACACGGAGTTGAAAGTTTTGTACCGTAGATAAACATCATTATCCAGTGTGAAAGAAAACTCTCTCCGGCCAAAGTAGGACTGGTTGCATGCAGGATGCTTGCCATCTAAAAAATCAGAAATCAGGTTACAAATTCCCAGGAAAAAACAACTTTCATTTTCCAGGTGTGCACGTACAACACACAAAAAGAAAGGGAATGTTAGGAAATGGGTTGATAGAGAATGTGACTTACCATTTGCATAGGACATCCACTTAAACATTTCCTCATATGGGAAGAGCTTTCCTGCCACAAATAACACTTTTTTTTTTAACGAGAAGATAATCGAAACACCATCGCAAAATTCATATCTTAACAGCAAATAAACTAGACAAATGTTCACATATTCATATCTATTGAATTACAAATTACAACAACCAATCCCATCGACCCGACAAGAGAAAATGATGGATCTGCTTATAGACTTAAATCTAACAATTAGGTAGCTAATTTCAGTAGAATTGGAATGAAGATTGTTTACCATAGTAAATTTTGAGATACTGAGAGTTAAATCCATCAGGAACAGCATTCACTTGCTTCTGTTCATACTCATCGATCATCATGTCATCGTTGGCAACTTCGTGTCCAGGCATTCTTGACCTGAGCACCTACTGGCCGTCATCCAATTAATGCCGTCAATATTCCAAAATTTCACATAGATTTAATTATAAACTACCAAACCCTAACCTAGGCCTGGCAACGTGCGGGTACGGTGCGGGTTCTTAACGGGCCGACCCGGTAAAAACCCGTTAAGTTAACGGGTTTCGCGGGCTAAACCCGGCGGGTTTGCGGGTTATCCGTTGGAACCCGTTAACAGATTTTAATTTTTTTTAATTTTTTAAGCAACTAGAACCGGTAAAATAAGAAACACACAGACTTAATTATGCATAGTTTATAAATATACAAAACTATCTCAACCCCTGAAAGTAAAAATATAACCCTTGAAAGTAAAAATATGAACTTCTAGCAACCAAGAATCAACAAAACTATCTCAAATTCCAAATCTTCCTTATAACAAATAAACTTCCAAGAAAAAAAGTGCTTTAACACATATAACACAGACCATTACAATAAGTAGGAGCCACCATTGTTTTCCACTTTTCCTGTAGTAACATATTCACACACTTTTATTGCAAGCATTACAGTGAGTTAACATATCCTAACTTTTGTAAAACAGAAACCACGAAATCCAACTTGAACAAAGCATATGCTGCACATTGCTATAACCAAAGAAAGCTCCATTTGCTACTGGACAGTGATGATGAAGCAATTGATGACATGAGGAAGATGGAGAAGTGTGTGATGAGTGCAAGCAAATGAGTTTCACCTTTCAATTCTATGAACATTTTACCATAGCTCTCAATTATGTGAGCCAAGTACTTCATTTAGTTTGCATTTGCAGATAATCGAAACAAAAGGCATCATTCAATTGAAAGAGACATGGAGGGCAACATCATCTCTCCAAAACCCATTTCATTAAGATGTCAAAAATCAAACAAGATATACAACCAGAGGTACTTCATCATTCTTCAAAACCAGATTTCTCAATCTAAATAAGCAAAAAAGCAAATCTACATCTAATTATAGATGCCAAAGCAGAGTGGATCAATAACTTGAAACCAACCAATAACACATAACTCCAAGATTTGAATGAAGGCCAAATCAACCAATAACTTGAAACCAACAGTAGGACTCAACCATCAAACATTAGTAGAAACTAGAAAGTTACTGAAACAAGTGGCTAAACACACAATCCAAAAGCCCAGTGCTTTGAAACTGAAACTGGGTTTTCCAATTTTGACTGATTGCATTGAAATCCAAGCTTGAAAAAGAAGCATACTTACAGTTGGGGAGGTCTGGACGAAGGCAGTGGAAGAAGCTCGAACAGTGATTTGATTTGGGTTTGGGGAGGTCTCGCCCAATGCTTCTCTGGGTTTTGGGTTTGGAGGCTGCTCGAAGAAAAGAATTAGTAACTAACAGTTTCTATTAATATTGCAGCCATAGAATCAAAATTAGTATAAAAGAGAAATTGAGAGGCTAGATTGCGCGACCTTTTGAGATCTCGGGATTTCACGGCGCCGGCGAGAGGATCCTTCGGCAGGCACCAATTGGAGGTTGGATTGAGCTGTGGTGGTGGTGGTGGAAGAGGCTCGCCGTTAAGCTTTGGTGTTAAAGGGCTGGGAAAGGAGAAGTGGGGTGTTAAAATGGCGGGATAGGGTTTAGGGACTGGGAGGATATGTTCGCGGGAAAAGATTGGAACTCGGACTCGGTGCGGCGAGGGAGCACATGGTCTTTGCTTGACTAGTGGGCTTTAGATAAAGTGGGCTGGATATGATAGTTAGACAATAATGACACCCCCCCAAACACTAATAATGGCCCAACTTTCGTAGGGATTTTTTTATATGCTCGTTATGCACAAGTCATGATTTTGATTTGGGATGTCACTTTATAAGTTCCTAACGAACTTTGATCATTTCATAGTGGTCAACCAGGTAGAGTTTTTAACTTTTTGTCCACTCCGAGTACGATCATCATCATCTCTTCCCCGTAATGAAAGATTTTTGCTTAATGATTTGAATATGAAACTGTTCTTTTATTATTATGACATTAACGTATACATTGAATACATATCAATTTCTTACAATTGTAGACTAGCTCGAGATTAGAATAAGCTAATCTACTAATATGTGAAGTCGGTCTATCTTTATATTGAATTCAGCTACTCAATATATGCTGCAGATGAACTCCATATTTATTGCTTATTTGAGTACTACTATAATATCCTCAATTTTTTTTTTTTTTTTCTTTCAAAAGAAGGAAAGGAAAGGAAGACAAAAAAACAAACACCATATTGGGCTGATGACCCGAGTCTTCAATCCCAGAAAAGAAAAGAATATGGTCTTTTCTCTATAAAAAGAAAAAACTTCAACGGCATTTCCCCCTCGTGACGTGTAATCAATCTGCTTTTTTTTAGTTGGAATCACTGCTTTTGTGATGCTTGTATTTATTTTTCAGATATTTATTGGCAAACGGTATTACAGTGACAGAAGCCACTGCTCCCATTAAAATTCCGACCCTCTGTACTCCCCAACTTCTTCTTCTACTCACAAGTCACAACCCTTCTCCTCTCACTATAATCCCTCAAATCTCCGATCCCAACTAACTTCCACCGGACTCGTTTCAGCCGTTGGATGTCTCAGCAGAGCTTTAAGCTCAAACCGACAACCACAACCGGTATGAATTTTCACTCCTTGTCACTCTGCTCTCAGCTCTTAACCCCAAGCTATTGTCTAGCTTTCAATTAATTAATGCAGAGTAGCCTTTTTCCAGGTTAACAAAAACAATCACTTCTTTGGAGCTCAACTGTTGGACCCTTCTCTTAATTTGTAACATATATTTCCCAGATCTAATCACTCACCGACACACAATTTTCTTCCATTTCACCTTAAAGCCCTCTTTGGACCTTTGCCTTTGGCTCCTTCACCTCTTTTCTCTCGTCTCAATTTTACCCTCCAAAAACACTCGAATTTACCAAAATGCCTGCTTTCTGGTTCTTCTTCCTTTCGATTTTCCTATGCCTCAGCTACGTCTCTACGGCGGCGGAGCCGGTGACCTGCTCAGGGATAGTGCCAATGAAGTACCGTTACGATAAGATTTCGATAGCGGATTTCGGGGGCGTCGGTGACGGCGTCACGGTGAACACCAAGGCGTTTCGGGCGGCGATATATCGGATTCAGCATTTGCACAGGAGAGGAGGCACGCTTCTTTACATACCTCCTGGGGTGTACTTAACGGACAGCTTCAATCTCACTAGCCACATGACTCTCTACTTGGCTAGAGGTGCTGTTATCAAAGCCACACAGGTACTATTTAGAAGCTAATTAGTATGCTAGCTTATAGTTAATTTGAGGGTCTAAATTAGGGTTTCTAATCTCTATTTGTGTTGTGTTGTGTTGTGTTTGTTTATCTATTACTTGGCTTTGTTTTTGGATTGGCAAGAATGGATATGTGGATGTTAGGCATTATGGTGGATCCAGGCTTGAAAGCAAAAATAAAATAGATGGTGGGTCTATAACAGAGCATGGTAGCATGTGCATAACATTTATAAAATAACTGGACAGCTAGATATGTTGCCACTGGTTTTGTCCTCTTCAACACGTACTGCCCCAATTAATAAATTAGTGGATTGTTGTTCCCACAAGGATGATAGGAATGGCTCGGATACATTTTATTCTTTTTAATTATGGGCAAAGGTGGATTTGCAACTATTGTATACTAAAATGAACTATTTTCGAAGATCAATTGTTATTTATGTATCTGTAAAACATAATTATTTATGTATCAGGCTGTAAGCAAAGTCCAAGATCAATTGTTAAAGTACTCAAGATATTTGTGTGTAAACAGCCAAATTTTCCAACATTATTGCATGATTTTGTGCTTAATTCAGGAAACTGGTGTGACCGTAATCGCCAGGGCTGTGTACCATGCCGGATGGTTCCATACTATTCTGTACTTGGAGCTAACTGGCCTAATCACATTGTTAATTTATCAAGAGCGATGGTCCTTGTGTTAGTTTACAACATAATATATGTTGTGCTAGACTAAATATGGACTGATTTCAACTTTCATGGTGAAAGCTATTCCACATAAATACCAATTTCTATTGATGTGTGTGATTTTGTTTGAATCTCTACATTCTGTTAGGTAAAGCATCTCTTAAAAATGCATTATTTTCAAACTATTTGATCATGAATTTTTGCACGCTTCCAGATGTTAGACTATATGTTATTGTTGTAAGCACTAGGATATCCTTATGTGAATATGTTGGGAGTTCTTTTTTTTGGGTTTCCTTTACTATATTGATGTTTTGAAAACTTGATTGCTGATTTATTTGTTGACCGCTTGTTTCATTTGCTTGCCTGCTCTTTCTAATCTCTTAATTGGTTGAGCAGGACACTAAGATTTGGCCTTTAATTGCTGACCTTTGTTTCATTTGCTTGTCTGCTCTTTCTAATCTCTTCATTGATTGATCAGGACACTAAGAATTGGCGTTTAATTGCTCCTTTGCCGTCTTATGGAAGGGGGAGAGAACGCCCTGGAGGGAGATATGTGAGCTTCATCCATGGCGATGGAGTTCATGATGTGGTTATCACTGGTAGGTCTCAATCAGACTTCTTTGTGTATCTTTTTGGGGGCTAGCTAAATCTTATTTAACAAAATGCTTCTTTTCAGGTGAGAATGGGACAATTGATGGCCAAGGAGATGTGTGGTGGAACATGTGGAGGCAAAGAACTCTTCAATTCACCAGACCAAATCTCATTGAGTTCATCAACTCTAAAAACATTATCATTTCCAATGTGATTTTCCAGAACTCTCCATTTTGGAATATTCACCCTGTTTATTCCAGGTAACAACCAAACATGGACTTAGTTCTGTGACTTTACATCTAAACCTGGGTTTATCATGTATCTGTTTGGTTTAGCTTGGAGACTTTGACAGCTGAGAGCTCCACATTATAGATGGATAGGGACACTAGTTAGTTAGGTGGTAGAAAAGTGGAATAACCTGTTCAACAAGGGTAAATACTGTCTAAATATAATTAGCTTGGAGATTCTGTATGCACGGAAGTTCAATTACTTGATGAATTTGCATCCAGATGATAAGCTAATGTTAGGCTCGAATGGTACGATCCATCCGTCACCCCAGAAATTAATCAAATGAGCAGCTAAATTATTTGACCTACTAAACTACCCTTCATAATGTAATACCCTAATCTATCTTCTGCAAAGAGTATAGGGTAATTGATCTGATACCTACTTCCTTCTTTGCAGTAACATTGTTGTCCGGTATGTCACAATATTGGCTCCAGCTGACTCTCCCAACACCGATGGAATTGATCCAGGTACATGCCTGTTTTCTAAATAAACTCACATATTGTTCATTGAAGAAAACACTAGTGTTGCTACATGCTACGATTAAATACATCAGAAGTCACTTAGATTTGAGGATAGATTAGAGGAGCATGAAACATTGGAGATGCAATTTCATCTCGTATAAGGAAGTATTCTAGATACATAGCATGTGTATATTCAAAAGCGAGGTCTTTAACAAGAAATATCATGAGAGGAACGGAAGGAACGGGACATGGTCTGTCAACCCTTGAGCACCTTGTGCTGTTTGCTTATGATTTTTGCATTTAGCTATAGAAAAGTAGACTCGGTGCTGAGACATCGTCAGTTTGCAAGTCTTAAGTCAGACCCAGAAGAATCTGCGCCCCTTATGTCAGGACTGGCTGTAGAATAGTTATGATAATCACAGTTCTTTATTTGCCTCTTCCAAAGGGAAGTTTATAAGTTATAACATGTATTTTGTATATCCCATGTACAGATTCAAGCTCTAATGTCTGCATAGAGGATTCGTACATATCTACTGGAGATGATCTTGTGGCTGTAAAGAGTGGATGGGATGAGTATGGGATTGCTTATGGTCGCCCTAGTTCCGACATTACCATCCGTCGGATCAGAGGATCATCCCCATTTTCTGGAATTGCAATAGGAAGTGAAACCTCTGGTGGAGTGGAGAATGTATTTGCCGAACACATAAACCTTTACAACGTGGGAGTTGGTATCCATATAAAAACAAACATCGGTAGGGGAGGCTTCATAAGAAACATAACAGTTTCAAATGTGTTCATGGAAAAGGCACGGAAGGGTATAAAGATTGCAGGAGATGTTGGAGACCACCCTGATGACAAATTCAATCCAAATGCACTCCCAGTGGTAAAGGGCATCACATTAACAGACATCTGGGGTATACAAGTTCTGCAGGCAGGTCTCATACAAGGCCTCAAGAACTCCCCTTTCACCGGAATCTGTCTTTCCAACATCAACCTCCATGGCATGACCGCAACAACAAGAACACCTCCATGGAAGTGCTCAGATGTCAGCGGGGCTGCTCATCTGGTGAGCCCCATCCAATGCTCGGAGTTGACCAGTGCCCAACACGCAACTTCATGCTCCAACTACTAAAACAAAGTCTGCATAACTCTTCTATATCCTCCTCGAAACTTTTTTTTTTTTTTTTATTTGTCAATCACACGGTGTCCTCAAAGGCTTCCTAGGCCCAGAGACTAATCCGTGCTCGGGAGATCTTGTCAGAACGCTTCCTCCCCCCTGGCCACCAAGAATATATTGGGATTTAACTCCAATAAGCGTCGGCGGGATTCGAACCCGGGTGTGGGGGTTCCACACCTGGAGGCTCTTACCAACTCGACCACCTGTGGTGGTTATCCTCCTCGAAACTTAAGAAGAATCTGAGTTTTTATCTTTCCTTCTGTAATGCAAAATGTAATTTAATGGTCTAGTGTCATACTAGGCCTGGCAACGTGCGGATACGGTGCGGGTTCTTAACGGGCCTACCCGGTAAAAACCCGTTAAGTTAACGGGTTTCGCGGGCTAGACCCGGCGGGTTTGTGGGTTTTCCGTTGGAACCCGTCAACAAATTTTTTTTTTTTTTTTTTTTAAGCAATTAGGACTTATGTGTATAAATTTTTTTTTCTCAAATCCGTTAAGACTTATGTAATTTTTGATTCATTTTTTGATCAACTGTTAGAGAAATATATTCAGATCAATTAATATATACATATGTTGGTTGAGCCAAGCTAGTAGATATAATTAAATATTTCAATTGCAGAAATTGATTTTGGAATAAGTGATGAAATAGCATCAATGATAATAGTAGCTGCAAAGATTGAAATAGGTTCGAAATACATATTTAATGTACTAAATAAAATACATTTTTAATGTATTAAATAAAATACGTCTAAGTCATCTTAATTGCGGTTTTCTCCTTCTCCAGATCTATCTTGCAATGTCAAATCAAATACGTCTTCAGTAAGATCCTCCAATTCAGCACGCTCTTTTTCTAAAATATAAACAAACAAAAAAGAAAAATATTAGAATAACATAAAGATTGATAAAGTGAGAATAGAACCAAGTTGTTTTGAGCTTACCTTTGTTATCAAAAATCCAATCTCGAGTACAAAGCAACGTGGCAGGCAGAAACATAAGCAAGACATAGAAAATCATTAGAAAGTATGAACTAGAAGTAGAGGTAGAAGTAAAAAAATTACTGGCTTTTCTAACCCAGTGCGCATCAAAGTAACATTGATGATTTAACAAACAGTGGCGGAGGGAGAAACGTTTTTGTATGGGGGCCAAAAAAATGAGTTCCACACTTGGAGAGTTCCAGACAAAAAGAAAAGAGGATAAAATCATAAAAATACCACTGCAATTTTAAAGAATCAAATTATACCATTATAGAACATCATAGATTCATAATCTAAATTATCTAATAATCCTACCAGAGTAGCAGTAGAACAAATGAATAGATTCCCAAATCATGAATTCAATAATCAATACACAGCTTTCTCAATTGGAAATATACGAGAACATAGGAGAATAGATGACCTGAATATGGTCTCTGCCCAATGCAGAGCACCATTTAACAAGCACCCTGGCCCTAGCAAGCGAAAGTAACTAGGACCCTCCTCCATGAACCCGATTTTAAACTAAAGACCTGAACCATAACCAAATCCAGAAAACTTCATAGTGAGATCATAACCAACTCCGCAAAGCTTCGAAGTAGGTTTTGGCAACAAATTGGATTGTCCAGTTCAAGGGTTCCATAACAGCATGTCTTTCTCGTCAATTTCTACACAAATCAGCCCATTGCAAGAACCCACAAAAACAACCATATTCAAATTCCATCTCTGTCAACTGGCATGGGTGTTCAATTAACTAAACATGCAGCAACAACACTCAGATTTCAGAACAAAAACCCAGAAATCTATCACAACAAAAACTCCATCATTCAATCAGTCATAATCAATAAAAATGGGCGTGACATACAATCTGGAGCGTAATATATAGGTTATGGATTTGTCGATTTGCATTAACATCAAGCCTATCTCAAGTAGCATAAACATAAACAGAAGCATATTATTTATCAAACTGTGCCTATCTTACAAGCATAATAAGAATCTACATCTCTCACGGATGCATCATTATTTACAGCAACAGAAGTCTCGTAAGATTACAAATCAAAGCAAATGCAAACCGAAAACAGATAGATCATTATAGAAATGTAGCAGATCTATGACTGATTCAAAATTCAAAACTCAAAAGCGGTTCAAGAACTTGCGGAAGCCCCTGAACAAACCACCCCTGTGCTCGTGCTCGTGTTTATGCTCCCTGTGGTTCTCCTCTACCTCATTTTCTTGGTCCAAGTCGTGATCGTGGTGGTGGTGGCGGCGATGGTGGCGGTGAGGCCTCTCGGATTCCATGTCATCCTCGTGTTTGTAAGGGAATCTAGGTCCGCCGTGGCGGAAGTTGAACCACCTGGCCGGGATCTGGCGCGCTCCGCCGCGGAACGGACGATCGAACTTCATCTCGTCGCCGGAGGACAAGATCATGTCGTCGCCGTAGGGAGTGTCCTTCTCGCGCTCGCTGCCGTGGAAGTGCGGGGTCCACCGCTTGGGCTGGCGGCGACCGTGGCCGCAGCGGTGACCCGGACGGAGAGACAACGGGAACGGACGGCGGGGGAAGTGGCGGCCGACGGGGCGGAAGCTGATGATGGTCAACGGAACGGCCTCGGATTTCGACGCATCGGCGGTGTTCTCCTCGTTCGATTCGATGGTGGCGAACTCGGCTTCCGGAAGCTTCTTCTCCTCCTCGGCGACGGGGACGGTCTCGGTCTCCTCCAATTCCACAACGGGTCCGGATTCGGACCCGGGTCTCTCGCTCGGTAAACGTAGAGTGTTGGTGGTAGCCTTAAACGGTTCGGCATCGGCTACCGGGATCTTGTTGTCTGTTGCATCATCACGGCCGTTGGGGATATCGGACGGCGCGCGGGCATGGGAAAAGGCGAAGAGGAGGAAGAGGGCGGCGGCGGTGAAGATGAGCTTGGCCATTTTCGATTTGAGGATTGGTGGTAGTGGTTGGGGTGGTTATATATATATATCTGGAGTGGTGAGGGGAGAGAAAATATAGGAAAAGGGTGTAATTTCGGGCAGGGGGGTTAGGGGTTTGACTTGTGTGTAGGGGAGCGGGAAGGAGTAAAATGCGGGCAACGGGCAAGGGGGTTCACCGCCCACGTTATTGGAGATTCGGGGAGAAGAAGGGCGTCCCGTTATTTTTGGGGGCTTCTTCTGTGTGGCGTTTTGGGTTCACACTTGGACCTACGTTGCGTGGACCGTAAGGTTATTCCCATTATTTAAAAAGTCTAAATTGCCCGCTGGGAATGGATTATATCTAGCTTTGTTGGCAATTTTGTGGTATGTGGTCCTATTCATAACATACACGAGTCCATATTTTGGTTGAGAATACCATTCGGTCCCTTATCTTTAATGGCTTCAGGGTTGAAAATACCATTCACTCTAGAGTGTCTGGTGATTCCTCGTTTAAAAGGGTGTTGTTGACTCTAATCCTTTGTCTTGTGATTTTGATAAATGTTTTATTTTGATTTTTTTTAAAGCTTAATCCTTTTTTGTCTAATGAGATTTGATGTATTGTCACTCTTGTTATATTTTGTGTCGTTTATTTAACAGTGCATGAATCATAATGTATTTCGTTTAACATTATAAACACGATTATATCTATAAAAATATCATGACAAAATAACAACACCTGTAAAAAGAAATGAGAAATATTGTTCTTTTTGGAACAAATTCATGCATTAATGGGAAAATTATTTGTCGACTGTCAAGTACAAAATTCGTATGGAATTTGATTACTACAAACTAATTTTTTTTGAAATGGTCTACAAACTAATTAAGAAAGGGCAGTTTTGTAAACCTGGGTGCAGGGTGTGGAGAGAGACAGGCGCAAATGACATCACTTAGGACGTGTGCGTGTGTTTTTTTTTGTTTTTTTTTTTTGTCTCATGTGGGAAAACGAGCTGTGTTGACCAATGATGTCTGGAAGAATGGCTTTCGGAACAGAATAGTCAGAGACACATGATCTCCGTTATTGCCACGTGGCGAAATCGTGTAGTATTTGTACTCGTTATTTGGTATAGCCTAGCTGCAGATGGCTACGTTCCTTATTACGTTTTCATCTCTCTCTCACTCCCATATTTCAATTTTTAAGTGTTGTTTTTATCCTTCTGTGGCAGCCACATGAGTCCCATGAGCTAGCCTATCCCCTCACGAGTGGTAAGAAAAATGTGAGTAATAAAATACCCCAGAAAGAAACCCCCTTGAATAATTCAGTCGTTGGTGAGGGGTTGCTATTAACATATTTTAAAAGTCAATCTTTAAACATGTTTTTTTATTCGTTTATTTATTAATTGTAGCTGCAATTGTATCTAAAATTTTCAATTCGGAGGTTTTTTTAATTTTTTATTTTTATAGTGAAATTAATAATCTCATTGAGAACCAACCATGTAAATTTAATAGAAACTCATTCTCAAATAGTTAAACATTACAACTAAAACCACTACTATCAATTTTAATGAAAAATACAAATTAAAGCATAATAGATAGCATCTTTAAAATGATACTAAAGATTAAAAAGGCCAAAGAAATCCTAACTAATAAAGGCAAAAGACAAAAAAAGAAAAAGGAATGAAACCTAAAGCATTGTATTAGCTCCTCGATTCACTTCGAAGGAGGGAAGAAGATTGCATCAGAAGTTCTCTTTGATCGATAAAATCTCTCAGTGTCTGAATCCACGTTGAAGGACGCCTCAAGTACCTGAGGAGATAACATCTTCCAAGCACCAATACTTCCAGCCAAATGAGTGAATATTGGATTAGCAGTGGTGATGATGGAGAACCATTCCAAGCCTTTTGGATCAGCAATCTTTGAAACAAGAAAGAATCGAGGAACGACGAACAAGTTACCAGCTGTAACGGTTGTTTCCAATATCCTCTTCCTATTGACACCAACAACTTGGACACGACCACTGCCCCTAACAATATAAGTCACCTGCAATGCAGAGTCACAAGAAAACCCAGGGGAGCACATAGCATTTCTGTCCAACCTAACAAGATCAGCACTGAGCCCAACCTCACTAACCAAAGGAAGGTTCTTAGTATTCAAAACAACAACTCTTCCTCCCCCCTTAATATCAACATCAAGAGGAGCCTCTTCGCAATTCAAAGTCATCTCATCTCTATGTTCCTTGTTTGGCTCAGGCAAACTAGCTCCCCCCAACTTAACAATGCCCTTGCCAGTTTGCTTGCCAACAAGAGTCTTCACAACACTCTCCTCCAAATCTCATGCTCGGCTAACAAACTCAGTTGAGAAGTCAGTGAAAATGCCATTAGAACCATTTAGATAGAAATAAGTGAACTCCCCCCTTCTGTGAGTTGTTTTGGTATCACCTAAGAAAAGAACCACAAACTCAGTGTCCTCCTTGTTGTACCACCAAGTGATAACTCCAAAAGGGAGGGCAATGGCATTGCCCTTCTTCACTAGAAGGACCTTTTCTTCCTTCTCGAGCAGAACAATTCCAACTACTCCATTACCCTGAAGGACATAAGCAACTCTGGTAGAGTCAGAGTAATTGGGGAGAGCAAAGCCGCCATTTTCTATAGAGAGCTTGACAGCTCCAATGTCTCCTTCACAGAGCATGGGAACCTCCGATCAGGACCAGGCAAAGTTGGAACCACCATCTCCTCCATAAACCTTATTAGCTAACCTTGGTGTAAGATCAATCTCCATATTTTTCTAACCCAGAAAGCAAACTATCCAAAACAAGAGCAAATTAATGATACTAAATATCAAGAACAATTACCCTGAAGGACATAAGCAACTCTTGGCAGAGTCAGAGTAATTGGGGAGAGCAAAGCCGTCCTTTTCTAGAGAGAGCTTGGCAGCTCCAATGTCTCCTTCACGAAGTATGGGAAGCTCCAATGAGGACCAGGCAAAGTAGGAACCACCATCTCCTCCATAAACCTTATTAGCTAACCTTGGTGTAAGATCAATCTCCATATTTTCTCTAACCCATAAAGCAAACTATCCAAAACGAGAACAAATTAATGATACTAAATATCAAGAACAATTACCCTGAAGGACATAAGCAACTATTGGCAGAGTCATAGTAATTGGGGAGAGCAAAGCCGTCCTTTTCTAGAGAGAGCTTGGCAGCTCCAATGTCTCCTTCACGGAGTATGGGAAGCTCCGATGAGGACCAGGCAAAGTAGGAACCACCATCTCCTCCATAAACCTTCTTAGCTAACCTTGGTGTAAGATCAATCTCCATATTTTCTCTAACCCAGAAAGAAAACTATCCAAAACAAGAGCATATTAATGATACTAAATATCAAGAACAATGTGTGTGAGCTATGTTAAGTGCAAATGATTAGGGGTGTATATATAGCAAAATTATAGGAGTATGTCATCTTCTACAAGGAGAAAGATTCAATATTTGATTACAGTAGGGATTAATCTGGATTATCCTAAATGCGAACTAAAATCATTATTGGGTAGTATCCTGATTCAACTGGGAAAGAAATCCCAGATGTGAAATATGGGCTGGGCTGGAAATCTAATAAAGCCGCGAGACCATCTTAGGCCCAAACATGTCGGGGCATGCACGGTCCCATTCTTGTAGTGTGCTGATTGCCTGATTTCATAAGTACTCTTTACTTAATTGTCAAGGGTACGTCTCGAACTATTTAGAAGCTAATGCACCCTTGCCTAAGCCCAGTTGATAAATTTGGGCTAGTCTTGCACATCTCTTGGGCTTCTGCTTCTCTTGGCCCATATTGAGGGAAAATCATTCTATTTTACTTAGAGGTGGTTTACTATGGAGCATCGGGGATAATAGAATGAGTCCCTCAATAGTACAAGAATGGATCAAATTTTGATTTTTTTTTTCATTTTTTTTTTCTCATTTGGGTAGTGACTCCCTCTCGTGGAACAAATTGTCATCACCCTGCCCACTATGCAAGTTTTAATCAACAATACCCCCCTTCGCATCTCACAAGCAATTGTGAGCACCCGCATTTAAACGACCCTGCAAAACCCCTCCGGGTGACTGGGTGAGATTCGACAAAGGAAATAGTTCGTGATAGAGTTTTGTTTGATGGTAGAATAATATATATCATTAAAATATTTTTAAAATCACCGACTATGTACATGAAATTATACGAGAATATTCGAAATTAATCATATCTGAGCTCATTCCCAACTTTAACTTTTTTTTTTAGAATACCCAACTTTAATGGTACGTTTGGATGAGAAAATTATAAAATCCGTAGGAATTTATAAATGATGGAATCTTTAACTCTTTCAATCTAAAATTCCATTAATTGCAATTTCTATTGTTTGGTTGCATCTATTTAGGATTTGAAATGTGTATTAAATTAAGAAAGTTTAAAATAAATAAAAATAGAAAATAGAAAAAAGTCTTGTTTTGGAAATAAAAATTGAATACTACAAAGGAATTCGTAAATGACACCTATTTTGTTGGAAATTGAAGTGAGGAATTTAAATAACGAATTCCTTCATTTTTTTCCACAGGGAAATTTAAAATTTCCAATCTGATAATGCCAAACGAGGGAATTGGCTTTTAGAAATTATGAAATCCTCACTTTCAATTAAATTTCATCACTTTTTCCCTCATCCAAACACACTCTAACTTTGTTCATTTGTTATTCTCTTATTTCTTTTATATAGTATATAGTTTAATACTAATATTTTGGGTGCCAAAGTTTGAACAAACAACGAGATTCCACTTTTGGATTTTCTGAACCCCAACGGCCCAATACCAGATCCCCAAGCTAGCTGGATAGCTCCCTTTCGATGATTCCCAAGGAATGTCACTGCCAATCATAACAAGAAAAAACGACCTCTCCCACACTGCGCCACGCCATATTCTCCAAACCCCACATAACCATCTTCCCCATCCCCTCCCCAAGAAAACCATGCTTTCTAGAGCCTTGACCGTAACCAGAAAGAGCCCTAAGGATGGCGACTACGTCCGTGACCTCGGCTGCAGCAAATCGGGCTCCTTCAACGACTACGAGGACTGCATCGTCGGCTTCATGGAGGATCAGCCACTCGTCCACTGCGACCACGACAAGAAGTGCGTGGGATGTGTGGAGAGCCTGGCACACCTAACCCTAAGGGGTGTGCTTAGAGGCTCGGTGGGTGTGATCGGAGAGAGCCGGTTGGCGATGACGGAGAAGGTGGTGCTCTTGGGAGGGAGGGTGTGTGCGGTGAAGAGGTTTAGGCAGGTCAGGGTTGGGAGGCGCGAGTTTGGGAAGAGAATACAGAGGTTGGCTGAGGTGAGTCGGAAGTGTGAGTTTCTGGTTCCTGTCACTGCTTACTTGTTTGCTAAGAGGATCAAGTTTGTGCTCTCGGATTATCGTCCCATGGGAAGCCTCGCTGACTTGCTTGCCGGTTAGTTTACTAGCTTGTTTCTTACATATCTATGGTCGTGATTCTCTACTCCTAAACTTAAAAATCGGTTTTATATCCCTAAATAATAAATCATGCAGGTAATAATCTAAAAATAATTATTAGTGTTATTCTAGTGGTTGGTTAGAAATCCTTAATCCGAGATATATAGTCATGCACTAATGCACCGATATTATTTGGTTAATTCTATCAGAAGTTATTGTTACTTAAATTCAAGTTATATATGATTTATTCATGTAGCTATGATAAATAAATGCACAAATACTAACTTTTGATGATCGATCAGTATGAAATACATGCCGAGTTCTTTTGTATGATTTATTTACTTTCACTGCAACCTATTCTTAGTTTCTAATTCCACAGAACATATGTCCATAATATTGAAGCTACTTACAAACAAAAGAAATGCATGTCACGAACAATAAGTTCGACTTGATCTTGTTCTCTCATATCTGATCGATTTCTTTTGGTTCCACCGTAATCAAGGTGCGAGGGATCATGGTCACACGGCACTGGTTTGGAACCAAAGGCTGTCCATAATTTTCCATATTTCTAGAGCAATATCATTTATCCATACACAATATCCTCCATACCAAAAGAACATGATGATGCACATCCACGGCAGCATCAAGGCCTCAAACGTATTAGTGAACATCGACTTCTCAGCCTGCTTATCCGATTACGGGTTCACCCAATTGGCGGAGCAAGTTGAGATTCCGGAAACATGGCAGGTGATGAAGTCACCTTTCTGGCTGGTGGAAGAGACCAATTACTCTGACGAGTTGAACCAGAAGGCTGACATTTACAACTTTGGGGTGATACTGCTGGACGTTTTAGCAGGTCCCAGGGGTTTGAGTCTGATGAAAAAGGGGACAAAGGAGAAGAAGGAAGCCATGAAATTTTGTGGGTTGGACTTGGTTGAGTTTGGTATGAAGGATGCGAAAGAGAGGAGGCAAGTAGTAAAGGTCTTCGACATTGCCGTGGCATGTACGAATGCCAAACGGGAGACTAGGCCTACAATAGAAGAGATTTATAATGATATCGTGGGGATAATGTAATTAAGTTAATATGGGTAAAGGGTTAGGTTTGGTGTATTAAGGGTTTATATATAGTGTGTGCTCGTACAAGAGATATATAGGTTTGTTTACCCCGCCCCAAAAAAAACAAACAAAACAAAAAAGTACCGAAAGAAAAAAGGCTCCCCAGCCTTTTTGGGAGTTTCCTAGAGGAACAAATTCAAGCGTTTGAATTTGTACTTGCCGGTTCAGCTTGGAGTGTCGATTGATTTACCATGTCAATTGGCAAAACTTATGTATCTTTTGTTTTAATCAATGATATTATTATCGTTACTCAATAACAATATTGTAATTCAGAAATAAGCATTCAAAGATTGGAGTTCATGTACGAATCTTTTTTATCAAACAAATTTTTATTGATATGTAATAAGTGTATATTAATTTTTCCGAGTATATATGTTAGAACTATGACAAATAGAAAGTAGAGAATTAATGTATGGACATAGAGGAAGAATGAAACTAGAGATCGAAGAATAGTTTACATGATGAATAAGTGTAGTTTAGTTTAGGCTCTATGTCTCCTCTTATATTATGCAGTTTTATTAATCAATGCTTAAGGATAGCCGCACCGACTCTCTTAAAAAATAAATAAATAAGTGTTTACATATTCAATCAATTAATTGCTACTTAATTACATAATTGGTGACAACAGACAAATGAAGAATGCATGGGCTTGGAGAATCAAAATCATTACCCCTAGCTAGATTGTCTTCTATACTTCCTATATTCCAATAGTAAGAACCTCAAACAAATTTATAGCCCAATGTTTCATCTTTCATAATTTGAAAAAAAAAAGAAAAAAAAAGAAAGAAGGAAGGCTTGGAGCCTGTTTGAGCCCAAAAGTAATTTTGGCAATATCCTTTAGTGGATCTAGCACAGCGGGCCGATACCAGCGGCCCAAAAATAAGCCTACTAGGGTTTGGGTTACAGCTTCACCCATTCCGGAATCCATGAGGAAAACGAAACCTTATTGGAGTCAGGTAGCAGAGATTGACTAGGAAACTTCAATCAATAATCCTTCTACAACAAGGAGCTGTCGAAACCCTAGGTATATATACCAGGTTTCAAGGACGAATTAAAGACCTCTCTCATATCAATCAATCCTAGCGATTACAAAGCCTCCCCGGAGCAAACCTTCAATCTTGTTGAAACCCGGTGACCGTGCGCCAGTCCTAGTCTCTCCAAGAGCCGACTGTCAGCATCACCAAACCAACCGGCGACCGTACTTCCAGTCCCAGTACTCTCCCCAGGAGCCGACTGCGAGCGCAACCGCCACTGTTACTACCAGCGAAGCAAGGGTAACGCCCTCGCAACCCAGCGAAGCTAAAGTCACGCTTTAGCGCAACCCGTGCTTTCTCCAAACTTCCCAGTGATTGCTCTGCTTAGTCTGCAATACTAAGTATCGATTCGGTGACGCGAAGAGATCACATCCAAAGTCCTTATCCGTAAGGCAAAAGTCCTTTTCCGAAAGGCTAGAGAAGAACCCTGTGACGAGGTTGGTGCTCTCCTCGTCCACAACGCTTGAAGAAGAAGTCAGGTCAAGGGACTACCCCAACGACTGCACCCCGCGGTGCTGGCACGTCTGCGCAATCACTCGCTCAAAAGAGACAGTTTGCAAGCCAACTGGTTTTGGAGCCAAACATTTTGGCACGCCCAGTGGGACCACTTTAGTGTCTCTTCGTGAACATTAGCCATTGGGAAGTTAAGCGAAAACCCTTACCAAAAGGTTTACGCCAACTGCCCAAAGCATAAGACCTCCAGTTACAAACCACATCCTCGCGCGGATTGTCGTGGTCTTTCAGAACAACAAGTGACTCAAAGATTCGCTCTTCATTCCCATTTAACTGACATGTCGACTGAACAAGGAGGGAATCGCCCGACCACTGCTGAGGGTCAAACTGTCACCAACAACCAGGCCAACGAGCCGGCTGACACTGTCGCTGCCTCCAACACAGCGACAAGTAGAGAAAGATAGGCTTTCGTTCCAAAGCCTATCCCAGAGGGAGCCTCCTCCGAGGTCGTATTCGCGATTATCCTGGAAAACATTGAAAACCATAGCAAGAAAATAGCTGCTGATCTTGTAAAGGATAACGCAAGGGCCGACCAGCGTATTTCCCGACAAGCGGAGGAGACTAAGAAGCAAATCTCACAGACTGAGAATGCTTTGATGGCTCACGCTTCAGGTATAGCAGAAGAGCAAAACCAGCGCCAGAAAGGGATAATGGAGGCTATTGCGAACCATACGAAGCAGACAATGGCTGATATGGCTGGTCTCCGTAAAGATGGAGAGACCCTCGCAACCGAGGTTGCCATGCAAAGGGCCGAGTTGAACCAGGCTAAGGAGGTATTTAACCAGACTTTGGGCGATCCCAATGCTATACTTGGTTCTCTTGGCCAACCATCCGGTTCGGGCAAATACGTCCCACCGAATCAGCGGGAGAGGGTTAGCAGCAATACAGCTATACCTTCCGCAACTGTTGCTGCCACGCCGTCGAAAAACAAAGAACAAGCGCTTGTTATCGGCGGTAGCAAAGAGAAGGGTACTGCCTCAGGTGGGCAGACTACCAGGCAGAAGCACCAGGCCTCAAAGGGCGCTGGAACCTCGTCCGATTCTACGTTCGTTCAATACGACAGCGACGGGGCAGAGAACGTATATCAAGAGTTGCCAGGAAGCTACTACGGGATTGACCAGGCTGGCAACCCGGTTAGGATAACAGCTCTGGCAAAGGAGATGCCCATGCCGGCCGTGACTCAACAGCAGCCGGTTACAACTCGTGTTGTACAGGTAGGAGAAAGAGCAACAACAAATACCATCCAAGCCATACCATTGCAGGCTGCTGCTACTCGCCAGAATGTGGCGATGCCTCCTCCTCCTGGTCCTGAGTACGTGAGACGTGATGAGGTGGAGGAGATAATCCGGCTGGCCAATCCTAGGGCCCAGATGGATGGGGTCTATGAGGGACCTTTCCCACCGCACATAATGCTCGCGCCTTTCCCCAGGGGTTATAAAAACATCATATTTGCTACTTTTTCAGGGGAGGACACCGAGAATGCGGCAACTCATCTGGCCAGGTTCAGGGTACAATGCGGCCAGTACCAGAATGATGACATCCTCAAGTGCAGGATCTTTGGCACTTCTCTATCAGGGGCTGCCTTTAGGTGGTTCTCCAAACTACGACCAGGAACTGTGGCAGATTGGCCTGCAATGGAAAAGCTCTTCCGAGAGACTTTTGGGGCCACAGAACCCGAGGTAGACTTGGCTTCTCTCACCCAGATGGCCCAACAGCCCACGGAGTCCGCTGTGGCCTACCTTCAGCGCTTCCAGATTCAGAAGGCCAAACTGAATGTGATCCTGCCGGAGAAAGAGTTGATCAAGTTGGCAATCAAAGGCTTAGAGCCGCGCCAGCGAAAGAAGCAGCATGGAAGCATGATTCAGTCAATGGGAGAGCTCATCACAGAGGTGGGAAGCTTCGAACATCTCCTCAGAGAAACTGATGCCAGGAAAAATGCGTCCAGAGGGACATATGTACCAGGGAAAAATCGCACCATAGCGGCCCTGAGCTACCAGCCGGCTACGTATGATCCTTACTATCACTATCACAGTGAGGATTTGGTTCAGGAGGACGATGAAGAAGATAAGAGCGACATCGCCGCTTATGAACTGACAGGGAGAAAGAACCCAGCCTTGAAGCAACTGAAAATCTCCAAGGAACCTGTTAAGCTCAAATCGATGGCCTTCACTAAACCTGAGTTCGCGGCGTATACATATGATGCCAACAAGGCACACGAGATTCTAGATGAGATGATCGTCGCGAAGATGGTGAAGACCGACTTTGGACCTTTCCCTCGACCAGATCAGCTGAAAGGAAAGAAGTATTGTAAATTCCATAACTTGTGGAACCATAATACAGCTGACTGTGTGAAGCTCAAGGACCAGATTCAGGTATGGCTCAATAACGGTAGTCTTCAAGTGGAGGCTCCAGTAACTGCAGCAGCGCTTGTTGACCTAAACCCTTTTCCTGATACTGGGATCAACATAGTCGATGTGAACTGGACCAAGCAGAACCAGAGGAAACCAACCCTGGATTTGAACACACAGGGGCGAGAAGGAGAGCCTAACGAGGCCCCTGCCCAGAAGAAGGCTAAACCATTTGGTCAAGCCTCACCCGTAGTGTTATGCTCGCGATGCAAAGAAGAGTGTGGCATCCAAGTGTCGCACGAAGAGGTCGAGCAGACATTTCGTTTTGGCTCTCTCCCGCCCATCAAGTGGGCCTCGCCATCGCGAAACTATCAACCTTCCAGCCCGAGAGAAAGGGAGGAAATGGGGTCACCTACATCACCAAAGGACTCCAATCTGTTCAAGAAGCTGAGGGCAGCTACGGTTGATCAGCAGACAGAGGAGAAGGCTGTAAACAAGCACAAAGACATCCTGACCAAACCCTACATACCACCTGCTTCAACCGCTACCATCAAGGAAGGGAAGTGGTACACCAGGGAGAAGGGGAAGGCAGTGGAGATAAGTCCTTCCAAGAAGCGAAAACTGCAGCGCAGGTTTGGGGAAGCCAAGCGCGCGCTCGAGGCTTTAGACCAGGGTCTGATCAAACCTTCACAATTGGTCAAATCGCCTGAGCAGTATCAGAGGGAGATGGAAGCACTTGCTGCCAAGCCATTAGTGGCCCCTCGCAGTTTGCGAAAGCAAGCGAGCTCAGCAAAGGAGGCATCTGAGCCCAGTGTTTTTTGCAGAATTACCAAGGAGAGAACACTTCCGCCAGCCAGAAAGGAGAGCTCGCCGTCCAGGCGACCTCACGTCAGGCGCCGGTCGTTTCGCGAGGAACCAGAAGCCAAATCCTCAGTTTTCGAGAGACTGGGGGGCAAGGATAGGACTACCGACACTTTACAGTGGAGACCTAAGAAAGTCCAGAATGTAGTAGTTGCTCCCCTAGAGGCGGACGCTGCTAGGGAACCAAAGTCAGTTTCCCTTGAACAAGCTCCCGTGGTTCAGAAGCATGAGCAGTGTGAGGTAAAAGGCCTCACTGAGGAATCCTTAGTAGACAGGTTGGCTAAACAGTTCAACACGGCTATCCCTGTCAACGAACCCAAGCTCAACCTGGAGGACGACATAGGTGAATTAGATACGTCCTGCAATATGGTTTATGTGCTCCCAGCGCGGTATGCAATACCGGTCGCTGCTCAGGAATGCGTAGAAGCTGAGGAATGTAATACACAGCCCCTGCAGATCACGTCAGCGGTCACAACACCGGTAGAAGAGACTGTCTTTCTGGAAACAGAGGACGCCAACAGTAAAGAATTCTTCATGAGCTTCACTAGGCCAACGCCTGCTATGGTCCAGCACATGAGACCTTTATACATCACGGCAGAAGTTGGCGGTACCAAAGTTAGCAAGATCATGGTTGATACTGGAGCTGCTATTAATGTCATTACTACTAGGACCATGCACTTGCTTGGAATCAAGAAGGAGAAGATCCAGTCAACGTCTCTCACTCTCAAAAACTTCGCGGGGACTGTAACAAAGACCTTGGGATTACTTTTCTTGCGTATCAAGGTAGGTCCAGCAGAGGGAGTTTATGCTTTCTTTGTGACAGATTGCTATGCGGCCTACAGCGCTATCCTGGGAAGGGACTGGATTCACCGGAGCTACTGTGTTCCGTCAACCCTCCATTAGGAACTTATTATGTGAAACAGGGAGACCGATAAAGCTGAGGTGATCAAAGCGGATCCTCGTCCATTCCCAGTTTCCGCAAACTATGTAGATGCCAGGTACTATTTGGAGCCTATCGCTCCATTGCAAGTCAGTGGCCTCGATAACAAAGGCCGCCCTACAGGGGTGACGACCTCTGAACTGGCACAGTGGGGGCTTACGCTCGCAAAAGAAGGCTTGGAAAGGCCTGGCCACGCTGTGCCTAAACCCTTAAACGATTAATGGATTACGAGATTCCAGAGGAAGGGATAGAGGCCCTCCACTCGCTGTACGAAAGATTATCATCATATCTAGTGGAAAAAGAGGCCTATGAGCGAATCGCGATTTTGGAAATTGTTGAAGAAGAACTCTCTGATCAGGAACAAGAGGATGAGGTGGAAATTCAGCTCGCTCCGGCAGCGTTGGACGACACGCCTCCCAAAGTCAAAGACCCTACCGAGAAAGTCAATCTCGGGACAGCAGATGAGCCTATGGAAGTGGCTATCAGCGCTTACCTAGAGCCTAGCGAGAAACAGAGGCTTATCGACTTATTGCTAGAATTCAAAGACTGCTTTGCGGAAAAGTACGAGGATATGCCCGGCCTGTCACCGGACTTGGTTTGCCACCAGCTACCAACACTCCCTGACAAGAGGCCTGTGAAACAAGAACCGCGAAGAATGAATTCAGAAACTCAAATCCTCGTCAAAGAGGAGGTTGAAAAAATGCATAAATCAGGCATTATCAGGGTGGCCAAATACAATCAATGGCTATCTAACATAGTGCCTGTCCGCAAGAAGAATGGCAAGATGAGGGTCTGCGTAGACTATAGAGACCTTAATACTGCTACACCTAAGGATGTCTACCCCATGCCGGTCGCGGATATGTTGGTAGACGCCGTTGCGCGACATGAATTATTGTCCTTCATGGACGGCACTGGAGGATATCACCAGATTCCGGTCGCAGAAGAGGACAGACACAAAACCGCGTTCCGTTGCCCTGGGTTCGCGGGCGTTTTTGAATATGTGGTTATGCCTTTTGGACTAAAGAACGCTGGAGCGACTTATCAAAGAGCCATGAACCTAATCTTCCATGACATCCTTGGAAAGATTTTGGAGGTTTACATTGATGACGTGGTTGTCAAATCTCAGAAAAGAGGGGATCACATCACAGATCTCAGGAAAGTATTCGAGCGCATGCGACAGCACAAGCTTAAAATGAATCCCGCTAAGTGCGTTTTTGGGGTTCAAGCAGGAGACTTTCTGGGGTTCATTGTCCATCAGAGGGGAATTGAGGTCCCTGAAGACAAAGCGAGCGCAGTCATCAACTTTTTGAGACGCTTTATCTCTAACTCTGCAGGTAAGATCCAGCCTTTCTCTCCTCTGCTGAAGCTACAGGGCCAGAGCGAGTTCGTCTGGGAGCATAAACACCAAGAGGCTTTTAATCAAATCAAGGCCTACCTGACGAGCCCACCAGTGCTCGTTCCTCCTAGGGTTGGATCCCCATTAAAACTATATATTTCAGCAGCTGAGGCCTCCATTGGCAGCCTGCTCGCCCAAGACGATGAGGACGGTGTCGAACATGCCATATTCTATCTTAGCAGGACACTCACAGACTGCGAGACAAGATACACTCCGATGGAAAAGCTGTGTCTCACATTGTACTTCTCAGCATGCAAGCTGCGCCACTACATGTTATCCTTTACCACTTGCATCATCGCTCAGACTGACTTGGTCAAGTACATGCTGTCGCGGCCTATTCTAAGAGGCTGCATTGGCAAATGGGTATTGGCTTTATCTGAATTCTCGCTACAATACGTGCCACAAAAGGCAGTAAAGGGACAGGCTATCGCAGACTTCCTAGCACACCACCCTACCTTGGACATCCCCATAGTGAAGGAGTTGGAGATAGCAGCTGTGACCATAACTCGACCAGATTTAGCGCGCATCCCAGAATACGCTGTTCGGTATCAAGCCACAGTCTCCTTGCAGCCCTGGATACTATACTTTGATGGTTCAAGAACGGAAACGTTAGCAGGGGCAGGGATTGTTCTGGAGAATCCAGCGGGCAATCGTTTTTCTTATTCTTTCCAGTTGGAGTTTAAATGTACAAACAATCAAGCAGAGTATGAAGCCCTTATCATTGGCCTAGAGGTTCTGCTAGAGTTGGGAGTAAGGGACGTTCAGGTACACGGCGACTCTTTGCTTGTAATCAACCAGCTCCAAGGAAAGTACAAATGTGAAAGCTTTTTATTTATACCCTATTTGCATCGCGCCATTGAACTTCTGGATCAATTCGATGATGCGGATTTGGAGCACATACCTCGTGAGCGCAACTTTGCGGCCAATGAGCTCGCTCAATTGGCTACAGGCATTACATTGAAGTATGGCGTTCGCGAGCGCATTCTGAAAGTCGAGCGCCGCACACTGCCTTCGTGGCTCGCACGGCCTGACCCACCGGATGATCCAGTCGTCGCGGTTCTCGAGCCTATTGACGTCGATTGGCGCATTCCGCTGATTGACTACCTCAAGCAACCAGATCCTACAGCAGACAGGAAGACTCGTTTTCTTGCCTTGAATTATTTCCTCAGAGGTGACGAGCTGCGACGACGTGGGGAAGATGGCGTAGACTTTCGCTGTGTCTATGGCCGCGAAGCCAAGAGGTTGATGCGCGAAGCGAACACGGGAGTATGTGGAGCCCATCAAGCAGGCCCCAAGATGCGTTGGCTTATCAGAAGACATGGGTATTATGGGCCCAGCATTTTGAAGGACTGTATCGCGTTCGCGAAAGGCTGCCAAGACTGTCAGGCGCATGGTCCAGTGCAACACATTCCCAATATTCCCATGCAACCCATTATTAAACCTTGGCCTGCCCGAGGCTGGGCTTTGGATTTGATTGGGATGATTCACCCTCACTCCTCGCTCCAGCATAAGTTCATCATTGTAGCCACCGATTTCTTCACGAAATGGGTTGAGGCTGAACCTTTGAAGGAAGCTTCCGGCGCTACCATTCGCCAGTTTATCTTTAAGAATATTATTTGCAGGTTTGGCATTCCAGAAGTGTTGGTCTCAGACAGGGGGGCAGCATTTATGGGCGGTGAGGTAGAGAAACTTGTCAAGGACTTGGGCATCTAGTTCGTCCACAGCACACCATATTATGTCCAATCCAATGGTCAAGCAGAGGCCAGTAACAAGATTATTATCACCTTGCTCAAGAAGATGCTTGTGGAAAACCCTAGACAGTGGCACGCTACGTTGTATGAGACCTTATGGGCTTATCGTACCTCCAAGAGGAATCCCACTGCTACGACCCCCTATGCACTAATGTTCGGTCATGATGCAATCTTACCTTTGGAAATCAACGTCCAGTCTTTGCGCGTCCAAGATCAGCATCACTTGATCGGGGAAGATTATGTTCAGGCGATGTGGCAAGAACACGAAGATCTCAACGAGCAACGTTTAGCAGCTTTGGACAACTTGGTCTTGGAAAAGCAACGGATTGCTCGCGCCTATGACAAGAGGACGCGTGGCCGTAGTTACAAAGAGGGTGACTTGGTTTGGAAGGCTGTTTTGCCTTTTGGCGAGAAGTTGACCGGTCGCGGTAAATAGACTCCGCGATGGGAAGGACCCTTCGTTGTTCATCGCATTCTGGAGCGCGGGGCCTTTCACCTCAAAGATTTGGATGGCGACCTCCACCGCAATCCCATTAACGGGCGTTTCCTGAAGAAATACTACCCTAGTGTTTGGGAGTTTGAAGATCCACCGGATCACCCTTCTTCTCAGACAGGGGGGCAACCTTAGTCTCCCCAGGTTCGCTTCATCCATAATCAGGCCTTTTCTGTGGCCTTAGTATCCTGTACTTGCTTCACCTACGAATACTAGGGGGGCAACACTCTATACATTCAGGCCTTATTTGAGGCTTTATTTTTGTTCGGGCCTTATTTGAGGCTTTATTTTTGGTCAATAATTTCAAATTTCTTGTTATTGTTGTCAATTTTTCTTTTCGTTGACATTATGGTGTTAAGAATGCATGTCATTGCCTATACCTGAGGCCTTATTTTATACATTGATTTGCAAAAGTGTTAAACACTTTCATTCATAAAGTGGTTTTGCGGCCAAGAGCAGTACAAAGTGCAAATCAAAATAATTACATTTGCGGTTTACAAGGCCAGAAGTGGCTTAGAATAGAAACCATAAAGTTACAGATCTACTAAGAGTTTCTGGATCTTGTGGCAGCGAGGGGGCTGTGCTCGGGCGTTCATACTCTCCCTCTCTTCACCCACATGCCTCCTCTGATCTGAGTCGCAGCCGCTACCGTCTGTATCGGACGAAAAAGGAAGGAAATAACCCATCGCAACCCTTCTGGTTGGATTATCCTCCGGGATGGAGATGGTCTTCACGGAGAGTACGACTCACAACCACATCTACCTCCAGGGGAAAAACATAAGTCATGCAGTCAGACCCTGGAGGTAGGCTACGGAGCAAGAACAGGCGACCCATATTGGTCTTCCTCCCTTCTTCCTCCTGCTCCACGCGGGCAATCTGAGAGAGGGGACCCCTCAGAATCGGGTTCCGCCGCAGCGGGAACACCACATGTTCTTCAGTCTAAATGAAACCGGTGGATTTCACCGCAACTTCCAGAGACCAAAGACATGTGGTTGGACCTGAGGTTAGGCCATAAGACCTACCCAGGTATTGAGGTTAAGCCATAAGGCCTAGGAATTTGAGGCTAAGGCTGATATCGTGAGGAGAAGATTGTAGAAACTGGAGGAAGAGAAGTAGAGATTGGGATACTATTTCTGGGAAACCCATATTCATTTGTGTATATCATCTCTCCAGAGTGCAGGTATTTATAGTGCCAGTCTCAGTGGCCTTGACCGTACGATGGGCGGTTGTGATATTCTCACTGCCATCAATGAGCGTATCAATTGGTGTTAAATGCTAAGATCTCGGAAATGAAGATAATTGAAAGCGCGTGGGAAGCGGGGCAGTCTCCAAGGAGGTAACCGCTCCATTTCGAGATTATCTTTTCAATCTTTTCAAACAGTTTTAAAAGCATTAAAACAAATTAAAGCGTTGAACAGTTTAAGAAGTTAAGTTGATATGTATTTGGGCCAAGCAATGTGGGCTAAATATTAGGTTAATAATAATATTATTGTTCGTACGAAACATGGGCTTAATTCTAGAGGCCCAAAAGTCTGCGGCCTGCATGGGTCAGGCGAAGGAAAAGTTCATCTAAACGAAAACTAGCATCCGCAGCAGCTTGTGCGGCTTGTTGGGCTGCCACACGAGCCTGAGCCAGTTCCTGGGATAGCGTCTCGAAGGCAGCGAGGGGTTGTTCTAACTGAGGCTCCGCATGAGTAAGCCTGGTAGTAACGTCAGTTAACCGGGCTTGAAAAGCCTGAATCTGGGACCTCAAGTGGTTCTTTTCGAGCGTCAGTTCCCTGATGAGGTTAGCTTGGTCATCCAAGAAGTCGCGCGCGGTCTCTGTGTGCTGAGTGAGGTTCTGATAGTGCGTCTCGGTCTGCCTAGCCTGCGCGTTCGCGACTGCCCGCTCATTGAGCCCTTGAGGAAGATTTTGCAGCAGTTGATCGACCTCTTGGAATTGATCTTCAGTGATGGCTCCCTCGCGGAGAAGTACCCTCAAATATTCTAAGACTCTCACGGGCGCACCAGGAATCAAGATATCAGGGCCCAGGAAGCGACGAAGGCCTTCTCTAGCTTCATCTACGACCCCAGGAGGGGTCACTTCGAGTACGCGAGCTAACCTTTCCAGAGTGGAGGGAGTTGGTGGCTCAGCGACAGGTGCTGCCTCTGGCGCTGGTTCAGGAAGGTCTCCCAATTCTCCGGCTTCAGCGACTTGGGGGGCAGGGGGAGGAAGTTCTTGACCAACCATATTAAGAGCGGGCTCAGCAGCTTCTGCCTCTACAGCTTCAGCTACAGCGTCCTCAGTGTTGAAGGCATTTGGATTCTGAAAGAAGGTATTGTCAGAATATTTAAGCCAGGAAGTAATAATGAATTAGTTGGTTAAGGGAAATACCTCCTCGGCTGGGGGCTCACTCACAATGACCGCTGGCATTACCTCTGGGTTAACTTTGCTGGGAATAGGAATTGAGTCAGGCACTATTTGTTCCAGGACAGGTATATCGCTTGGTTCCTTGCGAGGTGCATCCGGTAACGGTACTCTATCTTCGGCCTCAGGCGAGCTATCATCTATGATCTGCACTGGGATCAAGGCCAACTGTGCATTACTGGCAGCGCCCGCAGGAGGTGGAGAGTTGTTCACAATAGTTGGCGCTTGGGCTTGGGAAGCAGATGTGCCTTCACCAGCAGCTGAAGATCCTTCTTCAGTGTGTCTCAAGGACCTCTGGCGAACCTGCGAATGAGGATTGTTACATGGTCGCATAGAATGAAAAGAAATTGCTAACAAGTATTGAGTGTGCTTGCGTCTTACCAGTCGGTCAGCGATTGGTTCATCTTCTGCCCATAGGTCAGTTCGAGGATCAGAGCGACTGCGTTTCCGAGCCGAGAGGGCGGCGATCTGTTGGGATCAGAAGATTAGGTTTGATTCGTGGGGGAAGTATGATTTACTCAAACAGAAAGTTCTTACCGTCTGCGAGTCATCATCATCAGAGGAGGATTCTTTGTCTTCAGGCTCTGTCATTACTGCCTTTTGTTTCCCAGACTGGTCAGTGGCTTGGGAAGTGTTGGCTGCGCGACTGCCAGAAAATGGCGCGTTTCCCTGGAATAGCAAAATTTGAATTAAAAGGGAAGAGCAAATGAACAAAGGACAAAACATGAGTCAGGATATTTACCTCTTGAGGGGGTTCGCGGATTACGATACCAGCCTGGGCCTGATGTGGGGCTCGCGCGGGTCGCGGAGCCGGCTCAGCAGCAGGAGGAGGAGCTTGTGCAGCGTCTTCAGGGACGTGAGCAAGTAGATCGACGTCGGCAGTATAGGGGTATCGCAGTTCCCCGAAAATGGCAGCGAATAGCTCATCATGCTGTTGCCTCCAGCAGTTAACAAAAACTTCTGCCCACCATGCCTCGTATCCTTCCTCAGCCCCATCCACAAAGTCAATCTCTTTAGCCCAGTCAGGGAGATCAACCAGTGCGAGTGTGCTTTGTGCTGGCGGAGGCCCAGAGAGAGGCCCAAGTCTACGCCAAGAGGTGTTGTAGTTCCAAGCATCATACAGAGGGAATGACACTAATTGAACAAGGCCGAGTTGGCGAGCGAAGTGGTTGGGAGCGTAGAGCTCGTAACTGAGTTCGTCAGCGGCAATCCTGATGTCTGAACAGGAGATTGCGCGGCGAAAAGCCAAGCGCGCGCGATCACTGTAGCGAGAGGCGCCAGGGAGAAATCCGTGTTCAAGCGGAGCCGGGAATCTTCTACTCAGCACTAAGTCGCAGTATGGTATCTCGTGCAGAAGGTACAAGTATGTGAAGCACTCAGAATAAGGAGGGGATGTGTACCTTTCATCGCGACTGAGCCATCGTCCCAGGAGTTGATCAGTAGGTGGAAGCAATGGGATGTCGTCGCGACGAAAATATGGGAAGTAAATTTGAATCCAGAAGTCAAGAATCCAAAAAGGGCCAGAAATGCTAGTCTCGAAGGGATGCATGGTGGCTTGGTACAAAGTGCGATAGAGGGCACCCAGCACTGGTTGTCCTAACCCCACGCGGCGACCGTTGTAGAGGGCCGTTGCCAGAAAGGTCCAGGCACCAGTGGGCTTACAGGAGGAAGTACAGAAGATAAACTTACAGAGCCAGTACTCCAAGAAAGCAATCCCGCCAGTCGCATTGTGCTCCTGGCGGTAATAAGCCAACCACCGCGGATAGGAGCCGCTATGAGCGCTGCGACCATGTTGGGCCATGGTGGAGGTAAAAGTATCAGAGTCGAATTGGCCATGCAGATAAGGCTCGCCGTCGATGGGTAGGCCAGTGACGGTGAGAATGTCCAATAAAGTGATACTCATTTGGCCAAATCGAAAATCGAAGGTGTTGGTGGCGGTGTTCCAAAAACAGAGAAAGGCAGCGAGTGGCGAACGATTGCCACCGCGCGGAAGACGAAAACAACGATCGATAGTATGGGTGATACCTGCTGCGTTCCAGCGAGCCAGATCTCGAGCTCTCGCCTCACGATACCAGGAAAGCTCCGCCGCACTGATAAAAGATGGCCAATGCCCTATTTTTGATCGATGATTAGGGGCACTCCAACTGGTAAAATCCCCAGGAGTCCTTCGGAGGACTGGGATGGGGCGGCGAACAGGTAAGCCATAGAAGGCGATGGCGTCGGCTGGGAAAGAGTCTCGCGGCGTTGGACCCAGTCCGGCATGGTTGTTCGAGAGTCTGAGGAGCAGGGGTCTCTGGATAATGGTCTGGAGGATCAAGCTGGCACCGATGTTGGTTCCCCAAGAATGGGCGGCCTGTTCATTCAGTTCTTCTTCTTGATCGATAACTATCTTTTTCGGGGGAGCCATTTCTGGGTTTCAAAGAGGAAGATGTGTGCAAAAGAGGGTTTCTGGGTTTAGGAGACTAAAAGAGTTTCTGATGTGACAGGTCTGAAGTGGCTGCGGATTTAAATAAGAGATTTTGTGAGGGAAACGATACGACAGAAAGGGCGTTTTTCGTGAGCGAAAGGACGCAACCCTCATTAATGACATCGTTTCAAGCATTGAACGCGTCGTTTTAGTCCCCTTCAATCAGTTACATTTTCATGGGTCTGATTTCGAGGCCTGGGGGGCAATGTTTGAGCCCAAAAGTAATTTTGGCAATATCCTTTAGTGGATCTAGCACAGCGGGCCGATACCAGCGGCCCAAAAATAAGCCTACTAGGGTTTGGGTTACAGCTTCACCCATTCCGGAATCCATGAGGAAAACGAAACCTTATTGGAGTCAGGTAGCAGAGATTGACTAGGAAACTTCAATCAATAATCCTTCTACAACAAGGAGCTGTCGAAACCCTAGGTATATATACCAGGTTTCAAGGACGAATTAAAGACCTCTCTCATATCAATCAATCCTAGCGATTACAAAGCCTCCCCGGAGCAAACCTTCAATCTTGTTGAAACCCGGTGACCGTGCGCCAGTCCTAGTCTCTCCAAGAGCCGACTGTCAGCATCACCAAACCAACCGGCGACCGTACTTCCAGTCCCAGTCTCCCCAGGAGCCGACTGCGAGCGCAACCGCCACTGTTACTACCAGCGAAGCAAGGGTAACGCCCTCGCAACCCAGCGAAGCTAAAGTCACGCTTTAGCGCAACCCGTGCTTTCTCCAAACTTCCCAGTGATTGCTCTGCTTAGTCTGCAATACTAAGTATCGATTCGGTGACGCGAAGAGATCACATCCAAAGTCCTTATCCGTAAGGCAAAAGTCCTTTTCCGAAAGGCTAGAGAAGAACCCTGTGACGAGGTTGGTGCTCTCCTCGTCCACAGCGCTTGAAGAAGAAGTCAGGTCAAGGGACTACCCCAACGACTGCACCCCGCGGTGCTGGCACGCCTGCGCAATCACTCGCTCAAAAGAGACAGTTTGCAAGCCAACTGGTTTTGGAGCCAAACAGAGCCTTCGACTGCGTACTATGCATGATTAGTATAAATTAACCTCCTAACCTAGACCGAGTCCATTAGAGTATATGCATGTTATAATAAATTAAACCTAGCTAAACTCTTGGTCCTGGACTCCTGGGAGCAGAGAGTCCACTGAATCTGAATGTACAGTAGTAGTTAGATAGCGCCTGGCAGCAGAGAAGAGAAGCACCATATATGCATGTGAGTGACAGCAAACATGCACACGACTACACGAGTAGTATACTATGTCTTTTTAATTTCTCAGTGTTTTTTCCAGCTCTTTCTGACTGAGGAATCTCATCTCGAAGAAAGTACCCGACCCAGCTTTCACACGCCTTACCATTGACACGTTGTGAAGTGGTACATGGTGCTGACCCATTCAACAAGCTTAAGCTTCTAGCAGATTAGTCAGAGCTGGATGCTTACTTGATACTGTGGAGAGGGGGAGAGGGAGAGAGACTTGGTATTCCAACACCCTGTTATTACTTTCTCCATCACATGGAAATGTAAATCTACTAAAAAAATCGCATGTTCTGGGCTTCTGGCTTCTGGCTTCTGGCTTGGTACCTGTGACCTGTGACCTTCGAACCCCATGCATCGGCCTTAGTTTATGCAGTTATGAAATTAAACAAAACTATTCTCATCCACATTACGGGCAGTACTAATGTGGATAATGCGCACTATTTGGCATGATCATTTTGATCAATGGCATGGGTTTTTTTTTTTTTTTTGGTCAATAATGGCATGGGTTTAAAAGTTCAATAAACTGTTTGATCTCTTTTATTTATAATATTTTGATTTTGGTGTGAAGATAGATCATGAGTTGTTGAAGAGATAATAGAAATTATATCATTAAACTGAATAGGTTTATAATAGGTTAATAACATAGTAGATCGAAAAATCTCTTTCCGAGAGTATCTGACTTTCAATTTCTTATTCTTAAACTTAATTCAGCATGTTCATATGAGAAATAAATTAAACTAACACCCACACGTGCATGCACAGATGCAATGTTACAAATGGATTAAAAGATTGTATGATGCATTTGGGGGACAGGGGGACTTGGTATCTAATAGATGTTGGACACAGTAAGTTAATGGATTATATATTCCATCATGATCTCATTCTATCATCGACTTCCAAGTCAGTTCTATACTGGATCCGAAGATCAATTAGTGAATCGGAGGACTAATTAACTTGGTTTAATGGTTTGTGATTCCCTCTTTGTCATCATCAGAATCTAGATGATGACATCTTGAAATAAATTGATTATCTACTCCCTCACTTTGCTCAAGAATAGGCACCGGCCGCATGAACAGCTTTGTGTTATATAGTATCTCAGTACTTCTCTAATTAATCATAATTTTGATTGAAAATGTCTTAATTCGGCCAGAAAACTTTATTAGTAAGTGTTGACTTTAAACCACAACCGTGTGGCAGACAAATTAAAATATATTGTAATTTTCAAACACTATGCAAGAATCTTCCAAGTGTGAATGATATATGGCCTCTGTAACCATTGATGTTTTCCCACTATCACCAACTCGTGATAGTTAGTGTCTTCCTTGGGTGAATATGTTTGTTCATTCACTTTCGAGGTTACATTTAAGTTTCGGTAATCAAGATCGTTTATTACTATAAAAATGATTTTTTTATAAAATATTTGTATAAAAATGTCACTAGTCTCCAAGTGTTGATTATCAATTTGAATATCATTTAATTATCTACAGTAAAAGTATATTAATCCTAAGAGAGAGTGAAAGCATATTCACCAACAACGTGAAGCTAATTTCAAATTATTTAGAAAGAAAATAAATTAAAGATAGACACTCGTTTTAATTATTCAAATATATCCACTCGTTTTAATATGATAAATGGTAATTGTTAGTTGGTAAATGGTAATTATATTATTGGTGCATACTTGAAAATATCGTAGATAGAATCATAGAAATGTTGGATTCTTGTGACATCAAGTACGCGTATTCATATATAAAAATAACCATATAGCTGAAGAAGGGCATTATAAATAGGTTCATAACCTAGCCATCCTCAAGCCAGAACAAACAGGCGAAGAAATAGCTAGCCAGAATGGAAAATACAAAAAGCGAATCATACTTTGTTTTCATGAATTATGATCCTCAATACGCTCGCCTTCGATCTGATCGGTCAGTTCTACAACTTCTCTGATTTGCTGCTCTTTTATCAAACGTCGCTTATATGATTTTTTTCTTCTGTTTAATTAATTAGTACTGATACTGTATCTTCTTCATGATGATTGGTATTTTTATGTATATATGTATATAAAATAGAAAGAAAGGGACGTCAAATGAGCTTGATCTGTATCTAAGCCGGAAGCATGATGAGCTATTGGAAAGCACCCTTGAACCAGGAACTTACAGGAAGACATTGTCTCTGGTTATTGTTGATGGCTTTGCTGTGGAAATTACTGAGGACCAGGTCGATCTCTGTGATCAAACACAAACACACACACACACACAAACATATGTAATATGCACTACTAGTTAAATGTTGGTTGCATTTTTTTTTTCTGGAGTTCTAGTTCATAATTAAACTCACCATTAGTTTTTGCTTTGACAGGCAAGTAAGCTTAGATCTGCAAAGGAAGTGAGATTGGTGGAGAAAAATCAAGAGATTGCTTAACAAAGGGAAAGGCCAAGTTAAGTAGAGATTAGTAGAGATCCTTGTGAATGTGAAATGATTCGTACGAGTTTAAATGCTGGTAATTTGTATCAAGTAAGATTTGTATGAGAAGAGTTTATTTATGGGTTTGCTATTATAATACCATATAATATTGTAGTCTAAAGATGTTTATGGGTTCACTCTCTCCTCTATGTGTTATGACGTATGAGAGGTAGTAGTATTCATCCCGGATTCTAACAAAGCAATGAGTTTCCGATCACCTATACATATGATAATTTCTTCTTTCTCATTGCTATTTGACCTTTTTATGAGCACTTTCCTTGTTTAATCACTTGTACGTAGACGGAAGAAAATTTTCTCCTGCCATACGTTTTCAAGCCAAATGAGTTCGATCGGTTAGAATAAATCAAGTGGCTAGCGGCAAGGGTAAGGAATTGACCATTCTAACGCTTCCATCATGAAAATTGAATTCCGTGCTATATATAATAAAAATAAGGGTCCTTGACCCAAAGCACCAAAATTGGCAAAAGTTATCTCACTTACCCCAGCAACAGATTTTTGTTCCTACTAACCCAATTTAAGATAAAATGTCAATTTTACCCTTAATCTAATTAACAAACTACATTTTCTGCCACTATCTCATCTCTCTCCCCGTCTCTCTCTATCTCTCTCCACAGAACGACTCTCTCTCTCTCTCTGTCCACAGAACGATTCTCTCTCTCTCTCTCTGGCGTTATCGGCGTCGCCAGTTTCCTACAGATCCGGCACACGTCTTCTTCCTTTTCCTCATCGTCGTACTTCGCCGCCACCGACGACTACAACACCGCCGCCGCCGACGTCGACAGTTCGCCTCGTTGTTGTTCTCCAACGGCGCTGTTTTGACAGTGCTTGGCGACGCGGTCTGAAGCTGTGGCGGCGCCGGGGCGGTCTCCATGAGTCGGGTCAAGGGTCCGAATCCGGCGGCTTAGGTGATCGATGGTTCCTCGGTCTTCGTTCTAGAACTGAATTTGAGGGGATTGGATCAGGGAAGAAGGAGATGGGTGAGTGCGCGACCTTCATGCTCTGGAGACGAGCTCAGGCCCTTCTTGTTGTGTATTTGGTGTGAAGGACGAAGGCCAGAGCTACTTGGTTGCTCTCCCAAGCCAATGCCATTGGATTCCAGAGAAGTAGCTTAGTTCCGTTCTCAGTTTTTATTTATTCATTCATTCCTCATTGCTCTCTGGTTCCATTTTCATCTTCCTTTTTCCTCCTCTCTGTCTTTTTATAAATCTTTTTTTTTTTTGTAAACTGTGGGAAGAAATCTGAGAAGGAAAGGGGAAAAAAAGAAAAAAAAGTTGTATTGGGAGGCAAATCAAAATGGTGCTACTTCTGTTTTGCAACAGAAGGCCCGAAAGGAAAGAAAACAGGAAAAATAATATTCTATCGCTCCCCAATAGACGTCTATTGGGGGGTAATATACATCTATTGGGGAGCAATATATATTTGAATTGATGTATTCTACTCGTTTTTTTGTTTAATCAAAGTTTTATTTATCTAATTTTAGGAAGATTAGTTCCCATTCTGGCTATCGAAAGTTCTATTGGGGGGCAATAGATGGCTATTGGGGGGCAATAGACGTTTTGAATTGATGTAATCTCCTTGTTTTTTTTTTTGTAATCAAAGTTTTATTTGTCTAAATTTAGGGAGATTAGTTCCCATTCAGACAACTAAAAATCCTATTGGGGGGCAATACACGGCTGATAGTCATCTATTGGGGGGCAATACATGGCTGATAGTCATCTATTGGGGGGCAATACACGGCCGGTGATCGGAATCCGGCGAAAATTGACCGGATTCTGGCGAAAGTTGACCGGACTTCGGCAAAGTCTCCCATGGTTTCTCTCTCTTCCATTTTCTCTTTCTCTCTCTCTAAGTAACAAAGGGGTGAGGGTAAAATGGTATTAAAAAAAATTCAAAAACAAAAAAAAAATCTTAATGGGGTATTAGGGAAGACTCCCTTAGAGTGTATTGGGTAAGAGGGAATTAAAAAAACTTAATGGGGTTAGTGGGAAAAAAATCCCTAAAAATGGGGTAAATAGACAAAAACCCTAAAAATAAATTATCCATGTTTCTAATTAATTTCACGGTGCTTCTTTCATTTCAAGGTTATCTTTATCTAAAAATTACTTTCTAAACCTTATTATGACCGCCTTCTTTGGTGTAACAATGCCTCTGTTTAAGACTAAATAATGTGAATCGGTCTAACTCAAATTAAATAGTAGACATCTATCTCTTTAATATTAGTTATACTATAGACATAATCGATATTACATTTTGTGTCCTGCATCCTACATCATATCAAATCTCAAAATTTTGGATTGCACGAACTGAGTTTTATTTCATATGTATCTAAGCTAGATTGACTGTGAACTTGATTTATTTCGACCAAATAAAACCCTAAAACTTTCTGTATTTGATAAAAGGTCCCTAAAATACAAAAGTACTCCAACAATGAAACTCATTGGTTACCACTCAAAGTCTCGCACTCACATTCACCTAAAGAAACACTCGTGCCATGTCCTATATCTAGTTAGAAGAGAAATCAATCTAGGGCTAGCAATTGCAAGGAAAGTAGATTCCTTTCTTTTTCTTGTTGTATGATTTGCGAAGGGGGGACCCGGGGCCAGCCACTGATCGATGAAGAAGCAGTAGTACACTACAGTACTACTGGAGCAGAGCTAGCTAGAGTACTGACGGATCATCAACGTGACACATTAATCGTATGGGGGGAAAGGGCAGAGATCGATGACTCGCAGTCGTATCATGCAGCGGTACTTTATCTAGTTTAGGTTATAGAGCAGCATTGCAGAAATGGCTGTACTACCTTTTTTTTTTCAACAAAGTTTGAGCAAACTCTGCTGACATGGTTTCTCAACCTCACGTGCTGCTTCATCACATTCACTCCATCTTCATCAGTAGCTGTTGTCACAAATTCACATGCACTCACCTCCATCTTCATTCGCTTTTCAGTACTTTTCACCCATAATTGTCAGCTTCTGGTCACCACATTTACTTCATTTAGGTCATTTTCTCGCCATTTCTTTTTTACAACATCTATCAAAATGCACTCGATCGGTTCAATAATGCATTATGGATACAGTAAACAAAAGTTGATTAACCTATAATGAAGAGATTGATTTGATTATGAGGTATTAATTATTGCTGTAATATATTACCAAGGACCAGGACCACTTGATCTTCATAATCACGGAGAGTTAAATTTTGTGCTGCGGCAAACCTGGATGTGAATCATGTGATGAAAGGCCAAGCTCGATTGATCATTTGGAAGCAACGAAACTAGATTACTGAAAGGGTAAATACTTGCACCAGTTCATGACTTCAGGCAGCTCACTCCTTTTGAGTTTTGATCATCACCAGCTTACGTTTGCCTTTAGTCATTTTTACCTTTTTTGATGTTGTTATTTACTAGGTTTAACTTTTAACTGCATAGAATTTCTGAGACTTGGCTGATTTTTCCAGCTGCCAGCCACCAACACTTGGACACAGCTCGCTCGCTGTCAATTTTGGAGATTACAATTTTAACTCGGGTTGAGTTAGTTTAATACAATTACTTGAGCTTGAGCCAAGTATACACTGCAACTGAACTGATTCATGTTGAGCTACCTTAGCTTAGCTAAGCTGTGTACAACTACTGGAAATATATTGATCATCCACGTCTCTGAATTAACTGTACGTACATGCAGGGACTACCTTCCTAAATTAGTAAAGTTCATATCTGAAGCAATTGCTGGAGTTTTCATTGGGTATCAAAGTCCTTCACAATCAGATTGAATCACCATTCTGGATGATCAGCAGCAATCAGGAATCAAAATTTTGTCACACGGGCATACTATTTTCTCCTTCAAGGAAACAGAGATTAGGCGAATGATTTAATCAACAGATTCCTCATCTGCAAAACCAACCTCCACCAAAGACGAGAAGAAAGAGGACTAGAGACACTGCTAGAAACACACTCTTTATCCCTATTTTTTAATATATGAAAACAGAATACATAGAAAAAGACCAAAGGAAAACCTTTATCTCAAAGATCAAACAAGAAGCGCAGATTAGTTAATTGTGTTACTAAATGGTGTAGGAGGCTAGAGCCAAGTCTTTCAATAAGAAGTGCAGATCCAAGCATGTCGCTTTTGATCCAATGACGATATATGGCAAGGAAGCTAGGGTATAAATCTTCTGCACTATTTTGATGTATAGCTAGCCATATCACTGTACGTGTTGGCCAGTATTGCACACACGAAGGGCGTTAAAGTAGCCAAAATTATTGATTAATTATCAAATGGCATGCAAATTTTCGTTTAGTGTTCTTCAATTTTAATCTTGCCACTCAGGACCTAGTCTATGTTTAGCGAGTATAACATACTATCGACATATTAATCGAGTCATCAAATTTACCGATTATAACATTACTGGATATGGCATAGTTTAAGTACCATATGTCCATGTGCAATGCATCTTAACTATATACATGCACATTAGGTATATTATATGATATGTTTCCACTAACCAGAGCTAGCTAGCGCTAGTAAGCTATATAATTAGTAAGCACCAGGTACCCTCGTTTCCAAAAGCAAACTCAAATAAAGGCCTCTGAGCTAATTGAGTCATGATAATCAAATATGAATTGGCGTGTAATATCAAGACACTTTCTGTCAACTTCCCCCAAATGCATGCTCCTAGCTTGCCATATATATCTGTTTGGGCAGTGCTAGAAGCCCTTGAGGGAGAGTGAAAGAAAGTGCCGTGGAGTACTTTAGATCAATATTTCTGATATCGAGTCATGTTCTGGCAGTTCTGCATATCAAGTGAACAAAGTTGGTGACTCTAGCATTTCTTTTACCGGATATGGCATAGTTTTTTTTTTTTTGAATAAGGGATTAGGTGATATTAGTTTCTCGGAGGCAAACGATGTAGGGAACAAGTCCCACCCTCAATCCCGAAGGAGAGGGGTTTGCCACACTCTGGGAACCCACCGCCCGTCCCCCTATTTTTATTTTATTAATAACAGAAAAAAAGACAAAAGGAAGTGAAAAAATTGAAGCAGAACCTCAAATTTTCCCAACTTCGAACTGTTAAAACAAGCCCAACACCAACCGATGCAAGAAAGAGAGTTAAACATGGCGAAGGTAAGGGAATCCCAGATCATCCATACGAAGATAAGGAGATATATTAGGCGGAGGAGAAACATGCCATACCAGGGATGGAGAAAGTAAGCCCATGTTTGTCATTCTATCAGCCACCGTATTTCCTTCCCGAAGAATATGGGAACAATGAAAGGTCATTGCTCTAATACGTGCTAAGCAAGTAAGCCATGCAATATGAAATATTCGTATATATGGCATAGTTTAAGTACCATATGCGTATATATGATAGCATGCCGTGCAATGCATCTTGATGACTACAAGTAAGTATATGTACATTTGTAAGTATATTGTATAATATTTTCCCACTAACCTGAGCTAGAGCTAGCAAGATACCAAAACAGTAAGCGTCAGCACACCCTTCTTTGCAAAATAAGAATTAAATTCAAAGACCTCTGAGTCATGACCATCAAATGCCATTAGTGGGCGTACTACATCAATCAAGACACTTTTTGTTAACTCTCCCTAAACGCTCCAAGCTTGCCATACGTCTGTTCCGGCATTGCTAGAAGCCCTTGAGGGAGAGTTAACGAAATTGCCTTGGAGTTTTTGATCAACGTTTCTGAGCTTGAGTCATGACCGACCAACATCGAATGCAATATATAAGTGGTGTACGCTAACATCAATCAAGACACTTTCTGTTAACTCTCCCCAATTGCTCCTAGCTTGCCATTTCTAGCATTGCTAGAAGCTCTTGAGGGAGAGTTAACGAAAGTGCCTTGCAGCACCTTCGATTGAATCATACAGACAAAGAAGCCGCACACTATGTGAAGGCAAAAAGCTTGGTCATTCCCCCTCGCAGGCTCCACAGCCTCGTGTAAATACCCCAAGTCTACCTGGGATATAAAACTCTACCTTGGTGAGAAGCCCTTGAGGGAGAGTGATCAACCAATGCCTTGTATGTATAAGGTTCAGCTTAGCTCGTCTATCTAGCTCTCAGATCTCATTGGTGTTATTTGTTGAAGAAAGGATTGGCTTAGAAGCCCTTTTATAGATCACCATGATAGGCCACAATGTTATTCATGTGGTGAAATTAACATAATTAGTCAATATATGGTGGGGACTCCATATCTTAGGCACTTGATCTCTAGTGAAAAAACCAGATCCTCCTGCTTCAGCTTCTGATAAATCAGATCCCATATATTAATTTCATAAAATAATTGAAACCCTTTTATGAATTGGCTAATGGTCCATATTTTGGAACCAATCAATTTTGTACACCTTGAATTTTGAGTGATGATTAATGGGATAGAAAGGGGGTTGGCCCTTAAGAAACCTGACAAGGCAATAATAAGCCAATTAGGCTTATCTTTAAGCAGATTAAAACGAGAATAAGTTAAAGGAGCTTAATTGTAAAGGGATTTAGGCATCTCTACCTTATCTTAGATCTGATCTTATTAAAGAGGTCAATTTAGATCTTAAATTCAATTCCTATTTGACATTCCTGTTATCCCACTGGCACTAGCTAGCTTTTTTTGTTTTGTTTTTTGGATTGATGGCACTAGCTAGGTTTCTAGTAGTCTAGCTTTTGCTTTTTCTTATCTTCACATCCTTCACGTCCAATGGCATATTTCAAGTGTGAAGGCCAGGTGCTAAAACTGCATGTTTTGTGACAAAAAATGGACGCGGAGAATTACAACCATGAGTTGTTTATCATCGGACCGTACTGATATATACAGATGCCTGAACTTGCAATTCGATTGTGGAATCCAATCCTTGTCAACGTGGACAAGGACCTTTGCAGTGCATATGGTTCCAAATGCATGAGGGGCATATAAATTTGTCGATTTGGTCACCTAGGTAACTAGCAGGGCCGATCATGAGATTCTAACTACCTGATGTGAAGAATTAAAATGTAGCCTCTTAGATGACAATATAAAATAATTGTTTTGAACTCAGTTGGAAAAAAAAAAAAAAACACGTGTTTTGATTAAAATAAATAAAATAAAAGTGTTAAATTTTTATTCATAAATAAATTTGAATGCTAAGGCTCAAACTCTGGTTGTAAGGTAGTTAGAGTAACAAGGCTCGCTGGAGTAAGACAATCTTTTGTACTCCTTCGAGCAAAAACAATATATATATATCCACATTCTACACATAAAATATATACATAATTAAAACTTCAGAGACCCCAAAGACCCGTAGTCTGAGACGGCTGCTTCAAGCGGCAGTCCTTAGGGCCGGCCTGCTAGCTAGTTATCTAGGCTTTCAAAAACTTCCCCATTGTGTGCATCAGCTTTTAAAACTAAGTTTGAGCCAGATTTGGAGACCCTAGCATAGCCCAAATTCGATTACAGGGAGTTTAGAATGCTATTCGAGATTTGAAGTTCATGATATTGTCAGTACCTATTTTCTTTGATTATCATCATATTTATCTGTTGCTCAAATTAATACAAAACAATGCAAGATACTCAAACCGCTGGAAATCTCAAACCAAATGCCGATTCTTTATTTACGTACTGTTTAATATTCTGACAAGTATTGTCACATACGTGGACATAAAGAAGTATCCATACCAACAATCTCAAAAGATTAGAAAGTGTGGTTTTCATGAAAAACTGCAAAGAATGAGACATACAAAATTTCAAGCTAGTGCCAATTCTGAAACAACATATTATGTGTTTTAATAGATATTGGTGCACAAAGCTGAGGGCTACTTTATCCTTATCCAACAGACACAAATTGATTTCTAGATCACTTACAGTCCATGTAGAACATCTAAACCCTTACGAAGAAAATTATGCCCTATAACACAAGGCAAAATTTCCAATCAAGCTTCAAACAAAATTTTGGTTTAATTTTCAGAGGGGAAATTCATTATAGACCCAATCCCTATAAAATTTAGTGAAAAAAACCCATCAATTATTTTTTTTCAATCTACACCCAATTATGCCAACTAGGATAAAATATTGCCTTTTTTTTTTCTGCTGAAAATTACACATATTAGTGGCAAATCTAATAAACATAAGTCAACTAACAAGATTAACGTCCTCTTTAAATACCTTAATTGTAGATTTTAAATACCTTAATTGTAGATTTTTTTTATTAGTCCCATTAATCCAGCAAGTTATGGCTAGAATTATGGAGTTTTTCTTTGCACATTTTTTAATTCAAATATTTTATAGATTTAAATGAATTTAGAATTTACTTTTTGGCAATTTAAACTTTCTATTTTAAAGGTAGATTTTGTGTTCTGAAACTAAACTAATTAGTATTAGTTGTTCTTATCTGTTGTGTTTTGCAACACAACTCTAGATTTATGTTTTTCATCCATGCATTTACTTGCAACTTGACTTAAAGGTAGAGGCTTAAGTTTTTAATAACCTAGCTAATAGATTTTTTTTTCCTAATTACAACCTAAAGATTAAACGCGTATGTTTAACTAACCTTACTTATAGGAATTTTCATATCAACCTATGATTCATTTTTCACATCAACCTCTTTCTTAGGTATTCTATATATTTCTAAAAAAAAAAAAAAAAAAAAAAAGGGTATTCTCTATATCATTGCAATTTGACCATATTTCTTAGGTTGAATCTCTAACTTATCCCTATATTGCATACACCTATCTATTAGGTAACAATGGGGAATGAACAACCATCAAATTAATATGACAATATACAAAATGAAAAGTTCAAACTTAGAACAAGATACTTTACCACAAGATTTAGGGCAGAATGATGAAAAAAGAAAAGATTTGAAAAAACTAAATCTAATGAATAACATACCTTATTAGTAGATACCACACTTTTGAAAGCCAAAAATTAGAAAGAGAATATGATCACGAATGCATAGGTGATACACAAGTTCACAACAATAATTTGAAATTTTTTCCTTACTTCTTTCTTCTGGTCTTAAGGAACATGAACTAGTATCTCTATAGTTTGAATATTCCCGTTCACCTGACCAGGGAATATTTGCTCAATTGCCATTGGATTTGCTCAATCTTGATCCAAGGGCTGAGAAATATTTAGATAATTTGAATTAAAATTTATTATTTTTATATTATTTAATCATTCAATTACTTTCTTATCTCTTCTTGATACCCAAAAATTGCAAACTCAATTCTCATCCCGGCTCTGTTCTGGCCGAAGACCCAAGAACTTGACTCCGCCGGAGACCCAAGCCAAGAATTTGCCTCTTCAGTCACCGTCGGCCGGCATCTGGGTCTCCACCTCCTATTTGCAGGACCTAGTTCTCATCCCAGCCCCGTTCAATCTCAAATCATATTCCCCAATTCCAAAATCCTAAAACCACCTTCCTCTCTTTCTCTCTTTCTCACTTCCAAGTACCCACTTTTCCTCTTTGAAATTCTGCGATTCTTTCGTCGCAAAATCTTCAATTTTTTTATCACCTTTCATAACCCAGAAGCTCGATTCTTTGTGTTGATGGTCTCGGTTCTTCTCTAGTATTAGAAATTTGAGATATTTGGGCAAATGGGTATGCTCTATTTTTTGGTGTTTAAATGGCAATCAAATCCTATGAGATGTTGGTTGAGCAATATATACTTGCTCTCAGACCCTTTTGCTCCTTACGCATCTCTGCTTGTGGGGATTTTCGCTTGCAAATTGGTATGGTCAATTGGTCATGTTGTCTTTAACACTATGCTACTCTCTTTCAATGGAAGCCCGTGTTGATCATGAATTTGCTACTCTGTTAGCTGGGATGAGAAGGGTTATGCAAATTTTATGGGTATCGAGAAGAAAAGAAGAGAAGACAATAATCAATTCGATTATTGAAGATAAGAAAGTAATTGAATAATTAAATAGTATAAAAATAATAAATTTTAATTCAAATTATCTAAATATTTCTCAGCCCTTGGATCAAGATTGAGCAAATCCAATGGCAATTGAGCAAATAATCCCAGGTCAGTAGCTGACGACAGGTGAACGGGGCTGATAGTTTGAAATCATGGTGCTATATATAAAAGTTTTGGAAAAAAAAAATTGAAATCAAAGCATGCACGAATTTGCCATATGATTAACTCTTTCCATATGACCTTCTACAAACTACTAAAGGGTACAATGGGAACACAAAAGTGGCTGAAGATTGTATTAATTGAACAATCTACACAGTAAGGAATGTTTCATGATGTGGATTTGGTGTAAATTGAAAAGAAAAGGTGATTGGGTTTAACCTAATAAATCATTGTAAAATTGGGTTTAAAACTAATTTTCTCATTTTCAGAATGATTTTAGTGCTTTAGGTTATCTATATATATGCATCAAATTTTAGTGTGTCTTGCACATTATACGTTTAATTTAAATGTAAATCAAATAATTATGGATGAGAATCATGTTATTATTCAGGACATTCTCTATGAGGATCATTGTATTTCTTCATGGGACTTTGGCACTATGTGCTCCCCGTTGTACTCTTCTACAGTTTTAAATAATATGCACATGCATGAGGATGAGCCTCCCAGGTAGGCCGGATTCCAAACCCCATTTAAAATAATAGTAGTAGTAGTACTAGAGATACATATTTAGATTATGAAATGTAATTAATGATTGTTCAATCCAAAATAAAAATAAAGGGGTTTTGACCATTTACCCTAATTTTAGGGACTTTTTCCCCCCTACACCACCCACTTTTTTTTTCCCACTTACCCATAATAACTCTAAGAGTGCTTCTATTCAAACCTCCTAAATTGTCATTTAGACCTCCTGTCATTTTTGAACATTTCAAAATCCTATTTTGCCCCCTCTAAGTTAAAAACAAAAAAATTCATTCTTTTCCCGTTTTTTCATTCCAGGTTGCATGCGTGCCTTTCTTCTACCCTCTTTCTCTCTAACCTCTTGTTTCTTTCAACCCAGAAACAAGAGGTGTTTCTTATTTGTAGCTTATATAAAATTATTTCTCTCTAACCTAAAAATTAATTGATTTTTTTTTTTGCGGCATGCTTGAATTGATATGGTATTGGATGATTGCTGGAACTCTTTCTTCCTAACACCTTATTCCTCTGGTCATTTATTTAAATTATCAAACTCCAATGCAGTCTCTCCAATCAAACCAACCCCCCTTTAACCTATTAATAGTTGGACTCGATTCTTGAGCTTTACCTTATAATTCTGTTGAGTCACGTTGGTCTGATTGCTCTTGCATGTGGACTCAATTGTTGTGATTTGTTCTATAATCTTTTGAGTCCAACTATTAAATGCTCGTATAATAATTAATTGAACCTGAGCAAGTGATGATACCCAAAGCTCCTCCACAGTGCACAGACCGCGGCAAAGTTGTGGGCCCAGTATGAGGTAAATGCAGAAATTAAAGAAAATGTACGAACGACAAACTTTGAGTCCCCACAAGTATAGTTGATGCTTGGTGAAATGTTTAAAGTTGTGTTGTGGATTTCTTTGTTGTCCGAGCAATGGTTATTGGTTCTTTTGTGGTGATGTTGATTTCGGGAAATGAAATCATTTGATTGTGGGACCATTTGAAGGGTCCGGTTGTCGTAGCGATTAATGCGTGATGTTGAGTGTAACACATTGATGTCTCTTGTGTCTTGAAATGCGTGTTGTGGAAAAGTGGAACTTTAGCTTCACGATTATAAATTTCTAGGTTTGACGCAGGTCATCTTGTGATAGACTTGGAAGCATATGGATTTCTTCACGAACGCTTGAGTAAGTTAAGGCTTATAGAGCGTAGACCGAAAGCGTATCGCAAGGGAGGTATGAGAAGATGTTTATCTCTATTGTGCGACCTTTATGGCATCCTTACGAATGATGCTATGTCAACTCACTCGTATGTGAGGTGGAGACTCCGTTACCCCGTACTGGTAGTCGACTTGAGTTTTTCAACGTTAAGTTCGCGGACTTACGAGTAAACAAGGTTATGTTGCTTCGTATACCGAAACGGTTCGAGTTTAGACGTTGACAACTTTTAAGCATTGGCGTGTTTTAGTTTTTGCGGTATCGAGTTAGTTCGAAACTCCACCATTTGTCTAAGTCGGAAACATGAGGTCGTGAAGTAAGACGTTTTTCAAGGAACAGTCGGCAATTCTTCAAGATTTTAGCCACGTTGAGCGAAACTTCGGAATCACTACTACAAGTACGAGCTTGCAAACTTTGACTCTCCGATACGTGGACTTCATATGGTGATCCTCGAATTTCGTCAAAGCATGAGGAAGCGCTTGTTGAAGATCGTTATCAAGGTTGATCGTCGGTTCAATAATCTAGTGTCCAAAGGCTGGTTGGCACGTGGTTGTTGCGGGAGAGGCAACATAATTCGATGTTGTTAACACGACGCATATCGTCCACGTGGTTGGTAGGTGTACTTCGCCTTCGAGTTCGTGGAGTGGATGCATTAGCCAAAACGGCGGTCATAAACGAATACGTAACGAACTCGAGTACACTACGAGGTAATTCGTAAAGTGTCTCCGCGTGGAAATCCGTGGAATAACTTTTGGAAATCAATTGTAAGGTTCCGTGTGTATTCCTTGTAAAGCGTGATTAGGGAAGACGGATGCTCAACTAGTTCTGCATGTGTATGTCCTTCTAAGGACAGTGGCTTCGTCCACGGTGAATTGCGAGTTATATGCTAGTGAACGACCGATGAACTCCTAACAGAGAGTGTATTCTATTAGACAATAATGGTCGTCAAAGCTAAGGACTGCAGCGACAACGTCGACTTGTTCTGCATAGTTGATGTGGGTCCCGCGTGAGGAACATAATTTTACATACGGGTAGTTGTATTCGACTACGAGTACTTAAGTATGTCTTTTGACAAAACTGAAATTCCCGGGACGTTGTACTTGTAATGGGCGGGAATTGGATAAAGACGTGAGTTGGCTATGAGTTGCCAGCTGTGGCAGTATTGTGTTGGGGTAACAAGGTTAGTAGTTACCCCGTCTTATTTGGTTTTGACACAAATTGTCAATGAAAATGGCAAGTATGGTATTGTTGTGAGGAGAGTAATAAGATTGTTAATTACTCAGTCCGGTTGTTCTAACAAGAGTCTTGTGGTTACAGAAAAGTGAAAACTGGCGGAGCAAAGTGTATCCTGTTGGTGATAAATGAGGAACACTTGGTAAAGAGAAATGCTAGCTCCGGTGTTGATATGTATGACTAGAAATAGTCGAGTTGTACCACAAGAAATCAGAAATTGGAAAGGTTATGGGTACTGGAGTCCAACATGAAAGGTAAAGTAATATTGACCGTTTGACCAATTATGAAATTTCGAGGATGAAATTTATTTAAGGGGGGGTGGAACTGTGAGCCCTGGAAAAATGTGTTGAACTTATTAATGATCGTACGAGAAATTATTCCACGATCTCGATAATCGTCAAAGGGCTCGAGAATATTTTCAGGAATTTTCATAAGGTGAAATCCTTGATTTAGAAATTGGATAATAAAGTATACGTCATGATGAGTTCGTGGAAATTTTCAGGGAATTTTCCGGGAACCCGAGCTATTTATAGCTATTTTCTGAAGTTTTGGGATTTTGGAAATTAATTCAAGAAATAGAAAACAAGTGGACCAATCCTAGCCGTTGATCTAACCACCGCTTCATCCTAGCCCTTGATTTCAATTTAGGTTGGGGTATTTATATTCCTTGATCAGATCAAGGATGGGGATTAGTTGCAGAAAACACGAGAGAGAGCTGGGAGCTCTGACGCGGACACCACCGACCCGAGAAGGAGACCCGGCCGCCGCGCCACCGTTCGGCCACCGATCGCTGACGGACGACTACCATCTGCTTCATCTCCGCGTCGCCTACCTCCCTATATCCTCAGATCGTCCATGCACCGACGATGAACGGAGCAGCAACGACGGGAAGCCCCGAGCTTTCTCCGGCCACCTCTGAAACTTCCGGCGACCGATTAAGCTGCATTTGGTATGGAAACTCACCTCCTCGTCATGCTCAACACCGTAGTAAAATTAGTTTTTCGATTTAATCAAGTTTTGACGATTTTGCGTTTCTGGGTAGCCACGGCTCCGCCGTGTCCTTGGGCACTGGCGACTTCTCCGACACTTCTGGGCTCGGTTTCCGTCTTGACTGCGTCTATTGAAGTGAAATTGGGAAGCTTGATGGGTCGATTGCATCAGAAGCATTAGTTCATCATCAGTTGAGTTTCGGCAGTGAGTTGATTTGGTTGGAATCGATTTTCCAAGGTATAATCCTGATCTTGAATCAAAGTTTGGTACTTGGTGATAATCAGATGTTAATCCCTGAAAGTGAAGATTTGGGTTGGATGTGCGGTATGGTTTGCATGTTCAGAATGAGTGTATGTGGAATTGGAAAGCTTCTTGATTATGTGTTGATGAATCTGCTACTGGTATCGAAACTTTGGATTGGGATTGATTGCTGTGTTGTATGCTCATTGTGAAATCGTTGACCGGTGATGCATGAGTTAAGTGTATTGTGTTGACTATGAGATGTTGTTTGCATGTGCAGAATGGGTTGGTAGTGACTTGATTTGAATTGATGTGTGGTCTGGTGATTTGGGATTGTTTCTGGTTTTGTAAGTTAAAGTCTTGTTAGTGTTGCTAAGGCAGGTTAATCGAAATGATTGGGAAAAGTTTGAGAAATGGGTAAGTTAGGGTCTTGGGTGTCCTTAGTGTTTTGAGTAAACCATATTTAAGATTAAAATTGTGAACTGGGTGTCCATGGTAAATTCCGTCGAATTACTATGCGACAAAAGGTGAATTTGAAGTAAAAGACCAAGTGTCGGATGAATTGAGATAAATCGTTGAAGAAAACGGAAACATGATTTTTTGCTTGTGCATATGTTAAATTGATAATGAGTAAAGAAAAGAAATTATATATATATTGGGTGGCCTTAGTAATCGGGTGCACTCAATATATGTTTGGTCGATATCGTAATTTCAAGTGAATGTTCGATAATCTAAGTTAATTATTGAACCTATCTCGATTGGTCAAACGTGGTCAAATTGGTCAACTCCTGGTCAAACCAGGAAAAGTTGGTTGGACGATTTATTAATCGTCGAGATTTCATATAATTGTTGAATGAGATATTAACTATCAAAATGTCGGAATCTAGGATTTCCAGTTACCCGAGGAACGGAAGGTTCGTGAATCTCAGACAACGTAAAAGGTTAAAGCATCGGAATCCAGGTAGGGGACTCGGGACTCATTCGGTTAGTTGTTTTCCGTTTTGAATTAAATGTTTATGCATATTGAGTTGCATGGTTTGGTTATTGATGGCTTGAGAGTGAGTGGAACATAGCGATTCCTTGGGCTTCGATCCCCTAAACCTCCGGAGGGGCCGTATGGACGAAATGGTGTCTGACATCCTCTGAGGTGTGACACTATTTCTAGGTGATATGGCGTAAGTGGACACTCTCACTACGCTTACCTGGTGATGATTTTATTTGAGGTAAGGCCGTGTAGTTGGTCCATGGGACTGGCCATCAGGTATTATGCATTTCTTTGAGTTTCGTGCATTGGATTTTGAGTCCGAAAGATATTTAAAGTTTGTCGTTCTTTAAAGAAATGGTTTAACTTTTTCATACTGGGATCCCAAATTATTATCTTATGTGTCGGTTTTCAAACCTAGTCGGGTGAAACCCCTATTGAGTAGCGAGGACGAAAGCTCACCCCTACAACAGTGTGGTTGAAGGTACTGTGCACTAGGAACGGGATTGGAGCGGACGGAGCTGGGTGTGCAGATTTCAATAGAAGTTAGGTTCTGGGTTCCAATCTTATTCCTGTTCCTTAAAATTGTATTTTCGGAACTTGTCACAATTTGTTTGTTATATGCTAAGTCCTTTATTCCTCGGTTGTTTGCAACGTTAAGTTATGGACGAACATTTGAATTAAAAGTTTTAAAGTTTTCACCTCAATATTATTTTAAACATTTTTGCTGTGTGGTTTACGAAAAATTATTTAATAAAATGCCTTGCGGGTTTCTGGAATGTAAATCGAACCTTCGGTTTATGTTTCGGGGTCTTGCGGCACTGTGACGTGCTCAAGCTGGTGAGGTGCAGTTTGGGGCGTTACAGGTTTGCTGATCTTCGGATCTAGAGTCATTGTGGGTGACCGTTTTCTGATATTCGGATCTGGTGTTTATTTGGAGTTGATGGGTGATCATCTACTTTAGTCAAAGTCGATGGGTGAACATCGACTATCGACTATCGACTTTAGTTTGGAGTTGATGAGTGATTATTGACTTTAGTGTGAGTTGTTTGACTTCTTCATTTATTTTCATTTTCCTTCTAATTGTTGAATTTTATGTAATCTCCTGAACTAAGTTATATGCAGGGATTATTGTCTTTTGAATTGTTTGTTTTAATGTAATCTCCTGAACTAAGTTATATGCAGGGATTAATGCATTTTGTATTGTTTGCTTTATTGTAATCTCCTGAACTAAGTTATATGGAGCGATTACTGCTTTTTGTATTGTTTGTTTTAATGTAAATTCCTGAACTAAACTCTATGCAGGGATTTATATGATTTCTTTTGTTTGTTTTCATGTGATCTCCTGAACTAAGTTTCTATGCAGGGATTATTGATTTTGCCAAATTCTTATTGTGGGTACAGTTGTGGGTTGTGATCTGTAGTGATTGATAAATGAGTTGGGATGACATGATTTTGGCAACCGCGTTGTGTTGAGGGAAATGAATATGATTTCCTGGTTGTGCCGTTGAGGCAAAGGAATAGTGATCTAATAGATTGTGGGGACGTAAAATGAATTGAGAGACAGAGCATGTGGGTTTTTAGTTGGGTTGAAATTGTTGAGCATGTTATTGATTAATTTGAACTTGACGTTTTGTTGTGATAATTGCATATTGTTTTGTTAAGCTAAGATGGTGAAAACATGTATTTTGTGGAATTAAATATTGTTGCTTTAATTATCTCATGAGCTGAGAAATTATAAGCATGAGTGACGTGAGTCACTTTATTTGAGTTTACTCATACGGGCTGAAAAGCTTACCGAGTTTGTTGTTTACATTCCCCATGCACTATTCTATGGTGTAGGGGTTATTGTGCAGGTTAGAATATCGGGTGATCGTTATCGAAGCTGAGGTGGACTTTCCGTCATGTGGGTGTAGAATGACGCTTATACTTGTAGTCTTCCGCTGTGTAGTGAGTTGGTGAGAGTGGTTACACGTTGAATTGATATTCAGTTTAATTTGTAAACTATTGTAACGTAATATGTGACTCTAAAGAACGAGTCGGTATTGACATTGTGAGTTCGATTTGTGTAGTTGCTTAATTTATTTGAAAAATTTTCTCTATGTGTTTTCTTGTTATTGTTAAGTTATCGCGTTTCGGATTTAAATTTAATTATTCAAAATTCGGGGCGTGACAGTTTGAACCCAAAATGAGCATTTTGGCCTGACAAGGCGTGTCTTGGAGAAATTGAGCCAATGTCAGTGGCTCAAGCTATATATTGTCGACAAGTTTGAAATATATTATTTAGAGGGTAGATAAAGCCTACCTGCAGAATTATGGAATATTATGCAAGCTGCAAGAAAAGGCACGCCCATGCGAATATTCATACTCCATTCAATTAAGGAATATGGCATGCACGTGGGGAAGCATTCAACTACATTTCATGGTGGCCAATAGGGAAAACCTATCATGATTCCATTAGTGCTTAATTGGAAAACCACCATGATTCCATTAGTGCTTAAGTGTTTAAACCACCATGATTCCATTAGTGCTTAAGTACTTAACCCATCATGATTTGTTTAAGGCTAACCACTATGGCTTGGTAGCCTATATATAGAGGCTACGACGAAGTAACACAACACACAATTCATCAATTAATCTCTACGATTATCCAAGCCTCCCCGGAGCAACCAACTCTCTCTCTTACCGGTGACCACACTCCAGTCTCAATCTCCTCGGGAGCCGACTGTCAGTACCACCAAACCCTCTGTCAACGTGCTTCAGTCCTAGTCTCCTCAGGAGCCGACTGTAGTACCGCGACCACAACGGTTAAGGAACCAGCTAAGCGAGGGTAACGCCCTTGCAAACCAGCCAAGCTAAAGTCACACTTTAGCGAGTTCTCCCCACTTCCCGGTGATTTTCGCTCTGCTCGATCTACAACGTCTAATATCGATTGTGTGATTTCGAAGAAGCTAAGCAAAAGTCCTCACCACGAGGCACAGAGAATCCCTCGACGAGGTTGGTGCTCTCCTCGTCCACAATCGCTCGAAAGAAGTCAGGTCAAGGGACACCCCCGACGACCGCACCTGAACGGTGCTGGCACGCCCACGAAAGAAAAGAGACTGTTGACCAGCTCAAGAAAAACTGGAGCCAAACAATAGGGAAAAAGAAGGTCAGTGAATTCGAAAACGGAAAAAAAAACCGAGTACTGTCTAGATGTCGGCAGGCACAATGACAATGATGGAGAGAGAGTAGAACCAAGTGTATCCAACGGTGAGCGCCATAGATTTTGAAGCTCCGGCGACGACTTCTAGCAACGATGTCATCTTTTGCCGCCGATAAAAGAAGGCCGGGTTGGCCCGGCAACTGTGTTTTCCTGCACGAGCTCAGGAAAAGAGAGGGAGAATGTGAGAGAGAGTTAATGACATGTTTTGTAATTTTTGAATTTTTGGAGTCTAGAAGGGTCATTTTGTCTTTAAATGGGGTGAGTGGGAATATTAATTTGTTGGTGGGGTGATTTTTGAGTCAAATTGGTGCATTGGGTCAAGGCCCCAAAAATAAAATTATAATTCATGATTATGGTTCTTGCATATAAATTGTTCAACCAAGCATAAAATAACATGTAATTAATAAGTATGGTTTTCACACTGTTGCATATCTGGTATGAGAAACATCAACATTGTAAAAATTCATTAGAGGGTTTGATATTTCATCAATTGAAACACATTTTAGAGATCGTGTTTTACTAGTGATGAGATTAAGAAACATGATAATTTGAATAGAAATGAGGTTTTGCATGGTTTGACACATTGAGAGTCTCTAAGGGGCACCCGTGGAAGGCAATGACATGCTGAAATATGTTGAACCTTGTTATCACTATTTTTTTTTTTTCAATTTATCTTCACCATAAGCTCACCGGTCGTAGAATAATTTCTAGAACATGTTTCAATTGACGTAACATTGAAATTCGAAAAATTTTCTATTTTTTTTAAAAAGAATTTTATTGTCTCCTGACTTTGAAAGACTGTAAAGAATATTTGTGTCATGATTTTTGAATTCCTTGATTTCCTTCAGTTCGAATAATGCCTAAAAATCATTATTTCGAATGATATCTAGGAGATCATTATTTGAGGGTGGAAAACTTTTGGTGAAAAATAAGAACATGCAATTTTGATAAAAAATCGTGTATTATAGTTCACTATTTTGGATAAAAATCATACTTAAAGAAGTGTTTTTTTTTTAATGGGATTAAGGCTTAGAAAACTATAGTAGTTTTTGGTTTTTTTTTTTTTTAAACTTTTTTTTCCTTGTTGCTCTTGAGAATACATAAATAATTTTGCACATTTAATATTTAAAAAATTAGAATTATTTTTTTTAAGAAAAAAAAAATTAGAATCTTAGGATGACACTAAACTGTTTTGGGCTAAAAGTCTTCCCAGGCTCTACTGTAAGACCGAGCAAGTGGCCCAAGGTTGGGAACTGATCCTATCTCACTAGGGGATCGGCATGAGACTAGTAAGATGACCCTTAGAGCAAGTTCACCCGTTGGGTCACCGGGTCACCCACTATTCACTGCTTTTTAGTGTTATGGTCACCCACTAGTCACGAGTACAGTGTATTTCATGCCCTGGGTCATCCTGGATAACTTTCTGGGTCACCACCGTGACCTGCACAGTGTATTTCGTGCCCTGGGTCACGGGCACAGTGTATTTCGTGACCCAGAGAATGAAAATATACACTAAAAAGCAGTGAATAGTAGGTGACCCGGTGACCCAACGGGTGAACTTGCTATTATTAGTTTTGGAAAGGGAGTCTTCGAACATAATGAACGGAGCTCCAATTGGGAGAAAGGAAAGAGTGGTGGAGATGGTGGTGAGAAGGAAGGTGAAAGAAGTCTGAAAGGTAGAGGAATTCAGGGAGGTGGCAAAGGGAGTTGTGGGAGAGGTAAAGCGAAGAAGAAGGCTGTAGGCTGTGGCAGCAGAAGAAAGTGAGGCTGATGGGGACTCTGGGGCGTTGGGTGAAGCGCCGGTGGCTGATGGACAGTGGCAGATAGACTTAGAAGTAGGGGTGGGCGTCCGGACCCGAAAAACCGAAGGCCCGATCCGAACCGAGGAAAAAAGACCGATTCGGTTCGGTTTTAGAATTGAAATTTTCGGTTCGGTCTAAAGCCCGACCCGAATTCATGTAATCGGTTCGGTCTCGGGTTTCATATTTTCAGGGCTCGAAAGCCCGAACCGGCCCGATTACTGTAGCAGTTTCCACATGTCAGTTCCTAATTGGGTGTTATAATAATAAGTTAAATATTTTAAAAAAAAAAAACAACCCTAAAGGGTACACTCCTCGTCTCCTCTAGTCGACTAACTCGACCTCAGCTTCCCTCTATCTGTCGGTCTGTCCATCTCAGTCTAAGCCCCAAATTTCAGAAGTTGATAAACCCAGATCCGATAGGCGCCCTTCACTGAAATCTGATATCTCCCTTTCACTCTCTCAGTCCCTCCCTCACCCTTCTCTGAGTTGTCGATCTCTCTCTCTCTCAGTCTCTCCTCCCTCACCCTTCAATTTCTGCTTAAATCGAAAAAAAAGAAGTCAAAAACACGATCCGTTCGCGTTTGGGGCTTTGGGCGTTTGGCTGCTCTGTTTTTCGTCACAGTCGCTGTTACAGCCGCTTTGGGCGTTTCGCGATTTCGCCGTCGCCGACTTGGCGCAAGTCCGAGCCGCTCCGAGATCCGATAGGCCTTTGCTTCGTCTTCAAAAATCCGATCAACTCTTTCGATCAGGTAAGCATATAATGCACAGAAGCTGTTTGATTTATTGTCTCTGAGAGTCTGAAACTGACATGTCCTTTTTGCAGCTCAAGATCGTGTATATGCCTAGTCCAAGCGGCAACTTCAGTCTGCGAGACTTCCACGGATAGATTAGTTGGGCAAGTTCTTGGTGAATTAGGCTCACTTCCTGAAGTATTTGTTGAACTTGAGGTAAGGGCAGTAGGTGTAAAACTCTTTATGTGGCTTTTTTGAACTGAAACTTGTAGAGATGCTATTTGTTAAGTAATTGGTTAGTACTTAATAGGTATGTGATTCTTTGAGGAAAAAAAAAAAGATTGACTTGGGTGTCTCTCTGCATCTATATTCCTGAAGTGATTATTCCATGACTTTCAAGGATGTGGGTAATGTCTGTTCTTTGTCGTAATATATTCTTTTCTTTTTTGCTTTATGGGTTTTGTAAGAAATCTGTACTTTGAATGTTTAAGTAATTCTGTTGTTTGTTGATTTTTTACCTGTTTTGATTTGGTATATTTGGTGCTTACATTGGGGTTCTTAGAATTCGGTGTTCGAAGTAGCATTGTATTTGCTTTGGTGAAGTTCCTTAGTTGCTTATTGTGGGATTTTGGAAAAAGCTTGTTTCTTTGTGTTTTTCTGGGTCTGATTTGAGTTGCTGTGGGATTGCAGGATCTGGATTACCTGTTCGATACTCAATCGGAGGGGTTTGGGATATTGAGGTAACTTGCTCAATTTGCTATGCTGCGCTTGGTTTTGTTGGAATTGGAATTGGAGTTGGAATTGGCGGAAAAAGAGTTGTCCTTTACTCCTTTCGTGAGAGAGGCAGTGCATATACTTTTATGGTATAATCTGATCTTGTTTGTGCAAAACTGCAAATTGTGTTTATGTTTATGTTGGACAATTTGGATTGTTTTATGTTGGACAATGTATTCTGGACTATTGAGTTTGTGTTGTAAACTGTAAACTGTGGCTAAACTTGATTATTGCAAATTGATTACAGTTATGTTAATGAGTTTATTTTACAGCATTATAATTTGATATGCATTCCAGTCTTCCAGGTACCAAAACAGGGCAAAACAAGCAAAACAGGAATTTTGGGCCCGAAAAAGCCCGAAACCCGAACCGGCCCGAATAGGTTCGGTTCGTATCGGTTTTCAGTTTACAAAAAGCCCGAACCGGCCCGAACCGAGAATTTCGGGTTCGGTCTCGGTCTCACTGATTTTTGGGCCCGACCCGACCTGAGCCCAGCCCTACTTAGAAGGCTATATGGGCTCAAGTCTAGACAAGATTTTGGGCTAAAAACCCTTAGGTATATATATATCTCTACCTTTCAGCCCATACCAGCCCAAAGAAAAAAAAAAAAAATTATCCATCAACTGATCAAAGTCGCGTCTCTCGCGTATTCCCAGTCTCCCATAGACCACAGCTGCACAGCACTGACAGCAGCTCACAGCCTCACACAGTCACACTACCTTTCGCCTTCTCGTAAACGAGGTATGAAGCTCTATCGATCTCCCCTGTTTTTCTTTTTGATACATCTTTGTTCTTCAGTTCTTCTTCCTGCTCTGTGATTCCCAATGTGGTTTTCTCAAAGAAATCCCAGATCTCCTCTCGCCGATTCTGATGTAATTGACTAATTGTGAGTTGGGCTTTTCTGTATAAGTTGAGGATTGGGGGGGAGAGAGAGAGACAGAGAAAGATTCCATGTTAGCGGAGGAAGTGACTCAAGTGAGGATCTTGATCATGGTCGGTCAGTCCAGTAATTTGCAATACTTCTTTCGGTAGATACTTCTTTGAGTTCTTCCGGTTTTTTTTTTTTTTTTGATCTCCAATACTTGTCTCGGTTGGTATCATGGTATGAGAGTTCGTTATGTACTTCTGTTAGTTGTGTACCGACTGATGTCTTTGTCTCTTTGATGTACCGACTGATGAGTGATGACTGATGTCTTTGATGGCTAAAAAAACAGAGAAAAGGGGTAACAATAAGTGAATGAGCTTTTGTTGGGCTTTGGGATTTCTTGATGCTTTCTTTGGCTTCTGATTATGTTGTGATTATTTTTTATTTAAAAATGTGCATTTTGTGTTGCAGATTGGAGAATTTTTATTTGAGAGTTTTGGTGATAGTGTATGGGTTTATGCATAATACAAAGAGAGCATTTTCATCTATGACCATCATAAAAAACAAACTTCGAAATAAGATGGAAGATGAGTTTTTTGATGATTTGATGGTTCTCTACATCAAAAAAGAATTTGCTGATAGCATTGATAATGATTATGTGATTTCTGAGTTTGAAGTGAGTGGGTCTCGGAGGGTATGATTTAGTTAATTTATTGTTGTTTTACAACAAATGTATGCTTGTAGTTTTTAATTTACGGGGTTTGGTTTTATGTCCCCTCCGTTGTATGTTTTGATTGAAAATAATAAAGGCGTGAGGATGAGCCTCCCACTGGGTTCCAAACCTCAAAAAAAAAAAAAAAAAAAATAAAAAAAAATTTGTGCACTTCTAATTAGCCTAGATAGGCCTCATCATATGGCCCTTGGGCCCTAAGCCCGCCCGGCCCGGCCCTTCCATTAGGGCGGGCCGGCCCGACCCTTTTTTATTTAGGGTAGGGTATGGGTCACACAAATAAATCCCGGCCCTACCCTACGGCCCGGCCCGATTGAGCCCGTAAAGGCTAGGCCCGGCCCGGCCCTAACCCGGCCCTAAAATTTATATTTTATTTTTGTTATTTTCTATTACATGTGTTATATGTATAAAACTATGGAAGTGTAGAAAATTATTTCAATCTGCCATATTAGGAAATGAGTCTTTTAAATTGAGCCATATTTTGAGAAGAAAAAACATAATTTTTTTTAAAGAATTAACCGTAAATTCGGCAAAAACGCCGCCGTTTTAATATAATCTTATGAGTATTTTAATATTTACCAATAATTACTGTTAACTAATTAACTGTAATAATTACAAAGCTATTATTTCAAATTGGACAATATATTCATGTAATACCAATTTTGAAATAAATCAAGTAATCAACATAACTAAAAATAATCAATTGGTCGAGTTGAAACCATTTTACCAATGTAATGTTAACTTTTTAATGAGCAAAATGGGGGACGAAATCAAATTTTTTAAAATACACCGCTGGATGTTATTTGCATATGAATATATGAGTGGTAGAAATTTCAGCAATTTCCGCCTTCGTTTGGACCTCGATCTACCCGGTCAACTCAATACCCTAAATAGAACATAAAACAAATATGCTCTTAACCGGTCCTTGGCAATTCACTTTTTTCGATCTTTCAGCTCCCACACTCTCATGGGTAGGGGGTCTACTTATGGATGTCAAAATTCCGCAACGTTTGTCCGCGCATGGTGCCGCTCCCCTTAGGGAAGTTTGCTTGTGCAAAGCGTTGACCGCTCGGTTAGGTGCCTTATTCACAGCGGATCGGCCTAATTTCTTTACACAATACCTATCACTATTGTATAAACATATAAGAATTTTCCGATTGATCGATTTTCATTTCAAAATTTTTGGATCGCACATAATCCTTATATGCCTATTAATGTAGTATAACTAGTTTATTAGGCTTGTTACCCTCCATGAGCAAAATGGGGGACGAAATTGAATTTTTTAAAATGAACCGCTGGATGTTATTTTCATATGAATATATGTTAGTGGTAGAAATTTCAACAATTTCCACATTCGGTTGGACCTCGATCTACCCGGTCAACTTAATACCCTAAATAGAACATAAAACAAATATGCTCTTAACCGGTCCTTGACAATTCACTTTTTTTGATCTTTCAGATCCCACACTCTCATGGGTAGGGGGTCTACTTATGGATGTCAAAATTCCGCAACGTTTGTCCGCGCATGGTGCCGCTCCCCTTAGGGAAGTTTGCTTGTGCAAAGCGTTGACCGCTCCGTTAGGTGCCTTATTCACGGCGGATCGGCCTAATTTCTTTACACAATACCTATCACTATTGTATAAACATATAAGAATTTTCCGATTGATCGATTTTCATTTCAAAATTTTTGGATCGCACATAATCCTTATATGCCTATTAATGTAGTATAACTAGTTTATTAGGCTTGTTACCCTCCATGAGCAAAATGGGGGACGAAATGGAATTTTTTAAAATGAACCGCTGGATGTTGTTTGCATATGAATATATGTTAGTGGTAGAAATTTCAACAATTTCCGCATTCGGTTGCACCTCGATCTACCCGGTCAACTCAATACCCTAAATAGAACATAAAACAAATATGCTCTTAACCGGTCCTTGGCAATTCACTTTTTTCGATCTTTCAGCTCCCACACTCTCATGAGTAGGGGGTCTACTTACGGATGTCAAAATTCCGCAACGTTTTTCCGCGCATGGTGCCGCTCCCCTTAGGGAAGTTTGCTTGTGCAAAGCATTGACCGCTACGTTGGGCGCCTTATTCATGGCAGATCGGCCTAATTTTTTTACACAATACCTATCAATGTTGTATAAACATATGAGAATTTTCAGATTGGTCGATTTCCATTTCAAAATTTTTGGATCGCACATAATCCTTATATGCCTATTAATGTAGTATAACTCGTTTATTAGGCTTGTTATCCTCCATGAGCAAAATGGGGGACGAAATGAAATTTTTTAAAATGCACCGTTGGATGTCGTCCGTATATGAATATATGGTAGTGGTAAAAATTTCAGTGACTTCCACCTTCGGTGTGTGTATTAAATATGTTCAATAAAAAACAATGAGTCTTTTATTACCAATATATACCATTAAGCCATATTTTGAGAAGAAAAAAATAATGTTTTTTTTTGTTAAACAAAATAAGGCCCTTTTTTGGCCCATTTCGGCCCTATTTGGCCCTATTTGAGGGCCGGGCCGGCCCGACCAGTCCCTTTCTGCCCTAACGGATCGGGCTTTTCGGGCGGGTAAGGGTTAGCATATTTAAGCCCTGGCCCGACCCTACCCGGCCCTAAATTTTGTTGACTTTGACTAGGCCCGGCCCGGCCCGACCCTAAGCCCTAAAATTTAGGGTAGGGCCGGCCCTAGCCCGGCCCATGATGACCCCTAAGCCTAGACAACAATTGAATCCTGGATCCGCTACTGCTGGTGGAGGAGGACGTGGAGACAGGAAGGTGTGCAGTGGATTCCCCGTTGGTGGACGTGGTCGAGGCAGATCATGAAATCCAGTTTCATCCCCAAAAATTGATTCTGGTCAAATTCCAGGTAACAGTTTAACCGTGATGGGCTTCGGTTCTAGGGCCCATCACGTGCACTTTCTGTGCCTTGAAAAAGCTTCTTCAGGCCAAGAACCCCGATTTGGTGTTCCTGAAGGAAATTAAGAAAAAGAAGGAGGAAATGGCAGATATTTGTTTCAATTTGGGTTTTGGGGGTTGTATTGTGGTTGGGAAAGTAGGTAGAAACGGTCGAAGGTTGGCTCTTTGTTGGAAAACTCATCTGGTAGTAAGGCCACTTGGTTCATCCCTGGGTCATATTGATGTGGAGGTGCAGACTCAGGACGGACCATTGCGGGTCACAGGGTTCTATGGCAATCCTGAAACAAATCTCCAGACATCTATCGTGGGAGTTGTTGCGTCGTCTTGTTGCCAATGTGAGCTCTCCATGGATAATATTTGGAGATTTTAATGAATTGATGTGTTCTAGTGAGAAGAGAGGGGGAAGTGAAAGATCTGTATTGTTGGAAAGATTGGATTGCTGTTTCGTAAACCAGCAGGCGGCTACCTGTTTCCCGTGGTTACATGAGCTACACTATGATGCGGCCATGCGGGTGCTTCTGATCATTTACCCCTGATTATTTACTTTCATGGTTTACCGGAGTCTCGTCCACTGGGTAGGTGAAATCAGAGGAGATTTCATTTTGAGTCCTTTTGGACTAAGAAGGATGGCTGTGAACTGGCAATTGGAGAATGTAGGGAGCAAGAAGATGGGAAACAAGTTGTCAGCAACAAACTGAGAAGGGCAGCAGAAGCTCTAAAGCACTAGAATGCAGACACAATTGGGTACATTCCAAGGAAAATCAAGCAATTGAATACAGCTTTGCAGGGTCTTCTTCTGGATAGTACTAATGAAGTAACAACTGCAAATATGAAGAGTTGAAGACAACTCTTAGTGAGTTACATAAATATTTGGAGTTTGAGGAAGAAGCCTGGAAACAAAAGTCAAGAGTGGCCTGGTTACAAGAGGGAAACCAAAATACTAAATTCTTTCATGGGTATGCTAAAAGTAGAGGGAGAAGAAACAAGGTTACAAGAATTATAGATTTGAATGGGAACTGGAAAGATAATGATGTGCATATTCAATTGGCTTTCTCGGCATATTTTCAGCATTTGTTTACTACAGAGGGGTACAAGTACATGGATTTGGGTCTAGATAACCAACGAGATGAATGCGAAGTTGGCAAGGCCTTCCATGAGGAGTGACATTGAGGAGGCTCTGAAGCAAATGGCACCAGACAAGTCACCACGTGAAGATGGGTTCCCTGCCAGATTTTACTAGATGTACTAGCATATTGTTGGTAGTGATGTGAGTAAATTCTGCCTGCAAGTTCTAAATGAGGGGGCTTCAGTGAAGGAATTTAATCCTACGTTACTGGCTCTCATCCCAAAAATCGATCATCCACAACAGGTAACTGATTTCCGACCAATCAGTTTGTGCACTGTAGTCTATAAATTAATTTCTAAGGCTATTGTGAATCGAATGAAGTCTATATTGCCGAATGTCATTTCACAATACCAAAGTGCCTTTGTTCCTGGCCGATGCATCCATGACAATGTTATTTCAGCATTTGAAATAGTTCATTCTATTAGAGCAAGAATAACTGGGGAAATACCACAGTGTGTTTTGAAGCTAGACATAAGCAAGGGTTATGATCGAGTTGAATGGGTGTTTCTGGAGAATGTTATGCTGAAATTGGGATATTGGGTGGAACTTAAATGAGATGTGTAAGGTCGGTCATTTTCAGTGTCTTGTGGAATGGTGAGGCAGCGGGGTTAATTGAACCGACAAGGGGCCTCCGACAAGGGGACCCTATGTCACCGTATCTATTTTTGCTATGCTCAGAAGGTTTGTCTGGTTTGTTCCAAAAGGCTGATCAGGACGGATTTATACATGGAGTTAAATGTGCAGATGGGGCCCCAACTGTTTCCTATTTGCTTTTCGCAGATGACAGTTTAATTTTTGGAAGAGCAGAGGTTCAGGAAGTCACTCATATTAAGCAATGTCTTCTTTTGTATGAAAGTGCAGCTAAGTAGAGAATAAACTTTCAGAAATCAGCTCTTGCGTTTGGGCGAGGAATGAGTGAAGATCAGAAGGGTGAGATTATTCGGATGTTGGGGGTGCCAATTGTGATGTTCCATGAAAGATATTTAGGACTACCTACAATAGCAGGAAAAAATAAGAAGGAAATGTTTAAGAAGATTAATGAAAGATTGGAGTCTCACTTGCAAGGATGGCAATCAAAGCTCTTGTCTAAAGCAGGGAAGACAGTTCTTATTAAAGCTGTGGGGCAGGCAATCGATCCCTTCCTACTCTATGTCGGTCTTTAGACTCCCTAAAGGAGTTTATCGTTCTTATCAAAGCAAAGTGGCCAAGTACTGGTGGGGAAAAGGAGGAAACAAGAGGGGAATACATTGGTGTACCTAGGAGGTCCTAGAAACAAGAAGGCAGGAGCACTGGGATTTAGAGATCTCGAATGCTTCAACCAAGCGCTGCTAGCAAAGACAGTGTGGAGGTTGGCTCTTCATCCAGAGTCACTCGTTAGTCAACTCCTTACTGCTAAATATTTCCCTCAAAGTAATTGGGCAGGGGCTATGGTGGGAGAGAAACCTTCGTTCATCTGGAGGAGTTTATTATGGGGACGGGACTTATCTTGCACTGGTGTGAGATGGCGTATTGGTTCAGGTAACAGGGTTCGAATTTGGGAGGACAAATGGTTACCAATGCCGTGGTCATTCAAGATTGCTACTCCTCGCTTTCTGCTAGCTAATACCATGGTGAATTATCTCATGGACCAGGCTGGTGAAAGGAATGTCAGGTATGTGGAAGACAACTTTCTCCTTGTGGATGTGGAAAAAATTCTTTCCATTCCACTTGGGGGTGGGAATTCGGAGGATGCAGCCATTTGGCATATTTGTCCTAATGGTCATTATACAGTAAAATCTGGATATTGGCTTGGTAGGGAGATTAAACAACTTGATATGGGAACAAGTAGTGTTGGAGCGGGGAGTGCTTCAAACTTCAAAAATTATTGGAGTCTCATTTGGAGTATGAATATTCCGAACAAAGTCAAACTCTTGTGGAAAGCTTGTCATTCTTTCCTTCCCTGTGCTGAGCGTTTGTTTAAAAGCAAGATTGTTTCCCATCCGGGTTGTGGGAGGTGTGGGGGACCTAGAGAAACTGTGCTGTATAGTCTATGGGAGTGCCCTTCAGTTAAGAAGGTATGGAAGCTTACTTGGTTGAGTGTATAAGAATTGGGTTGAACCGAGCTTCACTGATTTATTTTGCCATGTTGCTGCTACTTGCCAAAATCACGAGATTGAGTTGTTTGCTTTACTGACTTGGTGGTTGTGGTAGGATAGGAATAATGTCTTTCATGGAAATAAGCTGGGAGTGGAACCTTGACAATTATACTGTTTATGCCAATCTAGATTGGCATAAGGAGTTTATGGATGCAGGGGAAGCCAAGAAAAAGAAGCAAATGATGGGTGCTGATGGTGAGTCTGATGTTCCGAATTGGCTACCACCACCACCGGTGCCCCAAGGATGGGCCAAACTGAATTTTGATGGAGCTTGCAATAAAGATAAAAGGGTGTGTAGGTCTGGGAGCGGTAATCAGAAATGAAGCAGGTAATATGGTAGGTGCACCGGCAATCCCATTAGAGGCTTTCTTATCTCCTGCAGCGACAGAGGCCTAAGGCACTTTGGTACTAGGAATTGGCAAAGTGGAGATTGAAGGAGATGCCCTTAATGTTGTGAGAGCTTTAGATGCAAGCGATAAGAATTTAAGAGATATGGGTGCAGTTCTAGATGAAGGAGTTTGAATGCTTCTCTTGGAAGCATGTTCGCAAGAAGTGTAATTATGTTGCCCATCGTCTAGCACGAGAAGCACACTGATATGTTTTGCCTGGAGGTTGGTCCTCCATGGCTGCAGGATTTATTTAATTGATAGAATATGATAGCTTATGCTTGGGGGTTCCTTCTGGGAACAGTTTATCCCCATAATTGATGTATTTATTCATCATATGAATAAAGTCTTATTTGAATAAAAAAAAAAAAAAATTGATGTGACATGGAGATATCCGGTGCACTGTAGAATTTTTGCACAAAGAGCTAAATTATGGAAACTTATGACTTGTAGAAAATTAATTTGATCATATCTATAATTTTGTCCTCTAAATCGAAACCCTCCTACAGATCTACCATACTTGGCAGAAGCCCAAAATTGGCTTTGCTCAAGCCCAACAGCCCAATTTTGTTGCCAACCCACTTTGGCGCTATGGTGCTGCCAAGTTACTGCCTTACTGGAACTTTGGCGCGAAGATCGATTCCAGTCTCAAATTTAGGGTTTCGCTGAGATTAAAAACCCAGAATCATTTCAAAGCTTTCATCTTTTCTGCAAATTTCAAAGGGGCTTTTGCTTGCCTAGGGATGGCTTCACCACCAAGTCCAAAACGCAGGCGTAAGGATGACGATACAAATGAAACGGCAGCAACATCGCCGGAGAAATCATCCCCTGTGGTGGTCTTTGCTCACGGCGCCGGTGCTCCCTCTTCTTCTGATTGGATGATCAGGTCATCTTCTCTTCTTTTGAAATATCAGCAAAGAAATGATTTAAGTGAAGTTTGAAGCTTTCTGTTGAAATGTAGAGACTAAAGTTTGAAGCTTTTGGTTTTTCAGATGGAAGGGTATGTTGGGCAAAGCACTAAATGCTGTAGAAGTTGTTACCTTTGATTACCCATGTGAGTTTTACTTGTAGTTTTGTTAGAATTAACTTTTACTGGCTATATGGTGCTCTGGGTTGTTCATGGGCTTGGTTAGTTGTGTTGTAAAATCTTGACCTTGAATTGATGGCAGACATGTCTGGTGGGAAAAAGAGAGCCCCTCCGAAGGCTGAAAAGTTGGTCGATTTTCACGCTGATTTTGTGAAGAAAACTGTTGAAAAGTACCCAGGTCATCCATTGATTTTGGCTGGAAAATCTATGGGTTCAAGGTTACAATTATCTGACTTTTCTGCTACATGATTAGTTGATTACTTGTTGTAGCCTGAAATGCTATTACTAAAAGTGTAGGAGAACTGATGAAGATGTAATCTGAGGCGTACGCTTTATTGGCCTAAAAACTGTAATTCCTCCCCTTGCTAGCAATTTAATTTGGATTCTATTGAAAAAAAAAAAAAAATTTGCTTGAAAATCAGCACAGGATGATATTATATAGCCTAAAATAGTGATATTCCAGAAGTGTTGTGGATGCATCTTATACATAATTGAGTTTCCTTTTAATAATCTACCAATAATTGAGGAATGTATTAGTGTGCAGACGACTTTTTGTTTTTTAGTCTCCTATGGAGGAATTTGTGTACAAACAAAAACCCATAATGTGGTCATTACTTGGTATTGTACACGTTGTGGATCCTTGATACTGATGGAGCATGCATGTGTAATATTGCGATAATAGAGAAGTAATTAGTGCTTGCTGTATCCTGAACTACTTATCATTATGTGCTTTATTGATCTCTGTACGTCATTGGTTTGTAGAGTCAGCTGCATGGTAGCTTGCAAGGAAGATATTCATGCTTCAGCAATTGTTTGCTTAGGGTACCCACTAAAGGTTAGGTGTTATGATGTTATACCTGCATCACATTTTCTGTACAATATATACTTTTCTTCTTCTTCTTTCGTTTTGGTTATTGGTATAAAATTGTCAAGTGAAAGTAGTTGACAAAATTTTCTGTGCCCTTGAAGTTGAAATTCTGCATTCTTTGGACCCTTAGAGGTTAATCTTTTGACCTATTGCCATATGTCATCCCTTTTCCACTCTCCCCCACCCAACTATGCAAATATGCCACCGATTGTGTCTGAGCTTGGAGCCTTAAATTTCAGGGTATTAATGGGGCACTGCGAGATGAAACTCTGTTGCGACTTTCAATTCCTGTAATGTTTGTCCAGGTAATTGTTTCACCAGAATCTGCTATTTTGTCTTGTGTTTTTTGGTTAATGCCTGTGCTATTTCTAGTCTGCCTTCTCTTTCCTATCTAATTGTTCACTTGCATCACTTTAAATAGAATGATCAAAACGATATGTTCAACATCTCTCTTATATATGATTGCTGAACCTGAATTAAGTCTTATAACAGTTACCTTTCTTATACATGTTTAATATCTTCTGATGCTTCTTATCTCTTCCACTTCTCTGTATTGCATACTGCAATGATGTTCATTCAGGGTAGTAAAGATGCACTTTGTCCGTTGGAAAAGCTAGAAGTTACTCGCAAGAAGATAAAATGTCTTAGTGGTTTGCATGTGATTGATGGTGGTGACCACTCCTTCAAGATTGGAAAGAAGCAACTGCAAACCACTGGGTTAACGCAAGACCAAGCTGAAGATCTTGCAGTTGAGGCAATTGCAGCCTTTCTGTCAAGTTTTCTTGGAGAAAGGTGACACTTTATGTTGCAAAAAGTTTCAATGGAACATCAAGTGTTGCATCCTGTTGTGCATAAACTCTGTTCTCTTGGTGCTTTTGTGTTGATCATAGTAACCATTGAAGTGCAAAAGGAATTTGAGTTTGTTAAGGGCTCAGGGTTTAAGTCTATGAGTAGCGAGTTTTTGAGATTTATAATCATGGAATGGTTTATCTTGATGATATGGTTAGAGTTTACTTACAGTACGCAGTTATATCTATGCGTCAATGCGTGTGTGACAGAAGACCTAAACACTGGTTTTAAATTGTGCTGTCAATATATATATATATATACAGTCCGGCTACGGTGCGGACGGAATGGATTTCCTGTTTTCCCCCACTTTCCGATCACATTTTCACATCTTAACCGTTCAGTTTTTAGATCCTAATGTATTATATCATCTCTGCAAAATTTCAGTCAATTTGGTGATCGTTAAGGCATCAAAAACTGCAAATTACAACAATGTACACAAACGGTTCCGGTTCGACAAATTCGGTTCGTTCGTGTAAATTGCAGTTTTGGATGCCTTAACGATCACTAAATTGGCTGAAATTTTGCAGAGATGATCCATACATTAGGACCTAAAAACTGAACGGTAAAGATCAAAATATGTGATCGGAAAGTGGGTGAAAACCGGAAATCCGTACCGAAATTTCGGTATGGACGTCCGCACCTGAGAAAAATCCTATATATATAGGGAAATAATGGAAAATGTCACATTAGAGTATGAAATGATAAAAAGGTCACCTAGTTTCCCACTTGATAAAAAGGTCCATTATGAATTGTTAGTGATATTAATTTAGTCCTTATTAATAATGAAGTGATGTTAAAAAAGGTCATTTGTTAATTTTTTTTGATTCTGATTATGCCTTTAAAGCTAATACCACGTTTATAACCGTTCATTCAAAATCTCATAGCTCAAATTTTCTCTCTCATTTGATCAAGCTTCTTGATTCAAATTTGATCGGAGATTCTCTCTTCGAGTTTCTCTCTTCGTTGCCAGCTTTTGATTGCGCTTGGTCTCGCTACAATGAGCTGAAATCTCAATTTTGAGTGGTTTTGGAGCTTCAATCCACAGCTTTCTTCTCTTTTTCCTATCTCTGGCTTCGTCACTCTTCCCCGTGATCACGTCACTTCTTCGTCTTCTTCTTCCTGTACTCAGTCCTCAATTACAAAAAGGTTGACTGAGATCGTGAGATTGGTGGCATATGAGACTGTGATTTCATCTGTATCGCTCTTTCCCTATTCAAGCGTGTACGCAATTAGATATCCCGATCGGTTTTCCTATCCACGACTGGTATCGGAATTTCATCTTTAATCCAGGTAAGTCTAGGTTTGGATAAGTGTTTTTAGTGAGATTTCCTCAATGCATCTCGACATTGTTTGCTTCGAATCGATGAATTTTTGTTTTCGCGAGCTTGAATACTCAGAACTTACGTATTTTGAAATAATTCTCAAGTAGTTGGTAGAATTTTCAACTGATTTGATTTTTAGGTTTTGAGATTTCTCTTAGTTGCTTACTTGATTTTCAAAGATTTGAGGACAAATTTGATGAGAATTAGCAGTTTTGTGTGCTTTGATATATAGATTTGGTACTGTAGCTTACTGATATGTGATCTTCCGATTAACTTGTGATTATCTCCTCACTAGTAGCTTACATGAATTCGTAGAGGTTTGATTTCGAAGCCACCATTTTTTTTTTTTTTTTTTTCAGTTGAGCTTTTTGATGGGGTCTGAATTTGCTATGCAATTTTATTTTTGGTACGAACGATGTTGTCAGTGGACATGGCATAGGAAAAGTATTATTAACACTCTTAGTTCGGCAGCGCTATCTCTACCATCTTCTCTAATAGATTTTAGGTTGGCCTTTTTTTCAAATTTGTTTCTTCAATTTGTGGCTGTGTTTATGTTGAGTTACTGATGAGGGTGTGGACAACTGTAAGATGTGAGCAATGTTCATCAGGTTCCTGATCACCAGCTTGGTTAATGGTTATGCAACTTTTGGCATGAAACTTGTGTTTGTTGTGGATTTCTATTTAATTTGTTGGGTTGGGCTGTGGATTTTATTGATTGTTAAGCAACATTTGGCTCTTAACTTGTGTATGGTTTGTGTTTATTTCTGTGAATTATAAATCAAAATGATCAGTTTCCTTTCCTCATTGCATCTACATATCAAACTCATTGGGTTATCACTTCCTTAACGTATCTGAAATCCAGATTCTGGTTTCAGAATCGCTAACAGCTTATATTTTTGTAATGCCCACCATGTGTATGAGATATTTTTGTAATGCCCACCATGTGTATCAAAGGATTTCATTTTAAATTGTGCTGTAAACTTAATGAAACAAAAGGTCAATTTCAGAAAATTAGGGATATACATGTAAATAACCAAAAGGAAACACTATCGCTGCTGCAACCGGGATATGACAAGGCCTGCCATAATAATCATGAATCAGTAAACTAGTCGAAAATTCGAGATACTAACACATTATAATAAAATCATGTGATTCTTGCAGGCTGTGTTTTTTCTTTAATTAATAGCACAAAATGATCCTCACTGATTCGGTTACACCTGCCTATATAGAAGAAAAAGGGGAAAAATCAGTGGATTCGGTATGTATGTTCATGTATATATATATACAGATTCTATACAGAGTGGGGTCTCACTTTGAAATTAACGTGTGAGGTTGGAGTTTAGGGTAACTTTTCGGTCTCAAATCCATACCTGGACCTTTCAGTTTTTAGGTACTAATGTATAGATCATCTTTGCAAAATTTCAGCTAAATTGATATTATTTAAGGTATCTAACTCGCTTAAACCAATGGACGAACTGAATCTGCGCGCCCACCCTAAACCGTACTAGCTTTAAGGCAGTTATCAATGCCTTAACGACCACACATATATATATATACACATGAGCAGCATTGAAGAAGAGCCTCAATATACACACACACACACACACATATACATGAACAGCATTGAGGAAGAGCCTCACATTAGTTATATTGAAAAAGACTTGAGCTGCATCATCTTCGAGCTCTAAATTCAGTTGCAATGGAGCAAAGCAAGGGTAGGAGATTGATACTCTTCCCAGTACCTCTTCAAGGCCATATAATCCCGATGCTGGAGCTAGCCAACCTTCTACACTTCAAAGGCTTCTCCATAACCATGGTCCCCACCCACTTCAACAAACTCAACCCTTCAAGCTATCCGCACTTAACCTTTCAGTTGATTGATGAAGGCTTGTCGGAGAGTGAGGTCTCTACAAAGGACATTGCCCATCTTATGTCTCTTCTAGAGCAGAAATGTGCTGAACCATTCAAGGAATGCTTGATTAGTTTGCTATCTGATGTTTCAAAAGAGCCCGTTGCTTGTTTGATCACCGAATTTCGCTTTTACTTCACTCAATCTCTTGCTGAGAGTTTCAAGCTACCAAGGCTTCTGCTAAGGACTGGGAGTGTTTCTTCCTTGGCTGTTTCAATCCAGAACAATTTTTTCAAATGACCGCCAGTCGCCTGACAGATGAAGCCAATTCTTCACATGGAGTCATTATCAACACTTTTGAAGATATTGAAGGACAGGCGCTTATCAGACTTTTTGATGAACTATCCACTCCAATTTTTGGAGTAGGTCCACTTCACAAGCCTTTCCCTACAACTGGTTCTTCAGGGCCAGGTAGCTCGATCAACTTACCACAAGACCAGAGTAGTACGTATTTATGGCTCAACACCCAAGCACCAAACTCTGTTATCTATGTTGGGTTTGGGAGCCTTGCTACAATAAGTGGAGCAATTTTTGGAGCTAGCTTGGGGTCTAGCCAATAGCAACCAACCGTTTTTGTGAGTGGTAGTTTGTTCAGGGTTCGAAATGGCTTGAAGCGTTGCCTGATAAGTTTCTCGAAACTTTGAAAGGGAAGTGCCACATTGTGAAATGGGCACCCCAGAAAGCAGTTCTGGCACATCCAGCAGTCGGAGCTTTTGGACTCACTGCGGCTGGAATTCTACACTAGAGTGTGTTAGTGAAGGGGTTCCTATGATTTGTATGCCATGTTCTGCTGATCAAATGATAAATGCTCGATATGTGAGTGATGTTTGGACAGTTGGGCTGCAGTTGGATCAGGGAAGAGAAAGAGGTGAGATAGAGAAAACAATTAGAAAACTAATGGTGAAGAAAGAAGGTGAAGATATCAGAAAAAATATGTCAAACCTAAAGGAGAAGGCAGATCTTTGCTTCAGACCAGGTGGCTCATCGATCGTATGAATGCTTGGAGGGATTGGTTAAATACATTTTATCATTGGAAGCCAATGTTCTCCAAACTCAGATTGAAGCTACTGTGTGAATCCCCTAAATGGTCTTAACGAGTAGATTAGTTGCCAACCAAGCTCTCTTACTTTTGAATAAGCTTTTTCTTTTGGTTCTTTATCGAGTTTGGGTTTTCTTCCAGCAGTTGCTATGCTTAATTGTTTTACTTCGCGTAATAATCTGGACTTATCTGAAAAAGCATGTGTTTGAAATAATAATTTGCTTCTAGTTTTAAATGTTTAACACATCAACTATCCTAGAAATGTTAATTCTTTTTTTCAGTCCAACTAGATAGGAATGTTATTCCAATCCTGGATCAACCAATTTAACTCATACAAGCACAAACAGATCTAAGAAAACACATAAAAGAGCACTTTCAAGAAAATATGCAGGCTTGAGAGGGATTGGGGAACGTCGTATTACGTAGCCTTTTTGTGGGTCTCCTACTAATACTAGGTAAAAGATGTGGGTGCCCTCAATCAGATTAGCCATACCGGCCAGGATCACTTACAAGCAGATGGATCGGCCAGTAGTACACCACCTCAATCAGTCTAGCCAATCCGGATGTGTTACTACATAGCTAATAATCTCCACCAACCGTAACCACGTACCAATAAAATAAGAACCCACTTCACCAGATCATGAGACAACACATTACTATCATTCTATTGATCTCTTTCTAACGAATGAATGTTCTATATCAGTTACCTTTTTTCTGATACTTACATCAATTAATTAAAATGATGTGTAATTCATTATGTATAGTATAGTTGGTCCGGATATAATTGTAAAGGGCCTAATTGTAAACCCGATATATGGTGTTCATATGGTATTTCTCATAACTGTAACGGCGCGGATAGTGTCGGATGTGAAGTATTACAACATTTCAGTATCAGATCCGATAATTTGAGTTTGATAGAGAAAACAAGAAGATCTAATAATTTGTAGTTGAACGGATCCACGCGAAACAGTGTCACCAACACAATCACCAATTGCGAATTTGCGATCTTCTTCCCTGCACTACGATCATAATCATAGCTCGCAAGTCGGAAATTTATTAACATAATCATGAGCATGCAGTACTTACATATGGGGATCACACATTGATATAATACTTGACCATGCACGCTATTCTTTTATTTCATACTTCATCATTTTAGACTTCTGCTGCAGTTTAATCATCTATGAAAAGTAAGTATGATCCACGTACAGTGAAACATGTCATACAAGATTACCTTATTTTGCTTGCTGATTACATCTCACTTGCTCTTATCGCCATCCTTTTTTATCTTTCCTGTCTTTTGATCCTGGCTTTTTGCCTTGTCCAAGTCGAAGGTCTTCGTTGGGCCATAGATGCGAGTTTCGGTTTCGCGTCCATCGGTACGAGTCACTCCCAAGCCTACTGTAACACTGATCTGACCCCCCATTTAAAGTGAGACAGAAGTGTTCTTACTAGCTTTCTGGAACTCTCTTCGTGGTTGCTTGGTCGTGTGATCTTGCATTTTATATAGGCAATGATTTGGCCTTTTTTTCATTTCTCGATGGTTAATGGCATTGTCTACGCTAGAGCTTGGATTCCCTTTGCTTTTCATCTTATCACCCTTTGAATCTGCTTTTTGCAAAGTAGAACCAAAAGTAAGGTTATTGCTTTCCTTCTGGAGAATATGTCCTCTGCATATTGGAAGTGTTGGTTTGTGGCTTAAATTAATAAGCCCATCAATTATCTTTTGGACTAAGCTCACATAATTAACCTAGTTCTATTAGGGTTTGGAGTTTCCCTCATGCACATATAAATATATGTTTTCTATCACCAATTAAGGTGTGAGAGAGAAAAGAAAAAAGCCACAGCTTAGTGTTATTGAAGTTAGCCACAGTTTTTTTTTTTTGAGGAGTTAGCCACAGTTTTGGGCTCTATAGAAAATTACCTTTTGGTTTGTTGCTTTTGTTCTTGTGAGCAACAATATATTGAGGTAGTCGTTTTTCTATTTGGTCTTTCTCTTTCTGTGAGTGTATTCGGGTGTAATTGAGATTTTGGGTTTGAGTGTTAAACACCTTGTAATCTCCTTTTGATATTAGTGGAATCTTTTCACTGTTTTCACCTGTGGATGTAACTCTTTGATCTTGCGAAAACCACGTAAATATTTGATCTTCTATATTTTTCTATTTATTTATCCTTTTCATATTTCTAATACTTCATACTTGTTTGACGCTTCTACACAACAGAAAACCTATGGAGGGACGGGAATCGATCAAACTCCGGAAGCAGGTTGTGACTTGTAGATGAAGTTGCTCAATGAAGTACAGTAGCCAAACTTGGCTCTTATAATTTGACAATAAGAAATGGAATTGTGTGAGGGTTTATGTCAAGAATAATGAAATTGAGATTCTAGCTAGCAGTATCGACAGCAACGGTCGAATTTACACTTGTACTTATTTAGTGAATTTTGAAAAAAAGAAAAGTTGTGCCCGATGATGATTTTTTTCTTTCTCTGATGGATATCTCAAGGAGTAAAAGGGTGTTTTGAATTTTTTGCAAAAGCAGATTCTATAAGGGTGATATTGATATACAATGCAGAAAGAATGAATGACACTCGGTCCTCCAATGCCTATATAAGAGCTTTAACTGTGCATACTTAATTTACAAGAAAAAATAGCAAAAGCGAGGAATTTTATTGTGACAACCGAAAATTCGTCGCAAAAACTTGATAAATACCAGGAAATTTCAGTTGTCGCACATGATTTCATTGACGACAACCAATTTATCGCATAAAGTAAGTATTTGTGACAAATTGACAATTGTTGCCCATTTGACATTGTGCGACACCAAATTCCTCACAAAATGTCAATAAGGCGACAATTTCTACCAACTGTTGGTTAATATTTGTGTGACAACTTTAACTTCCTCCCAAGGAAGTTCAAGTTGCCACATAATCATTAAGCGACAATCTGTAAAAGTCGTCGCCTAATTAGTCTTTTGTGAGAAAATTAAAGTTGTCACATAAACATTAACCGACAACTAGCAGAAGTCATTGTCTAATTAATTTTCAGTGAGGAAGTTCAAGTTGTGACATAAACATTAAGCGACAACCCGTTAAAGTTGTCACCCAATTGATTATGAGCGAGGAAGTTAAGGTTACCACATAAACATTAATCGACAACTCACAGAAGTTGTCGCAAAAGCAATCTTCAATGACAAGAATCTAGTTGTCACATAAACATTAAGCCACAATTCGCAAAAATTGTCGCCTAGACCTAGTTGTAATAGGGTTAGGAATTAGAGATATTCTCGGAGATATTCATAGATATCTGATTAATTGTACGATTATCTTTCCTTGTACAACTCTAATTCTATGTCTTGTAATCCTCTATATAAAGAGGCCCCTATTATCAATGAAAGTACGACTCAATTCTCTCCCAATTTTGGTTTTCCTTAAACACGTTATCAGCATGAAGCCTTAACCCTAAAACCCTAATTTCGTAGCCTTCAAATCCCAGCATCCACCACCCTACATATCGAAGCCCTAGCCTCAAGGAGCTCAGAACCGGCCGGAATCCGTCTGTACCGGCAGTCGAAAATATTGGACCGGCCCCTGCCCTGTGCCTGGCCTGCACGCATCTGTCGAGACTTGCGCACCTCTGTGCCTGCTTCTGTCGATATCTGCAGACCGCCCCGCACAGGCCCCTGCAGAGATCTGCCGATCCGCGACCTCGATTCCGCGACCCCGCGACTCCGCGACCATGCTGCAATCCTACAAGTCTGCTTGCTTGCACTAGGACTAAAGCTCGTCTCCAATCCTACGAAAAGGACCAAATACGTTATGCAATCCTAAGAGGTATGTTTTACTAAAAGTTCCTGTTTTTGAGTTTTTCCTCTTTTTCTCTTCTTTTTCTTGGAAACTCCCTTCTTCTACGTACCCCCCCTTTCTTTATCATAGGGGAGACCTAATTAAGCCGAACTATAGGGGTTCGTACTCACTCCAAGCTTGGAGCTTGTTGAGATCTCCAAACTTAGAGTTTGTAGAGAATTTATGATCGACCACTTACGTCATTGTTTCGATCTAATCCAATACCTCTTGGAATTGAATTTCTTGGAAGCAATTACGCTCAGAAATTCCTAATTTCTTGAAAGTGATTACGCTAATAAATTCATAATTTCTTTGGAGCAACTACGCTCAGAAATTTTATATGTTTTCGTGGTAACTTTTTCGCTCCGAAACTAACCCTTTTTCTTGTTCTCTTTCAGGATGAGTAACCTGAACAAATTGGACTTTGCTCCATTGGGAACAACTGGCTCTGGATACCACAGGTGGGTTCGTGATGTCCGCCAGCATCTCAAGGTCGATGGAATCCTGGATATGATTCTCGAACCTAGCCAGGACGTGCTAACTGTTGAGCAAGCTCAAGCTTTGGAAGCAAATAGAGCAGCCTTAGAGGCAAATAAGGCGAAAGCCATCATCCTAATGACTCCATAAGGCTGTGGGTCTCACTCGAAGAAAGATTTGGCAACGTCCGTGACTCCCTGCTTCCTGACCTAGAAGTGAGATGGCATAGCCTCCGCTTCTGTGATTTCAAGTCAGTTCTTGACTACAACTCAGAAGCAATTTGCATTAAATCCTTAATGGAATTCTGTGGTAAAGAGATCACAGATGCGATGTTAATTGAGAAGACTCTTTCTACCTTCCCTGTCTCTGCATTGATGGTTGCTAAGAACTATCGAATCGATGTTACTGCAGGACGGATCACAAGGTTTCATGAGCTTATTGGAGCTATGAATGTCGCTAAAAAGCATGACAACATCCTTGTGAAGAACTATAATTCGAGATCCGTAGAAACAGAGCTTATTCCGGAATCCAATTATAGTCACGCCCCTAAGAGAGGGCGCCAAGAGCGAAACCCTAATCTTAGGGATACTTATGGACGTTCTGGTCCATATAATCGCTCTACTTGGGAAGGTAACTGCCAAAATAGGCGAACACGGACCCGAAGAGGTCAACGTGGAAAGAGAGAGGGAAGCAACGCCTCTGGCCATGTTGGTGGCGCCACCAACACTAAGAGCCATCTAAATGACGCTTTCAAAGAGCCTCAATCAATGGAGTCTGAGCAAAGAGATGTATGTTCTCGATGTGGAGTATCCAGTCATTAGACACACATTTGTAGAGCTCGTGAAGAAATTGTCACTGCCTACAAAGCATATTGTGAAGCAAGAGAAGCTCACTATGTGGAACAAAAAGATCAAGAAGATGATCTAGCGTGAAGGGTTGAAGACTACAAATCTGGCTGGGATCAATAGATTGCCAATTTTGTTTAAGTCTTTATTTTCCAAGAGATGTAATTGGCAATTGCCATATACTTTGTAGTAAATGTCATTGGTTTAGTTTTTCTTCACATAGGCTTATCCAAAGTGAGTATAATTGACAGGACTCGCCCCGGATTTCACCTTGAAATCCAAAGTGGCCCTGCGGGGCCCACCTTAAAAGAAATTCTACCAAAAATTTGGCTGAACTTCCTCTAAAAGTGGACTACCCAAAAACCTGTAGAAAAACATTTACACTTCTAAAACAATCCACCCTGAATCTTCTGGAGCCACCCTGCTCCCTAAATCACAACATCTCGCATTTCACAGAACAATTCTGAACTTAAGAATATTAATCTCATGGGTTATCAGAGCAATCTAATGCATAGCCGTACAAGAAGATAGAATACAAGATAAAAGACCAATACTTTTCTAATGCGGAAGCTATGACAACTATGCCTCAACCCCATGTACGCTCGACCTCAAGCTAAACTGGCCTGCAAACTGGACATTTGAAACCGAAAGTCCCAGGGGAAAAACATTTGAAAATCGTTAGAGTGAGTGGACAAAAAATAAGTAATTTTGAATGAACAAGTGAAACTTAACGCTTTCCCAAGTTATTCTCTAAAACCTCGCATGCAGTAAAAATCTTAGAAACACTCTTAATCATCATCTTTATTGAAATCTCAATTATGTAATGTCGATCATCTCGAAATCTCTTTAAAATCTCAAATCCCTCAATTACATAATGATATTCCAAACATCTCATTAAATTACTCATATCTCAAAATAGACGATGACTAAAGGGGACTGCCGATTAGTCATCTCATGCCACCTAGAAGGGATTGCCGACCAGTGACGCATCAGAGGGGACTGCCGACCGGACGAGGAGGTGATGGTTAGAGGGGACTACCAACTAACCATAGGTAGTTAGAGGGGACTGCCGACTAACTACCTCATGTCATCTGGAGGGGACTGCCGACCAGATGGTGCATCGGAAGGGACTGCCGACCGAAATATTCTGGAGGGGATTGCCGACCAGAATATTGTCTGGAGGGGACTGCCGACCAGACTATTACCTAGAGGGGACTGCCGACCAAGTAATGCATGCATGCGCTGACTTATATACCTCCTCAATGAACTGGAATCAATCTCTTTAAAATAATTGCTTTCGGAAAGAAACCCGATATTAATTCAATAAATCCTCAATAATTCACCGATAGCATAACTTAAGAATATCTCGATAACTCAAAGCTCAATATCTCAATAAATCATTGAAAGCATAAATCAAATACTCGGTAAATCAATAAATGCTTTCGGAAAGAAATCTCACAATATAACCTCAAAGTTGATAAATTCGGAGCTCATAACTCAAGAAATCTTGATAATTCAATCATGCTCAAATATTTGATAAATCATTCGTATTCGTATATCATCATATAAATCGATATTCAAAATCAATAATTCTCATAATATTTTCTTAATCAATCACTTCCCAAAAATCATTTCGCAACTCAATAACTCATAAATAAATATCTCGAAAATATACTAAAAGCCCTCGGGAAGGAATTTCAATACTAATCTCGTAATTCATAAATAAATCTCAATATATCAAAGCTCAATAAACCATAAAACTCAATAATTCAAATCATAAATTAAATCTCAATTGGAAAATAATAATAATACTGCATGCACAATTTATGTAAAATAAATGTCCACTCACAGGTGAATCTCGCAGCTAATCCTGTTGCCTGCCCGTATCCTCCTCGCTCGAGGGCTCATTACGTCCTGTAATAATTGGCAAGATATAATTAACCGTAATAAGGAGATAATCTAAAAATCAAAACTCATTCCCTCAGAAAACTAATACTTGTTATTCGTAAATTCCTCTAAAAATCCCTCTCTTCAATTTAGGATTTCAATTCTCGAATTCGGAATTTTCTTAACGATTTCCACGTCCTCGATTAATCTTTAACCTTCACAAGGATTGTTCAATAACGTAGCCGATTTAAATCCTATTCCTTAACCATAATTAACCACCACTTTATAAAATAAAATCCTTTCTAACAATTTCAAATTCTCTCTAAATTTTCTTTTTAAACCACAACCACTCCTCAAATTTCCAAACAAAATAACCCAAAACCAAAATATAACCAATAGCATTTAACCAAGGGATTCAAACTATGTCCAACATCAAATTTCCAAGAAATCTCAATGCCCAAACAACCTCAAGTCTAAAACATAGCTCAAAGATTAAATTAATGGGTTTTGGAGGGGCTGACTGAGCCTCCTCACCACCATCAGCAGCGGCGGCGCGTGGCTTCACGCACTACCACACCAATCCCCAATTCCGGTCAACCTATCTAGCTCAAAATCATCTCCACAACAAACCCAACAATCTTTATACCTGCAACAACAACCAATTTCAAGTAGAAATAGCCGGAAATTCAATCCCAAAATCAAGATTTCGTCAGTTACTGTTCACGCTCTCAAACACCTTCAATTCTTCCTCCACCGGTCGTGAGAAGCTGCAAGAGATTAGGGATGAAGGTCAGCATCGTCCTAGCAACCAAAACCCCAAAGAAATCCGGCCGAAAACCGCCGGAAACCGGAGATCGAAGCAAATCTCCGATTTCCCATTTCTGGAAACTTCTCTTCGAATCTCCAAAATCAAAGCTACCCAAGATGAAAAAATTACATGGATTGCAAGAGGAAGGCGAGGCGGTTCGGGAAAGTCCGGTTCCACAACCGGAGGTGGCCGGAATCGCCGCCGACGAGGTCGGGAAGTACAGCACCGATCTGCCCCTTTCTCTCTCTTCGGGTTCTCTCTCTCTCTCTTCGACTTCCCAAAATGGAAGCCCCGAAAAAAAATAGTTACTTCCCCTTTGGGAAACACCCCAATATACCACATAATCTCCCAAATTTACAAAATTGCCACTATGTTTCAACCCTCATAACTCGTTCGTTACAACTCTGATTTTTGCATGCCACATGTCCACAAACTCGGTAATGACAAACCTCCTAATAACGATCCACCTGGGCAAAATGATGTGGAAACATCAGAACAAAACACTATCAGCATCATTCGTCATATCCAACTCAAAAAATGGTATACCACAGTACAACTTAAAATTAATGATTTTCAGTTAGTAACAACAGCGCTTATTGATTCTGGTGCAGATCTCAACTGTATCCAAGAAGGCTTGATACCTTCTAAATACTTTGAAAAAACAAAAGAGTCATTAAGATCAGCTAACGGAACCAAGATGGATATAAAATACGAAATCCCTAAAGCACATGTCTGTCAAAATAATGTATGCTTAAAAACACCATTTGTTTTAGTCAAAAACTTAACCGACAAAGTAATTTTAGGACTTCCTTTCATTACTATAATTTATCCTTTTACCACAGAATATGATGGGATTATCACCTATCCATTTGGTGAACCAGTAAAATTTACCTTTCTATCCAATCCCGAAATACATACCCTAAAAGCTTTCCAAGAAAATTCTATCTCAAAAACACTAAATTGTATTCAGGCAAAATATAAGCAAATCACATTTCTTAAAGAAGAAATCAATTTTAAACGAATCGATACTCAACTCCAAGAACCTTTTCTCCAACAAAAAGTCAAAACATTCGAAGAAAAAATCATTAACGAATTATGTTCGGATATTCCTACTGCCTTTTGGCATAGGAAAAAACATATTGTCACTCTCCCTTATGTTAAGGGATTCAATGAGAAAAATATTCCTACCAAAGCCCGTCCAATTCAAATGAATCAAGAAGTCATGGAATTCTGCAAAAAAGAAATTAAAGATTTACTTCACAAAAGAATCATCAGACAAAGTAAATCCCCGTGGTCATGTCCTGCCTTCTATGTGCAGAAAAATGCCGAATTAGAAAGAGGAACTCCACGCTTAGTCATCAATTATAAACCTCTCAATACAGTACTAGAATGGATTCGATATCCTATCCCCAATAAACGAGATCTCATTAACAGATTAAATAATGCTGTCATTTTCTCCAAATTTGATATGAAATCTGGTTTCTGGCAAATACAAATTAGTGAAGAAGACAAATACAAAACTGCTTTTGTCACCCCTTTCGGTCATTATGAATGGAATGTCATGCCATTCGGTCTTAAAAATGCCCCCAGTGAATTCCAAAATATTATGAATGACATTTTCAACCCATATAGTCATTTTTCCATAGTCTACATTGATGATGTCCTTATTTTCTCACAATCAATCGATCAACATTGGAAACATTTGCACCAATTCTTCACCATCATAAAAAACAATGGTCTCGTAGTCTCTGCTTCCAAAATTAAACTCTTTCAAACTAATATTAGATTTTTAGGATTCAATATCCACCATCTCCAAATTAGTCCAATAGATCGAGTAATCCAGTTTGCTGACAAATTCCCTGATGTCATCCTAGACAAAAATCAATTGCAAAGATTCTTAGGATCATTAAATTATGTGGCAGACTTCTACCAAAATCTAAGAAAGAAATGCAAACCTTTATTTGATAGATTACAGACCAACCCCCCTCCTTGGTCACCAGTTCATACTTCTTTAGTTAAAGAAATCAAGAGTTATGTCAAAACCCTTCCATGTCTTGGCATTCCCCTCGCCAATTCCTTCAAAATTGTCGAAACCGATGCTTCTGAAGTTGGTTATGGAGGTGTCTTAAAACAACAAATCTCTCCTACTCACCCTGAGCAAATCGTTAGATACTATTCCGGAGTCTGGAACCAATCACAAAGCAATTACAGTACTATTAAAAAAGAAATTTTATCTATTATTATATGTATTAGTAAATTTCAAGATGATTTATTAAATCAAAAATTTTTAGTTCGAGTGGATTGCAAAAGTGCAAAAGATGTCCTAGAAAAAGATGTTCAAAATATTGCTAGTAAACAGATCTTTGCCAGATGGCAGGCAATTTTAAGTATTTTTGATTTTGAAATTGCATTCATTAAAGGCAGTGACAATCACATTCCAGACTTTCTAACCCGAGAATTTCTACAGGGTTCCAAAACATGAAGACCCGATCATCCACTGGGAGAAATCCCTCAAATCCAGTAAACGAAGACCCTTTTTGCCCAACTGCTCCCAAAAACACAGTCAAACCAGAATCATCACCAGCAGTCAAACAAGAGTCATCTTCCAGTTTAGTCCCATATGCTGGACATCCACCCCTACCATTACTACCCAGTAATAGATTCAATACCATTGGTAGCACCCTTGGTACTAATCGCCCCAATTACCAGTCAGCTCTAGTCAACCAATATGACCCATTCAAATCTGACTCCCAAACAAATTACAAAAAAACCTCTCCTTACTTTCAGCGAACTGTTCACCATCTTTTTTATGTTGAACCAACCATGAGTCATCTAAAAAATCCAATGTCTTTAGTCAAAGCTTATTACCCTCCTGGTTTTCACTTTTTACCTAGTCACCTTAGCAAGTCATTAAAGTTTTATAGAGATATTCTTTTTGAAACTAAGTCAATCACCATTAAACCTATTCCTGACAAAAAAGACCCAACCAAAATCTTATACCATTCTCTCTACATAGTTCGCATCATTTCTCTTTCTCAATTGGGTGATCCTCCTTTCACCTACCACAAATGCGGAGACCTCTCATTCAATTACTATGATTATGAAGAAGCATGGAATACCATATTCCTTCATCAAACTGATGATTCCAGTCATTCATGGTTCTTAAATTTCGATTTCAAATTCAACAGACAATTTCCAATGTGGTTCCTCGGATGGTGGAGGGCTCATGGTTGCTCCTTCGATATCCTCCCACAAGAAATAAAGAATGCAGTCACCTGTTTCTCAACAGTCATGAATTTCACAAATTATGACTTGAATTTTCCAGTCGCATTACATTTTATGGCCAAATACAAGCTCCCCTGGATCTTTAAATGGCATTACGAAGTCAAAGAACATGTAGTCTCCAGACACTTCCTAGTCAAATGGTGGGATAATTTCAAAATTGAAAGAATTATCTCCCAATTCAATGAAGAATTTCCAGTCACTCCAGCACAACCTTCTCAGTCAAAATCTCCAGTCACTCCAATGCCAACCCAACTGGCATCCACTTCTCAGTCAAAGCCACAATCCCACAAGTTACCTTCCTCTTCCAAATCTAAGGGGAAAGCAAAATCTGATACATCATCCAAGTCAGAAGAATTGAAAGAGTTAGCCAAGAAACTCTTAGAACAAGCTGCTAACCTCAGTAACGATGAAGATGAAGAAGAAGAAGAAGCCTCTTCCCGCTCCTCATCCTCATCTCGTAGTCATCACAGTCATCCAGGCACTCCCGGTAAACCAGTCAGATGGACTGATTACCAAGATAGTCAAGATCCATATGAAGATTTCGAGTAAAGCCAATACCCGACAATTCACTATTCATGAATAGTGACTTTTACTATTCACTCACGAGACAAGCAATTCACTATTCATGAACAGTGAATTTTACTATTCACTCACGAGGCAAAAACACAGCTAATCGTGCTGCTTCCTGTTTTTGGCCTTTTCTTAGTAAAAGCAGATTCCCTGATCCAAATGTCGGGGCCTCAAGTCCTATATAAGGAGCATGACTCCTTCAGTTACTACAAGTTCATTTTCACAATTTCATTTCCTTCTTTCATTTTCTCCTTAGTTTTAGCGGAGCAACTCATGTGTTGAGTAGCCTCCGCTTTAGTCATTCCCTTTCCCTTATGTACTCACTGTAAACCCTTCATGCATTCAAACTAGTAAGTTTATGTTTTGTAATTTAATTTTATTCTTAGTCAAATCAATTATCAGTTAATTTAATGTTTTAATGTATATATATATATATATATATATATATATATATATATATATATATATATATATATATATATATATATATATATAGGGCTCTTCCACTAAGGGATTCTTTTTTTTGGTCTTTTATAGGGATAGGGCATTAGACAACTTTTCGATCACATTTTAGCATCTTAACCGTTCAGTTTTTAGATCATAATGTGTAGATAATTTCTGCAAATTTTTAACCAAATCGGTGATCTTTAAAGTATTACACTAGATTAAATCAATGGACGAACCAAATCTGTCAAACTTGAACCGTTCATACTTATAATTATAAATCACAGTTTTGAATGCCTTAACGATCACCGATTTGGCTGAAAATTTGTAGAAATGATCTATATATTAGGACCTAAAAAATGAACGGTTGAGATGTCGAAATGTGATCGAAAAGTTTGTCTAATCCCCTATCCCTAGAAAAGACCAAGTGAAAAATAAATTCCTCACTAGAAGGGCCCTGTGTGTGTATATATACACACACACACGAGGACGTGGTTTAATTAACCCCAAAAAAAAAATAAAGAGTTTAATTAATGTTTTTGCAATTGCCTAGCCGCTGCATGAATGACTCGGGCAAGTGGGCAACTGATCGACTTCGACCAGACCCATAATTTTCAGGTGACTAGTACTTTTCGCCATTCTTTCCTCTCCCATGACAATGCAATCTTGTCTCTTACAAATTGTCCACTAGTTTTAGATGAGTACGTCAACAAAAAAAAAAAAGACTTAATTAATTTGGTTACAATTCAAGCTAAAGCTAGAGCTCATTCAAGACATTCATAATAATCGATTTAAAGCAATTCAAAATGAAGTAAATGATACGCACTTTAAATTGGAATCAATTTGGTTCAAACCCACGATGGAGACAGCAAATCTGAACTTATTAGAACCTCTGAGAATTTTTTTTTTTCTGGACAAGTAGAAGACTCAGGGCCGGTCCTGAAAATTAAGAGGCCTAGTGCAAAAATTTAAATAATGCCTTATTAATCACGATCTCAATTAGAAGAACTAGGAAAAAATGTTTGGTGTAAATAAAAGAAAAAAATGGTGGAGGCCTAAAAACATAAACAAGGAAGGAAAAATAGAAAGGAAGAAAAATAGAAAAAAAAGAAGAAGAAGAAAGTCAAGAAACATAATACAAGATCGAAGAAGAAAGTAGAGAGGCCTTAGGAATGAAAAGAACAAAAAAAAAATATTAAAAGAAGCTAGAAGATCACAAAAAAGGCAAAGAAATAAGCACCCATGGGTTTTGAACCCGAGACCAATCAAGCCTGACAATTTACAGTAGAGTTGCCAACTGAACTAAACAGCAATTTAGTAAGTTCCAGCATTCTTGACATATATATTTATCTAAAGCCATTATAAAATTGAATTCAAAGACCTTCGAAAACCGGAGGCCTTGTGCGGCTGCTCCATTTGAACACCCCCAGGGCCGCCCCTCAGTAGAACCTTTGAGATTGACGTCCATTTTACCCCACTCTGTAGTCTGTATATGTAGGTTGCGGCCTTGCTTGGAGACTTGGAGTTTAGTACATCATATAGGCAATAATGCCAAAATATTCAGGTCCCCAAAGAGCCGAAGCCACTCAGCCACATGAGATATGGTCCAATACAGCTCGAACCTGACATGATGACAGCCATAAAGCCTAAGCGCCATACAAAAATACACCATGCTAATAGCAGAATTTTCGGCTAATTAATATGTTTTAAGTTTTGACATAGGGTAGGGATCGATCGGGTAATGATATTTCTTGACAACAGATACATACAGTTTTCTCAGAAAATGGATATATTATATTGTTCAATGCATCGAGAGGAAAAATAAATAAAAAATTAAAAAAAAACTCAACACTTTGGTAGAAAATTGATTGAGAACACTGGTAGGTTTGAGCATGAATTCAGTCCGATGTATTGAAGAAAGATTTAAACCAATTGATTATGGAATTTGATGAAATCCTTTCCAAAACCATGAATATGATGATGAGAGTATAGATCCTACATGCATGGGACAATGGAAACCTTGCCTGTGGGTTTATAAGAATTTCGGTCACTTCATCAATTGCCAATTGATTTTGGATGTGAACTCCAAATTACTTAATCATGGTATCAGAGCAGGTTATTTCAATTTCCATGTTTACATGTCTTGCGGCCACACGGGCTCAATTGCAAATTGGTTTTGGATGTGAACTTCAAATTACTTAATCATGGTATCAGAGCGGGTTATTTCAATTTCCATGTTTACATGTCTTGCGGCCACACGGGCTCTACGTATCTAATATAAGTTGTTCACGTGTATGGCTTGAAAATTCACCACACCTGCGGGGACATGTTGAGAATATAGATCCCACATAAGAAAATAGAAACCTTACCTATGGGTTTATATTAATTTTATACACTCATCAGGTTAAGAAAATTAACCTCCAACTAGTCCTTAATTTACTCAGCCACGTTTGATTCCCAATTTAAACTGAATTGGTGAACTAACATCCTGCACTACTAATTTCTTGCATCTTGTATGTGATTGTAATTTTAGCATGTCATGACCTCATTCGTGGCATTGTGGATTTGATTCTCACATACTTTAGTTGCCAGTTGTTGATTGATGCCTCAATTAGAAAAGGGAAAAACTTCGCTAACCAGCCCTAGTCAGCGTGGGCTGCCCATGATTCCCTAAACACCAATCAAAGTTTTACACGTAGAACACCTTTTTGTCTCTTCCTTTACCAAATTCTCATCTACTGCAACTCTACTATTACTTACTCTTATTTACAAAAGCGTAGTGGGCCCATTTAGACTTTGTTTATTTTCTCATATTGCAATTGTAAACTTCATCCTCCATATTCAAAGGTAAACAGTTAAATTTTACTATCCATAATATCGATCGTTGATAGACTTGAGTTAAAAGCTATTTGTAAAATTACCAGCAAAGAATTGAAGATATAGAAAGAAAAATTGAGAAAATTGAAAGACTTTAGAGAGAGTCTTAAAAGAGAAACTCCCGATTACTGGGATATCATCTTTAGAGTACAAACCAGTATCTATAAGATTGAGCAGGATATTGAAAATCTCTTATATATCCTTAAAGAGGAACAAAAACATCTTGATTAATGAGCATTGGTTAGATCCGCAAATCACTGGTATCAGAGCTTGCAAAGAGCTCAGCAAGGGAATCCCCAATGGGGACAATGTCTGATTTAATAATAGAGAGATTGAATTCTCTATTAAAATCTTCTGATGAAAAATATCAGATCCTGCAGAAAGAATTATCTAGATGTCAAGATCATCTAGAAAAAATACCTGTTATAATCCTCAAATTAGAAAAATTGGAAAACAAACTGGATTATATCAAGGAACTTCCAAAAACGGAAGAAGAAAAGCTAACAAGTGTTAGTAGAAAAATCAATGAACAGCAAAAAACGCTGGATTCTATGAAAAATATACTGAAGGACAAGAAAGTGCCTACAGTAAAAACAAAGAAAGCTAATGGGTTCAAACCATTAAAAAGACCGGAAAAGAATCCTGTTCCAAACATGATTTTTCTGGATCCATCAACTAGTTCAACTAGTATTCGGTATGAAAATCCGAAAGAAACTCGAGATGTTAAAATGATGAGCATCTTAGGGAAAAAGAGAGTACAACTCCTAAATGCTGAAGAATTCGAATTCAACGAAATCGAACAAGAGGTAAAAAAACGCCTCAATTCCAAAGTTAGATTTTAAACAAATCTACAAAAGGGGAACGTTTGATCTGATGGATAGCCATCATTTCAAATTACTGGAATTCACAACCCCTTCCACAATAGGAGAAACAGATCTCTTACTAATCACTCCTGAAGAAGTGGCCAGAGCAAGAACAAAAAAGTATCAATTTATGCACATTGGAGCAGTCCAAGTTGGCATAAAATTACTTGCTCGAGAAGGTATAAACTGTTCAGTTCTATGTGTCTTACAAGACAATAGACTAACAGATTTTCAAGCTAGTTTGTTGGGAACCCTTGAAGCATCCTTATGCAATCAAGTAGCATATTTCAACTGCTTCCCAAATTTCTCAACCAGCTTGAAAGATGCAGCTCACTGTCTAAGACTAAGAGTCAAGACAGATGGCATATCTATGAAAAACGATATGCAAGAACTAGCAATAGTATACAGGATATACTATAAACTGATGAGTACCACAGTAGAGCCAAAGACAAGGATATCAAACATCCCTGGTCTTACTACTGGATTCCTCACCAGTCAGAAGAACCATTCACAACAGATTCACATGGTTACTTGGAATGAAGTAACTTTTCCTATTGAATGGAAATTATCTGGTCCGAAGCTACCAACAGAAAGTGTGAAAGCTAAAATTTATGAAAGTAGAAAAACTGGAGAAATCAGTCTAAATTTTGACAATCACAGAAAAAGTGATGTCTATCCTGAGAACATCAGGATAAACAAAAATCTTCTCAGAAGAAGCTACAGCACTAGAGAAGCTAGTGTTAGTGGTACAAAAAACTCTGAAGAACCATCAGAGTCCATCACTGAAGAAGAATTAGAAGCTGATCTAAACAAACCAGTAAATATGCTTAGAGCACAAAAGCTCTATGATCTCTATGATGAAGCAAAATTCTGCGAAAATCCTGAACGATTAGAAAAACTAATCGAAGAAATGAAAAAATTCAGTCCAGGAAAGGAAAGAAAACTCCTTCCCTATCAAGATATTGAAATGGAAGAAGGAGAAAACTCCAAAACTTTCATCATTAGAGAAAAGGGAAAACTAAAACTCCCTATACAGAAAGCCCCTACGGGCAGAAATGGAGAAAGAAATTCTCAAAGATTTGTCCCTGAGGACAAGATACCCAGAGTACCAATTTCCAACTATGGTATCTGGCTAGATCTAGACAAAGCTCTAGACAAGAGAAAAACTCTTGACCAATGGGTAGACAGCCTGATGATGGCCTCTGCTCTTACCCTTGGAAAATTTGAAGCTCCTGATCTTCAGATGTACTTCGAAACTACTCTCACAGGAGTAGCAAAAAAGTATTACTTCTCTTTCAAAGAGACGGCCAGAGGAAAAGAGTGGCTGGAAGAAATCAAGACTTCAAAATCTTCGTATGATTTTGCAGTACCCCTGTATGATCAGTTCTGTGGAGATCTCTCAAATCTGAGTGAAAAGGCTAAAGAAACGGCCAAATCAAATATCTATGGTCTCAAAATCTGTGACATGAGATATTTTGAAGAATACTTGAATGAATTTCAAGAATATTACTGTACGATTGGTGAACTAGAGAATACTGATCTAGTCAACCTGTTGCACAGAAAACTCTCTGAACCATGGAGAACAGTTGTAAGAGAAAGTATAGCTGAACAACCAATTGAAAGATTTTCAGTTGGAGGAATTGCCGACAGAATCAGGCAATTATTGAAAGAACAATGCAAAGCCAATCTCAGAGCAAAGATGGCTAAGAAACAACTCAAAGGAGTTGAAAATTTTTGTTATGGAATACTGGATATGCCAACCAACTGGGGATGTCATGAATCCAAGTTCCACAAGAAAAAGAAAGAAAAATATTACTCTAAAAGATTCAAAAAGAGTAATAAGAAAAGGGATTGGAAATTCAAGAAAAACTCCAATTTCAAGAAACAACAGGATGAAAATCCTAAAAAGAAATTCTTCAAGAAAAAGAAGAATAATCACCAAGTTAGCCATAAACAACCCAGCAATAAAGCTTGCAGATGTTGGTTATGCAAAGCTGAAGGGCACTATGTCAATGAATGCCCGGAAAAGGGTAAAAGATCTACTAAAGCTCTCTTTGAAGAATATGAGCATATAGTAGAAATAGCAAACATGAAAGGCTACGAAATAGCCTATTCTGATGATGAAGAAGACGACAGGACAATTTACTCTGCCTGGTCTGAAGAAGAAGAATCATCTGATTCTGATACAGGTTCTGAAGAAGAGTACTTCGAATCCAGACAGATGAATGTTTTAAAAATCGAAAACTGGGAAGAAAGTAAGACAAAATCCTTAATGTCTTATTATCAGGTGAACCTTGGTACATTCGTTTGTGACTACTGCCTATGTCACGAAAAGGATGGTCTCCCTATGTTTTGTGAAGAGTCAAAAAAGACTTATCACAAAGAATGCTTCATAGCTGAAGCAAGAAGAAAAACCAAGAATGGCCTTGTCAGCCAACTGGTAGAACAATAATATGAAGAATATTTCTCTGATCAAAAAGAGAAAAAGGTAGAAGCCTTGTTCCAAGAAATCATGGAACCATCTTCCTAAAAAATAAAGGAAGAAATCATCGATGAAGAAAAACTCGATGAAAATATTGAACTGGTTGAACCACCAGAAATTGTTCCAGAAGAATGTAAACCATTCATTCCAAAGGAACAAGCTCAAGAAAATGAGCTGCAACAATCGAAGGTCGTGTCTACTAGTAGATACAGCAACTACATAGAGATTGGACTAAAATTCCCTGATCACAAAAAATATCATCTACATGTCTTTGTAGATAATGGATCAGGATTTACTGTTGCAAAAAGATTTGCAATTCCAGAAGAACTCTGGAAAGAAGATAAGAAAAGAACTGCTACCGGTGTCACATTTGATGGAAGTCATCTCACCATGAATAAAGTAGCAAAAAATGTTCACATCACCATTGGTGGAGGAACATTTATCATCCACAATGTCTGGCAATCTGAAGGCCAAGGCTCAGATTTCTTGTTGGGAAATGATTTTATTCTCCAACAGAGATTTATTCAGGATGAAGAACCAATAGGCTTCAGAAAAAGAGAACGGGTGTTCTGGGCAGATAGGCTTACTCAAGCCAAAAGTGTAGTAGGTCCAAACTTTACTACGCAATATCAGAGATCGCAACATAATAGTGGTGATCTTACCCCTTACAAACCCAAATTTGAAAACATACTCCAATTCAAACAACAAGAAGAGTTACTTGTTGAAGAATCTTCTGAAGAAGAAGAAGAAACTAGTGAAGATGAAGAAACTAGTTTCATCCATGAGCATAACCTCAAGCACTTCCAGAATAAGCTTGAGTCTAAAAAAATTCCTACTCTTGATAAAATCAAGAAATTACTCGAACAGAATATCGATATAGATCCCCAGAAGTTTTGGGAAAAAGACCCAGTGGTCTGTGAATTAAGATTACATGACATGAATGCGATCTGTCATGTCAAAGCCATTCCTCAATACAAAGAGGAAGATCAAAAGGAATTCAGAAAAGATATTGAAGATCTCCTGAACAAGAGATTAATTCAACCTTCCACTAGCCCTCATCATGCTCCAGCTTTCTACGTGAGAAATCATGCAGAAAACCTCAGAGGAAAAGCTAGAATGGTAATTGACTACAGAGATGTCAATAAGAAAACTAGGGCTGACAATTTGGGCCGAAGCAACCGGACCAACCGACTTTCGAACCGGCCCGAACCGGAATGGGCCGAAAAACCGGTTTACCGCCACTTCGGCTCGGCTGAGCCGTACCGAATATGTATACTCGGCTCGGCTACGGTATGAATATTCGCATACCGTCGGTATACCGTACCGACCGTACATCCGGATATATACCAAATATACACAAAAATGGGGAAGAAATAAGGATCGAACCTTACACCTCTCACACACAATCTCGGCCCCCAACCACCTGAGCACGAATAGCTCTTACTATATTATATACAAATTTTATATTTATTCCATCTTACTTCTTACTATCAGATTAGGACAAAACCAATAAGTGAGATAGGGATTCGGCATTTCCCAATTGGACCTCATCTTCGTTTCCAGTCTCCTCTCTCGCGCCTCCTTCCTCAAAATCACCAATCCCAGATTCATGCCCCTATATATTCATGAAATCCACACCCGAAAAGGGGTTCCCAATTCTCATATACATCTTCTAATAGTTTCTCAGCCTTAGTCTTAATGTTTAGAAGATTCTGTAACCCAATTTGGCTCTAGTTCTTTGGGATTTCGCGTAGAAGAACATAATGAAGAGCCCCACATTTTAGCTCAACTTTGTAAAGGTTTGTCTCAGTTTTTAGCTCTAGATTTATCTGGGTTTTCTTTCAAATTGTTGATAAGAACGATTGGGTGGTTCAACAATTAAAGTAATTTAATGATTGGGTTTTGTTTTCTCAGAATTCTTTTACAAAGATTGTAACTTTGTGATGGGACCATGAAGGCATAGTAGACCGGAGGAGTGAAGGGTATGATTCATTGATTGGGACACCATGAATGCATGAATGGACATGAAGCAGGAAATGAATATCAATCCACGAATAGCTATTAGTGATCCACTTTGGTTTCCAGATCTTCCGTCATCAAATCATCAAATTAGCATAATCAGATCTTCTTCATCTCCATCAGCATCATCATCGATTTCCAGATCCATAATCTCCGGTTGTAACCGAAATTCAAGCCGAATTTTCGGTATTCCGATCTGTCGGTAACCGACGGCGGCGGTTCGGCTTCGGTTACAGATTTAGTAAACCGACCAAAATCGGTCGGTAGCCGGTTGACGGAATTGTTGGTCGGTTTCTTACCGAATCCAGCCCTAAAGAAAACTGTCAAAGATGGTTATCAAATTGCTCAAGTACTAAAACTGATCAACCAGCTCAGAGGAGCTAAAGTCTTTTCAAAATTCGATGCAAAATCGGGTTTCTGGCAAGTCAAGATGCATCCTGAGAGTATTCCTCTCACTGCATTTGGAACACCACAAGGTCATTACGAATGGATGGTAATGACTTTTGGTCTAAAACAAGCTCCCTCAATTTTCCAAAGAAAGATGGACAACATCTTCAAACATGTTGCGGAGTTCTATGTCGTCTACATTGATGACATCCTTGTCTTCTCCAAAAATAGAGAAGAACACATGAAACACCTCCATGAGGTTGTAAAGCTGATAGTTCAGCATGGAATTATCCTAGGTGAAAAGAAAATCTTCTTTATCCTCGATGAAGTTGATTTCCTAGGAATAAACATCAAGAATGGAGTAATAAAACTCCAACCACATATTCTTGAGAAAATATGGAAGTTCCTAGATAGAATTCCTGATGTTAAGAGTCTAGAGAGATTCTTAGGAGTCATTAACTATGGGAGAGATTTCATTCCCAAAATCTCAGGACTAACAGCAATGTTATCTCCTAAAACCAGTTCCAAAAGAAAATGGAACTTCACAGAAGATGATGAAAAAATTGTGAAGCAGATAAAAACTCTCTGCAAAAACCTCCCTCCTCTCCAGCAACCAGAGGAAAATGATGATATTATCCTCCAAACAGATGCGCGTGATAATTACTGGTCCGGTGTTGTTCTGGCAAAAACGCCTGAAACTAACATTGAAAAGATCTGCAAATTTTGTAATGGCAAGTTCAGCCCTGCAGAACTAAATTATCCCACAGGGGAAAAGGAAATTTTGGCTGTCAAAAAGACAATTTTAAATTCTCCAGCTTTTCTTGGAAAACCCTTTACTGTCCGCACCGATTGTGCTAAAGTAAAGAATTTTAAAAACTTTAAACTTGATAAAGCTGCTGATAGAGGAAGATTAGCAAACTGGCAATTATTTTTTAACCAATATGATTATAATGTTGAATTAATTGCAGGAAACAAGAACTATCTTCCAGACGCCTTGACCAGAGAACTAGCAATGTTCAGCCGAAAAGATGACGACGAATGTCGCAATCCCAGAAGCAGAAAAACAACTGGGAAAGAACATAAAATTGAGGACCCTAAAGAAAAAAAAATCCTCAAAAGGTTCTTGCTAGGTCCTAAAGGACTAGCCACAACTGATCAATTCCAGGGTAAAGGATTGGCTAGCCCGTCTCAAACGACAGACGGTAAAGGCTCATCAAGGCCGTTGATGGCGGTTGCTTTCCCAAAAAGCAAACCTACTCCAACTGGAGTAATAAATGTTTTTAATTACGAACTTCAAACATTTGACTCTCCTGTGTTCAGAACTGGCAGGAGACTAGCTTACCACCAGAAAGCAATTCTGGATAATCTCCTATTTGCTTTTCAGGAAAGAAGCAGTGGTCTGATGTTCCCAGCGCTCTTTGCATTAGCTGAGGAACTCTTTGAAAATGTTAGACCACAGTTTGAAGAAACTCATACACAGCAGAGTGCTGTCAGAAAAGAAAAAATCCACTTTCTTGAAGATCCAGAAAGTGCTAGGGTCCCTATTATAGCACTAAAAGAATCAGACTGGCATGAATTCCATAGTCTGATAGGAAGTCATAATTCTGAAGACCGTATTCCTCCAACTCTCTTCATTATTGCTGGACCTTATGTTGGAAGATACCTCGTCAATGTTCAGAGTGAACATCCTCAGGAAAGCAGGAAATCACGGAGTCATTATGTACATTTCTATGTTTTGAATTCCGGTTTGAGTTCCGCTCCCTATATAAGGAGCTTTAGGTTTCATTTGTAAGGCATTCGAAAAGAGGATCGAAAGAAAAAAAATCTCCTCTCAAAAAAATAGAGGAATAGTTTAAGAACTTGAGCAGAAGAGTCTTCTCTCAACGAAGAGGAATGTCATAGTAGCAGTGTGCTCTTTCCTTCCAGTCTAGTGAGAAGTAGTGTGCTTTCTTTCAAGTAAGTATCTGTAACTCATCCTTATGGATAGCTAAACAGCTTCTTAGCTGTTTACCTGAGAATGAGGCTCTGAAGTTTTAAGCTGTAATTATGTTTGAATAAATAGATTCTATATGAAGCCCAGTACTCGGTTTGAAAAATATTTGTTTAAGTTTTGTTGTTGCATGTCATTTTATCATTTATCTAGCTAAGATTTATTTTCCCAAAAGCCTAGAACAGCAGTGATTCCGCCCTGAGAAGTAACCGTTTAGACAGGAAGTCGTTAGGTGAAAATGTGGCATGTTGAAGGCTAGATCTATGCTTTAGGATTTTATATTACAGCCTGATAATTAAAAAAAAAAAGATAAAAATAGAAAAGGAAGAAGGGACACAACACGTGTAAACTCCTTAGAGGAGCATCCAAAGCCGGGTCAGGAGGTGCTAACCACACCTGGTCAGCCAAGTCCTATCCATTAGAAAAACGGAGAAAACTTCATGTCAAATATAACAGTAGAAAGAATAATAAAGTAAATGGTGCCTATAAGATGTTTCGCGCCCAGCTCTTATAGTGGGAAGATAGAGACAAGAAGAGGAGGGAGAGGAGGGCAGGAGGCAAATGACTAGATTGCATGCACAAGATAGTGTTACGTACGTATTTGGTGAGAAGAGTATACAATTGAGAGAGGGGTCAAACAATTGAGATTAAGGTACTTGGTCTTTGATCGTTGCTAGCTAGCTAGCTAGTGCCAGAGTACGTGGGTGGTCAATAAGTAGCAAGTATTGTATCATTTGTATGTATGACTTCTCAAGAATATCATGTTGATCAATTTTTAATAACAACAGTGTCTTTCGTGCTATTTATTTATCCAATAAAGAATAACCCACCATCATAACTCATATATTTATCATAATAACACGAAATAATGTTATTTTCATAGACTTACAAAATACATTTCCTTATTTTCACAAACACCTGCAGCCATATATATATATATATCTCTTCGATCATTTCACTGATGGTCGGTTTCAACTCCCATAGTTGATCATGCATGCATTTAGTTCTGCAAAATCCAATCAAAATAAATGTCATAAAGAATGAACTGCATGTTTACATGGAAAATTCTATAGGGAAAATTCTACAATATGTTAACGTATGACATGCATACAATTGCCTTAAAAGTGGTAAAATGAGTCTTCAAAATAGTAATATTAGTCCTCAAAGTGGTAACATGAGTCCTTAAAGTGGTAAATTTTCTTAGTTACCACATGAGTCCTCAAAATCGTAATATTAGTCCTCAAAGTGGTAACATGAGTCCTTAAAGTGGTAAATTTTCTTAGTTTACCATATGAGTCCTCAAAATAGTAATATTAGTCCTCAAAGTGGTAACATGAGTCCTTAAAGTGGTAAAAATAGTTGATGTATGAGAAATGTTAACATACCATAGCTTTACCCATTCTATAGTACATACCATTATCTCATACACACATTTACAAATGTGACAACAAATTTGTTATCAGAGTGATAATGTTGAGTCATATTTTGTGTAATTTTAGTTCTAATAATGGTAATTACACCTCCTACGACATTGTTACAAGTTTTTAAACAAATTCGTTGTCAATGTTGTAATTTTTGTTTAACTATATGTAAATAGTGTAAATGAATATGGTAACTTTTGTTCTCAATGTTGTAATTTTGATTCAAATAATTGTAATTTTTTGTTCAAATAGATGTAAAATGAGTGTAAGAGATACTGATATGTACCATACTATATTAATAATCTCACAAGTCTTTATGGATCGAACGCTTGCTTGGTGTTGAAGTATCAACAGTTGAAGCTCTTATATAGGCATTGGAGGACCGAGTGGACTTCATTCTTTCTGCATTGTATATCAATATCATCCTTATAGAATCTGCTTTTGCAAAACATCAAAACACCCTTTATTCCTTGAGATATCCATCAGAGAAAAAAGAATTATCATCAGGCACAGCTTTTCTTTTTTTCAAAATCCACTAAATAAGTTCCACAAGTACTGTAAATTCGACCGTTGCTGTCGATACTGCTAGCTAGAATCTGAATTTCATTGACATAAACCCTCACACAATTCCATTTCTTATTGTCAAATTATAAGAGCCAATTAAGTTTGGCTACTGTACTTCATTGAGCAACTTCCTTCACAAGTCACAACCTGCTTCCGGAGTTTGATCAATTTTCGTCCCTCCATAGTGCTTTCAATATGCAGAGGACATATTCTCCAGAAGGAAAGCAATAACGTACCTTACTTTTGGTTCTACTTTGCAAAAAGCAGATTCAAAGGGTGATAAGATGAAAAGCAAAGGGAATCCAAGCTCCAGAGTCACTACTAGGAAGAGTACTTTTCATGACATTTTTTTTATGGCATTTTATGAAAAACGTCATGAAAAGTATATTCAATGACGTTTTTCTACTAAAACGTCATTGTTTATTTGATACCAAATTTTTATGTTATACTTGTGGCATTTAGCAAACGCCATAGAAGTTCATAAACTTTAACGGCGTTTTTGAAACGCCATTAAAATTTATAACGTTTTCCTAAACGTCACCAATAGTTTTTTAATGACGTTTGAAAACGCCATGAAAAATATTTGAGCCCATGACGTTCGAAAACGTCCTAAAAGCCATGGCCAAATTCCTTTTCATTTCGCGCTTTAAGCCCATCTCATCTTATTTCCAATTTTTAGTTCTGTTCGATACTCGACCAAAAAAAAAAAAAAAAAAGTTCTGTTCGACACTACTTTTTTCCTCTCTCTCGCACACAGCTCCTCATTATCTCTAAGCTACTTGAAGAAAAACTCTGAGCTCAAGCCTCAAATGTCTCAATCTATCGTCTAAAAGCTTTGAGGTCAACAACACCATCTCTTATTATCTTGGTTCAACTCAATTTCCATTTCACTTCTTCGTGTTTTGAGGTTTAGAACATTGAGAAATCCTCTCCTTGAGTCCAAGAACAATTGATTTCTCAGGTTGAGGTCCGATTTTTCTCTTGGGTATTACTCATATTGTTTATTTCCTGTGAATGCATCTATTTGATTGAAGATTTTTGAGAAATTGTACTTAGTTTTTGAGTTTAGGGTTCTGGATACCAATTGTGAAATTGGGGTTAATAGCTTGATTTTCTTACTTAGATTACAGTTAGGGAATGCAAATTTCATTTGGGTTTTGGGTATGGATGCTAAGCCTTGTTGCCAAGGTGGAGATGTGATAGTTTCATTGAAGGCTAACCACACCTGTACAAATTTCTGAGAAAGCTGCCAATCTATTAACTTTAAGCCTTCTGTTGCAGTGCTTACTGATCTCAAAATATCGTGAAATTTTGATATGTTCCTGTTCTGCTAGTTAACAAAGGATCTGGAAAATTTCATCTTATTTCGATATGTAGTGATCTGGGGTGATTTCTCTTTCAAGTCTGGTCTGTTTTGGCAAAGATCCAGAATTTTTAGTCTACTCTCTTTCTGCTGAGATTTGAACTTCTATTTGAATCATTTAACCTCTGGTCTTTGTATATATTGAACTAGACATTCCAATAGTTGTTTCAAAATTGATTTCTTGTCAATTGGTCTTATAATGAATCTTTGGTGGATTTTCTAATTTGACTTTGCTGCTGCTATGTTTTTCTAAAACCTGAGAGTTCATTCTATTTGCATCCATCGTTTCCCTTACTTCTCGAACTCCGATTAGCTTGAAATTTTAGTATGTTGTACCCTGATATGTCAGCTTTCGTTCTGGAAAATTTCAACTTCATTATTGCACAAATAAATTTTTTGTAAATCCTCAAAGCCAAACTGTTCCTACCTAAAGGTTACACTTTAAGTTGTGTCAAAGTTGGTCTTTTTCTGAATTTATCTTGTTTTTTTTTTCCTTCTTTTGCTTAATTATCGTTACTGATAGTGGGTTTGGCTTGGAGTCCTTGGATTGTTGATTATGGATTTTGGGTTCTGTAATTTTAAATTTTGAGGTGGGTGTCTGTTATATTCTGATTTTGAGTGATAATTGTTTTGTAAGTAAGTTCAAATTTTGGTGTAGATGACTGTATGCTGTGACTTGTGGTTCAGTTCCTGATTTTGGAGAAATTTTTAGTAGCCCTGACCCAGTGTCCGCTGCAGCTTCAACCAAAGCTAGAATGCGTTGCACACAAGAACTTCATGAGGTCTTTGTTGAAGCTGTCAACCAGCTTGGTGGTGGTGAAAGTGGGTAGCACAAATTATCATACTCTTTTTTCCATCATTATATCTTGTTATAGTTCTGTCTTTTAGTAGGTTTGTAAATCACAAAGCTTCTTTTGTCATTCACTAATAACTTTAACAAACAGGAGTCACTCCTAAGGGTATCTTAAACGTCATGATGGTTGAAGGCTTCACAATGTATCATGTAAAAAGCCATTTACAGGTATATCAATAGTTCCATACTTGACTAGTTTGATTGTTTTCTCAAAATCAAAAACCCTCAAAATCGTTGTCTTGTTTATTTCTTTTGTTTCTGTTTTCACAGGTTTTTGTGCTCTGTTTTCCTTTAATTAATTAGAATAGCAAATGATCTCCAAAATCCCTAAAAATTTACCAGTGTCCGGTTTAGTGTGTTAGCTTAGTGTCTACATAATTTCATTGAAATCGGAGTAGTTTAAGTTAGGTTTTTATTCTCATTTTGGTTTTTGTGTTATGCAAGTTCATTCTTCTCATGTGTTCAGTCATCCACCAATAACTTTTTCTTGGCCTGAAGACCTTGAACTTGCTCTTGAAGCCAAGAAGTTACAAGTTCAACATGGGAATAGCACTGTGAATGCCTTTTCAAGGTAAACAATACTGCATGATTATGCTTCCTATATGTGCAGTTTCTATATTACCAAATAGGGTTTCTGTTCAGCTCAACTGCTGCTTACATTAGTTCTCATAATTTTTGTTGAGTGGAAGCATGTACGACTTTCCACAGGGACTTGAAAGCTGCTAATCTTTTGATGGATGGAATGGAGTAAGAGATAATTTTTCTTTATGTTGCATTTGTCTATTCCTTTAAGCTCTGTAACATAGTTCACTGTTTTCACTCACTTACAAATATTGGACTTTTGATCTCTTATTGTCTCACTAGAAGAATGTCTCTGTTTGGTTACAATGTCTCCTTTAAGCTTTGTATGCCCGACTGATTCATAGAATTAATGTTTACTTGCGGTTCTTATTTTAATTATTCCTGGTTGATTTGATAAATGGTGGGAATATATGGCGTTGCTCAAAGGAAATTGGGATTATGAAGGATTGACACTGGCTGTCAATACCAATTCATATTTTCAATCTCTAGTGCTGATCATAATGAATATGATTATAGTAGAGTTTTGGGTGAATTGATTGTACTGGATACTTACTTATCTTCTGTACTCTCTACTGGTGTATTTTCAAGTTTGGTAATTGTGTGGTTAAAGTATTGTTCTGCTGCAGTTTCTAGGTATATCTTGAGTCATTGATTACCAGATTTTCACCATGAGGGGAGCTTGTTCTAGGAAGAGAAACCATCAAGATGATGAAGATAATTTTCCTAGAGGGATTTCCAGAAGATATTCCAAAAGTAGGTGTTCAAAGTGCTTGGCAACCTCCTTCTCTCGACTTGCTATAGATATTCAACACGAAAAAGGGCAATGCCCATCCCTCATGGACTTCTACGTACGGCAAATACGTGAGGTAATTGTTTTTCTGAATGCTTCTTGTACATACCTCCAATAATATGGAGTATTTACTACGTCACCAAGCATAAGTAACACCCACTTTGGGACATCCACAAGACATGGCAAGGCCCAACCGAGACATACATCGTGTAGCCCTATGTTCAGGCTACGCGGCGGTATCCGGAAGTCGCAAATCCGCCACCGGGAAGCCACCTTCCCGCCCTTGCCAAGATGGCACCACAACATAGCTTTCTACATGTTAAATAGACTAGAATAGTAACTTTGCTTGTCCCACATCGAAGAATAAGTAGAGGAGATGGCTTCCTTGATCTATAAAAGGAATGCCTCCTCCCACAACTCAACACATTCATTACATCTCTTGTAATCTTGTTAGGCCGCAAGGCTCGACACACTAGTATAGCTTTCAAGTGGACGTAGTCTCCCGCTCATGCGGAGGCGAACCACTATACATCTTGTGTCAAATCTCTCTCTCTCTTTATTTATAGCTAACTAGGATCCCCAAGGATCTTAACGTTAACATTGGCGCCGTTTGTGGGAAGCCAACACAATGGCTTCGTCACCTACCATGAGCTAAGTCTGCTCAGCGGAGTTTGAAGAAATTCCTTCCTTCTTTGAGTTTATGTTTGAATTAATGTTTCTTGGCGGCAACTAGAGCAGAGTGTGCAGAAATTTGCACCTTGCAGGCTGGTCAACACGTGGTCAACGCCCAGCAGAGTTAGTCAACGCCCATGGAGTGGTCAAAACTTGCAGAAACACCAACATTGGGGCGGTCAAAGCTTGGTCAACGCCCGGCGAGGTTGGTCAACGCCCGGCGGGGTTGGTCAACGCCCATCAGGCTTGGTCACACTTTCGGTCAGCACCAGTCAAGGTTGGTCAACGCCCAACCCATGAAGGTCAACGCTGACTCCAAAAAAAAAAAAAAAAAAAAAAAAAATCTGGGCGGCCAAATTTTCTCTGGACACCCAGATATCTTCTCTGGGCACCCATCCAGTTTTCAAACTTCCTGCCAGACTTTGATCCGCCAGCTGCAACTTCACCGCCCGACCCCCAGTCGCTCCGACCAGCTGCATCTTCCATCTCCGCCAAGCCACAACCCCACAAGGAGAAACCGCTAGACTAACCTCCGCCGGCCTCCGTTGAGTTCCGGGACCGCCGCTAGCCATCTCTGCCGGCACTGAGCCTCCGCCGCTAGCAAACAACATTGCCGTCTCCGCCGGACTGTGCGCCGCCAACCTATTATAGAGCAACTTGCGGTCCGTTCCAGGTCTCCACCGACTCTCCGCTCCGCCAACCGGCAGACACCGCTAGGATATACCAGCGGCAAAAACCTCCGCCAGCTGCAACTCCTCCGCTCCGCCCAACTTGCGTCTCCGCCGGCCTCAAGCTCCACCTCAGCTGACAAGCTCTTCCGCTGACAAGCTTCTCTTCCTCCAGCGAGCACAGCCCGGTGCTCCGTCAGCGACAACCCTGTCCACCAACGAGCCTTCCGCTAGCTATCCTCAGCGGCGGCACACCGCTGCACCCCAGTTCCGCCGGGAAACCTCCGCCAAATTGCAGAGCAAACCAACGCTTCACCGCTGAGCTTCCCCGCCGGAAAGCTTCACCGCTGGGCAGCCTCCACTTGATCTGGACACCCACGGAGAGGATCTGCACACCAAACGATCTTCACATCCGGCCACTGACACAACTTCTATCCAGCAATCTCCAAATCCAGATAAGTGCCTTCAATTGACATTTGGCTCCAGTTCATAACACCTCAACGCTTTGAATGTCTCTGTGGTTACTGCTCTTCGAACATATCTGCAGTATGAGATAGCATAATTGTTTATCCACATATATCATGCTATTCTTAATTACTGGCATGTGCACACTGTCGGCTACGCTTTTGTTAAAAGAGCCACAACCACACACCTACAGCACACGTCACTTATTTGAACATGGGCTGTTTTGTATAAGTACCCTGCCACCTGCTGGGAATCTTGCCTCTTGCCATGTTTACATATAAATAAAGAGACATATACATATATATGGGGTGTTCCAGACACCACGTGTCCAACTACCCTTAGGATGTGACCTGCTAGGCATGTGTTCTCTACTTCTTTCATATCATCATGTATATCTTTCACTTATATACATGATACATCGTTTCAAGATCAGGGCCACTGCTTATGTGCAATGATATATCTTTCACTCATGTATATCTTTCAATTATATACATGATATAATTATTTATGCAAACAAGTACACACATAGCCACATATGTACTTAATTACTCCAGCATGGCCAATACCCGCCACATATGTACTTAATTACTTAATTACTCGTGTTGGAAAAGCGGCTATGTCGCTGCACATGATAATTTGTCAGTGAGAAGTATAATTGCAATACCGAGCCTTTGGTATGTATTTGGCTACCACTTATATCAGAGATTCGCATGCTACACTTAGCTTAAATTAATACATCACTTTGCTTACAATCTTATCAAAGTACATATGCAAATTATTTATGTCGATTTTACAAATCCACATATTAATCATCTATTTTGTTTCAAGGAAATTCAACTATTTCTATTGAGCATTCAACCGCAACTACGCGTTGGCGGACATTATCGGACTACTTTATCCGCCACAATGCAATGGAGCGTCACGCTCGGCCAAACTCCGCTAGCCTCCAAATTGCCACGAGATAAGTAACTACATCTTATCTCTTACGCTCTTGCACTTAGAGCTATTGCTATGTCTATACATGTCTCCATGACCCTTACGCATGTCTACGACATGCTCTTGGCCACTTTACTACTTGTACATGCTTGCTCTATGTGTTTGTCATTTTTTTTTTCATGCAAATACATACTGTACACATCCACGGTCTACGACCAAAACCGCCAAGCGGTCAGGCAACGCCTCATAATAGTCATTGATCCGGCAGCAAGGGACTAGTTAACACAACCTACGGCAGCCATTGATCCGGCAGTTAACCCCGACGCTTGGGTACCAAAGATTGGGATCGCTTCCCAACACCCTCTGCTCCGTGCAGCTCCCCCTCAACAAACATGGCTGGGGAGTCGGGGACTCTCTAGCGGGGCCTAGCAGGGGCCCACCCCATTGAGCTTCCGCTCACGAGCTTCCCGCTCATGCCTTCCCGGCACCCCATTGAGCTTCCGCTCACGAGCTTCCCGCTCATGCCTTCCCGGCACCCCATTGAGCTTCCGCTCACGAGCTTCCCGCTCATGCCTTCCCGGCACCCCATTGAGCTTCCGCTCACGAGCTTCCCGCTCATGCCTTCCCGGCAATCCCCGAGCTTCCCGCTCATGCCTTCTCGGCATCCCATTGAGCTTCCGCTCATCCCACCACACGTTAATGGAACATGGAATTTTTCTACCATTTGTCGCCAGCGACAAATCAAATTCTTTTCGCGTTCCATTAATACAAGCGACAACCAAACCAACGCTTACCTTCGCAGCGCTCATACAACTTCCATTTATCATATGCACTCCATATGCTCACACGGCCATACGCGCTCTCGAGTTTGTACGTCATAATCGATCGTACTCGGCGCCATTCGTGTGTATACATCAACATGTATCACGCACCTCATACGTTTATATATGCCAACGCATATCAATGCAACTCACATTTGTTGCCCAATGCAACGCGCATTCTACGTATGCCTGCTTTTTGTTTTTGTTGTGCAGGTTAACGAGTCCCTTCTTGCTTACGGAGTTAGGGGACTTGTAGGGGTTCCGTACCGCCCGGTTACTTATGCTTGATGACTTTATGATTTGAACTCCCCAACCAAGAAGCTCCTCTTACTCGGGGACTTCGGGGACTTGTACATACCTCCAATAATATGGAGTATTTACTACGTCACCAAGCATAAGTAACACCCACTTTGGGACATCCACAAGACATGGCAAGGCCCAACCGAGACATACATCGTGTAGCCCTATGTTCAGGCTACGCGGCGGTATCCGGAAGTCGCAAATCCGCCACCGGGAAGCCACCTTCCCGCCCTTGCCAAGATGGCACCACAACATAGCTTTCTACATGTTAAATAGACTAGAATAGTAACTTTGCTTGTCCCACATCGAAGAATAAGTAGAGGAGATGGCTTCCTTGATCTATAAAAGGAATGCCTCCTCCCACAACTCAACACATTCATTACATCTCTTGTAATCTTGTTAGGCCGCAAGGCTCGACACACTAGTATAGCTTTCAAGTGGACGTAGTCTCCCGCTCATGCGGAGGCGAACCACTATACATCTTGTGTCAAATCTCTCTCTCTCTTTATTTATAGCTAACTAGGATCCCCACGGATCTTAACGTTAACACTTCTTATGGTAGAGACTAAGATTTGTATATCTTAGCTCATGCCAATTGCTTATTTGATTTCCGTTTTGTGATATCCTCTGAAAATTTGTAAGTTTGCCAGGCAACCCATTGTCAATGTAGCAGAAAGCAACTTCGCTACCACATTTTTACTTATTGAAATATCATGTTAATCTTGTTTGATAAAGCTCTTTGTCTAAAGATGTTATTTGTTATTCTTTAAATTAGCTCTTTCTATATGTGCTTGTTACGTGCTTGTTTCTCTGTTTTCATGTTTTTCAGCAGGATTAATATGATCCTTTCTCATTGTATGGCATTTGATACGTAGCCATATCTATACATATTTGCTTGTTTACTTATATGATGATTTTGATATGAAATCATACAATTCTTTGTAGTCGAGGAATAGAAGTGTATAATGAAATAATGCATTTAATTTTTTTGTTGGGTGACTAACTCTGCATTTTTCTTGATACAGGTTGTTGATGATGTACATCCTTTAACAATATATGATTCCTGAAGATTGTCTGAGGTTGGCTCTTATCATTTTTGTTACTGGTATTCATTATTAACACTTAGAAATATTCTGGACATATACTTTTAAGACAATACTTTGGACTTATGAAATAGCAGTGCATGTTACCTCTTTTTAAGTAAAATTAACATTGACAAGTTCTGTAATTCTTCTCTTTTATCATTTTTGCAGTTCAGAGAATGACTTGCATGCAGCCATGATGGAATTGATATAGATAATAACGCAGCAGTTGCTAATCTCCATCACTTCCATATACTGTGGTTTAGCTACCCAGCTACCCTTTTGTTATCTTTCTGTCTTTTTTTATCTTAGCTAACATATGTGTGAATTTGTAGAGGAACAATAAAATTTGCATTATGGAGTATTGTAGAGTGGGTATTTTATCTTTTATTAATTCAAATGTACATAGCATTAGAATTTTGTCATTGTAATGTGTAATATTTTTTGCCAATAGGACAATTGATTTTTTGCAATTAATCAAAAAATCAATATATATAATTTTTTTTTTGAAAAGCGAAAAAAATTTAATGGCGTTTTCAAAACGTCATGGAATACATTTGATGGCGTTTTCAAAACGTCATGGAATAAAATTTGATGGCGTTTTCAAAACGCCATGGAATACATTTTATGACGTTTTGAAAATGTTATAGAATACATTTGATGACGTTTTCAAAACGTCATGGAATACATTTGATGGCGTTTTGAAAACGCCATGGAATAAAATTTGATGGCGTTTTGAAAACGCCATGGAATACATTTGATGGCGTTTTGAAAACGCCATTAATCTGTTTAGGAAAAGACGGCGTCAGTATTTACGGCGTCTGGGGATGACGTTGAAAAACGCCATGAAATACATTTAATGACGTTTTTCAAACGCCATTAATGTATTTCTGTGTAGTAGTGAGTAGACAATGCCATTAACCATCGAGAAATGAAAAAGAAAAAGAAAAAAGGCCAAATCATTGCCTATATAAAATGCAAGATCGATCACACGACAAAGCAACCACAAGAGAGTCACAGAAAGCTAGTAAGAACACTACTCTCTCACTTTCCATGGCCTCATTGCAGAGCTACAAACCTGTTAGAGACAAAGAGAGTCGGGGGGTGGGGGGTAGGGCGCGCCTGGCCAGTTTTACAGTAACCGTCAGCCAGACTCGTCACTATGGACAGAACTCAGACGACACCATAGCCGAAACCGAGACTCAATCCTATAGCCAAACCCAGACCTACTACCTGGATCAGAAGTTGGCCAAGGCCAAAAGCCAGGCTCACTGCGTGGCTGAAAAGACTGGAAATATATTGAAAGAAAAGGCGGCAGGGCACAAGAGCAAGGATAATCCGTGTAAGATAAAATGCAAGGATGGCGATAAGAGCAAGTGAGATGTAATCAGCAAGTAATTCTTGTATGACATGTTTCACCGTACATGGATCATACTTACTTTTCATAGATGATTAATCTGCAGCAAAAGTTTAAAATGATGGAGTTTTATGTAAAAGAATAGCGTGCAAGGTAAAGTATTACATCGATGTGTGATCCCCATATGTAAGTGCTGCTCATGATTATATTAATAAATTTGCGACTTGCGAGCTATTATCAGGATATCATATCATGATCGTAGTGCAGGGAAGAAGATCGCAAATTCGCAATTGGTGATTGTGTTGGTGACACTGTTTCGCATGGATCCGTTCAACTACAAATTATTTGATCTTCATGTTTTCTCTATCAAACTCAAATGATTGGATCTGATACTGAAATGTTGTAATATTGCACATCCGACACTATCGGCGTGGTTACAGTTATAAGAGATACCGTGTGAACATCATATATCGGGTTTACAATTAGGCCCTTTAAAATTATATCTGGGGAAAATAGTCTGTACGGTGCCTAACGTTTGCCTCCTTATAAATTTCGGTAGCTCACATTTAGAAAATATCAATACGGCACCTCAGGTTCTCTACTCGACCGAGGATTGGTATATATAGTCATTATCTCCGTTACGGAAGTTGCCAGCTAGCAATTTTTTAAGGGTATTTTCGTCATTTTATGTCTTCATCCTCACTAATTCCAGCCACATCCCCAATGGTAGTAAATTAATGGTAGTGATCATGATCTCCTCTGCACCCGCATCGCATCCCATCACCCCCTCCTCCTCAACCACTACCGCCGCCATTAGATCACCTACAGCCACCATCACCACGCCCACAGAAGCCAAAATAGAGTTGTGCTTGTTGCTTGAAGCTCAATTGTGAACTTTGCCATTAAATTCATGAAAGTTTTCAACTTTATCAGGATTTGGTACTTTCGTGTTTGTCATGAGTTCGTCTTCTTGGTTTTGGCTCATTTGGTTATTGGTATTGACTCTGAATTTCTGTGCTGGCATTAGGGGTTTACAAAAACAATGGCTACCTGATGGTTAGAATGATGATTTCAGGGGAAAGATGGATTCAAATCAGATTTCAAAAGAATAAAGCAGAAACAGATTTGAGTGTTTATGATGAAAGACAATGATTTTGGAATTGGATTGCATACCTCAAACGTGAGATTGTTTTTCTATTTATATTACAGTTGGGTCCATATACAATGAATGTGTGATTCAATGATAGTAACAGTTACAAAATCAGAGAGCTAGAATCAAGCTAATTAAGACAAAAGGAAATAAAGACATTGATAGGGTCTTTAAGAGAATGATTCACTCTTTAAGAGCTGATTCTCCATTATTAATTTCCTTTGATTTATCACCTCCCCACAAGCTGACGGGGCATGCACGAACTGGAAGCTTGAGAACTAGAGAAGAGAATCTAGCGGAAGGCAAACCTTTGGTAAATAGATCTGCAATCATATCAGTTGTGCAGAGATAGCGAACTGTAAGCTCACGACGAACCACATTTTCACGGACATAGTGATAATTGACCTCCACATGGCGAGTACGGCTGTGAAATACTGGATTAGATGCGAGAGAAAGAGCGCTGATATTGTCACACCATAAAGTTGGACAGGAGAGAGGCAATTTGAGGTCTTTGAAGAGATGTCGAAACCATGAAATGGTTGCTCCCGTATAAGCTAGCTGACGATATTCAGCTTCTGTGCTTGATCAAGAGACACCTCCTTGTTTCTTAGAAGACCAAGAGATTAGATTAGGACCCAAATAGATGCAAGAGCCACCGGTAGATATTCGGTCATCCGGATCTCCAACATAGTCTGCATCAGAGAAAGCATTTATATTGAAAGAACCAGGACGATAAAGGAGACCATGATTGTGAGTTTTCTTGATGTACCTGAGAATACGCTTTACTGCAACCCAATATGTGGTAGTGGGCTTATGTAAAAATTGACATACTTGATTAACAGCAAAGGCAATATCTGGACGTGTGATTGTGAGGTATTGAAGAGCTCCGACAACACTTCGGAAAACAGTAGGATCAGATAAGGCATCACCATCATTAATACTCAAACGTTTACCACTAACAGCTGGAGTGGGAAAGGGTTTGGCAGCAATCATATCTGTGCGGCGTAAGAGATCAAGAGCATATTTAGATTGAGTGAGAGAGAGACCAGCAGCAGAACGTTGAACTTCAATACCCAAAAAATAATGCAGATTGCCTAGATCCTTCATAGAGAATAGTTTGCCCAAACGAGTAATAAGTGTAGCAATAGAAGATGAATTATTGCCCGTGATCAGAATATCATCAAAATAGATTAATAAATAAATTATGACAGTTCCAGAATGGTAGACAAATAGGGAAGAGTCAGCCATGGAAGACACAAAACCAAGTTCTTCAAGGTAGGAGGAGAAGCAAGAAAACCATGCATGTGGTGCCTGTTTTAGGCCATATAATGACCTGTTTAATTTGCAAACAAAATGAGGGAACTGAGCATCAACAAATCCAGTAGGTTGTTTCATGTATACATCCTCAGTGAGAAATCCATGGAGAAAGGCGTTTTGAACATCTAACTGTTTAACAGACCACCCAAAATTGACAGCAATGGCAAGAATAAGTCGTATGGTGGAATGCTTAACAACGGGACTGAAAGTCTCACCATAATCAACACCTTCACGTTGATGGAAACCATTTGTCACTAATCGTGCTTTATACCGCTCTATCGAACCATCAGAACGCCGCTTGATCCTAAACCCTAAACCCTAAATTGATAGGGTCTTTAAGAGAAGGGAGAGGATCCTCTCCTGGGCAACTTAATGACCTGAGCTACCTGAGCTTTCTACGAGATGACGACACATGTAAAAACATCATCTAACGGTTTACATAGTGCCACATTGACTCTCCCAACTCTTCTCTCTCTCTCTAACCCATAGAACCATTGGCGAAACCATAGCCTCATCCTCACTGATGCTCCCGTCCTTAGCTTTAGCTTCCTTAATGTCATCACCGGATTCCGACTTCGCATCTGATTCCAAATCGTTGTTCATTATAGAGATCTCAATCACAACCAAGTTCTATAGACTCTCTCTATTAAGTTTTTTGACTCGTTCTTATGAGTTTTGGTGGTTGCTCATTTCCTTCTGGGATTGGTTGCGATTGAATTGATGGGACGAAATTGCTTGGGATTCAATTGATGGGTTCAATTTCTGGGGACGAAATTGCTTGTGCATCATTCTGTTTTGTTTTGTTAAGAGAAGAGTTGCAGGCTTATGTTTTGTTTTTATAAGAAACGAAGTTGCAGGCTTATGTTTTGTTTTTATAAGAAACAAAAAGGGCAATTGTGTAGCTTTTGTACAGTTTTTATTAAAAATGGAGAAGGCAATTGTGCAGTGGCTTCTGTATAGTTTTTGTAAGAAATGGAGAAGGCAATTCTGCAGCTTACTGTTTTGTTTTTTTAAGAGAGGGCAAATGTGCAGCCTTGTACTTGCTATTGACAACTATTAGTCATTCTGTTACCAATTTCTGGGTTACATATATAGAATACCAAAATGACTTCCAAATTGGTTTATCTCTGATTTGGCACTCTTTTCATTGCTTTTGTTCATATTGAATACTTGCTGACTATAAACAAGATCAAATGAACTGAGAATGGTGAAAAGAAAATCTATTTATCTTCAACATGATTAATTACATAAAAGTAAGGTTTGTCGAGTATCCTTTATAAACAAAAACAAAGAAACTTCGAAGTACCAGCCATGAAAAGATCACGGCTAACATCTCTTTTACTCCACCACGGAACTATACATGACAAGTACTTTGGTTTTGCCATTAGCTAAACTACATAAGAGGTAAGCTGATTCAACGAGGCTGCTGGATGAAGTGGGGGCTGCATTTTGGACTCACAAACTTGGCTGGCTTCTCTGCATACTTCCTTGGCTCCACCAGCAACTTCTGATGCTTTCAAATTCTTCAGAACTGCAGCACTCATATCTAACCCTGTTGTTCAATACAAACTGTTTTGAGTCCACCAATCCAAAATAGCTTATTTGAAAAACAAAATTTACACAATGCTCTGGGGTCCATTCACAAACCATTTTACCTTCAGTTTGGGACAACTGGAGGAAATCTTCAAACTGGGCTGCTTCAAAATTAAAGAAGAAAACGCATTGCAAGTATAAGCCTGAGTGGTACTTATGATCATCATCAAGCATGAATCAATCCAAAAAAGCTCACTCTTCCAATTCCTCTTCATTGTAAGCCATCTGCATTGAGTTGTTCCAATGTAATTGATATTATAAACGTGCACAAGTAAAATTGCATTAATAAAAAAACGCAATCATATTTTCTCAGCTTTTCATGTATAAGCATAAACGTGCACAAGTAAAATTGCATTACTAAAAAAAGGCATACGTATAATTGCTGGACATGTCACCATTCATGAAAGTAGAATTGCTCAGGGGGTTTGATCATAAATGCCAGAATTCAAAAAATTTCCATTTCATATAATATTCCCCATCTCAGGTTCAAAATCTGAACTTTCTACAAGAACATGGGTATATAACATGAACTTAATTCAAGGCAATCCCATATTTGAATAAAAGTGATGTTAAAAACAAAAATTGAAGAAGTAGGCCAATGAGCAATTCAATCACTAACCTGGAGCAATGTAACCACAAGAACCGGCAATGACCGACATGGATTTAGCCCCTTTTCCAGTTGCATCAACCACGTACCTTAGCCACTCCAAAATCCGCTATCTACTCTGGCTCCAAAAGTCCAAACAACTCCTCCTATTGAACAAATCAATCTAAAATGCAGATCCCCAAATTCGAGGGATGAAAAACAAGCCCAGATAATTCAGTATTAATTGAAAATTGCAATGGGTCATTCATACCCAGTACCCAGGTATTAGTTGATGAAATTTTACAGGGAAGAAACCCATCATTTTGAACACCTAGTCCCAGAACAACGATTTGGACAATGATTTCTATAATGAACAACGATTTGGAATCGGATGCGAAGTCGGAATCCGGTGATGATATTAAGGAAGCTAAAGCTAAGGATTGGAGCATCAGTGAGGATGAGGCTATGGTTTCGCCAATGGTTCTATGGGTTAGAGAGAGAGAAGAGTTGGGAAAGTCAATGTGGCACTATGTAAACCGTTAGATGATGTTTTTACACGTGTCGTCATCTCGTAGAAAGCTCAGGTAGATCAGGTCATTAAGTTGCTCAGGAGAGGATCCTCTCCCTTAAGAGAATGATTCACTCTTTAAGAGCTGATTCTCCATTATTAATTTCCTTTGATTTATCATATGAAACAAATGGAGTAAAACGCTGTGAAAAATTAAAGAATCAAAACAAGAAGATGAAATCAAATGGGGGACTCAATCAAAATAAGAGCAGCAGTGATTTGTGCCATGTTGAATACCCAGATCGTTCAAAAAGCAAACATAAAGGAAGAAAGACGAAGACCCAGATCGTTCAAAGTGTCATGTTGAATATGTCAAATCTGAAGCTTTTTTCTAATACAAACAACAAAACCCATAAGAAACCACTTCACCTTTTGCAACAAAAAACCAACTTCTTGAATCAAAATCCTTCAATTCTTGCATAACCTTGATCAAGACTTGTGCTTTTTCAGCAAAATATAGGAACCATTTCTTCACTACTATTGCTGCAGAACAAAGAATGACTAAGACAGCAAAAGAAGAAGAAGCAAGCTTGAATGTCGCCGTAGCATCACCGGAGATTAAGGTGCAATCCGGGAACTCCCATGCGCCGTCAAGGGCGGCGTGACACAGGACCTGGAAATCAATGTCGCCGAAAGTCGTCGGCATCTGGTGAACAGAGATGGAGAAGAAAGATCGCGCTCTTGGGCGGTGGAGGAGTTGGACCATAGGTACTTCCCGACGGCGAGTCCGGAGCCTCCATGGAGTGGCAGTTAGAGAACTCGCGTGCTGGCGTCGTGCTTTGGGGGGGGGGGGGGGGGGGTGAATGATTAAAGACAAAAAAGTTTTAAAATATGAAAGGACAAAAATACTCTTCAAAAATTGTCAAATGGTAAGCTCCGTAACGGAGCTAACGGCTCTAAGTACCTATCTTCGGTCAAGGAGAGAACCTGAGGTACCGTATTGATATTTTTCAAATGTGAGGTACCGAAATCTATAAGGAGGCAAAAATGTCAGGTACTGTACGGACAATTTTCTCTTATATCTGGACCAACTATACATAATGAATTATAGGGCTGGCCTGAGTCGGTTCTACACTTTCAAGTCCAGAAACCGGAACCGGAACCGAGATGACATAATCGGTTCGGGTATGCTGTTTTTTTTTATCAAGAACCGATATAGAACCGAACCGACCATATTCGGGTCGGTTTCTCGATTTTTCGGTTCCAAGATCAGTTCGGGTCCTGTGAAGGTTTTTCAGTTTTCGGTTCCAAGTTCGGTTCCTCGGTTTTTCCATACAGAAAAACTGTTTTTCAGCATTTTCTAGTCTGCAGCTTCCAGTTTTCCTGATTTCCATACATACATTCAAATGATTCAATATTGCAAATACCATTCACTCATAAAACTCAACAATCAACATCAACATAACAAATTAGAAATTTCTAGCAAACTCCCAAACTCTCAAAGCATGAAACTGATCAAAGCATTAAACCATCAAACACACAAAATATTGAAACTGCATCAATTTGCAGCAAACTAAAATACTGAAACAAACCAACTAAAATGAAACAAACCAACTAAAATTGAAACAAACTGAAACAAACCAACTAAAATTGAAACAAACTGAAACAAACCAACTAAAATTGAAACAAACTGAAACAAACCAACTAAAATTGAAAAAGTTCATGAATGATCAATATTTCATCAAATGTGCATTACTGCAAACAATCAAACATTTCCAGCATGGCTTCCTCAGTTCCTCTTCATCAATGCAACAAGGCTTCTAGCCTTCCATCAATAGATTCAATACCAAATCTGCATACAAAATAACAAATCTGAAATCAATGATATTAGGATAATTTAAAAAAAAAAATTGAACTTCAAATGAAGCAAAAATGTTCAGACCTTTATGCATCCTTGATTGTTGATGAATTGCATCATTTTTTATGCCTTTTCTTCTTGGTTGTAGGGGCAGAAGCCGAAGCCTCAGAACTCTTGGTTGTTTTGCCACTTGGGGCAGATATAGATGCAGCAGCAATATCATTCTTGGCTTTCTCAGCTTTCTCTCTATCCTCTTTTTCATGGTCTGCACGATGTCAAAACTCAAAACAGTCAATCTCATATAAATTGCCCAAAGTTGTTGTACCAGATTCAAAAACAGTAAACTAAAAACATCAAAAATACATACCAGCTTCAATCTGTTCGTATGACTCCATTTCCTCCATAGTTGGAATGTACTCCAACCCCATAATAGCATCAGACTTCAACTAATTTTGTAGACATATCAATTTTTCAACTGTTTTTGGGTTTAAAGAGCTTCTGTATGGATCTATTACCCTTCTCCCAGTGCTGAAACTTGACTCACTCGCAACTGTAGACACTTGTATGGCTAATACATCTCTAGCCAATGATTGCAAGTTGGGATATTTACCTCCATTCAGCTTCCACCAATCCAAAATCTTCCAATCATCATTTTCAGCAGGTTTTTCTATAGGGTCCAGCAAATATCTATCAACTTCATGTCCCACCACAACATCGTTATTCTGTTCAAGCTGCCTATTCCAGTCTTCTTGCATAACAGCCCTCTTCCCACTAAGAATCCTTGCTTTGCTTCTAGTCTTACTAGTAGTTGCTGTACTAGTACTTGGATCTTTACCTTTGGTCTTGGTCTGTCCACTATGTGCACCATTAGACTGCTCATACAAGTCACACAAGTCTACCACAAGCTGCTTTACTTCATCACATTTCTTCTTGATCTCCCAATCACACAAATTCAGCATTGTATCACACAACCAACTAATGTTTCTCAATTTATACCTAGGATCTAAGACCAAAGCAACTAGGAAGAGTTGGTTCAGGTCATTTAAGTTCCCAAAATACTTGGAATATTTGGCCTTCATCTTGACTGCCATGTTGTACAAGACTTGGTCTGCTTCACTTGAATCAGGCCCTACCCCAATAGAACTGAGATCTTCAAGCTTTGCTTCAATAGTAACAATATCATGGAATGCCTTGTGTGCAGTGGGGGTAAGTGAAGCACTAACATTAAGGGTCACATCGTAGAAGACTTTCAAGAACTTCACAAAAACTGCTGCATTGTCCCAATCTGCATCACTTGGTGGCCCTATCCTTTTTACAGGCACTTTCTTCTTACTCTGATTTTCAGTTTCATCATCATCTTTAACTTCTTCTTCTTCATCAAAGTAGCTTTTGTACCTTGAATCCTCCTCATCCTTCAATCTTTCAAATGCTTTTTTTAACTCCAAAGCTGTGTCCAACATAAGAAAGGTGGAATTCCACCTTGTTGGAACATCTAAGATGCAAAATTTATTGCATCCAACTTTCTCCTGCTCTACACAGCTTTTAAATTCATCCAACCTTGCACCCGAACTTCTAACGTATCTCACAGCATTCCTTATGCTAACCGCTGACCTCTCCATCATATTCAGTCCACTCCTCACAATTAGGTTTACAATGTGAGCCAAACATCTCACATGCATAAACTTACCTCCACAAATCGGTTTTATGTCCCAATTGCACATTTTCTTCCTAAGGTAATCAATGGCATGCTTATTGGCAGAGGCATTGTCAACAGAAATTGTTAAAACCCTCTCTATTGACCAATCAACCAAACACTTCTCCAAGATTTTTCCTATGGTTACACCATGGTGGTTTGGAACCACACAAAAAGCAAGCACTCTTTTGTGCATCTGTCATCCCCGATCAATAAAATGGGCAGTAATTACCATGTAGTTTATATTCTGGCAAGAAGTCCAAGTGTCCGTTGTCAAACACACACAGTGAGACTTCAATTCCCTCCTCAACTCCTCCTTCTTGGCATCATACATGCCTAGAAAGGTTTTGACTATGACTTTCCTACATGGAACTTTAAACAAGGGCACATCAACACTGCAAAAATACCTAAAACCCGGTTTTTCAATGAAACTAAATGCAAGTTCATCGACAACTATCATATGAGTTGCAGCTTCCACACAATTATCTTGTGACCAATTCACACTAACCAAACTACTCTGACCTCTTCTACCATCACTAGTCAAAACCTGTTGGCCGGATTCTACATTCACTCTACCAGGGTATCCCTTACACACTATCTCAATGTGTTTCCTAAGAGAAGATGTACCATTTTCATATGAATTGCATGCCAAATGAGTCGGACAGTACTTACATTGAGCTCTCTTAGTATGGCCAACCACTTTCTCCACTTCATCGATAGTCTCAATTAAAGGATGATCCTCCTTCGTGAAGTGATCCCATACGTCCGACCTCTGCTTGCCTTTCTTCTTCTCTCCTCTTTTCCTCTTGGCAGCAGAGCTGCGAGCAGACAATGTAAAGTATCAGAAAAAGGTAATTGATGTAGAACATTTTTTTTTTCTTTTTTTTTTAATATTCTGGACGACAATGTAACTCCCCACGACCCCACCTCATCCTTGATGTCAGTGAGATTTGAACTCATGACCTCCACAATGTTAGTTAGGCTATAGAGGTCATGAGTTCAAATCTCACGACCAACAGACCATGGCTCACCGACGAACATTCATTAGAATGATAGTAAGAAGTGTTGTCTCTCAATAGAATGATAGTAAGAAGTGTTGTCTCTTGAAGGGGTTGAACTAGGCCACGGAGATTATTACCGTGCGGTGCTGCTTCTCGTCTAAGTATACTGTACAGAAAATTAAGAAGACAAAGATCTCTGAGAATTGAATTATATTTTGCCTTGCTTGCTTTGTACAGTAGGGATCTCTTTATACAACAATAGAGTAAATTAAGAACTATCAGCTAGAGAACAAATTATCACATAAATATGAAGCTACTGTGATGTACAATTGAATATGTGGCTAGGATTGGTCTTGGTCTGTAATGTAGCAACAATACGTGTCTGGTGTAGAGATTCTGAAATTCTGAGATGGTATCCTGTAGTGCATTCTCCATCCTTGTGATATTAACCTTTTGATCTGGTGAAGTATGGTTCTAATTATATTGGTACATGGTTACGGTTGGTGGAGATTGTTAGCTATGTAGTAACACATCCGGATTGCTAGACTGATTGAGGTGGTGTACTACTCACCGATCTGCTTAGTGATCCTGGCCGGTATGGCGAATCTGATTGAGGGCGCCCTCATCTTTTACCTAGTATTAGTAGGAGACCCACAGAAAGGCTACGTAGTACGTACGTTCCCCAATCCCTCTCAAGCCTATTTTCTTGTAAGTGCTCTTTTATGTGTTTTCTTGAATGTGTTTGCGTGCTTATATTTGTTTAATTGGTTGATCAAGGATTGGAATAACATTCCTAGCTAGTTGGACTAAAAACAAGAATAACATTTCTAGGATAGTTGATGTGTTAAACATTTAAAACCAGAAGCAAATTATTATTTCAAGTACATTCCTTCAGATCAGTCCAGATTTATTACGCGAAGTAAAACAATTAAGCATAGCAACTGCTGGGAGAAAACCCAAACTCGATAAAGAACCAAAAGAAAAAGCTTATTCAAAAGCAAAAGAGCTTGGTTGGCAACTATTCTACTCGATAAGACCAATTAGGGGATTCACAGTAGCTTCAATCTGAGTTTGGAGAACATTGGCTTCCAATGATAAAATGTGTTTAACCAATCCCTCCAAGCATTCATACGAGGAGCCACCTGGTCTGAAGCAAAGATCTGCCTTCTCCTTTAGATTTGACATATTTTTTCTAATTTCTTCACCTTCTTTCTCCACCATTAGTTTTCTAATTGTTTTCTCAATCTCACCTCTTTCTCTTCCATGCTCCAACTGCAACCCTACTTTCCAAACATCACTCACATATCGAGCATTTATCATTTGATCAGCAGAACATGGCATACAAATCATAGGAACCCCTTCACTAATACACTCTAGTGTAGAATTCCAGCCGCAGTGAGTCCAAAAGGCTCCGACTGCTGGATGTGCCAGAACTGCTTTCTGGGGTGCCCATTTCACAATGTGGCCCTTCCCTTTCAAAGTTTCGAGAAACTTATCAGGCAACGCTTCAAGCCATTTCGAACCCTGAACAAACTCGGATCGGACCACCCACAAAAACGGTTGGTTGCTATTGGCTAGACCCCAAGCTAGCTCCAAAAACTGCTCTTCGCTTATTGTAGCAAGGCTCCCAAACCCAACATAGATAACAGAGTTTTGTGCTTGGGTGTTGAGCCATGAAATACAACTCTGGTCTTGTGGTAAGTTGATCGAGCTACCTGATCCTGAAGAACCAGTTGTAGGGAAAGGCTTGTGAAATGGACCTACTCCAAAAATTGGAGCGGATAGTTCATCACAAAGTCTGATAAGCGCCTGTCCTTCAATATCTTCAAAAGTGTTGATAATGACTCCATGTGAGGAATTGGCTTCATCTGTCAGGCGACTTGCAGTCATTTGGAAAAATTGTTCTGGATTCTGCTTCGTTTTGATAGTTGGAAGATCTTTGATTTTCAGAGGCGGAAACTCTTTCACCGGCTCTTCTAGTCGAGAATCTAATGCCACAATAGATGGTAAATATATATAAAATTTGTCAAAGAGTAATGATATATGTATGTTATAATTAAATCATCAATCTAATGCCAAATGATCAATTGTTCCAGATACAAGTTCGATTAATAATTTAATATATATTACCTTGTTTAGGGTAGTAACCCTTTTCACGCATAAGCGGGAAGGCAATATAAACAGCCAAGGAAGAAGCACCCCCAGTCCTTAGCAGAAGCCTTGGTAGCTTGAAACTCTCTGCAAGAGATTGAGTGAAGTAAAAGCGATATTCGGTGATCAAACACGCAACAGGCTCTTTTGAAACATCAGATAGCAAGCTAATCAAGCATTCCTTGAATGGTCCAGCACATTTCTGATCTAGAAGCGACACAAGATGGGCAATGTCCTTTGTGGAGGCCTCACCTACAGACAAGCCTTCATCGATCAAGTGAAAGGTTAAGTGCGGATAGCTTGAGGGGTTCAGTTTGTTGAAGTGGGTGTGGACTATGGTTATGGAGAAGCCTTTGAAGTGTAGAAGGTTGGCTAGCTCCAGCATCGGGATTACATGGCCTTGAAGAGGTACTGGGAAGAGTATCAATCTTCTCCCCTTGCTTTGCTCCATTGCGACTTCAAGATAATGTAGCTTAAATCTTCTGCAATATAACCGATGTGAGGCTCTTCCCCAACTGCTGTTCATGTATATACATGCCGAGTTCACTGATTTTTCCCTTTTTTCTTGTATATATACAGGTGTAACCAAATCAGTGAGGATAATTATGTGCTATTAATTAAAGAAAAAACACAGCCTGCAAGAATCACATGATTTTTACTCCTAATATAATGTGTTAGTAGCTAGATTAGTTTACTGATTCATGATTATTATATAATGATGGCAGGTGGCCTTGCCACGTCCCGATTGCAGCAGCGGTAATGTTTCCAATAAGTCAAAAGATTAACTGCTAAGGGCAACTCCAACCATTGGCTCTATTTGGGGGTGCTATTCTCATTTTAGCACCCCCTTGTTGCACTATTTATATAAGACTTAATTCTCATCTCCAACCATGGGTGCTATATGAAGGTGCTATTTTCACTATTCTTTACAACAAAATAGAATTAATAACTCTTGATTTAATAAGAGCAGTTGATTGGTTTTTTACCTCAAATCTCAGCCCTAGGATTGGAAATAGATAAGTTTCAGTGAAAAAAAAAAAAATCAGTACACTACACATCTCACCGTCCATTCTGGGTCATGACCGATCTCATCCGTCCGTTTCATGACCGTTGGGGGTTTCAACGGTCGGCAGGGGACAGACTTTATGCGCGGGCCCACGTCTGCAAACTACAAAGCAGGGTGATCTCTCTCTCTCCAGCGCCTTGGCGCGCGTGTTCTTCTTCCCTTCAGCAGCATCAGCGCGTCTCCTTCATCATGATGTCCAGGCGCGTTGTGTTGCTCAATTCGGCTGAGACAGCAATTGAGCTGGCCCCATGCACAGTGGCCAGTCCTGGTCTTGGAAAAGTCTCAAATTTGAGACTTCAAATGAGTCCAAGTCCCATATTTATAGGACCAGCCCCCTCTAAATTTCTTGGTTGGAGATGAAAAGTCTCATTTTTGTTCAATTTCTGTTTTTGAACCCAAAGGTTGGAGTTGCCCTAAGTGTCCAAAGAATGCAGAATCTCATCTTCAAGGGCACAGACAATTTCGTCAACTACTTTCACTTGACAATTTTATACCAACAACCAAAATGAAAGAAGAAGAAAAGTATATATTGTACAGAAAATGTGATGTAGGGATAACATCATAACACCTGACCTTTAGTGGGTATCCTAAGCAAACGATTGTTAACAATCGTTTGCTTAGGACGTTGAAGCATCAATATCTTCCTTGCAAGCTACCATGCAGCTGACTCTACAAACCAATGAAGTATAGCAATCAATAAAGCAAATAATAACCACTGCAAGTGGCCTAGTGGTTCTTGCCTAGTTGGGTGTGCTCCCCAACCTAGGTTCGAACTCCGAAGCTGTCAAAGTGGTCAGACACTATACTGCAATGCATAGTTGGAGCATTTCACATGTGCCGAAGGGGTTTATCTTGGGCCTAGGAAGCCTTTGGGTTCCCCTTGACAAAGTCAAAAAAAAATAAAGCAAATAATGATGGAGATATGAGGGACATGCATGCTCCATCAGTCTCAAGGATCCACCACATGTACAATACCAAGTAATGACCACATTATGGGTTTTTTTTTTTTTACACAAATTCCTCCATAAGAGACTAGAAAACAAAAATTCATCTGCACAGTGCACACTACTACATTCCTCAATTATTGGTAGATTATTAAAAGGAAACTCATTTATGTATAAGATGCATCCACACACTTCTGGAATATCACTATTCTAGGCTATATAATATCATCCTGTGCTGACTTTCAAGCAAATTTTTTTTTTATTTCAATAGAATCCAAATTAAATTGCTACCAAGGGGTGGAATTACAGTTTTTAGGCCAACAAAGCGTACGCCTTAGATTACATCTTCATCAGTTCTCCTACACTTTCTAGTAATAGCATTTCAGGCTAATCAGCAAGTAATCAACTAATCATGTAGCAGAAAAGTCGGACAATTGTAACCTTGAACCCATAGATTTTCCAGCCAATATCAATGGATGACCTGGGTACTTTTCAACAGTTTTCTTCACAAAATCAGCGTGAAAATCGACCAACTTTTCAGCCTTCGGAGGGGCTCTCTTTTTCCCACCAGACATGTCTGCCATCAATTCAAGGTCAAGATTTTACAACACAACTAACCAAGCCCATGAACAACCCAGAGCACCATATAGCCAGTAAAAGTTAATTCTAACAAAACTACAAGTAAAACTCACATGGGTTGGCAGCAAATTGGGCTATTGGGCTTGAGCAAACCCCATTTTGGGCTTCTGCCAAGTATGGTAGATACCATACCTGTAGGAGGGTTTTAAATCGACCAAATTATAGATGAGATCAAAATAGAGCATTTTCAGTAATTCATTCAGCTCTTTGTGCGAAAATTCTACGGTGCACTTGATAGTTGATATAGAAAATTATATGCGAGACTTCTCATATAATTTCATCGATGAACTAATTGCATCGCATATTGAAAAAGCGACAACCGTATAATTTAATCACTTTTGATATTCAGTAAAACACATTAAACAACAACTAGTTACGACAACCCAAAGTCGTTGCATTTTCAATTAAATAAAAAATTTAGACTTTTTATAACAACTTTAGATTGTCAAAATTCAGTACAAGAGAAAATGATAACAGCGACAACCCCAAGTTATAAGTGATATCTATTAACTAATTTGGATACGGAATTGAACAGAAACTTGAAGCACAAAAAATATACTTTTACACTATAAAATGCATAACTCATAAGAGGTTCATAAACTATATGCAGGGCAGAACTTATAAATATAATTTCTTATACAAAAAGGGTAACTATCTAAATGGTTCTTGAAAAATACTACTAGCCACTACATCTACCATATCATTCATCTTCTTCCTGCTTCTGATCCTCCTCCATGACTAGACTGCTCCAATATGATTAGGATCCCGTCATCCACTGTGCCTCTAGATCAGACTCACCTTGAGTCCTCCATCTTATTCAGCTTGTCCTTTAGGTGGGGATAAAACAAATCTTAAATCTATGCTTCTACCTGTAAAACAAAACAACAACAAAAAACCTGAAATCATATAGTCCAATGGACCCGTAGATCACGACGGATGTCCCAGCAGAGAGGAACACACCAAACCAGGTTCGATAGTTGCGGCGGTGGACCTGGCAACGGAGGCGAAAACGCCCGGGACGGCGAGGAGCATGATGGCGATCATGGACAGCGTTAGGTTGAGAGCAGAGGTGAGTTTGGTCCTGGGCGGTGATATGAGGATGCAAGGGAAAGAGGCAGAAGTGATTAGGTTTTTATTTTGGGAAAAATTCACCAACGGTGTCTGGACACTTAGGGGACTTTCAGAATGATACCTGAACTTACAAAGTTATCAATGTGATACCTGGACTCATTTTTTCGTATCAATGTGATACCTACGGCCAATTTCCGTCACGGAGCCGTTACGGAAATTGGCCGTAGGTATCACATTGATACGAAAAAATGAGTCCAGGTATCACATTGATAACTTTGTAAGTTCAAGTATCATTCTGAAAGTCCCCTAAGTGTCCAGACACCGTTGGTGAATTTTTCCCAATTTTGCACGTGCAATGCACGTGAGTCACTTAATGAAGACAAAATGACCGATTTACCCTCAAATTCTTTCTTTCTTTTCTTTTCTTTTTTTTCTTTATTCTTCTTTCTTTCTTTCTTTCTTTCTTTCTTCTTCTTCTTTTCTGGTTTCTTCTTCCCCTGATTTGAATCATCAAGATTCAAATCATCTTGCTCGTCTGATTCCCACCGCCGATCGCCGATCAAACACCGCCGCTGCGTCTCAATCCACCTTCATGCACCACAGATGTTTCTGGGTCCCCCAACTTCAATTTGCTATAGGATTTGAAGTTGGGGGAACCAGAAACATCTGTGGTGCATGAAGGTGGATTGAGACGCAGCGGCGGTGGGAATCGGACAAGCAAGATGATTTGAATCTTGATGATTCAAATCAGGGGAAGAAGAAACCAGAAAAGAAGAAGAAGAAAGAAAGAAAGAAAGAAAGAAAGAAAAGAAAAGAAAGAAAGAATTTGAGGGTAAATCGGTCATTTTGTCTTCATTAAGTGACTCACGTGCATTGCACGTGCAAAATTGGGAAAATTTCACCAACGGTGTCTGGACACTTAGGGACTTTCAGAATGATACCTGAACTTACAAAGTTATCAATGTGATACCTGGACTTATTTTTTCGTATCAATGTCGTACCTATGACCAATTTCCGTAACGGCTCCGTGACGGAAATTGGCCGTAGGTATCACATTGATACGAAAAAATGAGTCTAGGTATCACATTGATAACTTTGTAAGTTCAGGTATCATTCTGAAAGTCCCTTAAGTGTCCAGACACCGTTGGTGAATTTTTCCCATTTATTTTCTTTTGCACTTTTATTTTGGAATAGAGGCTTCTTTTTGGAATAGAATCCCGCTCATTTTTTTTACTTAAGATTAGGTTAGATCAAAGTTCAATTTCCCTCCAATGTACAAAATAATAATTTAAAATTTTAGACTCTAAAAGCACATCGCCAAATTTTAGACTCTAGAAGCACACCCCGCGGCAAGGCATTATTTAGCAAATTTCATTGAAGAGCTTGTGATATATGAATTGTAGTATGACAAGGATCTTGTCTTCCTAGTATAACTCTTGTCTCGTGAAGAAACAAAAAAATCAACAACTATTAATGTACCAATTTAGTACCGTCTTATAAGAAGATGTGATGTGATCAACTTATTTTCTTTGTCTCTTGGTGAGCTTATGTTACCAAGTGTCTTTGTTACTTACACTATTCATTTGATTCCCTGCTCAATCGTAGTTAATCTCTATTAGATCTAAATCAGATAGTGAAGAATAAATATCTAACTGTGTGCTCACTTGCTTGTTCGCCCCTCCTTGTGGTTAAAATTTTGACTTTGCACTTTCTCATTGCCATGAAAATTCATAGAAGCAATACGTACTTAATTTACCTCTATTTGTTTGATCAACCACGGACTAGTCTCTCTGTTTGATATTACATATTCTCTATTTTTTTAATTACAAGGAGGTCTTAAAAAGAGCCAATACAGCAAAAAGCAAAAACTAAGTTATAGTTTAGAGGCTAACAGAAGATTTGAATATAGAAACTTCACAAATATCATCGAGAAAAGCAGTAGCAACTTGGGGAAATGAATTATTTTTTTATTTTTTTTTTCTCTTTGAAATCTTAACAGGATTTCATCTCAAGAGGATTACTCCTCACTCAGATTCGCCTTGAGGAGATTTCTCCTTACTTGGATTCCCCTCAAGGAGTTTCTCTTCACCCAAATTTCCTTTAAGGGGATTACTCCTCACCCATATTTGTCTTGAGGAGATTTCTCCTCACACAGATTCACCTTGAGGCAGTTTTGCCTCACCCAAATCCGCCTTGACAGGTTTCACCTCACCTAGATTCGCCTTCAAAGATTTCGCCTTATCCAAATCCGCTTTGAGAGATTTTACCTCGAGACATTTTTTCAAATTGCTAGATTGCGCTGCCTCTCTATTAGGTCATTTCTTGACTAGAAACAGTTCATAAATTTTATATCCCATACAACCTCCACATTCCATAATGTATGTTTTTCTATGAATAATGGAGTAGCTTTTTTATTTTTTTCTCTTCTCACATTTTACAGATATTTCTTTATTTTATCAGAATATATCCCAAATATCTAATATATATATATATATATCCGAGATAAATCGGAGATTGTGAGAAAGTTCAAATTGCAACGTACTCATTAAGCGACAACCGTAGAAGCCGTCGCATAATTGGTCTTTTGTGATAAAATTAAAGTTGTCACATAAATATTAACCGACAACTGGTACAAGTCGTCGTCTAATTGGTTTTCAGCGAGGGAGTTCAAGTTGTCACATAAATATTAAGCGACAACTTGTAGAAGTCGTCACCTAATTTGTCTTTTACAAGAAAATTGAAGTTGTCACATAAACATTGACCGACAACTTATAGAAGTAGTCGCTTAATTGGTTTTTAGCGAGGAATTTCAAGTTGTCACATAAAAATTAAGCAACAATCCGTTGAGGTTGTCGTCTAATTGATTTTTTGCGAGAAAATTAAAGTTGTCACATGAATATTAACCGACAACTCGTAGAAGTTTTCGCTCAATTGAGTTTCAGTAGTAGTATTACTACTTCCATTAACTCAGAAGGTCTAGTACGTACTACTACTTACATGCTACTTTTCTTCTTCTTAATTTTATACTAAGCTTTATCAATATGTATATCTTCATGGATTATATATAGTTTATGTACTGCGCTGGCATGGCTGTTGTTTCAATTAATTGTCTCTGCCAGTTGATGATCAGAGAGGGATTTATTAACCATGAGGATATCCTATCATTGAATAGTTTTATTTAATGGAATGTTCATTGTTATATGGTTAAGGCAGAAGTGAGCAGTATGGACTGCGAGCTCATAAAGATGAGTGAACAAGAGAAGGATCTGATCAACAGGATGTACAGAATGGTTGGAGATAGGTAATTATTGTTTTGATGACATATATATGTATTTGTGTGTGTGTGTGATGTCTATCTTTATATAGCATTTGATTAATGTTGAAGTTCAAATACTAATCTGTATATATGTGGTATGCCTATTTTAGCCTTGTTAATGCTAGACAATTTTAGCTAGCTAAAGCAATAAGCAATTTGCAATTTGGTTTCAGTTTGTTTTCAATCAAGTCTCTGAAGTTATCTTAATTTGATTAGCAACCAGGTGCATCATTTAGAAGCCTGGTAATTAATTAGACAGAAATCACATAATCCTTGCACCTGATGTCATCAATTTAGGGACTTGATTGACGGTGGACGGAACAACTTTTTTTTTTGAGAAGAACGGTGGACGGAACAACTGGGAGTTGTTGAACCTCAAAACGAAAATAGTGATTTCCTTTTGAGATAATGCATATACATACGTATGAAAAGAGTTTATGGTTAATATTGTTCTTATAAAAGGAACATATATACTTCGTTATACATTTCCATTTCAATGGTCTCAGATATGAAGGGGAGGGTAAGAAACATGAGATACGATTAGGATATATAGGTGAAAGATTAGTTTTATCCTCTCTGATGTAAAATAAGAAATAAATATGGCAAGCAACCGGTAATTGTCACATTTTCTCATCTGGGAAAAGTTTTACACTGTTTGTGAACGCAAATAATAGTTGAACTAGATTGAATCATGTCTGAATATGATGTGTTAAATAAATAATAACTAGTATAGTGACAACAAATTGAATTTAGCAGGTGGCATTTGATAGCAGGTCGGATACCGGGTCGTAAAGCAGAAGAAATAGAGAGATTCTGGATAATAACACATACCGAGTCGTTTGCCCAGAATAGAGAAGAGAATGGAGCAAAGAATTGATAGACTGCCATTTAATTCATCTCCAAAAGTGCAGCGAATTTTGTGCTCTTTCACTTTTGGTTTAGAAATTTTTATTCATTAATTTCCTTATTTAGTACACTGGCATTTCTGTTTAATTATTAGGGGGTGTGACCACTTACCCAATTTCAACCTAAAAATTGCCCACTCACTCCACCAAGAGTTTTTTGCTCCCATTTACCCAATTTAATATTTAATGACACTTTTGCCCTTAACTCAATTAATTAATTACATTGCATCTCCTTGCCTCTCTCCTCTCCCCGATCTGCTCTTTCTCTATCATCCCCAGTCTCTGATCTCTCTCTCTCTCTCTCTCTCTCTCCCCCCTCCCCCCCCCCCCCCCCAAGAACCAGGTCTACATCAATTTCCGATTGGCTGCGTGCTGGCTTAATGTCCGTTGTCGTCGTCCTCGAGGATCATGGATCGCAGCTCGTCCCGCGCCGCTGGAAATCTCTTCCTCGAAGCACTTCATGAATGAGTTGAGCTCCTAAGTCACCTAAACGGGATCGAAATCAGCGAGGAGGTCCAGTAGGTCATCTCTGAGTCGCAATTTAAGAGGGTTCCAGAACAACAAAATGGTGATTACCAACTTAAATGGAGCTGGGTTGGATTTGGATTTGGTATTGGCTGCAATTTTGGGGTTGGATTTGGAGGTGTAGCTTTGAATTTGTTGGGTCTAGATCTTGATTTAGATTTCTTGTTGTCGAAGCACACCTGAAGATCCATTGTTTAGGTGTGTTGTTCTTCCAGATCTGAGCTTTTTAGAACCTGGATGTTTGATTAGTTTCTCTTAACAGCGTAATATGAGGTTGATTATTTGAAGTGGGCAATTGTTGGGATGTTTTCAGATTTTTTTTTTTTTTTTTTGGGGTTAACTGTGGGCAGAACGAGAAGGAAGATCTTGTTCTGGGCTTGGAGTCTAGTCGCCGGAAGATCTCGTCGGGAAGGCACGTTGATTATTGAGGGGCAATAATACAATTAGTGGGACAATAATATGATTACTGGGGGTCAATAATACGATTATTGGGGCAATAATAAGATTATTGGAGGGCAATAATATGATTACTGGGGGGCAATAATATGATCAATTGTGCCTGTAGTGTATTCATTTTGGTTTGGGGAGTTTATATAATTCACTAGACAGAAATAATATGATTATTGGAGGCAATAATATGATTTTTGGAAGGCAATAATAAGAGTATTGGGGGGCAATAATATGATTACTGGGGAGTAATAATATGATCACTCGGGGGCAATAATAGCCGGATTCTGGATTCCGGTGACCGGTCGCCGGATTCTGGTAATCAGTTGCAGGATTCCGGTAACCGATCTCCGGATTCCGGTCACCGGTCGCCGGATTCCGGTCACAGGAGTCGACTGCCGTCCACTGGTCACCGGAGTCCGTCAAGGTGGAGGATGACTTCTCCCTCTAAGTGAGAAAGAAGGAGAGGGCAAAAAAGTCCCAAAAATAAATAAAAAAGAATTAATTGGGTATTAGGGAAATAATCCCTTAGAGTGTTTTGGGTAAATGAGGTTTTTAAACTGTTGGTGGAGCAAGTGGGCAATTTGTTAGCTGAAAATGGGTAAATGATCATTTCTTTATATCTGTTTTCTTTTTAATTTTTATACTAAATTTCGAATCAAAACACACATTATATTTCTTTATTGCGATTTCATCACATTACATAGATTTGAATATGTGACAAAAACAATCAGGTAACAATTACTTGTAGCTCATGACATGACAAGTAATAGAGGCATTTTACTATGCGTATTGGTGACATGCTAAAAAGACTACACATGTTCAAGGGATGTAGAAAAGAGAAAGTGATGTGTAAACTATGATCTATATTAATCGAAATTTATTAATTCTATTTTTAAACTTTTTTTATGTTTGTAAACTATGCCGATTCACGATTGGCAATATACTAAAACAGTAATTAAGACCACACATGTTTAGAGATGTAAAAGAGAGAGAGAGAGTGAGGTGTAAACTATAAAGTATGATCTATATCAGTCTGAATTTATTAACTATACACTTAAAGTATGATCAGTTTAGTTCTGGTTGTAGTATGGGCTTTAAGTTATAATTTATTTTCTTCCTCAAAAAAAAAAAAAACTATAAGTGTTTTGATGTGTGAAAAGGGTACTTGATATTCTACATCTACTCGGAGAAGTTTCAACAGTACAAAGTTCTTGAGACTTTTGTAATTCTTGTATTCTCCACCAAAGCGCGGCCGCAGAGGAAAGAAGTTCTAGATCCTCAAGTTAAACAACAATAAAAGTGGAAACACGAGTTGAAATCCGGCCCTGTCAAAGTTTACATCACACTTTGCAATATAAACCTTATATATATATATATATATATATATATATATATATATATATATATATTTCAACAACTCCTGTCGTCACTTACGGTTCACCATTGCACTTTGCTCACTACTGGGAAGAAGTGAGTGTTACCAAACAATAACGCGGAATATGGTTTGAAAATTCATACCAAAACACTACTCATAGTCTCATACAGTTTATGTAGCTTTTCCCAATCATGTGCATTTCCCACAAACGACCAATCGTAAAGAGCGAGAGAGAAAGTGCTGGGTGAGAGACCCTTTTACAAGTTGAAGGAATTATTATATAGAACCGGTCAGCATATATGACCAAAGACTAGTCAGAGCTGAAAAACTCGGTTTCTTAGTCAAACCTTCAACTTTCTATCTTCCAAATCCAAAGAGGCACCTATATATACAAGACCCTCACTCTCACATTTCAAATACAAGTCTCTCACTCTCTCTATTTGCTTTCTCCAGCTTCACATAATACCCTTCTTCATTTTTCTGCCCAACTCAGTCCCTTGCTCTACAGAATCACTCTACTTCCATGTGCATAGCTTCTTGCTCTAAACAACAATCTGGGTCTTCGAAATCTCGTTGGCTTCTTCAACTCTTGCAGCAACGTTTGAAGCTTTTGCTTTTCAAAAATCTGAGATACCCGGTGTGATGAAGATGTGCTGATATTGTAACTGCATCCTGCTGTTTCAGACAAGTACCCAGATAAGCTCTGTGATATATTTTGCGGCAAAGTCCCTGTTGATATATAGAATTGCAGAAATGGATACTGCTAGTAAGAGCTGGGAGCAAAAGTCATTAGTTGGGGAGATCATTCAAGGGATGGAGCTAGCACAACAGTTGAGGCTAAGTCTGAGCGCAACATCAACTTCATCAGAAACTAGGGAGTTTTTAGTGCAAAGGATATTGACCTCGTACGAGAAGGCCCTTTTGCTACTGCAATTGAGTGGCACGCCTCAAACACCTCATGTGGATGCAAAATCCATTGTGCCTCAGGAGTCTCGAATGTCTGCCAACACAAGCCCTTGTGGTGATGACTATAACCACAGGAGTTTCAACGATCATCAGGACCTGCACGAAATCTCCAAAAAGAGGTGAGTTTAGACGATTTTAAGTCATAGAATATGAACAAGAAAACAATGCTAATTGATAACTAATATGCTTCCTGCTACATGTTTTGCAGAAAGATCATGGCCAAATGGACTGACCATGTCATAAGGGTTAGCTCTGAGAATGGGATTGAAGGACCTCATGAAGATGGCCATAGCTGGAGAAAATATGGGCAGAAAGATATTCTAGGAGCCAAATATCCTAGGTAATAAAACAGTCTCTTCTTAAATATTTATCTTATCCTTCTACAAAATCCATTTCACCCACCCAATCATTTGCAGCAATATTCACTGATGCCACGTATAGAAAAGCAATATATAATACCTTATCTATTACACGCACACACACAAAGCTGAACATTTTAGTGGAAATTAGAATCATCAATGAGAAAAAGTATTAAAAAAAAAAAAACAAACAAACAAAATGAGAAAAGAAGTATGTCACACACCTATTAGGTAAAACTTGAACTGGCCCACAAAAGGAGAAACACATGAGTCTTCAAAAGCATAATTTTCACTTTGTTATGAAGAAATCTGATGGTGAACCGTTTTGCTTATATTTGCAGAAGCTATTATAGATGCACCTTCAGGAACACACAAAACTGCTGGGCCACAAAGCAAGTGCAGAGATCAGATGAAGACCCTACCATATTTGAAATCACATACAAAGGAAAGCATACCTGCTCTCATGGCAGCACATCAGTTCCACCACCACCATCACCAGAACAGAAAGAACAAAAAAGACATAAGCGCGAGAACATTTCTGAACCACAGCAGTCTCAAGTGAACCAAATGAGCTTTCCAACTAATCTGAGGGTTGATACTGAGAATTTGGAAGACAGAGAGATGATGGCATCTCCATTCGCTTTTACTTCAACTTCATTTGGATGCATGATGAGTGGAGATGACTTCCTATCTCCGATGTTTGATAATGAGAATTTCTTTAGCGATTTCTCTCAACATTTGCTATCTCCAGCCGCAGGTGAATCAAATTACCACTTGGCACCACCAAGCCAAATGAGAAACATTGCAGTTAATGGGCAACTTTCAGAATCTGATCACACTGAGATAATCTCAGCCACCAATTCCTCAACCAATTCTCCAATTCCAGACATGGATTTCCCACTGGATCTAGTGGAATTCGACCCCAATTTCCAATTTGATGCTCCAGAATTTTTCTGATAATTCTACTTGGGTTTGAGGATAATAATAAGTAGCATTGTGGTTGCTGCTAGATTGTTAGACGTCTTGGATCAACAATGTAATATATGAGGAAGAAGACTTGTAAAAGATAAGAGTTTTTTTCTGATGTTGGCCAAGGGATAGAATTGATTATTATAACAAGTTTTCCTAGTATTTTTCTCTTTTATTCCAATTGAAGTCCTCCTAATCGGTTCATAATATAGCAGCAGTTCAACACAAACATCATATACCCAAATACAGAAAGCAGGGATATTGGAGTAACAGAAACAATAATTTGATTCTATTGGACAACAAGCAAACATTTCTATTAACAATATTTTCGGGCGTGGGGCTGAGCCTCCCAGTTAGGCTGGGTTCCAAACCCTGTTTCAACAAAAAAAAAATAACAAAAAGGTTGTAACTTTATATCTATTGAATGAGAGATTATGGTCTCTCAGGAGAACATCACAAAACAGACTGCAGAGATATTAGACATAGACATTTATTGGGTTGTTGTAAAGCAGAGAGCCAGAGAGAAAGAGTAAAAGACTGAAAGCCAATAGAGAAGTAAAACACGATAGGAACGAACACAAAGCAAAATATGTCTCGTGCACCTAAACAGAAGTTTTCTTCTCCTCTTTCAACCCTGGAACAGGATCTGACGTTCCTTCGTTTGCTTTAGCTTTCCTCAGAGCTTCTCTCAACCCCAATACAATGAATATGTTGGTTAGAGTGAGAAGTGACTCAGCGCCACCGTGTAACCAATCAACATTCGCCAAGGAAGTGCCGTAGTTCACCTTTGCTGTTGAGCCACATAAAGAGAGTAAGACAGTTAGGCATTGATATATTTACTCGACTGCTTATGAAGTGTACAACATTTTCAAACAGCGAAAACTTACCATAAATTCCTGCAGGGACTGATCAGCATCGACAGGAAAGCAAAGAACAAAAATGAAGGAACAAAAATGAAGTAAGTCAGAGTTGAAAGGCAGCAATTGAAAGTAAAAAATTGATAATAGCAAGGCAAATTCAACAAGAACTATATTTTCAGACACTGACAGTTTCAGTCAGAAATGAAGCATATTGAAACAAAATCTAGTACAAGGAAAGATTACTATCCCCTTCTCAAGAAATGATCAAAGGACCAATTTCCTGTATGATTATAGCTATATCACAATTTGCTAGACAGAAACACAAGCATTGTTCTTTTGGATTTCAAATTTAGACCAAGAACCTGTCTTTGAAGTTTATATATAAGCAACTCTAAAAACCACCCAAGTAGAAAATATAATAATAACCAGCAGTGTCCAAGAACAAAGGTACAAAAGCAACTAGACAATTGTGTAAAGACTGACCCAGTCCAATTTAACTTTTCTCTTATGCACCATGTAGAAAGAGTCGAATGGTTTCAATATCAATTATGAGATCCAAGCATTTGCTAATTGGCTATTATGTTCTCAAAGATAGGAAATTTACAACCCACTTAGGAGCTCAAGACAACAGTCAAAATTTCAGGAAAAAGTAAAAAATGTAAATTGAGAGGAGATGAAGAACTCACTGGTTGCCCCAACAAAAGCTAGCAAGAAGTAAAACCCAAAAAGAGTGAGCTTTGGGGCAGTCTTGGACTTGGTGATAAAGTACAAGAAACCAAGGTAGGGAAACAAAGAAGCTGCAAAGAGCTGTGAAGCTATGCTCTGTGAATCAATGTTGGGTGCCCATGGATCAACTGGAAATAGCACACCACAGACAATCCCACCTCTTATGTTTCTATTGCTAATCCTTCTCTGTGTATGACTCTTGGGGTTTCTGTTTCTTAGTGGTGGGTTTGGTTGGGGACTCTGCAAGAAAGAAGAGGAACCCAGAAAATGTGAAGGAACAAGAAAGTTGGAAGCTTTGCAATGAAATTGAATACAAGTACTAGTCATTGAGATAAACTGAGAGAGTTGCAGGGAGTGAGTGTTGTGTTGGAGTGCCTGTGGTTGAAGGAGATGGCTTTTGCGTTTTGCTATCATCAAAGTCCAAATGAGTAACTGATCATGGCCGTCGGTTTTGATTAGAAATCAATTTTGAGCAAAAAAGTTTTAAACGTCGCCTGAGAGATTCGAACTCTCGCGGGGAAACCCCATGTACTTAGCAGGCACACGCCTTAACCACTCGGCCAAAGCGACGGTTGATATTGACTTTTCAAAATGAAGACTATATGATAGCTTATAGTGTAATGAGAATTTGGACCTCTACCCTAAAATTTCCCGATGTAAATCACTATATCGTATAACCAAGAGCTTACAGTGCTTCTCAAAATTATTTTTATGTGTTCAGTATCATTTGGTATGGTGACATAAGTCTCTTATTTGTTATTGTATTTCTCAGTTGTTAATGTAATGAAAGCAAAATTTTTAAATGTTTTTAAAACTCAATCAAGATACATTTTTATTTACAATTTCTATATACTCAGCTATATCCCCCCGAGCCAAGTGGAGCATGCATGAAAGGAGTCAAATGCTTCTTCTATTCTTTTCCTTGGCGTAGCTAGGCCATCCTGGACTTGAACCAGAGACCTTACCTGTGAAGTAAATCATCGCACCGTAATTTTTTTTTTTTATGAGTTTGAGGAATATCACGTTCATAGGTCCAACCGCCTGAAATCTATATATATAAATTGAATGGACGGAATGATTAACTCACAATCAGTTGTTAGAATCATTAGATATTCTTTAGTCATTCAAAAATGCTTATCAACCTTATAAAAGTAATAGAAGTAATCTGAATTACCCGGCATTTTTTTCTTTTTCTTTTTTGGAGAAAGAATTGCCCGGCATATGTAATTACGTAGATTGACCAACTAAATATGGTGACATGGGGCTGCAAACTGCAAACAGTTGCGCGTTCACGCCCTTACTAAAATAAATTTCCTAGCCTCTTAGCTTTTAAAAGGTTTATTCAAGTGTATCTTCGCCAACATTGGCGATGGCATGGCTTCTATATATAGTCCCTCTGTGTTCTTCAAGAATCACAAACAAAACGTACTAAAAACTTCAAAAATGGGGTATGATCACCAAGCTATTTCATCCCCAAATTTCCCTTCTTTTCTTATTTTCTGTTTCATCACTGTGTTTTTCTACTCTTCTGCAACTGCAAAAACCCTCAACACATTACAAAGAGGCTCTTCTCTCTCAGTGAAAAATGATGTATCAGACTTCCTGACTTCCCCAGACAACTCTTTCACATGTGGGTTCTATGGTGTAGGCACCAATGCCTACTGGTTCTCCATCTGGTTCACCCACTCCAGGAACAGAACCGTAATTTGGATGGCCAACAGAAACCGACCCGTCAATGGCTTGGGCTCCAGAACCTCACTGACCCGAGATGGCTCAATGGTCTTGACAGATGTGGATGGCATGCAAGTCTGGTCTCCCAACCTCAACTCTAGTTCTGCCAACCTTGCTGAAAGGGCTGAGCTATTGAATTCTGGCAACCTTGTTTTGAGGGGCCCACAAGGTGAAATTCTATGGCAAAGCTTTGATTTTCCTACCAATACTCTTCTCCCTAACCAACTATTTACCAAGGGCATGAAGTTGGTCTCTAATATGTTAGGGAGAGGTAACTTTGGTAGTGGATATTATAGTTTCTATTTTGATAATGACAATGTGTTGAGGCTCATGTACGATGGTCCTGACATTTCAAGTCTTTATTGGCCAAATCCTGGTTATAGTGTGTTTGACAATGGTAGAACAAACTATAACAGTAGCAGAATTGCTGTTTTTGATGATTTGGGTCGTTTTTTGTCCAGTGATCTATGGCGGTTTCGTGCAAGTGACATGGGTTTGGGGCCGAAAAGGCGGTTGACTATAGATTATGATGGGAATTTGAGACTTTATAGTCTCAATTCAACAGGGTTTTGGGTGGTGACTTGGGAAGCTCTCATTCAGAGGTGTAGGGTTCACGGGATTTGTGGGAGAAATGGGATTTGTGTTTATACACCAGAGCCCAAATGTTCATGCCCTCCTGGCTATGAGGTGTTGGATAAAACTAACTGGAACAAAGGTTGCATCCCTAAGTTCAACCTTACATGCTCAGAGCCAGTGAAATTCCTTAAGATTCCAAATGTGGACTTTTTTGGATTTGATCTCAAATTCATGGAGTCCATTACCTTTAGCGCTTGCAGAAAACTCTGCGTAGATGATTGCCGGTGTCAAGCATTTCGTTACAAGCTAGCAGAAAAATCTACGACGACTCTGTGTTACACTAAAAATGCTCTTTTCAATGGGCACAAGTCTCCGTTTTACCCGGGCAGCATATACTTCAAACTACCTCTTAATGTGGATACATCACTACCTGCCAAGCTCAGTGTGACTGGTTCATGCATGAACAATGAGACCATGGCTGTGGTAGTAGGTTCTGCTTCAATGTATGACAAGAAAACTAAAAGGATGAGATGGGTGTATCTGTATTCTTTTGCTTCTGCAGTTGGTGTAGTTGAATTTTTTTTCATAGTATCAGGTTGGTACTTACTTTTCCGAAGACGTGGCGCTGTAGCTCCCACCTTGCAAGATGACTTTCGTCGGATTTCAAGTCATTTCAGAATGTATCTCTCTTCTGAGCTCAAGAAAGCAACTCAAAACTTCAAGGAAGAGTTGGGAAGAGGGTCTTCTGGGGTTGTGTATAAGGGTGTTCTAGAAGACCAAAGAGTTGTAGCTGTCAAGAAATTGGGAGATATTTATCATGCAGAAGATGTGTTTTGGGCAGAAGTAACCACAATCGGAAAAATCCATCACATGAATCTAGTGAGAACATGGGGATTCTGTTCAGAAAATAAACATAGGCTCCTGATCACTGAGTACATCGAAAATGGATCGTTGGACAAGCATTTGTTCTCTCCAGGTTTTCTTGCATGGAAAGAAAGGTTTAAAGTTGCAATGGGGATAGCTAAAGGTTTAGCCTATCTTCACCATGAGTGTCTAGAGTGGGTTATACATTGTGATGTGAAGCCTGAAAATGTACTCCTAGACAGTGATTTTGAGCCAAAGATTGCGGATTTTGGGCTTGCAAAGTTATCTCAAAGAGGCAGCCGCGGTTCACAGTTCTCTCAAATGAGAGGAACAAAGGGGTACATGGCTCCAGAGTGGGCTTCTAACCTTCCAATCACTGCAAAAGTTGATGTGTACAGTTATGGAGTGGTGATTCTAGAGATAGTGAAGGGCATTCGGCTTTCAAATTGGGTGACGGAAGATGATGAGGAGATAGAAACAGAGATGACAAGGTTTATCAGAGTAGCGAAACATAGAATTCAAAGTGGAGAAGAGTCATGGATAGAGGATATGTTGGATCCAAGATTGGATGGTGAATACAGCAGGAACCAAGCAGCAAAGATGATTAAGATTGGTATTTCCTGCGTGGAGGAAGATCGGTCTAAAAGACCAACAATGGATGCAATAGTACAAATGTTGCTAGAATGTTAAAGGTGAATCTTTATATTCATTCACCAAAAATAAAGGAGCAATTAAGCTGTACGTAGTCTGTAGATGTCTTTTCTTGGTTTGATTATTACTACTAGAACTCTAGAAGTACTAGGTACAGTTGCTTTTGTAGAAGTTCATGGTTTTATTTAGCTATTATTGCTTTAGTTCACATGAAGTCATGAACTTCTTTTTGTAATATTTATAATAGATCGAAGTTTCTTTAGCTATTATCACTCATCTCAAGTATGAGAGCTGAGATTGAAGTTAGAAGCCTCCTGTTTTAATTTTCCAGTGTTCAGACCAGAACTTACAACTTTAACAGCTTGTTGTTAACTCATAAGTAGTATGGGATTCAATTGTGTTAAATTTACTTATGACCAACAAACCATTAGATTGCAGGTAAACCTTCATTCAATAAATAATGCTTAGCTAGATTAAACATTGTATGTTTAGAACAATCAAGTTACATTTTGAATCAAACGGTCATTTTCCTTCATTTCTGATACCAAATTTAGTGAAACTGGACCATTGCCTTGTTGGATTACCAGGAAAATGAGGTTGGAGTAGTTGGAACTCATTTTTCACAAAGAATTAGGGATAAGAATTCTCTCCATTTTCCTAGTTTCAATCTTCAGTTTTTAGTGCGACTGAATTGAATTAGGCCTCATAATTAACCAAAAGATGGGCTTGGCTAAGTCAGGGATGAGGAATCTTTGACCAAAAAAAAAAAAAAAAATCCCCTGATGAATTGCTATTCAAAATTTATCCATTCTCTGTTTGATTTTGGCTATTTTCTGTTTTCTGTGACATGGTAACTTGATGAAATGAATGTGCTTACAGCTCCTGCTGCTTTTGTAGAAGTTTACTTGAACTGCATGGTGTAATATTTGCAATTGAGAGATAATATATAATATGCAGATGATTCATCATAACAAACACTTGCGCTAGCTTATTGTTCATCAGCATATCTATCCCCCCATAATACAGCAACAAACACAAACTACTATACTACTTGAGAAAGAGAGCTCCCATTTAACTTCTTTGCCCATGCCACAATGTCATCTAGTATATCCTGTATGCCATACTTGTACTCAAAACCCATCTTCATCAGCTTACTGAAGTCACATTTGCTTCCTACTTGTGGCCCTTGAGTCAATCTGAAATGACATCAACAAACTTATACAGTTATACTAGCTCCAAGAAAAATGGGAGATTTTATCATGTATAAAAACTATGAGGACAAAAAATTAGTTTGGATCCCTTACTCTTTAGCTATGTTGTATTCAGGGTAAGTCTTTTGGAAGTACATTGCCATTTCTTTGATAGAGAGACCGGAAACTGCACAACAGAATCTACCTCTCATTGATAGTTGTTCCATGCAGAAAAAATGGGCGGCAAACATTATTAACGTGCGCTATAGGAACCGATCCAATACATTCTTGCAGAAGGTTTAATGAATTGCCAGAAAATAAGTCCCCAGTAAGTTGTGACAGAATCGCTCCCACGCTTATAGGCAAATATGAAAGAAGACTTTCTCCTCCCACTAAGCCATAAGGAAGAGTTACCACTTCTAAAATCCCATCATCAAAGTCGTTATAGCTCAGCACTGCTTTCTCAGCTAAGATCATCGATTTAAGATATCCCAGGAACATATGAAGTTCCAATTACAATCAAACATTCTGGTTTCAAAGTATCAATCAATAATACAGACATTGTGTTTTACTGCATCCAGATTCAAGAACAAGAAAAGGTACCACTGTGAAAGCATTGCCATAAGTATACGAGGCATCAAGTGGTGTCCAACATGATTCATCAAGGCAGGCTTTAAATCCAACTCCATCATCTCTTCTTGGGGACATAGAAAGTATGCTTGCAGTGTAGATGAGTCGCTTAACTGTCTGCGATAGAATGCAAGAATCAGCAATGCTTCTCACCCCAGCAACAGCTGCTTCACCTCTGCTTCACCTATGTCCTTGTACTGCATTAATTATCATATTCAAACCTTCAAATTGTCAAATCCCTCGCAACATTTCACCGTACGTATCATGGAATGAATAAACAATATGTATAGAATCTAGCAATTGCATCCCAAAATGCCTAAGCTCTAATAATAAGACAGATCAACAACTAGTTAGTGACTTGGTACTAATTAAGAGACAGCTTTCAGGGTTATGTTCAGTAGGAGTGGCAACATGAAAAACAAACTGACACCCTTGAATAGCATGATCAAACTCATTAGGATCATATAAATCAATTTGGAACAGCAATAATTTGGAGTCTGCATCAGGGAGAGACTTCAGAAGGCCTACTTTTGATGCATCCTCTGAACGATTGAGTAAAACAGACCACAAGATGAGAGGTTTGCACATATACACAAATACAAACAAGCATGTATGTATATATAGAAAAAGCATTCACAAACAGAGATAGACCTAAGTTTCTGACAGTGGCACGGACTGTATGGCCATTCTCCAGGGGCTTTTTGACAAGCCAACAGCCAATATATCCAGAACCACCTGTAACACAAACTCTAGAAACTTTTTCTTTTGGCATTTTTTAATGTGCTTCTTATTCTTCAGAATTAGTTTGATTTCAAAATCAACTAGATGTCATATACAAATATCTTTCTGTGGTCAAAGCAGCAGTTACAAGGAATGACAAGTAGCAAGGTTTTATCAAGAAGATATGATCAAGAACTGTTAGGTATGAATCTGGTCCATTCCACGTAAGTATGAGAATGAGATTGATGACATTGAGTACTCGCACTTCCTTAATTTTACATCACAAAAGTAATACAACAGTTCTACCGTGTATAAATTGGTGTTCAACAACATAAGTTGAAGTGTTGCAGGCACCACCCAACAACAATGCTACTTGAATGTCAGTTATCCTTATATGAAAGAAGTTGATGAAATTAAACTACATTCATCCTCATCACTAAGCCCGCAGCACATTCATCCTCATTCTCTGCCTAACTGGTTACTTGAATTTACGCCCCCAGAAAAGTAATGGATAGCAGATTTTGTTCATTCAAGAGAAAAGGTGTTCATTTTGCATAAAGGATTAGGAATACAAATATGAATTCTAATGAGACTACATTTCCAGCCAGGGTTACTTGGAGAAAATGAATGTATGTACTAAAAATCGAGTGATGATACATGCTACATAGGTTTATTAAATACTTTGCTGCAAGGCTGCAAGCTTGTACATATCCCCGCATAATATAGCAACAAACACAAATTAAACTACTTGAGAAAGAGAGCTCCCATTTAACTTCTTTGCCCATGCTACACTGTCATCTAGTATGTCCTTCATGCCATACTTATACTCAAAGCCCATCTTCTTCAGCTTACTGAAATCACTTTGGCTTCCTTCTTCAGGCCCTTCGGTCAATCTGAAATGAATTCAACAAAACCATGAAGAAAATTGGATATATTCACGCACAAAAATTATGAGTGCTGAAACTATGTTGGATCCCTTACTCTTTTTGTATCTTGTATTCTGGGTAAGTTTCTTGGAAGTATATTGCAATTTCTTTGATAGAGTGACAGGCAACTGCACAACAGAATCTGCCTTTCATTGATGGCTGTTCCATGCAGAAGATATGTGCTTGGCAAACATCATCAATGTGCACCAGAGGAACTGATCCCATAAATTCTTGCATTAATTTTAAGGCATTGCAAGAAAACAAGTCCCCAGTAAGTTGTGCCAGAATCACTCCCACACTTGTAGGCAAATATGAAAGAAGACTTTCTCCTCCCACTAAGCCACAAGGAAGAGTTACCACTTCTAATTTACTATCATCATAGTCATTGTGGCTCAGCACTGCTTTCTCAGCTAAGGTCTTTGATTTAATGTACCCCTTCAACAATAAAAATTTCCAGTTAAAAATTAGAGCATAGTCGATTAATGGCGTCAATAAATGAATAAAGATTCAAGAGGAAGAAAAGGTACCATCGTGATAGCATTGCCATAAGTAGATGAGGCATCAAGTGGTGTCCAACATGACTCATCAAGTAAGGGTCTGAATCCAACTCCATCATCCTTTCTTGGCGACATAGAAAGTATGCTTGCAGTGTAGATGAGTCGCTTAACTGTCTGCGATCGAATGCAAGAATCAGCAATGCTTCTCACCCCGGCAACAGCAGCTTCAGCTGTGTCTTTGTACTGCAGCATACTCAAATCTTCAGATTGTCAATCACTCGCAAGATTTCACTACATTAGGGAACAAAATGATAATGTATATAGCATTCATCCCAAAACATGTTAGACGGAGAAGAAAACAGATCAGCTATGTAGGTCAGTGGCGGATCCAGGATTGAAAATTGGGGTGGGCTGAAATTTCTTCTTTGATTAAAGTGTAATAGATAATACAACTGATTTTGAGAAGAAAAAAACATATATAAAGCCCAAGAGTTAAAAGAAAATAAGAAGAAGTAAAACTGGAGAGAACAGAGGAACCCGAAGGGAAGTACAACCTGTTAGTACAACATGTGTTGTTGGCATTCCATTAACCACAAAAGTATTCATAAGCCATGTGATGATCTTAATTATATATTTCTATGTGCTCTGCTTTCTAAACATGAGATGGTGACTTTTGCTGTCCATGCAGGTTGTGCGCAGTGGTCTTCTTCTTCACTCTCATGCGTGGGTATCTTCTCTTCATGGTGATCATTCTGTCAAAGCATGGAGGGATTAATTAAGCACCATGTGGTGGCATTGCTTTTCAGACATGAACATGGGAGCTAATCTTTCTATACTCACAACCTTGCTGTTAAAGAACAAAGGAGGGAGCCTTTGCATCTGGCTTCGATATCGTCTTGCTGCCATAGGAGAAAGAAAGAAGACCATGGCAGCTTGGTTCTCCACCTTCTTCTGACAAGAACCTTGCTGTCATGGAAGAATGGAGGAAACCACAAATCAGCTTTCAATCTCTCCTTGCTGTCCAAGATGGATCCGGTGCCTTGGTGATTTGTTAGTATTAACATATTGGCAAGGAGAGGCAATATCCCATTGAGATGGATCCGGGTGAGGAAGAAAATCTTGGAGAGGTAATTAATATCCCATTGAGATGGATCCGGGTGAGGAAGAAAATCTTGGAGAGGTAATTAATATCCCCTTGAGATGGATCCGAGTGAAGAAGAAAGGTGAAAGCAACCATATCTTTTTCTTGCTGTCCACTCAATGCAATCATGAAGGCTTTGCTGTACGTCGAAGATCAAAGTTGGAGACAATTGCAGCTAGGTTCTCTATCTTAGCTCACTGTCCGGTCCCTCCTCGTGACTCTACTCCAACCAAGCTGAATGAGTCTTGGTTATTCTTCCTCCTATATATATAGGAGTTCTGTGGTTCTTCTTTGTATTGAAATAGTTCAGGCTTTTCAATCACTTTGTTCTAAAAGAGTTGATCTCTTTGTTTCTTATGTTTTGTCAAACTGTTTTGTTCCATGATTGAAAATAGTTTGTGAAACAACTAGTGAGTCTGTCCAGGAATGATTGCCGAGGTTAGTGCAATCTCAGAGTTGTAAGTTAGTCAGTTCAGGAGGGATTGCCGCGGTCAGTGCAATACCTGAGTTGTAACTTTGTAATCTGTTTTGATTAGTGAATCATTGGGTTCTCAAGAGTTAGAGCCCCGCAGTGTTTTTGATCTCAATTGAGGTTTTCTGTAATACCCGAAAAATTCAAATTAACGTCCGATGTCATTTTGGAAATGATTTCGTAGGCGTGGGCACGAATACGAAGCTTGAAGGAGTTGTGGAATTAGTTCGAACGATTTTATTTCGAAAACGAACGTTATTTAGGGGGTCTTAAAAAGTGACTTCTTATACGTACAGAATTTGGGAAAACTTTCTTCATGAAAGTTGTAGAGCTCGTCGATACGATCTCGTGCGTATGTTGAACGCAATATTCGGAGTTTGTATGAATAAGTTATGAATATTTGAAAATCAGGATTTTTTTTCTATAAATATGGAGAATTTCTGGAATTTTTCTTAAATCCCAAAATTTCCTATTTCTTTCTATTTTCTCCCCCGGTTTTCTCTCTTCTCTCTCCTCTCCCCCGACCTTTTTCTCTTCTTTCTGGGCGTTCTTCCTCTGCCAGCAGCGCCACCGTCCGGCCACCTCAAGCCGCTCTCGAGGTGTCCACGGCTTCGCCTCGACGTCGTCTAGCTACTGGACGTGACCACTTTCCCCGGAACGGCCTCAAATCCGGCAAACCGGAGCTGCAAGGTTTGAGCCAAAAACAGTCAACGCCGGTTTTCTCCTAATTCCGGCCACCAAAACTCACGATCCTTAGCTCCCTGAACTCACCTCAACATGCTGATCATCATCCTAGAAGGATCGCACTTGGAGTGACCGGATTCACGTTCGTCGGAGCTCGGCCGGCTTTAATTCGAAAACCACCTTCGAATCCGATTTTCTCGAGTTATAGACCACCTTTTCTTGTGATTCTTGGCCTGGTGAGTTCACCTTGAGATTATTAACAACTCTCAAGAAGGGATCGAGGCCTGAGGTTGAAGTTTTTACGTCGGAATTCAAGCTCGCCGGATTCTGGAAAATTTCCGACCACGAAGACTTTCGATCAAGATATCTCGAGCTGTAGTGCATCGTTTTGATTGATTCTTTTTCCAGTGGGTTCCCCTTGATGTTGTTAACAACTCTCTAGAAGGCATCGAGGCCTGAAATTGAAGCTTTGACGTCGAAATCGAGCCTTGCCGGATTCTGCAAAATTCTGGAATTTTTCCGACCACCGAAGCTTTCGATCGGTATATCTCGAGCTACAGACCATATTTTTCTGTGATTCTTGAACCAGTGAGTTCTTCTTGAGTTTCTTAACAACTCTTCAGAAGGAATCGAAGCCTTAAATTGACGTTTTTACGTCGAATTGGAGCTCGCCGTTTTCTGCAGTTTCTCGCCGGTTTCTGGAAAATTCCGGCCACATTCATACTGTTCAAGGTAATTTTCGACCCCTTCCGGTCATTTTCAGACTTCGTGCTAGTTATGAAAGTTGTTAAGCATGATGAGAGGAAGAAGAGCAGCCCGGCCCCGACACCATTGGTGGTGGTCGGCGGCGGCTCTGCCACTAACTCCGGCGGCCCTTTCCGGCCACCTCCGGGGATCAAAAATATGGTTTCTGTACATTTTCAGATTCTATATTTCAATACGATCATTTCGATATATTATACGCAATTTTTGGATATCGTATGATTAAGTTATGAATTTTTAAGTTTAGATCGATTTCGATCGTTAGATTTGTGATCTGTGAAGTTAGGACCGTCAGATGGACTTGTAGTTTTGATATGATGATCTTATGACTGTCCCAGTGGCTTTGTGTGGTCATGGGCGAAGATCCGACCGTTGGATCTTCGTATAAATGCAAAACAGTGATTAGGAAGGCGATCCGTGAGGATCCGACCGTTGGATCATCATTTAATTTCAATCCGACAGTTGGATTGTCGTTTGATTATGTTTTTGAGTTATTGGCTAAGTTAAGGTCATGTTTGATTAGGTGATTGACGGTTTGAGTTGGCGGACGATTGTGAATCGTATTTTGAGCTGTTAAGAAGACGCAGCGGGATTAGAGGTGAGTAAACCTCACGTGGTTCATATTACGAACCGAATAAATTTAATTACCTTATTTTGTCGTAATTGCGTGAAAATATTTATGGAATAAATATTTGTTTTAAAATCATATGGACTTGATCAACTACGGTCCATGGGTAAGTAAAATGATTTTTACTATACAAATGAATTTCTCGGTTTTATTGCATGTGAACTATAGTTGGTATTAGTGATTATCCCTGAGCGGATAATTACGTATATATATATTTACGTGATTATATGTGAATTGTGTGACATTGAAGAGTGTGGAATTGGGATGATTAAATTATTATGAATTGACATGTGACTTACCATATTTATATGTGATGAACATGATTGATGAGTTCTTGTTAATATTCATGATTTACATTGGAGGATGTATAGAGTTAGAGAATGTAAGGTTCTGAGGATGAGGTGTCCGAAGTTCGACGGTTAAGGATAACCGGAGTGTTTGTGTGCTGAGGACGGGGATGTCCAAGGTGCGACAGTTTATTATTAACCGAAGTTGTGTGCTGAGGACGGGGATGTCCAAAGCGCGACGGTTTATTATTAACCGAAGTATATGGTGCTGAGGACGGGGATGTCCAAAGCGCGACGGTTATAGTGTTAACCGAAGTATTTTTGCCGTTGCTTGACCCTAGGCCAAGGTGTCAGAGGTAACGAGGCAGTTAGAGCTCTAACGTGTTATTGGGATGGACCAGAGTGGTGTTATGTGGGTTGGGTGTTTGCAGGACCAGTGTGGTGTATTGTGATTTGAGGATTGTGAAAATGTATTCCTTGTGGTTTTCCATGAGTGGTTTGATGTCTCTTTGCAGACGTAATACTGTTGAATTTTACTTGAATTGTAATTTAATAAATCAACAGTTCTTTCTTGTTTACTCATACTGGCTGTAAAAAGCTTACCGGGTTTTGTGTTGTTTGCAACTCCCGGTACACTATTCAAATTGTGTAGCGGGTAATCCTACAGGACAGGAGAACCAGGACGGTGATCGTGCGGTTAGAGCAATGGTTATAGTTTTACAGCAATTGTAATAGTGAGGCTAGTTAAGCTCATTTGAGCCTTACAATTTGATTTGGTGGGAGTGTGCTGTAATAAATAACTTGAGGATTTGGGTTATTGTAAATTTGAGAGTTGTGAAGTGTGGTTGTTTGTGAGAAAAAAATTCAGGATGTTAGTTGTAATTTGTTATTATTCATGTTTCGGATTTGAATTGATTATTCAAAATTCGGGGCGTGACAGTTTGGTATCAGAGCGTAAGGTGCATATTTGGTGATGTGTCAATACTTTCCGAGTGATGGCCCGTCTGCAGCGGATCCCCATCGTGTGCTCTTCGGTATTGGCTAAGTCATTGGGTATGCGTGAGTGTTGGGAGTTGTTTAGGCCGCTAGGTCGTTTTAGGAACGTGAATACCTTCCCTGTAGTATTGACTTGGCTAATATGGACTTGTATTTGACTCATGCCGTGTTTTAAGTGCTATACGTGTATTAGCCAAGCATACTATACTTCTTAGGTGATGGATATTCGAAAGGGGTAGTACATTGAACCTTAAAGTTGTTTTGGAAGTTCGTATTAGAATGAGTTCAGTTGCCGCGAGTTATAATCTTTAAGGAATGGAAACCTTCGGATTTAACTCTGTTGAGTCAGTGAGAATTGTTTTATGGAAATGAGGTTCTTTTGATTGTTGAAGTGTTTGGTTGAAGGCATGGTGTGGACCTATGCACGTACCTAGTGTGGATACAAGTATTAATGGATAGAAAGTTTGCCTTCTTAAGTTGGACGTACATATGTTTTTGGATGAGATGTACATGTCAAATAATAGATATCTTGTTTTGTAACGAGATGTCTTAGTGGGGTTTTGGTAATTGGCATGGGTGATGTGTTTAAAGTGGCTTTGAGGTAACTATACTAATCTTGTGTGAGATTGAGTTATTAGTATAAATTGAGAATCTATGAGCAGTTGGAAAGAGAATTGATCTCACTAACTCAAGATGATAGGAGTGTGAGAGATTATGGGGTAGAATTCTCAAGACTATATTGATTTTTGAGTGTAGTGATGTAATTTGGGAGATACTTAGGTTACCTATAAGGAGGGTAGTAGAGTTTATTATCGATGTGAGGAAAAGTATGGTACCTGTAGCAATAGCATCTATGGTGTGTACTGGAGATTCTAAGAAAAGAAAAGTTGTATGCAAAGCTTGGGAAGTGTTTAGCTTTATTATTCCTTGATTTTAGCTAGACCTTTGTGTGACTTGATTTACAGTTGCGTTTTGAGAGTGATTATTGGGGATATATCTCTATGATAGATTTTGTGTATGGTTTGACATATGAAAAAAATTTATACGACCTTGTGATAGGGTTGATTGTGAAGAGACATTGTGTCGACATATGAGCTGAGGTGATAATGTTGTTTTGCAACCCTAGGGGTGCTAGTGTTGTATTATCAATGCATTGGAACAGATGTTGTGAGAATAGGATTTTGAAAGGGGGTATAGTTAGGGTGAGATATTAGGTGCTTTACCAGTATTGATTGGTGAATCAAGATATGTCTTACGTAAGGTTGGAGACTAATCTAGAAAACTTCAAGGAATTACTAGAAGTACGAGTGCAGCAGAGCTGGCTAATTTTGAAAGAGCAATGGGTGACCAAGGTTCGATTCTTGGTGGCGTTGTTGGTTGTTTTTAAAGAAAAGACTACCACATACATTCAGTCTTATTACAAGTCAAAAGCAAAATAAAGTTATTGTACAACGAAAGTTAAAATGCAGAAAAAGAAATACAATAACTAAAAGATGAATTGTTTTTACTTCTTCCCCTTTGATTGGGAAAGCTCAGCAATCTCCTCCCTGAGTTTGGTGACTTGATCATCGACCTCTTCACTGTCCTGCGAGTCACTACTGGTTGAGTCAAGATCTTCCCAAGGAACATGAGGAGCGGTGCGCGGACGAGTGGCAGCCCTTTTGCTGGTTTCAGCCGCAGGAGGAGGGTCCTTGTGGAGTGACGCAGCAACTTCCTTGCAAGGAAACCCAGGAGGATGACACTGCATGTTATTGACCTCCTGAGCAAGCTTGTTCATTGCGGTGTGGCAACGGATCAAAGAGAGGTTCATGTCAGTGATGTAATCGATCATACATGTGACTCGCCAATCCGTCACCATAATACCATCACGGAGGGAGGAACGCAGTGCATCAATTGAGTCTAACAAGCTTTCCAGGGTGGCCACAGGCCGAGGAGCACGAGCAGCTAGGGAGGAAGAGGACTCGCTGGGATGCAGTCTGGGAGAACGACGAGGCAGAGGAGGGGGACTGCGGCTACGCTCACGTATAGGACGATGGTCTCCAGGACGAGCGAGGCCAGCGCAAGCGGCCGCTTGACGACCCTCTTCTTCTAAAGAGAGAACACAGCGTTGATTGACGCTCATGCGAGCGGTAATCTTGGTTCGAACCATGATGAAGGAGAAGGAATTTGAAACTGCACGCTTAGACAAAACCGAGTAAAATCTGGAGGAGATAAAAGGAGGTTTATATAGAGCACAAGATAGGGTTGAGAAAATGTGAGAATGGAAGAAGAGATTTGAGTTATCGGATGGAAGAAGAGAATTGAGAGAGGATGGCTAAAACTCTGGGGAAATTTTCTTTTCTTTGGTATGAATAGTCTCATTCCCCGAATGCACCTATTTATAGAACAAGGTGAGCAGATCTCCACCGTTGGATGGACGATCTCAGAGATTCAAACTACGCGTTGGATTAAAGTCGCCCAAAAACACGGAAAAGTTGTTGGCGCGTGGAGAGCGTGTAGGGGGACCGAGCGAATCTCGAGACGCTGTGGCAGACAGCTTTCGCCGAAAGGGATCTGCTTTCCGTAAATCACGAAAGCGACGTGTCGTGGCACGTGGAGTGTTGTTGAGCAGTTGTTGTGTGAGTTTACGTTTGTGATGAAAGGATTTAGTGGCCATAGGAATGTATTTTTATACAAAGAGCTGAGGCTCTGTAGATTAGTACAGATTTGGAAAAGATGGAGATTCTATGGTTAGGTCAACCTTAATCGAGAGGAATTGACTTGCGCTTAAATTTCGGGACGAAATTTCTTTAAGGAGGGTAGATTGTAATACCCGAAAAATTCAAATTAACGTCCGATGTCATTTTGGAAATGATTTCGTAGGCGTGGGCACGAATACGAAGCTTGAAGGAGTTGTGGAATTAGTTCGAACGATTTTATTTCGAAAACGAACGTTATTTAGGGGGTCTTAAAAAGTGACTTCTTATACGTACAGAATTTGGGAAAACTTTCTTCATGAAAGTTGTAGAGCTCGTCGATACGATCTCGTGCGTATGTTGAACGCAATATTCGGAGTTTGTATGAATAAGTTATGAATATTTGAAAATCAGGATTTTTTTTCTATAAATATGGAGAATTTCTGGAATTTTTCTTAAATCCCAAAATTTCCTATTTCTTTCTATTTTCTCCCCCGGTTTTCTCTCTTCTCTCTCCTCTCCCCCGACCTTTTTCTCTTCTTTCTGGGCGTTCTTCCTCTGCCAGCAGCGCCACCGTCCGGCCACCTCAAGCCGCTCTCGAGGTGTCCACGGCTTCGCCTCGACGTCGTCTAGCTACTGGACGTGACCACTTTCCCCGGAACGGCCTCAAATCCGGCAAACCGGAGCTGCAAGGTTTGAGCCAAAAACAGTCAACGCCGGTTTTCTCCTAATTCCGGCCACCAAAACTCACGATCCTTAGCTCCCTGAACTCACCTCAACATGCCGATCATCATCCTAGAAGGATCGCACTTGGAGTGACCGGATTCACGTTCGTCGGAGCTCGGCCGGCTTTAATTCGAAAACCACCTTCGAATCCGATTTTCTCGAGTTATAGACCACCTTTTCTTGTGATTCTTGGCCTGGTGAGTTCACCTTGAGATTATTAACAACTCTCAAGAAGGGATCGAGGCCTGAGGTTGAAGTTTTTACGTCGGAATTCAAGCTCGCCGGATTCTGGAAAATTTCCGACCACGAAGACTTTCGATCAAGATATCTCGAGCTGTAGTGCATCGTTTTGATTGATTCTTTTTCCAGTGGGTTCCCCTTGATGTTGTTAACAACTCTCTAGAAGGCATCGAGGCCTGAAATTGAAGCTTTGACGTCGAAATCGAGCCTTGCCGGATTCTGCAAAATTCTGGAATTTTTCCGACCACCGAAGCTTTCGATCGGTATATCTCGAGCTACAGACCATATTTTTCTGTGATTCTTGAACCAGTGAGTTCTTCTTGAGTTTCTTAACAACTCTTCAGAAGGAATCGAAGCCTTAAATTGACGTTTTTACGTCGAATTGGAGCTCGCCGTTTTCTGCAGTTTCTCGCCGGTTTCTGGAAAATTCCGGCCACATTCATACTGTTCAAGGTAATTTTCGACCCCTTCCGGTCATTTTCAGACTTCGTGCTAGTTATGAAAGTTGTTAAGCATGATGAGAGGAAGAAGAGCAGCCCGGCCCCGACACCATTGGTGGTGGTCGGCGGCGGCTCTGCCACTAACTCCGGCGGCCCTTTCCGGCCACCTCCGGGGATCAAAAATATGGTTTCTGTACATTTTCAGATTCTATATTTCAATACGATCATTTCGATATATTATACGCAATTTTTGGATATCGTATGATTAAGTTATGAATTTTTAAGTTTAGATCGATTTCGATCGTTAGATTTGTGATCTGTGAAGTTAGGACCGTCAGATGGACTTGTAGTTTTGATATGATGATCTTATGACTGTCCCAGTGGCTTTGTGTGGTCATGGGCGAAGATCCGACCGTTGGATCTTCGTATAAATGCAAAACAGTGATTAGGAAGGCGATCCGTGAGGATCCGACCGTTGGATCATCATTTAATTTCAATCCGACAGTTGGATTGTCGTTTGATTATGTTTTTGAGTTATTGGCTAAGTTAAGGTCATGTTTGATTAGGTGATTGACGGTTTGAGTTGGCGGACGATTGTGAATCGTATTTTGAGCTGTTAAGAAGACGCAGCGGGATTAGAGGTGAGTAAACCTCACGTGGTTCATATTACGAACCGAATAAATTTAATTACCTTATTTTGTCGTAATTGCGTGAAAATATTTATGGAATAAATATTTGTTTTAAAATCATATGGACTTGATCAACTACGGTCCATGGGTAAGTAAAATGATTTTTACTATACAAATGAATTTCTCGGTTTTATTGCATGTGAACTATAGTTGGTATTAGTGATTATCCCTGAGCGGATAATTACGTATATATATATTTACGTGATTATATGTGAATTGTGTGACATTGAAGAGTGTGGAATTGGGATGATTAAATTATTATGAATTGACATGTGACTTACCATATTTATATGTGATGAACATGATTGATGAGTTCTTGTTAATATTCATGATTTACATTGGAGGATGTATAGAGTTAGAGAATGTAAGGTTCTGAGGATGAGGTGTCCGAAGTTCGACGGTTAAGGATAACCGGAGTGTTTGTGTGCTGAGGACGGGGATGTCCAAGGTGCGACAGTTTATTATTAACCGAAGTTGTGTGCTGAGGACGGGGATGTCCAAAGCGCGACGGTTTATTATTAACCGAAGTATATGGTGCTGAGGACGGGGATGTCCAAAGCGCGACGGTTATAGTGTTAACCGAAGTATTTTTGCCGTTGCTTGACCCTAGGCCAAGGTGTCAGAGGTAACGAGGCAGTTAGAGCTCTAACGTGTTATTGGGATGGACCAGAGTGGTGTTATGTGGGTTGGGTGTTTGCAGGACCAGTGTGGTGTATTGTGATTTGAGGATTGTGAAAATGTATTCCTTGTGGTTTTCCATGAGTGGTTTGATGTCTCTTTGCAGACGTAATACTGTTGAATTTTACTTGAATTGTAATTTAATAAATCAACAGTTCTTTCTTGTTTACTCATACTGGCTGTAAAAAGCTTACCGGGTTTTGTGTTGTTTGCAACTCCCGGTACACTATTCAAATTGTGTAGCGGGTAATCCTACAGGACAGGAGAACCAGGACGGTGATCGTGCGGTTAGAGCAATGGTTATAGTTTTACAGCAATTGTAATAGTGAGGCTAGTTAAGCTCATTTGAGCCTTACAATTTGATTTGGTGGGAGTGTGCTGTAATAAATAACTTGAGGATTTGGGTTATTGTAAATTTGAGAGTTGTGAAGTGTGGTTGTTTGTGAGAAAAAAATTCAGGATGTTAGTTGTAATTTGTTATTATTCATGTTTCGGATTTGAATTGATTATTCAAAATTCGGGGCGTGACCAAGTTGTGTTGTGTTGTGGAATTTTCTGTTCTCTGCCCAGTATCCAAAACACGTTCATCCTTGTATTTACAATTGGTATCAGAGCGGGTTCTAAAGATTTTTAGTTGATCCGTGGTCAAGGATGGAATGTGAACGCGACAGAGCCTCTAGTTCCATAAATTGCCCGCCTTGTTTTGATGGTGAAGATTTCTCGCAATGGAAGATCATGATGAGTATCAAGCCTAAGAAAAAGGTAAAAAATGTTGCTTTCTCATCTCTTAAAATGAAAGATGTTGATGATAGTAGTTCTGTGGATTTTTCCTTACTAATCAATGAGTTTAAAAAATTTCTTAAAAATAAAAACTCTTCTGATCGTATTTTGAAAAATACACCTGAATCAAAAATGGGGCAATTATCTGAGAAATGCATTGTTAAAAAATGTAAATGTTATGAATGTGGTGGTATTGGTCATATCTCTTCTGATTGTGGAAACAAAAAGTATAGCTCACGAAATAACAGGGCTCTTAAATCGACTTGGAGCAATAGTGACGAAGATTCTCAATCTGAGAATGAAGAGGTAAATCTTGCTCTTATTTCCTCTCTTAATCATGACTTATCCGATGAGTTTGATATTAAAGTTGAAGCTTTTGATGAGGAGACAAATGAAAAATGTAAACAATTGTACAATGCTTCAAAAATTGTTCTTAAGAAAAATTTCAAACTTGAACAAGAAGTAAAGTCTTTAAGAGTGAAAAAAGAAAAAATTGAGCAAAATTTTGAAAATACTTTAAGAGAATGGGAAAAGGAACGTTCTAACCTTGTTGATAAGATTAAAGTTTTGCAAGATGAAATCAAGTCTCAAGATTGGGACAAAGAGCATGATGATCTTATTAACAAAATTAAGATATTGCATGTTGAAGTCAAGGCTCAGTCTACTCTAAATGTTTCACTAACCTATAAAAATGAGAAATTGCAGGATGAGCTATTTAAAGTCAAGGAAAGCTTCAACAAGTTCTCCATTGGGTCTGAAAAGGTTTCTAAGATGATTGGCTTTGGTAAAGTTCATAGCAACAAAGAAGGTTTAGGGTATGAAGGTGGAACTTGCAAGCCTTTGACCTTTGTAAGAGGTGTGGAATGTGAAAAGTCAATGGGCCATTCTCAAACTTCAAATGACCATGATTCTGCTCCCAAGTTGCCCAAAAGATTAGAACCGAATTTGAATTCTCAAACCAATCAGAGAGTTGCTCAGGTAAGTTCTGACAAACACAGGTATATTCACAACTCCATAAAGTTCATTCCCACTTGTCATTATTGTGGAAAATTGGGACACATACGTCCTAGATGTAATATACTTCGCAGGATCACTCAAAGTCAAAGGAAAGCATCAAAAATTAGCCCAACTGCATCGCTGCAAGCTGAGCTGAAAGAGCATCTGAAGTTGATTAAAAGGATGGCAGAGCGTATTCCAATCCCCAAAGAGCAGAATTTGAAGCAGAAGCAAATTTGGATTAAAAAAGGTTCTAATAATTGTCTTTCTGCTCATATGGATAAACTTGATAACATGTTTGAACTTGCTTCTGTTCCTATTAAACACAAATTGGCTGATTCGGTTACTAAGTCCTTAAACACAGCTCGATTTGAATCTCTTAGAAGCGACATTGGTGGGTGCTCTAAGTATTGATACTCTCACTTCACTTGATCCATTCTGCATGCATTCATATTGTATGATCTCATTGTAGTATAAGTGCATTGCTCTTTTTATTTCTGTATTTTTTATTTTTCTGGTTTCTGGAGAATCAGGATTGCATGTGTAGTTTGTATCCCGAAGTGTCTGACAGATTCATTTGAACTTAGATTGACAATGTTTCTACTCCCTTCCTTAAATATGAGTGTGATGAGATGATTAGCATGTTTTGAACTTGTTCTTGCATCACTGTGTAATCTCAAACATGATCAACATATTCTCTATCACTTTGTATGATCACATGCACACATACTCCTTGTGGTGGTAAGTAATATTCTTGGTTGACTTGTTCTTAGTCCACACATATGAAGTTGTTAAAATGTTATTATTGCTCCTACTTAAAAAGGTACAATATATTTGGAGCATGGCCAGGCTATTCCCAAAGTAAACAGGCCTTGGTCGTGACGAACGATATAAGGATTGGGAAGAAAAGGGAATGGTTTGGTCACCCCGGTGGTATGTAAAACTATTGACTCGAGTTGATGTGTCCTTTGGGATGTCCTTGTTACATCTAGTACCCTAAAGTCATCTGACTTGGGAGCTGCTGGCATAAAACTCATTACATGAGTCTTAGTTTTCTTGTGAAAAACTATATGTTGTGTGAAAAGAAAAAAAAAAAAAAAAAATTTAACATTGTGCCCACACGGAGATATAAGGGGGAATATCTATGTTGTTCATTTATTCTCTTCGTGTGTGTGTTCTAATTTCAAGGATTCTAAGAATGTTACACACTCCATCTTGAGTTATGTTCACTTACACAACAAAGGTATAGAATACTCGATCATCTTCCAGCTTACCTTGTGGTTGTCAAAAATGGTTTACTCATGTGACCTTATCTTGTTGCATTTATGTTTATGGTTTTGTGGTCGTACTCTTGTCTGAAAAGCTATGCAAATTGAATCTGTTTTTAACTCTTGGATACAAACCCACTCATTGTGTGTTTGCATTTCATTCGTGCATCCTTCATAACATGATCCCATTTAGGGGGAGTATTGATATTTGGACTATCTTCCTCTGATTGTTTCTTCTTGGGTTGGTGTCTCTTGAGCAACATCTACAGGTAATTCTTCTTCTACATTGCTTCGGCTACATAGTTGCCTTTGTCATTCCTTGACAAAAAGGGGGAGAAGATATTGTTGGCATTTTGTTTTTTCTGTTAAGGATTATTTTGCTACTACATGGCTTATTGAGTTGTGGCTTCATCATATTATTTATTTCTCACAAAGTTTGTGTGATAAATGTTTCAGGGAATGAAGGCTTCTTTCTTCCTAAGAATTCTCAAGTATTTGTTGAGGGGGAGTTAGCCATCCATATAGTAATTTTGTTAAGGAATGCCAAAGGGGGAGATTGTTAGTACAACATGTGTTGTTGGCATTCCATTAACCACAAAAGTATTCATAAGCCATGTGATGATCTTAATTATATATTTCTATGTGCTCTGCTTTCTAAACATGAGATGGTGACTTTTGCTGTCCATGCAGGTTGTGCGCAGTGGTCTTCTTCTTCACTCTCATGCGTGGGTATCTTCTCTTCATGGTGATCATTCTGTCAAAGCATGGAGGGATTAATTAAGCACCATGTGGTGGCATTGCTTTTCAGACATGAACATGGGAGCTAATCTTTCTATACTCACAACCTTGCTGTTAAAGAACAAAGGAGGGAGCCTTTGCATCTGGCTTCGATATCGTCTTGCTGCCATAGGAGAAAGAAAGAAGACCATGGCAGCTTGGTTCTCCACCTTCTTCTGACAAGAACCTTGCTGTCATGGAAGAATGGAGGAAACCACAAATCAGCTTTCAATCTCTCCTTGCTGTCCAAGATGGATCCGGTGCCTTGGTGATTTGTTAGTATTAACATATTGGCAAGGAGAGGCAATATCTCATTGAGATGGATCCGGGTGAGGAAGAAAATCTTGGAGAGGTAATTAATATCCCATTGAGATGGATCCGGGTGAGGAAGAAAATCTTGGAGAGGTAATTAATATCCCCTTGAGATGGATCCGAGTGAAGAAGAAAGGTGAAAGCAACCATATCTTTTTCTTGCTGTCCACTCAATGCAATCATGAAGGCTTTGCTGTACGTCGAAGATCAAAGTTGGAGACAATTGCAGCTAGGTTCTCTATCTTAGCTCACTGTCCGGTCCCTCCTCGTGACTCTACTCCAACCAAGCTGAATGAGTCTTGGTTATTCTTCCTCCTATATATATAGGAGTTCTGTGGTTCTTCTTTGTATTGAAATAGTTCAGGCTTTTCAATCACTTTGTTCTAAAAGAGTTGATCTCTTTGTTTCTTATGTTTTGTCAAACTGTTTTGTTCCATGATTGAAAATAGTTTGTGAAACAACTAGTGAGTCTGTCCAGGAATGATTGCCGAGGTTAGTGCAATCTCAGAGTTGTAAGTTAGTCAGTTCAGGAGGGATTGCCGCGGTCAGTGCAATACCTGAGTTGTAACTTTGTAATCTGTTTTGATTAGTGAATCATTGGGTTCTCAAGAGTTAGAGCCCCGCAGTGTTTTTGATCTCAATTGAGGTTTTCACTGCGTGACCAAGTTGTGTTGTGTTGTGGAATTTTCTGTTCTCTGCCCAGTATCCAAAACACGTTCATCCTTGTATTTACACAACCGGAGAGAACAGAGGAACCCAATCAAATGGAAACTACAAAGTTTCGAACATGGGTTCGATCTAGCAAAAAATTACGCGCCTTAACCAACAGCGCAAGACCAAAGTAGTACAGTTTTTATAATAAAATTCTGTCGCCCAACCAGCCCAGTCAATAGATCCTCCACTGTGCAGGTGTAATCTAATATACCAATGTCACTTTACAAAGGAAAATAACTAATTAACTAACTTTGTAATTAAGAAACTGACCTGGGAGTTTTGGGGATCATGTTGCATGGGAGTTGCAACATGAAAAACAAACTCACACCCTTCAATTGCAGGCTCGAACTCATTAGGATCGTATATATCAGCTTTGAACAGCAACAAATTGGTGTCTGCACTGGGGAGAGACTTCAGAAGGCCTACTTTTGATGCATCCTCTGAAATATTTAGCAAAATAAACCACAAATAAGGGGGTTGCAAATATATACAAGCGCGCATATATAATCATGGATAGAATAAGCATTCACAAACAGAGAAAGACCCAAGTTTCTGAGAGTGGCATGGACTGTGTGGCCCTTCTCTAGGAGCGTTTTTACTAGCCAACAGCCAATATATCCAGAACCACCTGTAACACAAACTCGTGAGACTTTGTTCTCCTCCATTGTTCTCCCTTCTTATTGTTCAGAATCAATTTAGTTTAGGAACCAATCAACTGTCGATAGAATATATTTGTGTCGTCAAAAACAGCAGTCTTCGGTACATGGCGTGAAGATACACGCACCGCTTTTGAGTGATAAATAACGGACTTCATATATAGACGGTTGAAATTGCTTAGTTAATGTATGTGAACTTGCACTTTCACAAGTAGAAATGTGTCTTCTCTGTTCCTTTTCTCTGGCCTGTGGTGTTGCACGCACGCAGCAAGTAACGCATTTGGTCCACTCAACGTGAATATGAAAATGATTTTTTTTTTTTTTTTTTTTGACAACGAATATGAAAATGATTGATCAGCTAGTTTTTCATTCTCACATAAGTATTACACGTGCGAAAGTAGCTGATATTAATTGCATACGTCCTCGGCAAATAATTGATAACTTCACGGGCATCAATACAAACCACATGCCACAATTTCAAGGGATTCATCAGATGACACCAAGAGTATAGACCACATTTCAATGAGAATCACTAATCTTCGATCTTAGAAATTTAGGTTGCTCCTCCAAGGAAAATAGAAAGTTGCCACTCTTTTAACATGTAGCAGCGGAGGAAGGAAATGACTAAGAAGTGGGTTCCAATGTAGCTTCTTCATGCCAAATGCCATTCAAATTAGACTGCCACAACCGTACTACCCCATCGTTCCCAGTGGATGCCAATGTCATTCCACTCATGTCCCACTCCAGTTGCCAGACCTGATCACAAGACATTAATCAATTAGGAAGCTTCATAACCTTGCTTTTCGAGATAAGTCACATTTTTTCTTGTTAAGGCTCCGCAATTGTATAACCACAAAATACACAGACTTGTTCATATAAAAAAACAATATACATACATATAGTTAAAAGTCTTTCTTGCTGCTATTAAAGTAGCAATTAGTTCCCCGAACACTGAAATGATTGAAAATATACTTGATAGTTAGTATTGATACCTCGCCTTTGTGACCAGAAAGTTGCGCAACCTTCTCTGAAAAGAGCCTTCCATCTGAGTCAGGGTTTAATCCAAGATGCCATATTGATATTCCCTTCTGAGTGGCAACAGCAATTACCTCATAGGGCCTAAATAAAATTTACACAAGTTCACTATCTTGATAAAAATAGCTTCATTGCATTTTCCCCTCAAATTCTAAGACAGCCAAAATCGTGCATTCTATATGATGACAATATACATAAAAGTTCAGTTTCGTACACAGCAATTTGACAATTCTATCCCTACCTGCCAATGTTTGGTGCCCAGGCAACTGCATGGACCTGATCACCCTTGTCATTAGGAGAAGCCAACTCTGCAACTGGGAGCCATCTTTGATGAGCTTGATCAAATTCCCATACCTGTAAATTAATAATTATAAGCCCATAGCCCATCATTTAGAAATTTTAGGGCATAACTTGTATTTCGTAAGTATGTAATTTGGTTAATATAGCGCACATTTTTTATTGACAGAAAATTGCTCTCTCATGACTGAAACTGAATATTGCAGACATGCTTTTGAAGGACTTCAAAACAGTGCACAGACATCACTTCGGTGATAAGAAGGTGTATACTACAAAATGATTTTGGTTGCCCTTTAAAGCATTACTCTTTCCATATGCAACTTCAGAAACAAAAGTAACAAAACATGAAAAAACAAAAAGTCAACCAGACAAAGAAGAGTCTCAAACTAGATGAACCCATTTGGTGTAATGATTTCTTACATCTACTGCAAGCACTGGAGGACTTAAGTTTGTATCAGGAACTGATGAAGATAGGCAAATGCCACCTTTCTGTGTAAAATGATCACACTCAAATAGCCTTTTACTGATTTAGCACAGTTGCAACTTTTAGAGCTATATCAGCAAGTGAACCTATAGACCTCCATATGATACTATAAATTCTAAAACGTACTGCAAACATGAAAGATGCTTAACTAGTGTGTAAAGAAAAAAAAAATTGGGAGGGAGACAAAAAAAAAGAGCACGCTCATGTAATTGACATGAAGAAGATAAACCTGCAATATTTAAGATAGGAAAGTACGAGCTTACCTTGGATGAATTAAGTTGTAGAGTGTCTGAATTGAAACCCAAAACAAAACTTGATTCCTGGCTTTCTTCTCCTCTTGGATTCCATGATATAGATGCGGATAAGCACACAGCTTTCCCAAGTGTAGACACTGAATCAATAACATTCTGAATTTCCGCCTAGGCCAAAGGTTGTTGGAAAAAAAAAAAAAAAAAAAAAAAAGTCAAGAGCAGTTCAAAGCTGTCAATACTCATTCAACATAGACAGCATTCTTGTCTGAACACACACCAAGGGCAAGGTGTAATCGCCTAAAAATTCTTGACGAATCCTTCTGCATCATGCAGCCTATTTGACTTGGAAGATGCACAATATGGAGTGACCGGCACAAGAGATGATTTATGACAAGACCATAAATAGAAGGATGTCAAGAGGAAGCATGCATAACAAGACCCCAGAAAGAAGAAAGCAAAGCAACAGAAACATAAGGAGGGAAACTAGATGAAAACCGTAAACAAAAATTTACATGTACTGTTACAAGGTTCAATTTTGTCTAGTTCAAGCACAATCAGCAAATTCAAAATCTGAGTTAAACTGCATAATATCATTATCAAACTGAATTAGAGATCACCTGAAGCTGCCAGTTTTTCAATTCCAATGGATCAAGTAGCTCATAGAGCTTGACGTTGCCGTCTGAATATGCAGCAACCTATGAAACAAACAAACTAACATTCGTGAATTTCATTCTCCCAAGTTATAATTTCATTGAACATGCTGCACAGAGTTTCTAAAAAGCGCCAATTAGATCGACAGGAACCCTAAATCAAATAAGAACAAGTGAACGAAAAGAAAAAAAAAACAGTAAACGAACCACCATTTGCCACTGCCGGACTTTCTAAGGAACTATAACCACAAAGCTGAACTAACCATTTTCAAACTTGACGATGAACCCCCAAATTGAACATCTAGCAGCTGAGGTGAATCACTTCTAAAGCTTTTGCACAGCTTCCATTGAAGAGGTTGTGCATCTAGAGAACAATAAACCCACATTCTTATACTCCATCAGTCCACATAGGCGACATAACATGCATCACAAAACACAATGTCTCATAAACACAAGCAGAACATAGTCCAATACCTTCAACAATCTCTTCCCACAACGACAACGTTCCATCTCCGCAAACACACGCCACTGCGTGACCGAACTCCGGAGGAACCCAGACAACTTTGACAATGGCAGAAGCGTGGTGCACCTAAAAACCCAACAACAATTATTGAAGAAAACAAAAATCTAGCTTTTGGGTAGAATTGAAAAGTTGAAAAGAGAGAAAATGAGTTATTGAAGTGATGGAATGAGTTGGGGACCTTGGATTTTGAGGTGGAGGAGAAAGAGGAAGAAGACGGGTGGCGCGAGTCGAAGATGGTGAGAGTTCCGTCGAGGGAGCCGGTGGCTAATCTCTGGCCGGAGTAGTTCCAAGAGGAGCAGGTGGTGCCTTTATCGAGCGTCACCAGAGATTTCTCCATCTCCGTCGTAAAGTGCGTGGAGCTCCGACTGTGCTGGAGGAGGGGAGGAACTAAAACCTCTTCGTCAAAAAGGGTTTTGGTACGAAACGGGTCGAGTCGGCGCTGACCCGCCCGTTTAGTTAATATTGACTCTTGGAGGAAGTTATTACTTTCTACCGGTTGTTGGAATTTTTACCAACCGGCGCGGGTTCATTTCTTTTTTGTTTTTTTTTTTTTCGGAAATTATTGGGTTCAATATCAATCCGACAATATCTGTGTCAAATTCAAGACATTTTCGAATATAGAGTAACTTGCAAAAGCTCAACTTAGGAAGAATGGATAAAAAGACAGAAAAAACAGGAGAGAACTAGGTTTGGAGAGAGTTGATGAAATTTATCAGTCTGTCCGGCAGCGCCCTCGCGTCGGTCATGGTTCCCTGCCTCATCGACGAGTGGCGGGTGTTGCCAGACGGGATCTTGGGATCTCAGGGGTCCTACTTTGTTCTCTGTTTCACTGGTCAAGGCTGGGTACGTTTCTTCGCTTCTCTCTCTCTCAGGTACGGTGTTGTTAGTGTGGAAGATGGACTAGTGGAGATTGGCGTGGAGAAAGTGGTCAGAGGCCAGATCATGGCGGCGACATGCCATGGATCGTATGGCACTATATCAAATAGTAACGAGCATATAGCAATACCAATTAATGTTTTTACTCGTAAAAATAAATAAAATGGTATTGCATCTCACTATTTGTTATCCACCAACTTATTTGAGGCGATCAAAATTAGATTGAGCCTGATAAAGGAGGCCATCGTAATATACGCTCGTTTGTTGTTGTATCGACACAATAACTATGAATTGTACTAGTAGGTGCAGTTTTTTCATGTTACATATTGATGAGGATCAAACTTTTGATTTATCTTTGAATGATGCACTAATCGATGCAATCTGATAACAAACAACGGCTATAGGACAATGAAATCAGATTGAAGATATCGACCGTATTCAATCTTTAAATCCAAGCAATCATCAAACAGGTTGGATTAATTAATTAGTTCTTGTGATCCTTCCATATCTGAGCTACCTCCCCAAGTGATTTTGTAGAAGACCCATTTTGGCTCAAAGCCATTTGGGATGCCTCTTTTAGCTCTATCATCCTCTTTCTGAGCACTTTCCCTTCTTCTCCTTCAATTAGGCCCTTTGCATATTTGGCAATGTCTTGACTCTCTACAATGCCCTTATCGTTCATCTTAACCCTCCACGCCACCGTCAAATCTTGAGCTAACAAAACTGCATTCATTCGTTGCTCTGCATAGAGTGGCCAAGCAACCAAAGGCACACCATGCACAATACTCTCTAGGGTAGAGTTCCACCCACAATGGGTCAAAAACCCGCCGGTTGATCCATGACTCAAAATTGGAACCTGAGGAGCCCAAGAAGTAACCACTAACCCTACGTCTTTCGTTCTCTCCAAAAACCCTTGGGGTAGAAAACTTAAGGGTTCGGTCGAACTTTGAACACCAAAGTAAGCTGCATTTTTTGATGTCTCATTTGGGCACTTGAAATTCCAAATAAATCTCACCCTGCTCTTTTCAAGCCCTAGTGCCAACTCATTCATTTGCTCACTTGAGATGGTGCCACCACTCCCAAATGAAATAAATAACACTGATCCATTAGGCTGCATATCTAACCAGCTCAAACAAGCATTCTCATTGGTCGAACCAGTCTCTGTTATCGGTCCGACCGGGTAAATTGGTGGAAGACCAAGACCTTGTCCTTGTTCTTTGAAAGCCTTGAAAGCACCCGGTTGCAAATCCACAAAGCTATTGATCATGATCCCAGCAGCCGACTTGTACCTCTTAGAAACGTCAATAAGCACTTTGTAGGCTTGGTTGGTCCTATCTTGAACCGAGTCTAACAAATTTTTACCGTAGATCGGCACACATCCCGGGAGTTTGACCGGTTCAGGCAAATCCCTGTACTCACAAGAAATGGTCTGGTCGAGCTTTGGCAATTCAAACTGAAACCACAATACCATAGCATTTGTAGGGTACAAAATGTAGGGAAGTATATCGAATTCCTTAGCCACATCAAAAGCATCCCCGCCAAAAAGATCAACCACTAGGGCAACCAGACGAGTCGACTCGGCTAGGGCCTTGATCGAGTCACGAAGAGCAGGGAGGGACCGAGTCATGGTGAGAGCGATTCTGGTTAAGTGCTTAATGTCCTTAGGGAGGTCGTCAAAGTTTGCAGGAGGGAGAAAGGTGGAGGATATGGATTGGGGCAAGACATCTAGAACTTTCCTGTGGGGTGTCAAGTTTGATCCGTCGTCGCTGGGGATGAAGAAGGTGACGCTGAAGTGGTGGTGGACGACAAGTCGTTTGGCTAGCTCAACGAGGGGAATGAGATGACCTATACCTGGACTTGGGACAATGGCGACATGGGGTGGTTTCATTCTTACGAGTGTCTTATAATTAGGGTTTCAAAAGAAGAAAAAAGACGACGTCTAAGAGCAGGATTATGTTCTTTTTAATCAATCTCTGAATTTCTAAAATCTTTGCATTCTTGCTAATCCGATCTATTATATGTATGAGCTGAGAATGCGGCTATTTAGACTAGCAAGCCATACAATCTGATTAACTAAATTCTAATAATCCAACTAACTGACATTTTCAGTAAACATATAACTGACCAAACACGTACGTGTTGATGTCCTTGATATTATATGAGTTATTGTGAGCAGCCGATGAGAATTCCCAGAGTACGTACTTTTAGTTTCCACTGCATGGAGGTTTCTATTGGTTACAATACTATATAATTAATCCAAATTGATACCAAAAATGAATGAAACTTAATTATGACAGAGCTTATGCAATCTCTATATATACTTGGTATTAGAAAAGAAATTTCCAAAAACGGTACATAGATTGTAGATGATCAAATAAATACAATCATATCTCAACGTGCTTTTTTTTTTTTTTTTGGTCCCTTTGAGAAGAAAACAATCTTGATAATGTTAAACCGTATGCAAGATCATAAGAAATTAAGAATGTCCTGTATTAACAATAACATTTGTGATCAAGCAGATTAATTTGACGAAAGAAATACAGAAATTACAGACTTTGTCATATTTCATTTTGGTCTGCATTTTGATCACCTAATTATTATTATGATTATCATAATTTGCCTAATTATTGATATTTGGCACCTTCAACATTTTGCCTTTGCCTATTGGGCCCATATTAGGCCTAATGATTTGGCACGAACCAACAAGGTTCCCCTAATTTTATCTCAACAGAGGAAGATGATTAATTATATAGTGTTTTACCACATAATAATCAGTGTAGCCTAGTTTGTTCACGAAATCTATACAAAGTGGACCACGGCTGCTGCAAGTAGTTATAACTATTGACCGACCAAAAATATTATTTTGAGACAATGAAATTGAAAGTATAGAGGATTTCAAGTAAGATGAAACCAAAGACACCCATATGATCTCATTCAATTTGCAAGGAATACATTATTGATAAATTGGATTAGTCCTAATTCTTGTGGCCGTTCCAGATCTCGGCTACGTCTGCAAGTGATTTTGTAGACGACCCATATTGGCTCAGAGCAACTTTGGCTGCCTCTTTTAGCTCCATCATCTTTTTCTTGAGCAATTTCCCTTCATCTCCTTCAATCAGATCCCTTGCATATTTCTCAATATCACGACTCTCCACTATGCCCCTATCATTCATCTTGACCCTCCATGCCACTTGTATATCTTCAGAAAGCAAAACTGCATTCATCTTCTGCTCTGCGTAGAGTGGCCAAGCAATCAAAGACACGCCATGCACAACGCTTTCGAGGATCGAGTTCCACCCGCAATGGGTCAGAAACCCACCTGTCGACCGGTGACTCAAAATTTGGACCTGAGGAGCCCAAGAGGGTACTACTAACCCCAACTCTTTGGTCCTCTCCAAAAATCCTCGAGGAAGAAAACTCGAAGGGTCGTTGGAACCTTGATCACCAAAGTAAGTGGCACTTGTAGATGTCTCATTCGGACTCCTAACCACCCATAGAAATCTCACCCCACTCATTTCAAGCCCCATTGCCAACTCATTCATCTGCTCGCTTGAGAGGGTCCCACCGCTCCCAAATGAAACAAACAGCACTGACCCTTCTGGTTGACTGTTTAACCAGCTCAAGCACTCGTTCTCACCTAACACATCTGCCATTCCTGTCTTTACCACCGGTCCGACCGGGTAAAGCGGTGGAAGACCAAGAACTTGTCGTTGCTCCTTGTAAGCCTCCAAAGCACCGGGTTCCAAATCCGCAAAGCTATTCACTATGATCCCAGCTGCCGATCTATACCACTTGCTCATTTTCACCGTCGCTCTATAGGCCTCATTAGACCTTTCTTGAACCTGCTGTACAAAATCTGAACCGTGGAGTGGCACACAACCCGGAAGGTGGACCGGTTCAGGCAGATCCCTATACTCGCATGAAGTGGTTTCATCGAGCTTTGGCAGCTCGAACAAAAACCACAACCCCATAGCGTTCGTACTGAAGAAATAGTAAAAGAGTACGTTAAACTCGTTGGCCACATCAAAGGCTTCCCAGCCGAAAATATCCACCACTAGAGCTACGACCCGAGTTGACTCGACGAGGAGCTTAACCGAGTCACGCAGGGCAGACAGTGAACGAGTCAAGGTGAGTACGATCTTCGTCTCGGATGCGACGTCATGAGGGAGGTCGTCCAAGTTTACTTGAGGGAGGAAGGCGTAGGATATGGCTTGAGGCAAGGTTTCCAGGACTTTCTTTTGGGGTAGCAGCTGCGACCCGTCGTTGGGGATGAAGAAGGTGACGGTGAAGTTGTGGTGGATGACGAGTCGTTGGGCCAGCTCGACGAGGGGGATCAGGTGGCCTAGTCCCGGAGTTGGCACAATGACGACGTGTGGTAGTTTCAGTTTCTGGTGGGTGGAGGACTTGGCTTCCATGGTGTGGTAGTAGTTGAACTTTGGTTTAGTGTAAGAGATGAAGGTTAGATAGTGGAGTATTTAACGAATATTAAGGAGACCGAGTCTGGATTTAGAAGTCACAAGCTTTGCCTCTCTGTATTTCTGTATTGTTTTAACCTTTTAGTTTCGGAGCTTTGCTTGCCTTTAATTGGTGAGTGGTGACATCAGTACTAGCTTAATATTCTCGGAGTAATGTTTGCATTTACAAATTCGCTTTGCTTGAGCTCTCCACCAATTATTTTCCTCAAAATATTCTATGGTTGATATACATTATACAGTGAACATGCATAGGTGATAGGGACGAACCTCTTTCGCAGAAGCCTTAGTCATTGAATATTATCCTTTTCCCACGTATAACTTATCGGTAAAAGCTTATTAGTTATTTTAATTATATACAAATATAGAGTTGATATTCGATCGAATATGTCGCCGAAAACGACCATAATCATTTATTTTAGATATATCATACTTTTATATAGGTGGAAGTATAAAAGATTATATAACTTCATAAGTGATGTGTCTAAAGAGTCATGAGATGATAGTCAAATTGTTGTTTTGTTTATGATATGAGTTCTAAGTGGTTACAAATCAATTCTCATTTGCTAGCAAGACAATATGGATATGGTGGGGTTATTCGAATTTACCCTTTCAAAAGCATTTGATTTTCACAGTTGACTATACAGACCGAGGAAGCCCAGAACAAAGAAGTCCTCGTTGAGGAAATAGTCCGCTTCCGCGATCCAACTGTACGGTAATGCCCATACTTTTACGTTTAACTAGGGGTACGATGAACTGGGTTCCATCAGTACTGTTTTTCGGTACTAACGCATCAAAAATTAAGTTAACCGATTATTTCGGTTAATCGGTTTCGGTTAATTTTAACCGCGTTGACTTTAATGGTTTGATCCATACTTAATTTTAATGAAATGTTTTTTTTCAATTGTAATTGTAAATAATTAGTAATTATCTAAACAACATCAATATCCACAATATTAGTATGAACTGAATAGTACACATCAAAAGAAAACAAGACAATAGAATTAAACATATTATAGGTTACTCTATAAGTTTAACATATAAGAAATCTAAAAGTAAATAAGCAAATGAAATTAACTACAATTAAAATTGTGCTACAACTCAAAGAAATTAAAAGTAGCAATAAGAAATTAAATACAAGTATGAATTAAAGTATAGTTAGAGTAACAGTGATTTAGTGCTTGAGAGGCTACAATAGAAAGTACTTTTTGATAGGAATTAACCTCATATAGTACAAATATAAATGAATCGGTTCAATTCGGTTTTTATCAGTTTATTATAAACACTAACTGAAAACCGCACCGAAAGCGTCCGTTCGGTTGGGTGTCAGTTAATTTTTGAAGATTAAATTTGATTTGGTGCGAAATATCGATTTTCGATGTTAAAACGTCCACCCCTACGTTTAACAACTCTATACCATGAAGCTTTTTGCAAGTCTCATTTCATGATATCACTACTAGCATCATTTCCGGGAACCGCAAGTAGGAAAGTGAGAATACTTTTTTTTTTTTTTAATAAACAACTGATAATATTACAACTGTTGTAGAGAAACTGAAATTGAGAGGAATTTGCTGTGTATTCTCATTGATAATAGGGGCCTCTTTATATAGAGAATTACAATGCATAGAGTCTGAATCATACAAGGAAAGTAATCATACATTGAATAGTAATCTAGATCCTTCTAATTCAACCCTATTACCACTAGGTCAAGTAACCTAGAGTTTGGGCCAAACACAAATAGAGATATCCTTAAACACTTCCCATTGTGTTGTCCAAACGCGGTGCTTCTCTCGTTGCCTCGTTAAAAACCTTGCCGAGTAACAAAAACTCAGTGGGACAAAAATAACCTCGGTCGAAGGGGAAAAAGAGCACAACACACCCTTCACGTTTCGAGGTGAACATGTAGACATCTCCCCCTGATGTCTGCGCCTCCCCCTGATGACTACGATCATGGGAGTTCAAATAATTTCTGCAAGCCAATCCTTGCCACATGTTTCTCGAACGTGGATTTGGGCAATGACTTATTAAACAAGCCTGCCTCACTGTCCTCAGATTGAACCTAGTTCACTTTGATCTCGAGGAGAGTCTGTTGTTGCTGATTATGCTTGGTGTTATCGCTTTTGATGTAGCCTTGCCTCATTTGTTCAAAACAGGCAGCATTATCCTAAATGCTCGTAGGCTCATCTGTGGTAGACTTCAAACCACAATTGTTCGAACGTGCGTAATTATGGATCCAATCCATATACATTCACGAACCACTTCGTGAAGAGCAATGATCTCTGCATTGTTCGAAGATATAGCGACTAGGATCTATTATGTAGACCTCCAAGATGTCACGGTCTTTTCCCATGGTGAACACTTAACCAGATTGGGAATGACCTTTGTGTGGGTCAGAGAGATACCCAATATCAGCAAAACCTTCCAAAACACTTATGTCGTTTTGGGGAGGGGATAGAGAAATCAGGCCAGTGTTGGCGGCGTTTCTGGTGTGTGATGGGTCCGAATCCATCATCTCTCTGTAGGGATAGAACAAGCCCATATCAATCGTACATCTCAAGTACTAAAAAATATCTTTTACACCCATCTAATGGCGTCGCGTTGGCGCAGAGCTATATCTTAGCTAACAAGTTCATGGTAAATGAGATGTCTGGTCTTGTGCATTGAGCTAGGTACAATAATGCGCCTATTGTACTTAACTAGGGCATTTCTGCCCCTAGCGCATCTTCGTCATCATCCTTCGAACGAATAGGATCCTTTTCAGGATCAAGACTACGGACGATCATGGGGGTGCTTGAAGGTTTGACCTTGCCAAAATGCCTAAGCATCTATCAACACGATGCTCAAGTTCCAAATCGAGACATAATCGTGTTCTCCCATAATCCTTCATCTCAAAATCGGATTTCAAGTGTTCAGCGGTTTCCCTTAACTCTTTAAGGGCTTCTAATGAAGATCATGTTCAACATGAACCGCGATAGAATCCGAAACTTGTTATAGAAACGCGTGGGCATATCCCTTCCCAATCAAGTAGTCACTTTAGTGAGCGTTTCAACCTCTTTGTAAACGCGCTCCGTGGTCTAGAGCCACTTGACTTGGGTAAATGAAGTTCACCATGAACCTTCATGTATATTCCGTATCTAGATTCCCATAGAGATATGTAGTGACCACATTTGTAGGCTGCATAATCAGTTATTCGGAAACTACCAAACTGACAGGGTAGTGGAGTGCAATGACATCCATTACGAGAGAATATGTCTCATCGTAGTCGATTCCAGGGCGTTTTGTGAGAAGCCTTGCGCCATAAGGCGAGATTACCATCTCTTTTTCTCATCACGCATTCTAACGATGACCCATTAGTCAATAGGTTTTATGTTAGGAGGTGTTGGCATCACTGGCTCAAAAACCTTCCTCTTCGTTAGAGAATCGATCTTAACCTGGATCGCATCTTTCCATTCAGGCCAAATCTCTCTACGTTGGCATTCATTCATCAACGGAGCGTGGTTTGATATCATCTGACTCAACAAACTCTTGCGCAACGAAATGCGCAACTACATCATCAATTATGATGGAGTTTCTATCCCACATCTCATGTACACTAGTGTAAGTTTCATAGAGCTCTATATTCTCAGGAATAGGTTCTAACGTTGAGGCGTCCCCCAACTATAACCATAACCCGGAAGATACTCATGAGACGGATTTTGAGTGTCGATGATCAAAGGATTGCAATGTGCCAAAGTATCCTTCGAAACCCACGGGTCTCCCATGCATCCTAGCTGGGGCCATGGCCTGTAACGCCAGAGTGCCACTCTCTATGGCGTTGGCGCCATGCCTACCTCTATGTAGGGTGGCGCTACGTCCTCTCGTAGGGACGTCCATCCTTGCAGGTATGTTTGCAGCATATTTGTGTGATCTCGTCACTTTAACAGGGATCAAGATGAGACATAGTGGGGACAGACTACGACAATTCCTGTCGTTCCTGTTGAACATCTGTGTTCTTATCTCCCCCTAACGACGGGAAGACTGTCTCATCAAAGTGACATCCGCAAATCTAGCGGTAAGGAGATCGCCATGCAAGGGCATTAAGTGGCGGACGATTGTTGGAGTCTCAAATCCAACTGAGTTGCTCATTCGTCTGGAAGGACCCATTATAGAACGATGTGGCGGCGCAATTGGCACATAAATGACACACTCAAATATGCGTAAGTACGATATTTGTACCCAGTCACTAGCTGTAACGCAGAGGTAGATTGAGTGGCAGTGGGTCGTAGACGAATTAGCATAGCTGCATGCGATATTGCATCACCCCAAGCTGATATAAGGAGGTTGGTGCGCATTACCAATGTCCGGACTATCATCGTAGTCGTTTCTGCGAGACCATTTGGGTGTGCTCATGGGAATATGATGTCCAACATCAGTCCCAAATGCAATAACTATCGAAAGTCTTCGATGTAAACTCACTAGCATAGTCAAATCCAATTGACTAAATAGGATGATTCGGGGAGTGAGCCCGTTGTCATATGATGTGTGCTAGGAGTATTTCATAAGCAGCATTACAAGTGGACAATGGCACAACACGTGACCAGTGTGTTGGCATATCAACCAACATCATGAGATATTTAAACGTCCGCAAGTTGGTGGAATTAGTCCACAGAATCCCTACAGATTCTATGTAAGAATATAATGAGTATTTTCATATCCTTTGCATAGGGCGGTCTCAGTCCTAATTTTCCTAAGGAAGTGGCTTTGTAAAATGAGCGAGGGGCCTTAGAAGCAACCAATGAGAGTTTTGGTTGGGCCTGAGCGTTTGAAACGCATATTGAAGCAAAGTTTGTGACTACATCACCCATCATGGTGTCATGATCATGGGAAGTGGCATCCATGGCGTTATAACCATGGGGATTGACATCCATGGCGTCATGGCCATGGGTAGCGCCATATATGGCGTTGTCACAAGGGACTTGGGCGGCCATATGGCGCCCCAAGACAGCTGCAGCGCCAGATGCTGCAATTGTTGTGGTCTTGCTAAGTCCAGGAACCAATATTTGATTCTTGCTTCATTTCGCTCGAGGGTGTCCATGTGAAGTCTTTAGTAGACGGATCATCATATCATGACCAGGGTGACTTATCCTGTCGAGACAAAGCCAATATGTGTCTAAATCCAAGAGATCTTCTCTCATAACTTTATCGGATTTAATAGCTTGAATAGTGACATAGAGTCCACTAGAGAGACACATAAACTTCTCTAAGATGCGCCTTCAGATCTCGGCAGCTGCTCGGCAGGGCTTTCAGGGGCAGGCACAAGGCAGGGGCCGGTCCTATTTTTCTGACGGCCGGTTCAGGGTCTTTCCGGCCGGTTCCGGTGGTTCCGCCGCCGGTTCTGGGCTCCTTGGGAATAGGGCTTCGATATGTGGGGCGGTGGTTGCAGGATTTTGAAGGTTACGAAATTAGGGTTTTCAGGGTTAGGGCTTCGTGCTGATAACGTGTTGTAGAGAAACTGAAATTGAGAGGAATTTGCTGTGTATTCTCATTGATAATAGGGGCCTCTTTATATAGAGGATTACAATGCATAGAGTCTGAATCATACAAGGAAAGTAATCATACATTGAATAGGAATCTAGATCCTTCTAATTCAACCCTATTACCACTAGGTCAAGTAACCTAGAGTTTGGGCCAAACACAAATAGAGATATCCTTAAACAACAACTATATTATTGAGTAAAAACATTAAAAAAAAAAAAACAATTTATATAACCTCTAATACGTGAGTCAGACTCAGAACTTTTCACATATAAATAGTTATGTCACTTAACCAAATGGTACTAAGCAACAAAAATATTTTTTATTTATAAAATAACCAAAAAGCCCACATATGTTAGTTCTTGTGGCCTTTCCATATCTGAGCAACCTCTGCAAGTGATTTTGTAGACGAACCATCTTGGCTCAAAGCCACTTGGGATGCCTCTTTCAGCTCTATCATCTTCTTCTTGAGCAATTTCCCTTCGTCTCCTTCAATTAGATCCTTTGCGTACTTAGCAATTTCTTCACGCTCCACTATACCCTTATCGTTCACCTTGACCCTCCATGCGACCTTCAAATCTTCAGCAAGTAACACAGAATTCATCTTCTGTTCGGCATAGAGTGGCCAAGCAATCAAAGGCACACCATGCACAATGCTCTCTACGGTTGAGTTCCACCCGCAATGGGTCAAAAACCCGCCCGTCGACCCATGGCTTAGAATTTGGACCTGAGGAGCCCAAGAAGTAACAACTAAACCTACCTCTTTGGTTCTCTCGCAAAAACCTTGGGGTAGAAAACTTAAAGGATCGGTCGAACTTTGAACACCAAAGAAAGCTGCATCTTTTGATGTCTCATTTGGACTCCTAGTAACCCAAAGAAATCTCACACCACTCATTTCAAGCCCTAAAGCCAACTCATTCATCTGCTCGCTTGTGAGGGTTCCACAGCTTCCAAACGAAACAAACAACACCGACCCAATTGGCTGATCATCCAACCAGCTCAAGCACTCATTCTCACCCAATCCGGAAGCCGAACCGGTTTTTATCACCGGTCCGATGGGGTAAACCGGTGGAAGACCATGACTTTGTCTGTGTTCCTTGAAAGCCTTGAAAGCACCCGGTTCCACATCCGCAAAGCTATTGATCATGATCCCAGCTGCGGACTTGTACCTCTTGCCGATGCGAAGAAAAGCTTTATACGCCACATTGCTCCTATCTTTCAGAATTTCTACAAAATCTCTGCCATGTAGCAGCACACAACCCGGAAGCCGGACCGGTTCAGGCAGATCCCTGTACTCACAAGTAGTAGTCTCGTCAAGCTTTGGCAACTCAAACACAAGCCACAAACCCATCGCCGTAGAAGGAAAGAAAAGATAGGGCAGCAAATTGAGCTCATTGGCCACATCAAAGGCCTCAAGACCAAAGACATCAACAACAAGCGCCACCAGCCGAGTCGACTTGGCTAGGGCCTTAGCTGAGTCGCGGATAGCGGAGAGTGACCGAGTCAAGGTGAGAGCGATGTTGGTTTCGATCATCGATTCTGGTGGGACGTCGTCTAAGTTGATGGGAGGGAGGAAGGTGGAGGATATGGTCTCCGGCAAAGCTTCCAGGATTTTCTTTTGCAGAGTCAGGTTCGTGCCGTCGTTGGGGATGAAGAAGGTGACGGTGAAGTTGTGGTGGACGAAGAGTCGTTTGGCCAGCTCGGTGAGCGGAATGAGGTGGCCTAAACCTGGACTTGGGACAATGGCGACGTGGCCGGCTGCCATGGTAGCTAGTGTGGCGGGTGTAGTGAAGAACGGCGATAACCAAGATTGGAGTTAGAAAGTTGGCTTCTGTGTTTCCTCTCCTGACATGCACCTATATTACTTGACACGACATCACCACTACGTCACATGCATCCATGACGTCACTGTCGTCACACCCAATCATGCAGAGAAAGCTTGAATGCTCGCAGACTCTCCTCACTCCTCACTCCTATTTCACCATTTGTGGTTCTCCATTATTGTTAATGTAATTTCAAAGAAAATATCTGTAACACGGATAGATTCTTCAACATACGTCTGGCCGCCTGGCCCGATACTATTTTGCTTAGTTGTAAAACTATAGTACTGTCAAGTTTGAGAGATCCCTTTTAAGTCATCAAGTGGAAGAAAGTGAGAAGAGCGCACATGTAAAAGTAGTGGATTTTCTGAAATGTAGCCCCATCGCCAAAGATGTTTGAGCAATAATTATCAATTATGTAAGAATCAAAACGTGTAGAACGTTTTTTTTTTTTTTTTTAATGTGTAGAACGTTGAGATCTATGTTTTGATGTTTTTCTTTCGTCTCATAATTGACATACCAATAAGATCGTGTGAATGTGGGTGGTAACCCAACTAGGCCAGTAGCTTCCTCTAAACTTCTTCAAGTGAAAAATCAATCACTTTTTTTGGGTTTAGGAGCTAGGATCAGAATGTTATCGTAGCTGTTGGATGTCAGTTCTGAAGTGCATCTTGATAGTCAGTTTTAAATAAAATATTAAGGCCTAAATTATTTATTTTAATTGTTAATTATTATTATTATTATCAACAAAATTCATTTTACCTTTTTTTTTTTTTTACACAAAATAAAAAAGAATGAACTTGCATTAGTTGATAAGTTTTAAAAAAGCAACAAAATGAACACTTAAAGAGTATGTGGACATAAATTATGTACTAAAAACATCCACAACAAATGTCACTCGCTGAGTTGACTCCGCAAGATAAGGCACTGATAAACTAGAAATGGGACTAATATATAATATAGAAATCTTCGATGTTTTTGAATCACCAGCCATAAAACTTTCGGACAGAGTACTTTATTAGAAACGAAAACTCAATAATCTTTCAAATAGAGCACATTGCAGATCGAGTTACAAATTCATTAAGCCAAAACTCATTACAAGATATGGCATGTGAAAGATGATATGCACAAATGGATAGTGAATTGTTTGTTGAGATTTTTGGTTGAAAGATTACACTAATCGCAATGAAAATAAACGAGACTAGACTAAGCTAAAGTTGTTATAAAATGGATGGGAGTTAGAGTTTGAATTGTCTACCACTAACCTCCCTTGATGCAACAATAAAATTGAATATGAATGATGCTAAACCTATTGTCCAATTACCCTCTTAGCATCCGGTTAAGGACTACTAAGGCCTAGACTCCTTTGATTTTATCAATTCTAACCGGTTAAGTCTAGAATTATCTACTTAAAAACAAATTCTATTATTGGTTAAGTCTCAATTTATTGCTCCTAAATGCATAAAGATTAGAGTTCAGATAACCATGCAAGCAAACGAATCCTAATTCTGAGTGATTTAGCTCACTAGCCTCACATGGTAATCAATCTCTTGGCAAAAACTTCATGTCATAGCAAACACATTAACTCAAATTGAGTAAGTCTAAGTAAATTCATTCAACTTTTGATCTAGCATTTGAAAGCGACAACATGAATTCATCAAATCATAAACAAAACATCAATTACAAGCAAGGTTGGCTAGAGATTTCAACCCTAGCTAGCCCCGACAAGGTCACTACTTACTCGTAAATATACTACAATATATCAAGTAATTAACGAGATACAAAATGAGAAGTGACTATTATGGTTGTGGAGATGGGTCTCTCATATCATCGAGTAGTGTTGTGGTGGAATTGTCTCCTCCTCGTTGCTCCTCAAGCTCCTTAATGGTGTAGAGATGATGAATCCTTGAGTAGCTAGTGATGGTTTGTAGTGTTAAGGTGGTTGTGAAATTGATGGGTGGTGGAAGTAGTGAAGATATAGTTTGGTGTTTGGATTTAAGGGAGATGGAGTTGTAGAGAGAAGATGGAGTTAAAGTGAAGTGACAATGGATAAATGGTTCAAGAGATGATGAAGATAAGGTATCTTTGGTCTTAAAAATCAGCTATATTAGGAGAAAAAAGATGGAAGAGATGCTCTTACACCATGCTCCCAAAATGCATGCAAAGCTCCAAAAGGACAAGGTGTGGAGAGATATTTGAATTTCAAATGGTAAAAAATTTCCACCCCCCATAGTCCTAATTGGCTGGATTAGGGGTCCTTCATGAGTTGCGGCTCGCTAGAAAAGTTACCCGGAATTTGCTTGGCATTTTTTTCGCTTCAATCCCATGCCTTCTCCTCCTAACTTTGATTCTTACACTTTCAAGCCATAAATTGGGCGTTTTCCTCTCTTTTCCTTCTTTCCTACAAACAAAAGTAAATGGATTAAAGATGACAAAATAGTATGGAAGGCAAGTCACTTTTCATAGTTTTGAGGCACAATTACATGAGTAAATTGTGACTTAACGGCAGTTGTACCAGACTTTTAAGTGATTCTGAATTTTAACTTTTAGCTATCTGACTCCTAAATATAGAGAGTGAGATGGGTCTCTATTATTTTTGTAAATTTAAAACATTCATTTTAAGTTATTCTATGTAATTTATAAATACATTTAAATTATTTTTTTCTTCATTCAATAAATAATATGTACTTACATGAGCATTTGCCAAGCATAATTAGCTATAATAAGCCACATTCATACCGCTGCCAACAACACTAACACCACCAAGGGTATTACCTACAAAAACATTGCCATGCGGGCTATAGCCTGAGCCTCGGCTCAGCCCAAGACCACCGCTGACGCGCCACCACGGGCTACGCCAACATCGCCTCACTGAGCTATCAGAAACTGAGAACTGAAGCATATCAGTCCCACATCAAAAATAAGGAAGAGATCTGTCTCTCCCTCACCTATAAAAGGTCCACTCCTCTCTCATCATTAACTACGCATTTACTATTTATCTAACATTACTCTATCAACATAAATACATTGACTAACTTAGGCATCAGAGTAGAGAAGACCGCCAACCGCGGTGTCCCCTCTGACGCCCTTTGTATTTCAATTGACAGGTAGCGCTAGTGCAGCAACTCAATTAGTAGCGATCAAAGCTAGGACCAGCATTAACAAAATTTAACTACCGCTGAATCTGAGACATTAATATTGGCGCCGTCTGTGGGAATCCTTGAGCAAAAGATCATCCCACCATAATCCACAATGACTAACAGTAGCGGAGAAATCGCCAATGAGCAAGCGGACCAATAGGTCAACTCCCAACCCATTAACCGTACACTCTTCAACACTCTAGTCAACCCCGGCGTTGAATCTCAAGATACCCTTCTAGTTCAGCACACCCAGTCAGCGAAAAATCTGCCTGGCAGTAGCCGCCAGCCGTCAGGACAAGACCTTGCCGCTAAACTAGAATTAGCACTAGCGAATATCTACAAGGCAAATAGAGAATGAGAGCAAGAAAGAAGCAAAAAGGTGGAAGCCCATAAATAAGTGGCCACACTGTTGTCAAAATTTGACGACCTAAAGAAGGCGCTAGAGACGAACGCAAACCCGGCGCGCAGCGAGAACTCGCAGAGTGCGAGAGTTAGTCTAAACGCTGGAATAAGGATAAGGTCAACGCCAGTAATACAGATGGGCGTCCCGCTGAACCCACTCGAGCTAGCAGGATTGGACCCATGTCCTCTGCCACAACCAATGCTGGAATAGGAGGCAAAGTCACAACCGCACACCAACCTCAACACGGGAAGAGAAAGAACAGTAGGAAGTCCGCCAGCCCCCAGGCAAGACCCAACTAGGTTCCGCGGAATTCACAAGCAAGGCCCGCCGCCGACGCTACCTCCTCGATTCTGCAAAAAATGCAGTAATTAGAAGAGAGATTAGTCAGAGCCGAAGCAGGCGCCCCAACGTCAATCCAAAACCTATTTTTTGCAACAAGGCCAGGTCCATTTACCGCCAGAATCTTGCAGGCCGTCAGGCCGGCGTATGCAAAAACTCCAAAAATTAATCAATACAGAGGCCTCACGGACCCCTTCGTCCATATGGACACATTCAAGAAGGTAACTAATAACAAGGGGTTTGACGGCGCCACCCTATGTCACCTATTCAGCGAAACGTTGGATAATGAGACAATGAGTTGTTTCTTCGAGTGTCCACCCGGATCCATTGATTCGTTCTCCGCGTTATCAAACGCTTTCTTGTCGCTGTTCATCCTTTTGGCAGCGGGATACCACAATACCAGCCAGCTGTTCAACGTTAGACAGGGCGCTGAGGAATCATTAAAGACATTCGTCACAAGAAGGAGGGCCTCTGCATCTCGATGCCGCGACCTTGACAAGATAATGGCGCTGGCAACCTTCAAACAAAGGGTCTTAAAGGGACCATTCCTTTACCATCTTAATTACAATTGCCCAAACGCGGCATATGACCACGTCATAGGCGAGGTGGTTCTCCACTCACAAGCATAGTACAACACATATGGCGAGACGCCGCCACCACCATAAACCCCCGCCAAAGAAACTCAACCTTCTTCTTCTCAACAGGAAACCGCTAGCAAATCCACCGCTACACCTTCAAACGACAAGAAAATAGAGTGGTAGTAGGGCAACTATCAGGAGTTCAGGACAAACGTCAGAAGGATCAACAATACCACAAGGGTAATCGTTCCTTCCATAATGACAACCGCAACAACAAGCAGGCGGCTTCGTCCCAGGGTATGCGGTATTCACCATACTCACTGCTTTCTACGAAGAAATTTATGATCAGTGCAAAGACCAAATCCCTCCGCCGCCGCAGCGAAAGTTCCCAAGGGTAGGAAAACCAAGAAACACTAGTAAGTGGTGCGAATACCACGAAGATAGCAGTCACAACACCAACAGTTGAAATGCCCTAAAGACTTTGATTGAGACACTCTACCGCGACGGCAAGCTGGAGCAATTCAAGGTCCGTCAACTAGCGCTAGTGGTAGCCATCATTGAGCCAATGCGCCATATCAACATAATATAAACTCAAAATTAGTTAAAATAAAGAGAACTGATATAGACGTAATTTTTGAGTGGCTAGCTAAATTGATTTTTTAACTACTTTAGCTAAAATTTAACTAAAAGATGGCTAACATTATTAAAGATGCTCTTAAGAATAAGAAAAAAAGTTATGTCGCTAACTAAGTTTGGTTATAGTTGTCTAAAAAAAAAAAGATTTTGGCTTATGAGTTCAATTACAATTGACAACAGTAGAACGTAGTTTATAGAATAACAGATCACCAGTGACAAGCTTTTTGTTACATCGAATAAGAGTAGTCTTGACCTGATGATACATTAATTACTGCCATTTGTTGAGACAATGAGATAGAAACAAAGATAAAGATCAAGATATAAGGCCAAAGAAATCCATACATGTCCCATTTAACCTTGTATTGCATCATCACTATTATTATAAAATGGAGGCGCTCAGGGGTCTTCGAGGGCAAACGTACAAGCCACGTGATACGCCTAGTCAATCATACTTCTCTATTTTTTTTAATTGTATTCCAAAACTATCCATGTTTAATTAAAATGAAATACCCACAACACCCCCTTGCATAAGCACTAATTGGCTGGGCATATTGTCATGTGACACATCTGCCCTATCTAAGAATCTTTAGCTCGTATAAGTATATAAGAGTATCCGGACAATAACAGATTGGAAGGCCTTCTTTTAGTATCTTTGCTAATGAACAACAGGTGGCATGATCTTAATGGTGACTCTAGAGTTAGTGACATGTGGTGCAATCTGATTACACGCATTTCTATGCATGTAATTGTATCTAAAACACGATAATTAAGCTAATCTTTAAGTCAATTATTATGTAACTAATCCACTTTTATTTATTTTGTAGGAAATAAGCGGAGTTGCGGAAATAAGATAAAATGGTGCGAAATTGTGCAAATTGGAGTATTTCGACAAAAGGACGAAATTGTCGTCGCCATCAACTGTGGTCAACGCTATGAAAAAAGAAGAAAAAAGATTAATAAATAGTGGCTAATTAATTAATCAATCATTGATTGATTAGTTAATTAATTATTAATTTGTTACCAATGATTTGGTTGTTATGCAGCACGTGTCATGCAGCACCTTTCTCTTATCAATTAACCATTTGGTTAATTGAATGTTGGCCATCAGATCAAATGTGCAGCACGCCAATTTTCCTTTCGTCTCATCACCACCAGCCACGTGTCCCTTACCCATTATCTTCCTCTAGACCACAAGGCTGCCACCCATGACCCATGTCTCACTATATATTCATCATATTCTCTTCTTAACGAGGGCGGACCAACACAGCCGCACAGTAACATTGGGGAGGGCTGCTGCGGTGCTGCCCTCTCCCTCCTTCCCTTCCATTTTTTTTATTTTGTTTTGTTTTCTTTTGGGTATTTGGAGGATTTTTCACTCAAGCTTCAAAGAATCATCATCAAGAGCACCACACCCCTATTTTGGGTAGTTGGATGAAGAAATTACTTGATTCATACTAGCTCATAGCTAGAAGTGACCAAACTAACTCTCCCCTCTCTTCCTTATTATCTATTCCATAATTTTATTTGCTATTGATGATGTATTTAACTATGGATAGTGAGTAGTTCAATTTTGGGAGTTAGGATTGTGAAGCCCTAACTCATCTTGTATAAATATTGATGCTTTACTTTTAATAAATGCAATTTCCATTGTGTATGCTTTAAATCCGAATTTATTGGTCCTTAGAAGCATGTTTCTAGGCTTTGTCACCCTTTGAAATTATGTTGTGGGCAATTGTGATGAGTAGATTGATAAATTGACAACTTATTGGTCTTGTTGCATCTAGGATTTAAGTGTGGTAACCATTAGCTAGCTTAATTGTAGCTAAGCTTGCTTGAGTCTCTATTATCTTGCTCTCTAGGCCTCTAATTTTGGATATTGCGGTCTTAACCAGCGTAATGCCCAAATTATAGAGTTGATTGTGGCCTTAATCGGCATAATCGATACACCGAAAGGATAATTGGTTTAGTAGCCTTGATCGGTACTAGATACGGGACTTAACACATATAGGAAATGCATGCATTTATGAAATTGGCATCGATGTTTACAAGATAGTTAGTGTGAATCATCCAACACTCCCATGTTCCCATTAATTTGAAAACCCAAATTTAATTTTCTAGTTCGTTAATTAGTTGTTTAGTTTACTTTTCGGTTGCGTTTAATTTAGTTAATTCACAATTCAAAACTTCCTACAATTTTCGACTCATTTGTGCATATCCACCACTAGGCTCTTAGTTTTGATTAGGTTTTGGTGAAAACCAAAGTCGAGCATTGCTAAGGCTTGGTGCCTTAAAATAGCATTTTTATTTATTTTCTTTTTCTTTTTCTTTTTCCTTTATTTGCTTAGTGACTCTAATTCCGACTATCCAAGGATTGTTGGTTAGCCACTAATCCTCGTGGTACGATAATTTTGGGCTTAATACTTCACTTACTTGACAACGATTTGTACACTTGCGAGAGTATATGATTCAAGTCACAATCTCAAAGGAGACTTTAGTTAAACAAGCGGATAAGAGTCGCTTAACAATGAAGCTAATAACCACTTAGTATGATGACAGTGTAATGATCAAGTAAATGAGATTAGTGTGAAGAGAACTGAGTGATTAGATTTTTTTTTTTTTGGATTAAATTCAGTTTAGTCCCTCAAACTTTAGGCCAAACATCAGTTTGGTCCCTCATCTTTTTTTTTAATCAAACTCATCCCTGATCTCTCAAATTGCATCAATCTCGTCCAAAATTTGAATTTGGCTCGAAAGATGACGTCATGTGCTGAGTTGGAACCGACACAGGGACCCACTTTTCAGATTTTAGAAGGGCAAAATGGACATTTCCAAATTAATCTAATTTCTAATTTTTTTTTCTCTAATTTTCTCCTCTCTCTCTCTCTCTGGTTGGGCTTCTTCTCTCTTCTTCCTCTCTAGATCGACAACCACGAAACCCCTTCTACCACCTCCACCTCCACCTCCACCTCCACCAATTCTATCAAATATCACCCCCGGTTGGTTTCTCCATGACCTCCGAGTCGAGCTCTGGCGACGAAAACTTTGATCCGAAGCCCAACCAGATTGCAAAGTGAAGGAATCGAGCGAGGGTTTGGGGTGTGATGGAGGTGGTGGTATTCTGTGGGAGAGGACTGAATCGGAGCTGGAGGCCGACGGGCCAGCGAGCCCTAGCAACAGCGGTTATGCCTGCAGGTGGGGTACCCCTGACCTCCGATCGCTTCCCTTCTGATTAGGGCTGGGACTTTAGACCCGAAAAACCGAGGAACCGGTCCGAACCGGCCGATTCGGTTCGGTTCGGGTTGGTTTTCTCTCTTAGTTTAATTGTTTTGCTCCGGTTCGGTTCAGGTGTTATAGCAGCCGGTTCGGTTCCGGTTCTCATCTTGTGTTTCTCTTTTTACCCGAACCGAGAGAGTGCAATGTATAATCACACTTCCCCCATACTTTATATAATTAGGTGGCAGTATTTTAATGGGCAACCTCATGTGCTTATGATAGACTTGCCTTTACACTATCTTTTTCTCTAATAAAATACAAACCCTATCCTCACATACTCCCATTTTTCTCTGTCTCTAGGCCGCCCACCACCTCCCTTTCTCTATTCTCTGTTTCTTTCTAATCATAATTCCACAGTAGTTCCACGGTTCCTGATCTCTTCAATCCTCTACACATAAGCATGAACTGAGTTGCTTCCTTTGGTGCTCCTCTCCAAATCAGACCTGTATTTCGTGATGTGGAAGTTCAACAGAGACGAGCAATTCTCCTCCAGCTTCAGCCAGAGCTCTCTGGCCGTGTCGCAGCCGGTGATGTGGGAGAGAGCCGAGTTGGAGAGAGTGGCCACAACCATTCTTCTTCTCTCCTCCTCCTCCTTCTATTTCACTTCTTCTTCGTAGCTACTTGTATCGAGATTTCTCCAGATCTATTGCATGAATTTGTGTTCTAGGCATGTGTTTAATTTGAAGCCAAAATATCAGATTACTCTATTGAACGACCACCATCAACAAAATACAACCAGATTTTCAGATAGATTTAGATCGGCATTCAAGCATAAATGGAATCAAGGAATCGTGAAACCGAACTGATTCTTGTCGGTTCTGGTTTTGCTCGGTTTCAGAGTTTAGAAATCATTAAACCGACCCGAATGTTGTCCTGTCGGTTCGGTCTCGGTTCTTATTTTTTTCCGGCAAACCCGAACTGTCCCAGCCCTACTTCTGATCGCCGCTGTAAGGGGATTTCGGTCTTCTCTGTTTGCTCGATTCATGTAGCTAAAAAATGCCGATGTATCAGCCGCCTGGTCCGAGAAGGGTTGGGGATCTCAAATTTGATGTGGGCGGTGGTGGGCAAGTTCTGGGCGGCGGAGGTGGGTTAGTTTGCGGTGGCGTTACGACGGAGAAGTTGGATCTGAAGAAGATGATAGAAGAGCTGGACCTCAGTTCTGAGTCTAAGACGAGTCTGATGCAACCCGCAAAGATTTCGTTAATGGTTGATATGTTGAATGAGGGGTCGATTGAGACCAAGATCAATTGTACGAAATTGATTGATGTTTTGATGGAGGGCAAGGATTTGGAGTCAGAATTTACCTCGAGTTTGAGTCTTGTGGTTGGATTGTTGAGGCTAGTGAAAGATAAGAGGCACTCGAAAAGGGTGTTGCCTGGACTGAGTTTGTTGAAGACAATTTGTTCACACGAGTCAGTCAGGAGCTCGGTTGTGAGTGTTGGGACAGTTCCTCAGGTGGTTGAGCTCTTGCCGAGCTTGAATCACGAGTGTTTGGAGTTAGCACTTCATATCCTAGAAGTATTGAGTATTTGAATCATGAGTGTTTGGAGCTAGCGTTTCTGAGGTACCCTTCTTCCTTGTGTATACTAGAAATCTTTGATTGTATTGGAACAATTGTTTCCACCACCAGAAAACAATCATAATTTCATAATGTGGATGGATAAACTGGGCACTCTATTGCAATTTTCATTGTTACAATTCCACTGTATAAGCTGGCACTGGTAGAAGGGGTTTCGTGGTCGTCGATCTAGAGGGGAAGAAGAGAGAAGAAGCCCAACCAGAGAAAGAGAGAGAGAGAGAGAGAGAGAGAAGAAAATAGAGAAAATAGAGAAAATTAGAGAAAAAAAATAGAAATTAGATTAATTTGGAAATGTCCATTTTGCCCTTCTAAAATCTGAAAAGTGGGTCCCTGTGTCGGCTCCAACTCAGCACATGACGTCATCTTTTGAGCCAAATTCAAATTTTGGACGAAATTGATGCAGTTTGAGAGATCAGGGATGAGTTTGATTAAAAAAAAAAATGAGGGACCAAACTGATGTTTAGCCTAAAGTTTGAGGGACTAAACTGAATTTAATCTTTTTTTTTTTAAGAAAACGTTTCAGATCAAGTATCATTAATTTCTTCGTGTTCATTGTTCGTCAAGACTCCTTGTCACATACCGAATGAGTTGGAGAAAGTAAGTCTAACATTTCCTTCACTTTTTTTCTTCGTTATTTTCAATACATCATCAGAATTCAGAAAGAATGAACCACATTAGTCGAACTTGTAACAAAAAATAACACGGCAACGAATACTAGCTAAGTACTTGGGAGGTAATTAAACACTACACACACAAATGTATATTGATGGTAATCCAGCAAGCTCTCATGGGTGACCTTGTTGGGAATACAAGGTGCATACAATAAAACGTCAAAGTAAATTGCTGCACAAAAGCCTTGATCTTGTATCGGACAAAAATAATAATAATAATAAAAGTCTGATACAAAAAGTGCCCATCAGCTGTTAGATATTCCCTCTGGTACAAAATCGCATTCACAATACCTTGCGCGCATCAGAGTCCAATTCAAGTTGGAGACAGTTAGCCTCGCTCTGGTCCCAATTGACCAATTCTAACCCACATGCATGCATATAGTTCATGGTATTATGAACCATAGGCATATTCTATATATATTTTTCTTCAATCAATCTTTTTATCTCACGTCAATCATATAACCATAAAGGTATATACAGGTACAAAGTACTTATGTGTTCAAATGGTAAATATGGAGAAAATAATGATGTAAAATAGAAAATTAGCAATGGCCTGTTTTTCATTATATATATTGAAAAATCGAGTTTTTTTTTATATTTTATTTAAAGAGGATAAAAGCCCTCATGGTGACTCGAACCCAGGACCTGTATCCTAGGTAGTTGGTGCTCTAACCACTGAAAAATCGAGTTTCTTATCAAACGGTGCATTAGTAGACCATATTTGATGATAAAGATTGCAATCCTGAGACAAACAAGATAACTATCAACACAAAGATAAAGAAACCTCATACCTTATTCAATTTGTATTCAAAACATACATTCGTTGACACAATATGTTGACTAGTTCTTGTGTTCCTTCCATATATTGACTACCTCTGAGAGTGATTTTGTAGATGACCCATCTTGGCTCAAAGCCAGTTGAGATGCCTCTTTCAATTCCATCATCTTCTTTTTTAGCACTCTTCCTTCGTCTCCTTCAATTAGTCCCCTTGCATACTTGGAAATCTCCTCACACTGCACTATGCCCTTTTCATTCACCTCAACCCTCCATGCTACCTTTAGATCTTCAGCAAGCAAAACAACGTTCATCTTTTGCTCGGCATAGAGCGGCCAAGCAATTAAAGGCACACCATGTACAATGCTCTCTAGGGTTGAGTTCCATCCGCAATGGGTCAAAAAACCGCCCGTCGATGTGTGACTCAAAATTTGGACCTGAGGAGCCCAAGAAGTTACCACTAGACCAACATCTTTGGTTCTCTCTAAAAACCCTTCGGGTAGAAAAGTTGAAGGATCGTTAGAACCTTGAGCACCAAAATATGTAGCATTTTGTTTATCATTTGGACTCCTAGCAACCCAAAGAAATCTGACCCTACTCATTTCAAGCCCTAAAGCCAACTCATTCATTTGCTCAGCGGTGAGGGTTCCACCACTTCCAAACGAAACAAACAACACTGACCCTTTTGGCTGACCATCCAACCAGCTGATCAGGCACTCATTCTCACCCATCTCATTCACCGAACCGGTCTTTATTACCGGTCCGACCGGATAAACCGGTGGAAGACCAAGACCTGGTCCTTGCTCTTTGGAAGCCTTGAAAGCACCCGGTTCCAAATCCGCAAAGCTATTCACCATGATCCCAGCAGCCGACTTATACATCTTGGCGATGCGAACCATCGCCTTATAAGCCTCATTGCTCCGATCTTGAACCGGCTCTGCGAAGTCTCTACCATGGAGCGGCACACAACCCGGAAGCTGGACCGGTTCAGGCAAATCCCTGTACTCACATGTAGTTGTCTTGTCAAGCTTTGGCAACTCAAACACAAACCACAAAAGCATTGCAGTAGTAGGAAAGAAAAGGTAGGGCAGCACATTAAATTCATTGGCCACATCAAAGGCTTCAAGACCAAAGAGATCAACAACAAGCGCCACCAGCCGAGTCGACTCCGCAAGGGCCTTAACTGAGTTGCGGATAGCGGAGAGTGACCGAGCCAAGGTGAGAGCGATCTTGGTTTCCATCGCCGATTCTGGTGGGAGATCATCGAAGTTGACGGGAGGGAGGAAGGTGGAGGATATGGTCTCCGGCAAAGCTTCCAGGAGTTTCTTTTGCGGTGTCAGGTTCGTGCCGTCGTTGGGGATGAGGACGGTGACGGTGAAGTTGTGGTGGACGACGAGTCGTTTGGCCAGCTCGAGCAGGGGTATCAGGTGGCCTAAACCTGGAGTTGGGATAATGGCGACGTGGTCGGCTGGTTCCATGGTAGCTACTAGCTAGCAGTGTGGTGTAATGAAGCTAGCTAGAGTTCAGTGAAGAATTAATGGCGATCGATTCGTATTAAACGAACTAAATTTTTGAGTTTGAGACAGAGACGTCTAGCTACTAGTCCTTCTGTTTTTCCTATTATATATTTTCTTTTGATTTGGAAAGGTTGCTCTTGTCCTGCCATATGCATGTATTTGACGAGTGTGTGGTTGTAGTTTTCTTTTCGCTGGTGACATGACGCCACCACTGACCTCACATTCAGGTACCCAATAAAAAAAAAAACTTATTCTTCTCATACAAAGACATTAACAATCTGTATATCAAAAACTTCAGCAAAATGTAGACCCATCACCCAACTAGGCGTCTATCTCCTTCTCAACAAACTTCAACTTGTAGGCTTGTAGCTAATGGAGACATAGTAAAAGATCTGTTACTGTCATGGATTATTAGATTTGATACCTAAATAACACACGGACTCTGAAAGCGAGGTCCTCCTTTGCCTCATATTTATGAAAGCTTGCCCCATTAGAGGTGTCACCAATATTGGCATGCTATTATCAGCATGATCCCACACAAATATAAAACTGTGATGGTAATACACTGAGAGAATATTCAATGCACCGACGTGTACTTGCACCGTTATATAATATCAAATTGTTGTAAATATTATATTTATGTGGCTGTCCACTGTAAATACTAATTAGTTATGTCTTTATGATGTAAATACTACTCCTATATAAAGGGGTCTAATGAGAATGAAACACACACTCCTACCTCCTCCTACATTTTGTTTCTCTATTCTATCTCTCTTTTATTCTCTAGTTTATAACACGTTATCAGCACGAATTTGCTCTTATTTTTCTCCTTTTTCTTCTTTGAACTCCATAATGATCCGCAAGCCTTATGGTGCAACATAGTTGCTTATGACCAAGACTAATGATCTATGAGTTTTTCTTCTTTCTCTCCTAGATGAATATCAATTTTCTTTATGCGATCATTTACATATATTTGTATGTATCTTTTATATGATATAATTGTTGAAAATTTATATTTCATCAGATTTGCTCACCTAAGGGACAATTTATAGACATCACACGAATGTTTTTCTCGTGTGTTCCCTATGGGATCCATTGTTCATAGTTATGAACTCTTCGAAACCTTTGTTTCGTATATGAATTTTTCATAGAACATACTGTTCTAATAATTATGGATCCTGATATATCTCATCTTTGTTTTGGCACCGATTAAACGTAATTATGTTTCATTATCTTTATCTGTTTAATCATATTTATTATGTTTAGGGGTTTTGTCCATTTACACCATTTTTAGAGATTTTTTTCCCACTTACCCCATTAAGTTTTTTTAATTCTCTCTTACCCAAAACACTCTAAGGAGGTCTTCCCTAATACCCCATTAAGATTTTTTTTTTGTTTTTTAATTTTTTTTAATACCATTTTACCCTTACCCCTTTGTTACTTAGAGAGAGAGAGAGAAAAAATGGAAGAGAGAGAAACCATGGGAGACTTCGCCGGAGTCCGGTCACCGGCCGCCGGAGTCCGGTCACCGGCCGCCGGAGTCCGGTCAACTTTCGCCGGATTCCGGTCACCGGTCGCCGGATTCCGGTCACAAGCTACCGGCCACCGGAATTTGCTGAAAATCTCACCGGAAAGTTTTTTTGCCCCCAATAGACGTCTATTGCCCCCCAATAGACGACTATCAGCCATGTATTGCCCCCCAATAGACGTCTATTGCCTCCCAATAAGACTTTCAGTTGCCAAAATGAGAACTAATCTCCCTAAATTTAGACAACTAAAACTTTGATTACAGAAAAAAAACAAGGAGATTACATCAATTCAAAACGTCTATTGCCCCCCAATAGTCGTCTATTGCCCCCCAATAGAATTTTAGATAGCCAGAATAGGAACTAATCTTCGTAAAATTAGATAAATAAAACTTTGATTAAGCAAAAAAACGAGTAGATTACATCAATTCAAATGTCTATTGCTCCCCAATAGACGTATATTGCCCCCCAATAGACGTCTATTGGGGAGCAATATACTTCTATTTTTCCTGTTTTCTTTCCTTTTGGGCCTTCTGTTGCAAAACAGAAGTAGCACCATTTTGATTTGCCCCCCCAAATAGGAGGACCAACAAAATTAGAAGTATGAAAACAAACGTAGAAAACAAATGAACCAAAACTGAATACAATGATAGAACAGTAGAACTAAGACTCACTTTGGTACTCCAAACAAAGAATAAACCTGAGCACCCAAAAGAATAGCAATGAAAATCATGTGGGCACCCAAGAAATTCCACAGCACACCCAAAAGAAAAGATGGCATCCACAACAAGCCATGAGCCCATGATGCTTGCGACAGTAGCAACTAACTTCATTAAATAGAATAGGATGCAGTTGCACCTCACTTTGACGCACACCAGCAGTAGCCAAGAGCTGAGAATTTTGGAAGAACCAGAAGAGAGAAGACTCCCCAAAACTTAAAAGAAGACCACATTGGAGAAGGGAAGCAAATAACCCAGAACGCATTATCTGTATCTATATGAACCCATTGGAGCTAGGTCTTTACCGTAAGGAACAGAGAGGAATGAACGCATTATCTGTATCTCTGACCTTTTCTTCGACTCATGGCTCTGTCAAAACGGCTACCCTGAAATCCTCGAGCACCGACCCACCTCCACCACACCTGCCACCGCCTCAGCCGCCATTTCAACCTCCACCTTCACCGCAAATGGGTTTTTCAGCTCACTCTACTCCACCATCTGCATCCTCCTCTCTCTCTTCGCCACCAACCACTTCGCCAAGCTCACCAACGAAGACCTCGCCGCCCCTACGCCGACGGAGGGGCTGAGGTCCTTGCCGGATCCGGTCCTCGGGTCGAGCAGTGGAGATCGGTCTCATCGAAGCCGGTGATGACCTCCTCGACGAAGTAGCAAGTCGGTTGAACTGACCTCTCTCCCGGAGCATCAACGACGACGAGGCCGGACCGATGTCGATAATCACCTGATACGGTCTGGTATCCTCCGGCATCGCCGGACCTCAATTCAGACCAAATCTTGGCCTCACAGAGGGGGGAGAGAGAGAGAGAGGAGAGAAATACTGCAGTCGGAGAGATGACACAGAGAGAGAGAGAGAGAGAGAGAGAGAGAGAGAGAGAGCTCGGAGGGAGGAGAGAGATGAGGGAGTGGCATTATGAGCTCGGAGGGAGGAGAGAGATGAGGGAGTGGCATTATGCGATTTCTTAATTAAGTTATGGGCAAAGTTGTCATTTCATTTTAAATTAGGTTGGTGGGAATAAAAATATGTTGCTGGGGTAAGTGGGCTAGTTTTAGCCAATTTTGGTGCTTTGGGTCAAGAACCCTTATGTTTAAATTACCTTTATTACAATTCTTTCATTACTGAATTTGTCGTATTTGTTGCAAGAGCTACAATTATCATGATAATGTTTTCAATTACCATTATCTGGTAGTTATAAGTTATTGCCTGCTCACCTAAGGGACAGTTTTTAAGGAACTGTGAGGGACAAGTGAATCTGACGGCTGAAAATCAATGCACAGTTTTAAGTTGTTATAATTTCTGCTTTTATATTTAATACATGTGGTTGAGATGCATTTGTCCCTCACAGTCCCTTAAAACTGTCCCTTAGGTGAGCAAATCTGTTGTTATTAATAACTCATTTTATTACTATTCTCCGGTAATTATTGTTGTAAATAGCTCATTTTATTATCATTATTTGATACTTAAGGGGCTTACAGGCTTACAGCCAAGGAGCTCAAAGTTGCAATAGTTGTTGGGCTTCAATTCTAGCTAAAGTCACTAGAATTGGGCTGCTCTAAACATAATAATAAGGCCCAAAAGACACGGCGAAACTCTGATAATTAGTGATAATTAATACTTTCCCATGCACGCTGTTCTATTTTCACACATCGATATAAACTTTTCCAGTTTTCTCTCATCGATTACAAGAAAAATCTCCCTTTGTTTTTAATCAACCTGTAACAAAAAATGAAACGCAAATGAATTCTAGGCTTTAAGAATGCATATATTCTTTCAATTCTTTAAGAATTGGCATTATATGCGAAAGGTTTTAAATGTCTCTCTCGCCGTAAAATTTGTAGGGAAAGCAAAAGAAATCTTTATTTTTGAGACTTTGAAATTTGAAATGATCGAGGTACTTGGCTCAATCTATTGTATGTCATTTAATCACTGTCTATTGCAGCTCATTTACTCACTGTCATGAATTTGATACCTCTAAGATATGAGAAAGAAACTGACAGGTCCAGAGCATCTGATTCATATTTATGGATGCTCATGCACCCTCCCTCGGAGATGTCACAAATGGCCTGGTACAGAAACTGGGGCTTAATTTCCATTGCAGCGACGTCATCTTACCAAACATGTAAACCGACGTCGTACATACGGGTGTAATTAAGTTTAATAACGTCTAATCTAGTTTCAGTAGTCAATTCCATTATCTTTAATTCAGTATGATCTGCATTTTAACTTCAATCAGTAATGGGTGATACTAATCTGATATTAGGTCCTTATATGTTTGCAAAACTTTCAAATTAATTTGAAGCCACTAAATCTGTATGAAAGGACCTTTTAAAGCAAGGGTTGATAGAATTGATTGTACTAGCTAGTCGATCATGAAATATGGGATCAGGCCGGGATCCCATAAACTAGAACTACAGCTCGATCCAAGCTATGGTGCAAATCATTAACTTCTTGAAATAGTGGGTTAGATACTTAGATTTTAGATTCGTGACAATAACGGTTGATCAAGGAATTCCTAGTGAAGAAGGGTCTAAAGTCTAAACCCGCTACCATGCATTCTAATTTTTTTCTAGAGACTTGCCTCCGGCAATCTCATAATCAGTTATTAATTATGCCTTTGCCATATGAGAGTGAGGTTGAACTTTTTTTTATTATCAAGAACAGACTTCATTAATAATGAACTGGTTACAATGAGTTTGGGCAACATCTCTAACACAGAAATGGTCACTGGAATTCACACTAGAAATCCATACTGACTGACTGACTCAACTACAAACTAAAACTTACACAACAACTAAAAGGCAGAGACAACTTGCGCAGGAGCAGTGAATGCCAAACTCACAACTTCGTCAACACTAACTCGCCACCCAGAGTCCTCCTGACCTGCCTTTGATCGACCAAGTCTACACTCGTTGTGACTTCGAACCCGACCAAAGTGAAATGATGGACCATCAGACCTGAGACTAAACTAAACCAAACTCCATTGCTACCTTAATGTCAACACCAGCAATCCACAAATGCTCCAAATCGCCATCACCTCCGACCCGAAACCAGAAAGGAACGACCCCCTAGAAGGCCAAGGTTGATTGTCTATGCTAGTATGCCACAGCCAGACATTTTCGCCACCGCTGCTGACCCAACTCCAGAACAGGAACGACCCTCTAGACCGCCGAAGAGAAGATTGTCTATGCCAAAAGTTGCAGTGCACCGACCCAATAGCTAACTTAAAAACTGAAAAACAAAAACAAAAAAATCCAGCCCTGAAAACTAATAATAACTTCCCACCAACATGGGCCCAACACATATAACCCGGCCCAAGCCAATTTTAATTAAAAAAACAAAGAACATAAAAATAAATTAAAATAGTTTGGGCCCAAAGCATATGCCCAGGCCCACAAAGTTCTTAACCCAAGCCCATGTCTAGATCTGCAGCCACCACACCAGTTGCTCCCTCGGAATCCCGTCGCCCGCCTTCCGCCATCCACACCCCTACCTCTGCATTCCACAACCTGTGCCAACCAACCCAGCACTAGACAGACCAAACTCAGCACCGACGCTTCACCGTGACCTACAACTAGGCCAAACCAACGGCGAGTCGAATCCAAATCCGCTTCCCACCCAATCCGGCCGCTCGGATCTATCCCCACTGACAAGACCCCGAGGCGGAGACCTACCAGATCGCACCCTGAAGACCACGACCGCCACTGCAAACCACTGAATCCCCACCGGCCTTCCCATCCATAGCGTTCGGAACCCAGCGAACCAACACCTGATCCCAGCAACATCTGATCTCCACACAGACTGGGCATACTAGAGGACCATCAAACGACCCATCCACCTTGAAAGGCCCGTCCCACGACACCGCCACGAGGGCGTGCCGTCGGACAAGGCAAGACGGCACACTGGAGAAAGCCAAGCGCGTTAGAGAGTGAGGTTGAACTTGAGATTTTACTTATTATTGTGAAAAAAAATAGGGAAAAATTCACCAACGGTGTCTGGACACTTAGGAGACTTTCAGAATGATACCTGAACTTACAAAGTTATCAATGTGATACTTGGACTCATTTTTTCGTATCAACGACATACCTACGACCAATTTCTGTGACAAAATTTAACGGCTCCGTGACGGAAATTGGTCGTAGGTATCATATTGATACGAAAAAATAAGTCCAGGTATCACATTGATAACTTTGTAAGTTCAGGTATCATTCTGAAAGTCCCCTAAGTGTCCAGACACCGTTGGTGAATTTTTCCTTTTTTTTTTTTTCCCATTTCTTTTCTTTCTTTCTTCTTTTTCTTCTTTTTTGGTTTCTTTATTCTCTCTTTCTCTCCTTGCCAACACCACCGCTTTCGGAGAACCCACCATCGAATATGCAGGAAGAAAAATGGGGGAGAGCCACAACAACCTCCACCACCGCACAACAACGTCGTCCTCCGCTGCTTCTCGATTGGGTTTGGGGATAAGGACTACTTCTTCCTCCACCGCTAGCGAAATCGTGGAGGCTTAAGGCCACATTCTAAAGGCCACCGGCCGGAAGGACCGCCACAGCAAGGTTTGCACCACCAAAGGCCACAGGGACTGCAGCATCCGGCTCGTCGCCCACACCGCCATTCAATTCTACGACATGCAGGACCGGCTTAGATACGATCGACCTAGCAAGGCCGTCGATTGGAGGGGTGGGATTGGAGCTGTGATTTGAGAGTGGAGGGCTGGCGGGGTCTGAGTTTCTGATCAATGGTGTATAAAAGGGGGTCGGAGGAGAGAAAGAGAGTGGTGGTGGTCAAATCATTGGCGGCGGCGGCGGGGATGAACTCGGAGTGAGCGGTGAAGCCTCAATGCACAATTTCAATTTGCTATAGGATTTGAAGTTGGGGAAACCAGAAACATCTGTGGTGCATGAAGGTGGATTGAGACGCAGTGGCGGTGTTTGATCGGCGATCGACAGTGGGAATCGAACGAGCAAGATGATTTGAATCTTGATGATTCAAATCTGGGGAAGAAGAAACCAGAAAAGAAGAAGAAGAAAGAAAGAAAGAAGAATAAAGAAAAAAAGAAAAGATAAGAAAGAATTTGATGGTAAATCAGTCCTTTTGTCTTCATTAAGTGACTCACGTGCATCGCACGTGCAAAATTGGGAAAAATTCACCAACGGTGTCTGGACACTTAGGGGACTTTCAGAATGATACCTGAACTTAGAAAGTTATCAATGTGATACCTGGACTTATTTTTTCGTATCAACGTCATACCTACGACCAATTTCCGTGACAAAATTTAACAGCTCCGTGACGGAAATTGGTCGTAGGTATCACGTTGATACGAAAAAATGAGTCCAGGTATCACATTGATAACTTTCTAAGTTCAGGTATCATTCTGAAAGTCCCCTAAGTGTCCAGACACCGTTAGTGAATTTTTCCCAAAAAAATATTACTAGACTAACTAGATTCCGTTAATTGGGTCAGTTAATTACATCATAAAGTCTTGGTTATCTCCACGTTCTTTCTTCTCTCCCTCTTCTGTTCTTTTCTTTCTGTTCTCCACTCTCATAACCCAATTAAGCTGGGTATTTCTCAGACTTCAATATCAGTTCTAATCTTGCTTTATTTCACCTCTGATTTCTCATCTTATGTTATAGGTAGGTAATGATTTGTTTAGTTTTCCTTTTATCATCCTCCGAAGCGTATAGATCTTTCCATGATTTCTGATTAGAAAAAAGGGTAATTTATGCAGATGAAGAATATGAGAGCAGTTTATGCCTCCCGTCCGTTTCCAGTTCGGTTCATCTCGGTCTATAATATTGTCAATCAAGAGTAGAAAACAAACCCAAAGGAAGATTCATAAAATGGCAGTAAAACCAAGAAAGAAATTAAACCTAGAAATTTTCAATCTATCTCAGAAGGATGAGTCAAGAACTTAACAAAGACCAAAATAATTTTGAACCGAAGTGGAACTGGTGTGGAAGGAAAATCAAGAAAGGCACACATTTGGTCCAGAACAAAGACAGAAACTTTAAGCATTTTCATTCACTTTCCCAATAACCAAAGCAACAAATCCAACACACTAAAAACCCAGTAACTCAAATTCCATTACCTTCATCATTCAAAGATCAACACAAGCTCAGATTCTGAAACAGAAACCACACAACCACCACATCCACAACCCCCCAAAGGGTCTCTAAACTGATTGAACCTCCACTTATCGTTTATCTTTCTCAAAATCAAAGCAAACCCAAGTACCAAAACCAATAAAACTAAAAAAAACTACTATCTCTTTATTACAACCCGCACTTGATTCTAGAGAAGAATGAGAAAAAAATGGGTCATAGCCTCATAGGGCTCTAGAAATGGATCAACATGATAGATCAGCAGAGAATGAGAAAGAAAGAAGAAAGGAGAAGGGGGTAGAGAGTGATTGGGATTAGGTAGAAGACAAAACTTACAAGTGATGGAAACATCTCCAAAGAGATGGAAACAATTTTAGATGTATTATAGACCATTAGATTTGATATTGCCATGTGTCTCAATCTCCTGAAAAACTCATGCAGCTCAGGAAAATAAAATGCTCAGAGGATCCTCTCCCTTCTTTGTTAATGTTTGTTATATTCCAGTTTTCTATCTTACGCTCATTATTCAACGACTCAATCTACCATTTTGTTTCCTGATGTATAATTTTGTTTCTTTCTCTTTGGTACATTGTTGGAAATTTTGTTTCTTTCGTTATAATCCATGCATCGGATGGTGTCATATTGCAGTTGTCTCCTCGTCCTCATTTAACCTTATTTTAAACCATAATAGTGATGTAGCACTTATTTGACCAAATAATAGGGTCACAGTATGCATCCTGCCGGTATACGTACAATCAGCTTCATGCACATTGCAAGTTTGCAGCCATGTTGGGACTAAACTACTGGGTTGAAAAGCCACCTTCTAGTTAAAGGAAGAGGTTGAAATTGAAAATTAAACATTAATCTGAATACGATAGTTAGTGTTCAAATAACAAATCACAGAAAATGAGAAAATGATGGAAGACCAGAAACGAAACCTAGAAATAAGTACAGATAAATATATATTCAGTCCTTAATCCCCGGACCAAGAAATTGACCAGGGCACATGACCAGATCACTCTATGATACAAGGCACAGTACACGAATGAAATTGTCAAAGTTCTGGAAACCCTAAGAATATTACAATGATAAATATTAGAGTTAAGTCATCGATATACTAATTACACCTTGACATATGATGATATGAACAAATAAACCAAATAATACTCTATAAACATAGTGATTACCTTTTTAATTACATATTTATAAATGCAAAAGTTTAATATTAATTATAATTACACCTAATTAGGCACAGGAAATACCAATAGAACTTATGGAAGCAGTACTTGTGAACCTCTCCGACCCTGTCCTCCTCACCAAGGACCCAATCTCCGGCGAGAAACCACTAAATTCATGAGGAACTACTTCAGGAATGGTCGTAAGTGCACCGGACTTGTCGTAAACTACGTAAAACCCATCCTTAGTTTTGTTGGACTGCTCTTGCACTCTAAAAATGGGACCTGAACTTGTCTTTGGCTTGAAAACGGAGCGGAGGAGCTTATTAAGTGATCTAGAAAGTTTTGAGGGTTTCTTGGCAACTACCGCGGGTGGCGGCTGCTGCGGCAGCGGAGCTCGGCGATCGGAGAGGTGAGGCATTGACATGGTTCTGCATGATATGGCCGAGTCGAGTTCACGTTTGAACAAGTTGAGCTCGAACGAGTCGTACAGCGAGCTGCCACAATCCCATACACGCCTCGACGACTTGGCCTCACTAGATTCGAGCTCTCTCTGTGGTTGTGCAGGTAAATGCTCTTTACGGTCCGCAGATCTTAACTCCATTGATTTTGGGCGAAGACGAGAATCGAACTCTTGTCGCGGGTGTGAGGGTAAATTCTGTTTACCACCACCGGAGGCTCTTACCTCTACCTCTTTCTTTTGATCCATGAGAGCGCGAGGAGAGCGAGAGTCAAACTCTTGTCGTGAGCGCGAGGGTAGGGGCTCTTTACCCCTGGAAACTCCTAACTCCATCGATTTCCTTTGATTCAAGAGAGGACGGGGAGGACGAGAATCAAACTCTTGTGGTGAGTGCGAGGATAAGTGCTTTTTATCGCCAGAAACCGCTGCTACCTCCATTGGTTTCTCGGCTCGAAAGAGAAAGAGATCAAAATAGGGGATTGATGAAGAAGCTGTGGTGGATATGGGGGTTATATATGTAGATGGCAGCAATTTCTATTGGCTTTGAAAACGTTTGGTGAAGGATCAAACGCGTTGGTTCACAAGGAGTTATGACATGAAACTAAAAGAAGGTACAGGTATCTAATTTAGCTTCTAGGGTATCTGCAATGTTCACGGCCTGCATATATGGACCATTTACTCGATTTCCTTTTTGATTTTCATTGTGGCGTGTCCAAGCTTTCCATTTAGGAAGGGGAACATTGAAATCTTGAAAGAGAAAGAAAGTGATGAGTTGGGGGCTTAGACTTTTCTTTCCCGTGTTTCAGTAGTCTTTAATAATTATTAAAACCTTCTCTGCATTACCAATTAATTTCATTTTAATATTTTTCCTTCTCACCCTAACAGACGCATTAAAATGATTTTCATCTAATAAATAATGGTTAGGAATTACATAATGCAGAGGTAGTGCAAGCGACTGGTGATTAATTTATCCATCATCTTTGTGTGTTCATACCAATCAGCAAAGAGGCAGGTAAAAGAAGCAGGTAGATACGTAACATCTGATCGAGCACACTATATACATATATTAATATATTATCTTGATTTGGTGCTGAAAATGAACCGGCTGCTAGCATAAGATATTCTGTATCATTTTCATTTTAATTGTTGATTCTAAATCGAATTTTGCTGAAGTTTCTAATGAAAATTCATTTACATATGTATCCATCTCTTATACATTTAATTGTCATTATGACTTATCATATTTATTAGCCTCAATTCTCTCCATCAACGATTGATTCTCTCTGTCATGCCTTGATCTTCTCCATTATTGTCTTCCCTTTATCTAGCAGAATGGATTTTTATTTCAAAAAAAAAAAAAAAGCAGAATGGATTTGTACAAAGCCATGTTGAGCCATTTTGGCCCATCCCGGTCAACTAGTACTTGATTAGTGCTTAAACCACGTTGCGCAAATCTTATGTGCCGCATCATTACAATTTCGAGGTCTACAATGAACAGAAAAAGAGTGAAACTGACTCGAGAGCCACGTAACTACTTCCGCCGGCCGAAGACACCCACCACATACACGAGCTCGCTTCACCTGTATGACGTTGAACTTCCACATGAACATATCCACAATCTAGACTCTAGAGCTAGTCGGTAACCCCGGACAAAGCCATAAGTTCTGTAGGGTTTCAATTCCGTGAATTGCATATTAGTTTCTAAATTAATAAAGCTTACAAAATACATATACATGAATGTACGCTACCGAATCCCCTTCTTTAGTATATCAGAGTATAGATATTTTCCATCTAGTTGATCAATGAAGTCTTAATTTATCAATGTGGAATCTGCCTTAGGGTCTTCCTAAATTAAGATTTAAGGGACATATAACAGCTTAATTATAGTCGCATGGTCTCTTGACTCTCTTCCAAAAGAAACACGTATAATATGAAAGGATCAGTTCTTGGCCAACCAGGATTTTCGATTTTTAATTAGAACATCCATACTAGATGATCAGAATAGTGCAACTTGTTTAAGTACGTTGCATAAAAATATCCCACAAATACAACACGTTCATTTTGCAACCACAATAGAATTTGCAATTTAAGATTTGGTAGAATTTCCCAGATTTGGAGCTTGAGGCTCATAATGTCTACAATACAGATCGATTTAGCTAAGACTTTTGATAAAGAACTAACTAACTAACACATTAAGTAGTTGTGAAGTTTGAAATTTTGGTATTACAAGGGGCCACAAATGGCACAGCTTCTCCATGACAAAAGGGGAAGGCTAGGCTGCTCTTTATGTACAAGCTTAGTCAATCACATCATCACTAAACAGCTTAAACTCTTTGGCATCAAGAACCAATTTCCTTACGGAAGAAAATGTGCCCATCAATCCTACTCCGGTGAACACAACCATTATAGACATGTTGAGCCAGTAAGTGAAGGTCGATTTTGTTGGCTTATGGGTCTTGTTGTAGAGAAGCATTGGGAGGATAAAATCTAAAGGGATAAACCCAACAGCTCCAACCACACCGCTTATGTCTCCAAAAAATGGGAGCATTGCTGCGAAAAATCCGCACAGTATCATGTACACAGACCGAAGAATTATCCGAGGAATGAGATTCCTTTTTGAAAACATTCCCTGATTGACATCTGCTGAATTCTTTTCCATGATCTCATAAGCAACTTGAGAATAAACCTGCATCATACTGGAGAAGCATTATATCATTGTAACATTAGAACAGTAATGCTTTTAAAGCTACATTAACAAGAACTTACCAGGCCAATGGCAAGAAGCTGAAGGAGAACAAATACCACAGCAAGACCAAGGACCCATGTTGGAGCCAAAGAAGGCCCTTCATCTGGCATTAGGCTCTCTAGAATGTTTGAACTAGCCTTATTCCCAAACACCCAATAACCAGACACTGCAGTGGCATAGAATGTAATGAAAATTACTGTGTAACACATTACAAGACCTTTTACCATCTTTCCAGTAGCTGGTGGCGCCAATGTTGCCTGCACTGATCCCAGGGGTATGTTATAAAATCAAATCAAGAAGCTTATGCTAAGCAAGTGATCATTCGACATTATTCTCTGACAGTCTTGATTTTCACACAAAACTATGAGGGAATAACCGTACTTTCTACATGCGTCTCTCAACAGTCTAGTTAAATCAACAAGATCATCTTAAGGCTGCACCAACTAGAAAGGTTTGGGATATATAACTATAACAGTTCCGAATATAAAGAGTAATTACTTGTATTTCAGGTAGTATGCCATTCCCAAAGATAGCAGCTATTATGGAGATGGAAGTGAAGGCATTGAAGACCCTTATTGATGCCGAAGAATCTAGGGAGTAGTCCCTTTGAGGGGCATTCTTAGAGGTACCTGTAGGAAAAAAGAGAAGTTGCTAATGTAATCTCAAGAACTTAAGGTTTTAAACTACTCTAGTTCACAAATAGAATTATATCCCCCAACCACAAGGAATCAAACAACTTTGACTTTATTTGATTTTGAAATGTAGTAACAATAACAATCTTTAAAACAGCATTGAAATTACCCAGGTTAGAAGTTCTTATAACTTGATTGGTTCAGTGTTGCCTTTATTGATTATAAACTGTTATGCCGTTGATCAATTAATTGAAAGCTTGAAGTCAAACTGCTTTACATAGAAACTGTTGGTCTACTTTTTAACAAATAACATCCCATTAACATGCAGGATGCAATTTGATATTCCTATTCAGCAGTCATATTAGAATGAGTGAGAGCTGTCAATGACTCGATGCACAGAAAGATAGACGTGTTTTATGAGGAATCAATACCTGCATAAACACACGCAACAACCACCAAGAATGAGTAGCCCAAGCTGAGAAGCAGCGAACCAAGGTTGATATGTCTGAGGGAGTGGAAAGATGGTAGTTGAGAGATGACTATCATTACCACGGTAACCATGGCTATGAAGTGATACAATTTCAGGGATCCATTTGGAGAAAGTTCTGTATACATAATCTTACCAAAAATAAACAAAACGCCAGTCAAGATAATCAAAGATGAATAGAATCGAACTACTGTACTCTAATGCCAAAAACAGACAAAGAAAAAAGACCAACCAATGATCCCATACTACTTTACTACATTGTCATTCAAGGCTGTCCTGCATAGGATAAATTTCTAACATAATCTTGGTTAAAATCTTCTACTAGCACTTGCTGTGAAATTATGCAACTCGTAATAGATTGCTAAGAATGTTTTCATAAGAGTTTAATATAAAAGGTCCTTTAACTAGGTTGCTTATATGGACGAGCTCAACATGCAATCAGTTGAAAATGAAGGCAGATAGACCCATCTGGGTGGCTTTTATTTGTGGATTAAGGTGTCAACAATCAAGTGATAACTATGCAATCCCCTCTTAACATGCAACCCTTTGACATGGATATCCATCAAGGTGATCAACTTGCTTGGGATTATAGACGACTAGATTGAGACATCAACAAACAAGTGCCAGATCTGCACTAATTAATCAGAGACTTCAGTAATTGAAATACATCCCAGCTCTTTACAGGTTTATGATTCAACAATTGATTGCTCATTTCTGTAATTGATTCAAGAAGATTAGTTTGTTGCTTATAATATCGTGGTTTTTAAGCAATGACCATAATCCTTTGCACACCACAAGAAGCAAATCCATGTGGGATTCGAATTTCTATTCACCAATTAGACCCAACAGCACATGGAATCAAATAACTAAGTTGAGTAATTTATTTATGGCAAAATGGCAAATATATCACTGTTCTTAAATACTATATAGAAGTGCCTAGTGCCTACTGGCTGCTGAATGCTAATATTCCCCACTAACCCAAAAAGCCACCATAGCCATTTATTGAAAATTAATTCTCCCTTTTTGTATAAAACTATAAATAGACAATACTATTAAAGTATTAAAAGCTGAAGCTTTCACATTATTGTAGATACGATACCTTAATGCATTCCCCAGCAAGCAAAATTGCTCCAATTCCAACCCCAGTGTTTATGGCTGTCTGAATGAATATCACAAAGTAGAACATCCATCCTGACCCTGTAAACAAAGTACAAACCAAAGAAAGGCAACACATTGTTTATGATCAAGATTCCACAGCTCTTAGTGAGCAGAACAGAATGTCAGATTCTTAGTTCAAACTAAACTAAAAAAAAAAGGGAAACAAACAGTAGCAGGGCTATACATGATCACTTTCATTAGTGGGTTTCAAGTTGAAGCAACCAGTTTTTCTTTAGTGCTACTAGTTTGAACGATGAAGTTTCACGACCAGTCTCTACAATGATGGTGAATCTTCGGTGGGGCAGCCGTGCCACTTGCGCAATAAAAAAAATTGACCAACTGATATAATCTTTTACCAGAAATACCCCTATATTTGTATGCACAAGTCCTCAAAACACCCAAACCAATCCCCCTTCTGTTGTCCGGCTCTACCACCCACCACTTGGCGCGGCCGTCGTACATTACACAGTTACCGATACCGAGTAACCCAGACCCACATACACACACGTGCGAGAGACTGCGCGCGCCCACCTCTCCTTCATGGTCCGAAAGTCAAAGCTCAACAAGCATTGACCAACAATAACAAATACTATTCCCGAATCACGAAAAACGATCGTGCGACTCCGGTGGCTTCCCTAAAAGTCACAGAATGCAGCGCGCCATGAAAAGAGCGTGCAAAAACGAAACGTTTCTTTTTTGGTAAGATGAAAGAAACGTTTCGGTTTTTTTTTTTTTTTTTTTAAAGAGCAGAAGTAGCAGGGAAGCAAAAATGTACGGTTGGTTTTAGTTTGAGCGACTTCTCACCTAACACGTCTGCGGCGAGCTCCCGGAATCTGATGTGGCGGCGGCCGGCCTTCTCGCAGTAGTCGAGGACCTTGGACATGAGGTAGTAGGAGTAGAACGTGACGATTCCCATGGCGGTCAAGCAGAGGAACCCTACCGGCCATCCCAGCCCTCGAAACGCGTACGGCAGCGTCAGAATCGTCGGCCCCACTATCGCCGTCGTCAGATGGAACCCGGCGTGCCACCACTGCCCTAATTAATTAATTAACACAAATCAGATTTTGATGATGATGAGTAAAAAAAATAAAAAAGGAAAATTTAAGCGGTGGTGGTGACGTGGAACCTTTGGATTGGAGGACGAAGACGGCTCCGGCGTCGGTGTCGCGGGCAGGCTCGGGGCCGTCGTCGTCGAGGAACGGTTGCGGGTTCGGAGGCTCAGGCATCATGAGAGGAGGGAGGGTGTGCAGCTGAGAGCTGCAGCTAGAGGTGGACAGGTTAAGGGGAGTTTTTGAGGCGTAGGTTAGTGGGGGAGTTGGAAGTCTGTTTGCTGCTTGGAGGAGACTACTATGCTAAAGTGCGCCAGGGAGAGCACTTGCCGCCCGAAAAAACTAACTTGCCTGGTTTTGTTGGATTCCCACAATGAGTTGCGTTGGGGTTGGTTACAGTGAGAAGGAGACTTTCGATACAAGTAGGAGAAAACAAAGCTAAATTACGAAATCATCCTTCTCAGCAGGTTCTTCGGTTTGTATTGTTTTGGAAACTGGAAAGGGTGTTGAGTGGACGGAGAAATTCATTTACATAAAATTGATAGACATTCAATTTTGTTGGTTGTACGTGGTCCGTTTCTGCCTCCATTTTTGTTGCCATAAAATCGAAAATGTTCTCATTAATAATGAACAAGGATATTTGGTTTTTTTTTTGGCCAAGCAAAAAGGTTGTCCTCATTCATACATGAATGAAACTGTTGGTATGAATGAAAATTGTAGGGTAGACACGAATAGGGTAAACCAGAAGTTATTAATAGAGTTCAGGGTAAAATGTTGGAGATTAGTTGGAGAATTTTACTCTCTCTATCTCAATTTCCAAATGTCCTAATAAATTGCTGGCATGAACGCAATTTATAGGGTAGACACCAATGTGGTGAAAGTAGTTCAAGGTCATTAATAGGGTAGAAAGTTGACATCAAATTGAAAACGAAAATTACACTATAGAATTCAGCTTATGTCATCAATAGGGATAGAAGTTATTAATGGAGATTAGGGTAAAATGTTGGAGGGGTAAAATGTAATTAGTTGGAAAATTTTACTCTGTCTCTTTAGGCAATCCAAGTATCGTAAATTGTTGGCATGAACGAAATTGTAGGGTAGACACCAAAATGATGAAAGTAGTTCAAAGTTCAAACTCATTAATAGGGTAGAATGTTAACATCAAAATGAAAACGAAAATTACACTACAGATAGAATTATGCCATCAAAATGATGGGCTTTCACCACACTAAATGTTCACTAGCACTAGAACATTTTATTCAATCTTGGATGGATGCAGCAACAGACTTGTTGTATTCCTCCAACTCCTTCTTATAAGCCTCCATTGCTTCAGCAGCCTGGTCGTTCCACACCTTTCTTTCTTCTTCACTCAATTCCTATACCCAACAACCAAATGATCGATATTTATTAGTCTCTAGAACGAAAACATTAACCCGAGAAATTCAACTGATCGAAACAAAGGGTGTACCTTCCATTTAACTGAAATGAGAGCAGTAATAGTGGAGTTATTGATTCCTGGTCTCTCCTCCAACAGATTCTTTCTTGCTTCCTTGCTACATTGTTCAAAAGAAACAGTAAATCAGACCCATCACTTGAGATCATAATGAATGGTTAAAACAGGACAGTAACATTCACCCAGTTTTACCTGAACAGAATGTATGAGGATGCAGGCCTCTTGGGCTTGTTGGGATCAGCAAGCTTCTTTTCTTCCTTCTTCTTCTTCTCAATCTCTTTTGTTTTCTGTCAATTGCATGCACTAGGATTAGCAACAAAAAAGTATGCAATAGAAACATAGTTTACAGTAAATGAAAGGCTTCATTACTAACAGCAAACCTTGATTATGTTCTCTGTCTTCTCCTTCTTCTTAAGCAGTTGAAAGGCTTCATGCTTTTGAAGTTTCATCATCTCTTCCTCTTCCTTTCTGCAGATGGCAGCTTCCTCTTCCTTCTGTTGCTTATAGACCTCCATTTCTTGCATATACTTCTCCTTGTTCTTCTTTGCCATCTGCGATTTTCAAAGACCAAGGAGCTTAAGCATGGTAGTTGGGCCAGGAAAATCAAACCACAAAGATGGAATTCAAAATCTTATACAACAAACCTCTTCATATGGACCCTTTTGCTCCTCTGTCATGTTCTTCCATTCTTCACCGGTGATTTTTGCAACCTATCAAATTATCCCCAAATTAACAACGAGACCAAATCAGTAAATATGCATAGGCTTTTTAATATAGAGATGTAATTCAATTACCTCTAGAGCCGATTTTATGTTCTGTGCATTCAAGGCTGCTCGCCTCTCATTTGTGAACAGGAAAAACGCAGACATTGGCTGCTTGGGTTTCAATGGATCCTTTTCTTTCCTGCAAATACATTTATATCAGTAAGATTTTCATATCACCAATTCTGTATTCAACTAGAAACAGTGAGAGATGAGCATTACTTGTTCTTCTTGTTATCCTTTTCTGCTTCTTGTTTGAATTGCATGTATTGTTCAAGCAACTCCATAGCTGTCTTCTGCTTGTGCTCCTCCTCAAACAGGTGCATTGCTTCACTCTCACGCTTCTCTTTCGCCATCACTTGCAAATAGGCTTCCTTCTCCGCCTGGTACTTCTCTTCATACGGCTTTTTCTCTTCTGCTGTGACATTCTTCCACTTGGCCCCCAAAATGGTTGATATGTCCTTAAACTCTGCCTCAGGGTTCTCTTGCTTGACCTACATCAAACGCCCCCCCCCCCAATAGAGAATTTAGAAATTTGTTTCACCACATTCAAATCTCATAACCATCAACAGTATTCAAATTCTCTTTTATCTTACCTGATTCCACTGATCTTTGCACCATAGCACATACGGAGGCGATGGCCTTTTCATTTCAGGGCCACCCTTCTTTTTCTTGTCTTTCTGTGATGGTATAATTGGGAATGCCTGAAGAAATATAAACAACCATTATCAATTCCCCTAAACCCTAATAACCAAACAAAGGTAGTGCCTAAAGATAACGAACGAACAGTTATACTAAACCCACTATCAATTTGATCGAACCATTATATCAACCCCATTTTGAGCCAAATTTCAAATTTCAAATCGTGAATCATACTCATCTTCTCAGAAACCAAACAGTTATAAGATCTGAAGGAAGTTGAAGCGGTTTTAAGAAAACGAACCATGGTGGGCTTGAACTCCTTCAATTTCTGCAACTTCTTGAGCTCCATCTGAAGCTTATCTTGCTCCCGACCCTTGGATTCGAGCTCCTCCTCCTTAAGCTTCAAGATCTCATCCTTCTCCTTCAACATCTCCTCCGTCTTCTCCTTCTCGAGCCTCAGAGCCTGAAGCTTCTCCTCCATTTCCTGCAGGTCCTTCTCGAAACTCGACTGCGTCTCCTTCGCCGCTTTCGACTGTTTCCTCGACGCCTTGGCTGCTTTCTTGGGCGACGTGCGAGGCTGAGAGAGGCTCTCGTGGTTCTCCTTCGCCGGGTCGGACTCGGGTCCGGTCGGGATCGGGCTCGGAGCTGCCTCGGAGACCGTTCCGGCCAGGATGTTGGCTTCGTTTGTCGATGGGGTCTTGGCCTTCAGCGCCTTTCGGGTGGTCCTGGGCTTCCTGGTGTTGTTGGGCATATCGGTAATTGCAGTGTCAGCCATGGCAGAGAGATAGAGAGAGAAATTTAGGGTTTCAGAGATTTGGGGGTTTTGATTTGAATTTGAGTGACTTCTCCAATGGAAAAGAGGGGGTGTTTATATTGAGGTCCAGCCAACGGTTAAATATTTTGAAATTCAAATAAATTTTAGAGAATGGATTGTTGGTTCAAGTCCGGAGCCCCGGGCTTTTACTTTTACTGACCGTTGGTAACAAGATGGATGAGCGCAGATTCATCATCCTATGGAGTATGGAGGAGAGGAAGTGAATTTGTTTGCCTTTCTATATAAAGGTTTTGAATTTTAATTTTTGATGATTTCCTTCCATATAAACTTGTTTTCCTTTCTCATTGTTGATCATTAGCTGTGTGGCGGGGTGCGGCGGAGATTAAATGACTTTTTTAGAGTAATTCAATTTTAATCGATGAATAGAATTTTTTTTTTTTTTTTAAACCCGAAGCGACAGACTATATTAATAGAATCACAAGATTACATTAGGTGGAGAGGAGTGCCTCCAATATTGTAGGAACAGATCCACACCAGGAAAGCAGCAAACCTGTGCCTAGGGCACATTTAGCCAACTTATGAGCTAAAACATTAGCATCTCTACCAACATGAGTAAACAAACAGTTATGAAAAGATGACATGGAATGAGAAATATCATCCACCAACCTACCAAACTATGAGGTGTCTTCACCCTCCGCTTGTATTACATTAACTAACTGAAGACAATCAGTTTCGAACACCACAGGGGCCAAACCAAATCGTTCCACCACCTGGCAAGCAAGTCGCCCAGCAAAAGCTTCAACCAAAACTAGGGATAACACTACACTTACGCTAGCACAAGCTCCAGCGATAACCTGGCCACCTTCATCTCGAACTACCACTCCTAAACCACCTCTATGGCCTGCCCCATCAAAAGCACCATCCATATTGACTTTAAACCAACCGGAGGGTGGAGGACTCCATAATCGAGGACGGCGTCCCACCCTTACAGTTCTAGTCGACAAAGCCAACTTCAAAGATTGAAACAGTGTCACCGCTTGAAAATGGACCTGTGAAAGAGATTGGAATTTATTATTCCATACCCGTTTATTCCTTTCTTTCCATACCGCCCACAGTAACACCAGAAGGAAAGCGAAATCTTCACTAGATAGAGACGAGTAGCATGACTGCAGCCAATCCGCAATTGAGTTAGAGGAAGAATGTGTCAGTATGGCAGTAAAAGAACGCACCAACTGTATCAAATCCCGAACAAAAGGGCAGTCCACAGTGATATGGAAGATCGACTCATCTTCCTCATTACAGAAATAACACCCTCCCACCAAAGGAACCCTTCGACCACGAAGCTGCGAAAGAGTGGGTAGAATAGCTTGGCAAACCTTCCATGTATGCACTTTGACCTTCCCCGGCACCTTAGCTTCCCAAATACACTTCCAAAAACTAGGAGACGCAGAGGAACTAGAGGCCTCCATCAATGAAGAATGTGCTGAGCCAAAAGCCAAATGATACGCACTTTTGGTCGTAAAACGCCCTTTAGAATCATAGTGCCAGATTAGGCGGTCAACCACCCTACTATTGCTTAACGGCAAAGACAACATTAGCAGGGCATCCTCCGGGCTAAAGATCTCTGTCACCAACTCTCTATTCCACTCACCATTTTGTATGAGCTCGCTAACTTGAGAATGAGGTGTGACTGTAAATCTTAATGGCCTGAAAAGATAGGGCCGAGGGATCCATGGATCCTCCCAAATCCGAACAGATGAGCCATCCCCTATCTGCCACCGTAGCCCCTTAGCTATAGTCTCCTTCGCACTAAAGATCCCTCGCCAACATGCTGAAGGATAGCGTGGACACGGGGCCTGAAAAAAGAAGAAGAAGAATTTGGAAAATATCTTGCTTTGTATAAACGACTCACCAGAGAAGTCGGATTCTTGATGATGCGCCATCCCTGCTTAGCAAGTAACGCCAAATTGTGTGCATGCAAGTCTCTAAAGCCCATCCCACCTTCACTTTTAGGCAAACAAAGTTTCTCCCAAGATAACCAATGAATCTTACGATTAGCATCCTTACTTCCCCACCAAAACCTAGCACACATCTGGTGCAAAGAATCACAAAAGTCCTTCGGTAATAAGAAGCAGCTCATGGAGTAGGATGGTAGAGCTTGTGCCACCACCCTTATTAACAGATCCTTACCAGCCCCACTAAGTAATTTTCCTTGCCAACCTGCAAGTTTCTTACTCAAACTTTCTTTAATGAAAGCAAAAGAATCTGTCCTATTTCTGCCCAAATAGGTAGGCAGCCCCAGGTATTTCTCGTGCTTGCTCTCAATCATCACCCCCAACGAATCTGCTATAAGAATCTTATCCAGCTCAGGTACCTTCTTGCTGAACACAATACTACTCTTAGCAAAATTGATCTGCTGTCCCGATGCCAATTCATAGACAAACAACACTTCCTTTATGTGACTACATTTGGCAGCAGTCGCTTTCCCAAAAAGCAAGCTATCATCAGCAAACAATAGATGATGAATGGCAGGGGCGTTCTCACAAACTTTAATACCTTCAAGAGGTCCCATAGAAGCCTTCCTTTCCAAGAGAGCGGAAAAAACCTCAGTACATAACAAAAACAAATAAGGAGAAAGTGGATCCCCTTGTCTGAGCCCCCTGGAAGGAGTAAGGTAGCCCCGAGGTTGGCCATTGATGAGAAACGCATAACGAACTGTAGTAACACACTGCATAATAATCCCAACCTAGGATTCATCAAAGCCTAGCCTCAATAGGACTGCTTCCAAAACTTCCACTTCATCCGATCATGCGCTTTACTCATATCAAGTTTCAACGAAAAAACCCCTTCAGCACTGGAATAACAATTGTGAATATAATGAGATACGTCATTAGCAATTAGAGTATTATATGTAATCAATCTTCCAGGAATGAAAGCACTCTGAAAAGGAGAAATGATAACATCCAGGATTTTCTTCAATCTATTAGCTATCACCTTGGAACAAATCTTGTAAATGACATTACAGAGAGTAATTGGTCTCAAGTCTGCCACAGACTCGGGATTCTTTACCTTTGGTATCAAACAAATATAAGAAAAATTAATCTCACCTAACAACTTCCCTGAAGCCAGAAAGCTCGGAACCGCAGCTGCAACATCAGGACCCACAATATCCCAATATTTCTAAAAGAACAACGAAGGCATACCATCTGGGCCAAGTGCCTTAGTAGGATACATCTGGAAGAGAGCAGCCCGAATCTCCACAGCTGAATACGAAGCACAAAGCTCAGTATTCATACTGGCCGTGACACGGGGTTGGATTAACTTAACAGTAGCTAGCCTGCATATGATTATAATCAATGTCCCCAGCAGAGAACATCTTTGAAAAGTATTGGAGCACAACTCCCTCCATCCCCTCCATAGAATCCTTCCAGACTCCCTCATGATCATAAAGACCAAGCAATCTATTCTTTGCCCTGCGGTTAGAAGCTTTACGGTGCAAAAACTTGGTATTCCTGTCACCTTCAGCTAACCAGGTGATCTTGGATCTTTGTTTCCAATAAGCATTCTCCTCCTCCAACAGACCATCCAATTTTGAGTAGAGAGAAACACTCTTACTTTGGTTCTCCCCGGTCAAAGGAGATTCAGAAAGAACTTGTAGACGTGCCCGGAGTTGATCGATCTCTCGACTTCTGCAACCAAAAACACTCCTTTGCCAATTACTCAAAGCAAATCTAGTATGCATGATTCGCTTTGAGACCTGAAACATAGGCCGCCCAAGAACCGGCTGAACCCAACCCTCCGTGATCACATTCTGACACTCCTGATGGTAATATAATAAATGCGGAATAAAGTTTACTTATCTAAAAACACACTTAATTAAACGAAATAGATTGAAAAGATTTCGCAATGTGTTATATATCACACACTATCTTCAACAATCTCCAAGGACTAGTAGGATGACACAGTCAATTACGAGCTTAGAACCCACTTTTACAGTTCATTCCTCATTGAGTTTGGATTGTTTTTTGAGAAAAAGAATACTCATATATTCATACGGCTTCACTGAGCCAATATCATGACAAAACATACATCAGAACTTAAGTCTCTGCAACATGAAACTGTATGCCTACTCGGCCTAAACGAGTGGGTTTGGATATGGTGTATAGGCTAGTTCGATTGATTTTGGACATACTTTGGATCTACGTATGCATCGTTTTGAAAATCCTCCTGATTGTGTCACCACCACATGATTTTCTGGAACCACAGAATAATTTTCCTCAAAGAAGACTTCAACTGCTACAACCGTAGTTGAGGTCACATCTTATTGTTCTTTATTCTATTAAGCCGTCTCTTTCAAAAAAAAAAAAAGGATGGTAAACCAGGTGGTTCTCATTGGTTGTTCTTCTGTCTGACATATAGGGTTTCCCACAAGTCCATTCGAGAAACAACCATGTGTTCCACCATCCTGCCAGACCTCCCTAGGGAGCTAATCTACAACATCATCATACGGCTTCCGGTCAAAGATATAATCTGATTCTCCTGCGTTTCTAAAGTATGGAACCACGTCGTCCGCAGCAGAGGCTTCATCAAAGAGCATCACGAACACTCTACCATGAATTCCATACATAATTGCACCCTCATACATTTAACTAATAAGGACGAATTCTACTCAGCGGTCTTCTCCAATGACACGTTCGGCCAACAAAAGCAAATCAAGCCTCATCCATTATATTCCGTTAAAGAAAGGAATAGACTTGGTCTTAGATCTAGTGTGGTTGCCAAGTACAATGGACTGATCTTACTTCAAGTTCAAGTTCTCCTCCGGAAGAAGTACTACCTTGTTCTATGGAATCCGACGATTGCCAGGCATAGAAGGATCCCCTATGAGTTCGAGAAACATAAACGATACCATAGGGTTTTCGGAGTAGGGTATGATTCTGATGCAGACGACTTGAAGGTCTTTACTCTTGAGCAATGTTGTAATAATTTTGCGCAACTGTCCGATTTGAGTACCGAATTAAAAGTTTACAGTCTCGCATCTGGCACATGCGAAACCATAAAACTAGAACTTCCATATCATAATTTGCTACTTATTAGAACACCTGTGGTGTTTATGAACAATTCTCGTGTAGCTTGGGTGATGAAAAGGTAGCATCTGATTATGAGGCAGGTCGTCACTCCATTGTAACTTTTGACCTAGTGAGGAAGGAGTTTCATGGCTTTCCTCTTCCCCGACCATTTAAAAATTTTGTGCACGGAGAATTGGTGGTGTTGGGAGGCCTGTTATCCATTTGGTATGAAAACTGGGTTTGTATTATGAAGGAAGAATATTCTTGGACTAAGCTTCACTCTTTGCTCTTCAGTTCCGCCCAGCCTCTATTGTTTGATGGTGATCGGGGGAGGGTTCTCTTGAAAGTTGAGCTGAGTAATGGTGGTGCACGGCTTGAGTGGTTCACTTTAAAGACAGGAGAGATGACAAAGATTGATGGGTGTTGTACTCTCCTAGGTTCAGGTGTTCATGTTTGTGAGGGAAACATTTGTAAAACCATAATTACATGCTCACAACATATGCACAACAATCATAAAAGGATCAAGGCTTACCTTCTGCAATTACTGTCATGGATTCCATCTTATGCAACTGCTTAACTCGATCACTGAATGTGGTCTTCTGTTACTTACCAACTTGCTTCTCAATGGACAGAACTTATGCAATAGTCGTGGGTAGTAATCAGGGATCAATTCATCTGTATATATATATGAGACTTAAACCTCAAGAAGCTTTCCATTAAAGCATTCCTTGTCGGTTTAGGTTTCACGGTTAGATTCCTAATGTATCACAACTTGTAGCCTTTCTTGTAGACTAAGCAATGGATTACTATCCTTAATGAATTGATACACTACTTCATTAAGTCACTAGTATTGATTCACTGTTTGTATCCATGTCAAACTAGGATTGATATTAAGCTAATCATCAATTACTTTATGATGATATGTGTTATGTCCATATTTGATCTTACAATCTCCCCCTTGGACTCACACATATCATGCTCGATGATTTGCACCAGAGAACATCAAAACCTACTTAACTTACTGAAGTGCGCGCCAGATAACAAACTCAAATCGAAATTCATTCCAACATGGTCAGATCACAGTTACTTATGTAGAGCAAGAAACAGTATACATTTGAACAAAAATGCAGAGTTTCAAAACCACTAACACAAGCTTCTGCAATCCACATATGTTCAACCAGAAGTGATACAATATATGTTAATGTGTATCAACAAGTAAACATATATTAGGTCCTACTTTATGTTTCTAAAACCAGAAACTCAAGAAATTCACTGAACACTGATGGCTTAAAAATATTGCTTGAACCTTATCATCATGCTTCACATGATTTAAGCCATCTGATAGCAAGTATAACTTTAAACACAAAATCGATAATTTTCAGAACATTCAACAAAAAACTGCAGCAATAACCAAAATCTGAAAATACCTCAAAATTTATTAATAATAAAATCTGTCATTACAAATAAGTTGTGATAAATAAAGTCAAAAGATCACAACTAAAAATACAAGAAACTCAAAAACCTTAGAAATTTAAATTGCTCCAACTGGATTAACTCTCTACTGAACCTAAGCATCTAGATTAGCTAAAACTCCAATGATGGCTGTATGCTTCTGGAATGCTGCTACTGACAAGGCCTTGGTGAAGGGGTCTGCTAGCTGTGAATTCGTGTCAATGCTCAAAATAGCTATCTCACCATGTTTTACCCTTTCTCTAACACTGTAATACTTTAAATCAATATGCTTAGAATTATTTGATCTTTTACTGTTCTTGCTAAAGAAAACTGCTGCTTCATTATCATAATAAATCACAAGTGTGCCTGCCACAATGTGACTTAACACTTTGGTCTGCATCAAGAAATTCCTAATCCAAAGTCCTTCACACACAGTTTCATATACTGCAATAAATTCAGCTTGCATGGTGGAGGTTGAAACTAGAGTTTGCTTCATGGTTTTCCAAGCAACTGCACCTCCTGCTAGCATGTACACGTATCCACAAGTTGACTTCTTGGAGTCTGGATAATTCCCTGCGAAATCAGAATCTGAAAATCCAACAAGTTTCAAATCCTCCACTTGCCTATAAACTAGCATATGACTTTTAGTTTTCTGCAGGTATCTCAACACTTTCTTCCCAGCTACCCAATGTTCATGGCCTGGATTAGACTGGAATCTCAATAAAATCCCTACTGCAAAAGACAAGTCTGGCCTAGTGCAGACTTGTGCATACATGAGACTTCCTACAAGTCTAGCATAAGGCTTTGACACCATAATTTCTTTCTCAACATCACTATTAGGACTCTGCTTCTTGGTTAACTTATCACCTTTGGACATGGGAACTTCTCCAGCTGCACACTTTTCCATACCAAATCTCTTTAAAACTTTGGTAATATAATTCTGTTGAGACAAACCAAGTAGTCTCTGTGCTCTATCTCTTTTAATCTCAATACCTAGTACATAGGATGCTTCTCCTAAGTCTTTCATGTCAAAATTATTTGACAAAAGCTCTTAGTGTCTTTAAGCAGTTTAATGTTACTGCTAGCCAAAAGTATATCATCCACATAGAGAACTAGGAAAATAAAATTGTTCCCAACTGTCTTCAAGTAAACACACTCATCAACAAGATTTTCTGTAAATCCAAAAGTAGAAATCACAGAATCAAATTTCTTGTACCACTGTCTAGAAGCTTGTTTTAGGCCATAAATTGATTTTCTTAACCTGCATACTAAGTTTTCACTTCCAGCTTGCACAAAACCTTCTGGCTGCCTCATATAAATCACTTCATCTAGTTCACCATTCAAGAAGGCTGTCTTAACATCCATTTGGTGTAGCTCCATATCAAAGTGAGCAACTAAAGCCATGATTATTCTAAACGAGTCTTTTGTAGAAACTGGAGAAAAAGTCTCAGTAAAGTCAATGCCCTCCTTCAGTGTAAAACCCTTGGCAACTAATCTTGCTTTATGTCTCTCTACATTGCCATTTGCATCTCTTTTGGTTTTGAAAACCCATTTACAACCTATAGGTTTCTGATTAGGGTCAGGTTCAACTAATTCCCAAACTGCATTTTGACTCATGGAATTAATTTCTGCTTCCATTGCTAGCTGCCATTGATGAGATTCACTACTTTCAATGGCCTGATTAAATGTAGTTGGATCATTGATACACTACTTCATTAAGTCACTAGTATTGATTCACTGTTTGTATCCATGTTAAACTAGGATTGATATTAAGCTAATCATCAATTACTTTATGATGATATGTGTTATGTCCATATTTGATCTTACAACATTCTTCTCCTCCTCGATGGTCATCCTGATGGGAAGCATGGTTACTTGTGGTGATACTGATACATGAGCTAGCACCAATATCTACCACCATCTTCGACACGAAAACTCTTGCTTTCTAGGTTTGTTTCCTGTTTTCAACTCATCTTATTTGTAGATTTAGTAAAATTGATATGTTTTGTACTTGCGAGTTTCTTGTGCCGACTCCAGTCAAGATTCTGGCAAACTTAATCTAGTTCTGGAAATAGAATCCTAATAAAACTACACATTATAAAACATACAGGAACTCGTTTGTTTGGAACCAAAAAGAGAGTTTAGCAACGGTAACTTAAATCAATGCTTAATGGTAAAGAAATTTACAGGGAAGGAAATTAGCTCGTTTTTTTTTCCTTTTCTTCTTTCTCTTTGGCAAATGAAGGAAACTGACTAGTTACAGGCAAAAACATGCTCACATTACACTCCAAATTGAGCCTCCGGCCCACATTTTATAATTTTATCTGCACTCACTAGATAGAATGCTAAAATTGGATGGCCAGTATCTCCGCCCTTCAACTTTTATAGGTAACTGATATGTAGAGGAACTGATTAAGGAATACAACAATTCAAAGTCTACATCATATATAAGAATGACAGAGATTACAATTTTCCGGTTTTCAAAACAGGCCTAATAAAACCTAGAGAAGAGGGAGTACAAGAGTTGAAAAATTCTTCGTCGGTGTTCAGGTAAGTGCTTTGGCACTAGAACTGTGAGCTCTCACAATAGAGATTACAGTTAATACAACATCATGAATCTTTTTGCAGTATACTATTCTTTGTGCCTAGATATGAAACTCAATGACAGGCCAGTTCACACCAGTAAAGATGCAGCTGGGAAAGATTACCTGTTTGTCGGGAGGAGAGTGAATAATTGTAGTATACACAGGGGAGTATGGAATTTATGACTATCACAAACTTCTGCAAGAAACATTACCAGAATCCCAGCATAGGCTTCCATGATGTAAAAGGGAAATAACGAATGCAGGCATAGAACTGGCCTGATTTTAGCCATTTACCACCATTTCCATTAGTATATCATTCCAAGAGTCTATAGGTCCTGGTAAGCACCAATGCAAACAATCAGTCTGAACCTTAGCGTATTTGCTATGTTCGAATGGATGATACTGTCTGTATGGACCAGGATGACCATCAGGCCTCATCAAAGAAAGTGAGACCATGTCAAGGAGTTTGAGATTCACCCCGTTTCTAGAAGCTTTTGTAGCTGCCTTCTCAAACTCCTCTAATTCAATCTCACGCAGAATCTTTTGTACCTCCTTCAATTCCATCTCACCTTCTTTAACTGGGGCTGTTTTCGTGCAAGTTCCCCCAGTATTCCACTCCCCATTCTCAAAGTGATCAGGTGTGGATGTTCTGAAAAAGATCATCCCCTTGTGATTAGATGCAACTAAAGTGTTCATCACATATCTCAGGGTTTTGCGATAAGCAAAATCAAATCCCAGCTCTGTCAGATTCCTTTGAGAACAGTAATGGCATCCCAACGCTTCATTGTTCTCATAGTAGATTGCAGATTTGAGAAACCATTTCCCAGTTGAAATGATCATGTAATCAAAATTTTGGAATTGATCTATCCATTTATCATCAAGCTTGTCAAGATGAAGCTCAACTTCATGTGTTGAAACACCATTCTGGTCTTCATAGATAGCCGCTTTTACAAGGAAAGGGGACCAAATAACTGAGGTGGTAAACTTGTAAGAGGGGAAGTGCCATCTTCTGGACCTATACTCCTTGTCATGGTATACTTGAATGGGTCGTTCAACCTGAAGGGATATTTTCCGATCAAATTTAGCAGAACCTCTTTAAAAAAATTCTGAAGTTGCATAAACAGAGTAAATAAATCTTGATCTACAGAAAATTAGCTGGCAACAACTCTCAACCTAATCATCAATCAATCAACCTAGAATCTCAAAATCAAAATGATGGCATGTCCATGTTGTAAATGGATTAAGCATATATGATTTAAATTGTAGGACACGAGCCAAGCCTACATTTATTCATGTCACAGTTATTATGGTAACTGTTCATCACAAATTCACACATATTTCTGTGCATGGACATATACAGACAGAGATCTGCCAACAACTATAGGCAGCAACGACTGGACAATGCCGTACATAAATATGCATTATATGTAACTTTATATGCCTCGAAGCAATAAAATGAAATGCACGATGATTGTCAGGCTATGGAGTGGAAGCAGGTCAGGAAAATTCATAGGCAGTGCAAAAACAAATTCCAGAACAACAAACATCAAGGAACACTAGTTAGAATGCTGCAAGAAGGTCTCACAGTTTAGTGAAACTCTCTTAGAACTAGACAAAAAGGTTCTCAAACTCTCAAGGAATCCCATTTACACAAACTAAAATCAAGAAAATTATCACAGAGTTGATGACTTTATTCTAGATAGATTAACTTGTTCCTACGATTCACAAATGCTAACTGATACAAGTATAGTTGGAAAGGCAGAATGCAAATTTGTACTAGAAAATGGGAAGGGTAGCAAGGGATCGGATCTAAGTGTTATATAAGCATATTCAAAGTGTTTTATATGCACATTATCTACCCCCAAACTCTTGAAGCTTCCAGGAAAATGGGAGACTTAAGTAGCTTGGATGTTAAAGAATATTTCATGTTAGCACCAAGCTTCTGCTCATTTATTTAAAGTCAACATTTATATGAGACATAACAATTCTAACAAATACCGTGGAGAGCATGCACAGCAACGACTGAACATGGTTACGAGTAATGGAATCACCAATCAATGCCCAATGCTTATTCCTCATCATTTCAATAAACTTCTCTGGCTCAAACTTTGGTATTGAACAATCTCGTGGACTCCACTTCCAGTACAGAAACCCTGTATCAGGCCGCCCATTCTTCATACAATTCTGGGGACTTTCAATTGAGGGGCAGCTCTCATTGTAAATTGGACCAGAAGTATTTGGAATCCAATCCCCAACGAAAAGATTACATTTTCCTGCAAAAGAGTGTAATCAAAGTTTACTTCATTTAAACACATACCAATTAGTACATTTTCAAATGAATCTAACACTATCCGAAACCCAAGTAGATAGCAATAGATTAATCCAACTATTTAGTCATATCATAACACCAAAAACAACAATAACAAACCCATGAAGAATTTCAACACATTGAACCAAAACACCATTTCCCCTGTTCAGATCTCAACTCCACCTAAATGTCAATTGAAACAACCATACTTTCCAATAACAGCAATGTACTCCCATCTGGGTTTTTCACATTTCTCATGCCTACAGTACAAAACCAGAAAGAAACATAAAAACAACAAGAACCCAGCACAGATTATCCAAGTAACTACCTTTATTGGGAGGCTTAATCCGATCCCGATCTTCTTCCCCAGAAATTGGTGGCTCTGAAGACACAGCTTTCTTGGGTAAAGGAATCTCATCCTGATCTTCATCTTCAGGGACTGAGATTGGTTGCCCTGAATCCAGACTCTTCTCAGGAAAATGGGGTTGTTGTTGTAATCCAGGTTCATACTCTGTGGAATCAGAGAGAAAGAGACAAAAGACAAGACCCATTAACAAGATTGCAATTGCAGACTTGACTATCCACCGCTTGTGCTTGTAGTTCATCACCATTGTCTTCCTCACTTTCTTAGCTCACTCACACGGACAGAGACTCAGAGATAAAAAGTAAAGCTCAGATCTTTGAAGCTATTTGCTGCTATCTATCACTTTAGCTGATGACTCAATGTGGGTCTCACTCAAAACCCAGATTATCACTCAAAGACCAATAATTTTTTATGTTGGGATTAAAAGTATAGAGATTTGAGATGTGAGATTGAGCCTAAGAAAGAAGGGGTTCTTTTGTGTAGGTGTGTTGTTTGTGGTTTAAGGCCTTTGAGCTACTTGGGTCACTGGTTAATCATACTCCACTAATTTCTTACCAAAAAAATAATCATACTCCACTAATTGGTAGAGAAATGGTAAACGTGATTAGAATAAGTAATTAATTGTTTTATTGTAGCTTTAAATTGATGTAGGGTAAGGCTAGTAATTATGGAAATGTTGCTTATGGATCTCGCCTTTTTCCTTGGGCAAAATGACAAGTTTTACATTCTTTTCTTCTTCTTTTTTAATTAAAAGAGAAGTTTTACATTCTTTAAAGACCAAAAAAAAAAAGAATTAATTAAAAGCTTAGCCCAAATGGTGTGCAAACACTACAAAATTTCTCTGTTTTCCTCAAATTTTATCTTTTATTTTATCTGAGTTTGGGTGATCTTGATGTATAAATGGCGCAAAATCTTATATGAAAACTAGATGTTCAATTGTCATCGAAAAAAAAAAATAGATGTTCGATTAGCATCTAATTTATTTGTACCGAAAATAAAGAGATTTTGCCCTTCAAGCAACCTTGTCCAATTTGGTGAAGAAAAAAAGATACTAGAGTCAAGGAGGTTCAACTTCCAAAAAAATGGTTGCAGTAGTAGTACTGTTGCACGAGCCAAAATATGCGTTGCAACATTACCACAGTTCACTTCGGTCTAAGAGAAATATACTCTTTTTCTTTTCTTTTTTTGTATATAATAAACTCTTTTTCTTTGGCAAATGGAGAAATAAATTCTACAAGAATTACGCACTTTATTTGTGGACATTTCTTGTTTCAAGAGGGCAATGCTAGGCTCAACGCATTGGCTACTATTAGCTTCATTGGAAACATATAGAAGAGAAAGATTTGGAATTCCATTTTTCTCTGTTATAGCTTCAGACTAAGAAATTACCACATCTATTCATCTATTGCCCATTGCTACACTTGTTTCTGCTTCATATTATAGTCACCCCAACCACATAGAGATTCAATTATCGTATCCGCCCCACCATAGTTAATTTACATGTCAGCTTCGTTACGGTTGGTGATGTAGCTACTTCAATCTGGGTCAACCAGAGTTGGATTATCATACACTTTCTGCCTCTCCCATAGGGCATTTAAACTACAATATCTCTGTTGAAGTTTCAATTATTCCCTCCTTAGTTTACTATTTTTAATGATTCAATCTCTCTCATTTGTGTCGGTGATTCATCAACAGTGTTTAAAATAGTATTTGGATGCATAAGATCAGGATATATGAACAAGCATGTCTATAAAATTTGTATTGTTATAGATTCAGTAAATGAAAAACTATCCACCACTAAACATAAATGCATGATACAATGGATAGTTGCTAAATGAATATGAATATGCCTGACAATCTAGATGAACTAATCACCTTACTCACAGATATACAAAAGTATGAAGCTTAGATTATGAAATTATGTTGTTATAATCACAACATATTCCACAGATTTTGACTTTGCATCTACCTACAGTTTAACAATAACAAGGCACCTTAGGAGTTAAAACACACACCAAGAATTCCACTGTGAAAAAACTCGTCAGCATCATCTTTGAAGAACTGAAGTATCAGCAAAATCAGGAAATGAAAACCACAAAGGTGAATCACACAGCCAGTCTGGGGACTTTCATGCCAAATCCATGTTTTACCTTCTCAATTCTGTTCAAATACAATGTCAGGAGTCATTAATACAGAATAAGCATCTCATGATACAAATCAGTTATTAAATGCTCGTTTATCACCAAATGGTTGTGGCATGTCTATTAGTGTTGGTATCTATTTCACTGAACTAATCAAACTTTTAATGATGGAAATTTAGAGCATGCAGCTATAATCAACAGTAAATAAGCACAAGCACTTACGTCGGGGCAAGTCTGCCAAGGGATTTTAGCTCTTCCCCAGAGTCCTCATCCACAACTCTCCCAGAAATTTCAAGGATATAAAATTTCTCTCTGGTAGTTGGCAGTCCCCTGCTTGCAAGTAGGTCTAAATCTCTCTGATGTAGTTCTCTTCCGTTTACATAGACACCAGTATTGCCGGCACCACAATTTGTTGGCATCGGGTAACTGAACTCTTCAATAAATGACTGCAAGACAATAGGAATGGTTTCCTTGTAAATTCCACATGAAACCTTAATAAACCAAGTTTATAAAATAAAATAAAAAAGCTCTCACAGGAATTATGCCAAGGCAAGAGTAACCCATCACACCCCAGAATCCGGCTCTGAAGTCATACCTGGATAAAACAAAAGTTACTTTTAGCTGAAAGAAATGTAGATATGTGATAGACCTAAACTTGGACATGAAAAAATGCACTCAATAGTAGTCAGGATATATGCAACATTACCAATAATCTCCAGGTTGAATTGGGCCAGCAAGCTTTTCAGCTTTCCTGACTAGATGATCTGGTATAGGTTGCCCATTGATCAAAACCTTAGTTCTCTCCACATTTTGATAAGATTTCGAGGAATCTTTAAAACTCTTTTTGATAAGACCAACCAAGAAGTTATCAGTACCCTTGCGGATCTTGGGATGATCTTCTTTGCTTGCCTCTGTAGAGTCCTGCGATATGTTGGTATTGAGATAGTCATTGAATGAATCATCCACCTCGGTTTCCACTGGCATATCTTTCACAGATTTCTGTGCAGATGTGCTCCTACTAAAGAGCACCTTGTCTTGGTCTATACATGCACTCTTATTTCCGTTCCCATCTCTGCTTACTTCATGTTTGGAAGGACTATCAGGCTGCTCGCTTACTTCATGTTTGGAAGGACTATCAGGCTGCTCCCAAAGAGGTGAACCTGGAGCTATTGGAGAACAGGCATCTTTTGCGAGCTGTTCAACAGAGTCAGAAACGTCTCTCTGAATAATCATACTATCTGGGATGTCTACTTCCTCCTTGGAAGAGATGGAAGATGAAGAGCTATGGCCTTCCCTCTTCTCAGATTTATCCAAGTTCAGCCTCTCATCTTCTGCCAGTGAATTATCTTCAGCAACTATCAACTGAAGGTTCTGACCATAGTTATCTAAATTATCATGGCAGGAGTTGGTGTCATCAGCATTCAGACAATCAGGAGAACTTAAGACATTGCCCTTTAATACCTCCTTAGAATTTTGATCAACCTCAGAAGATGATTGCTTGGATTCTTTAGGAGCAGATGCAGATGTAATGAGCCTTTTGTTATTAAGTTCAACTGAAATAATAGTCAAACAGGAACCACAACGTAGCTCCGACTGATTCTTACTTCTCTTCTTGAATTTTCTGGGAAGTTTCAGCAACTCAAAGCAATGGAAGCATGTAATGAATGGGGCACCACCTCGGAAAGGATGGGAAATCTGTGCCCTCCTGTTGATCATCTTTCCTAGATATCTCTCACCATAGCCATCAATGTCTGAATCAACATCACCTTGCCATCTTGTGTGCAACGTGGGACTAGCATTTCTGGGGTAATTATGTGGGCTGTATGTAACAGGATTGACATGATGAGAGGAATTCAAATTAACTGGACCTTTAGGAATACTTCTGTTGCCAAAATCAGTATGAGGAACTTGGGGTGGAACCACCCAATTCTGGTTGTAGCAGCCTGAACAAGTGCATGCAGGCGAGTGTACAACAAGTTCATGTGGATATGATCCAAGTGGATTCTGGTTGAAACCCATGTGTTGCCCCCTAAAGTAATCATGAGGTTGTGGTTGTGGGTATTGGAGTGGATGATGGGAAGGCCTCCTTGTCATTTGTGGCTGAGATGGATCCTCATATTCTGGAATCACATTCAAGTTATTCCTCTGCGGATAAAAGTTCTGCGTATCCATGTTATGATGATCCATAAAAGGAACCGGCCCATGGCTATAGTTCAAGTAAGGGGATCTTGGCATCTGCTTGTCCACAACATATTGCTGCTGCAGTGAAAGACTATAAGTTAACCGGTCACCATAAGGATCAGGTGGAGTCCTAATCCTCTCTGGGGGAACCATATCCCTTGGTTTATCTGCCACATCATAAGATCTTCTAAGTTGCTCCTTCAACTCATCCATTTTCCTAAGAAGCTCAGCTCGATCAGGTCCTAAATTTTCAACTCCATTCACATCATACTTGTGCTCACCATGACCATAAGAAGACTCTAGCTGGTAATTTGAAGGCCCCTCATTAGGATAAGAAGAAATTGGCATTCTTCCTCGCTCGGCAGCAACCCTGGTGTTTCCATAAAACCCCTCATACCGATCTCTTTCAACACCCCACTGGTCCATGCTTTCCCTTGATCTCAATGACCCAGCAAGATACCTTAATTGGGCTGAAATATCCCCTACACTTGAATTTACAGACTCGGACCTATTCATACTCGTGTCAAGATCATTTCCAGGGATTCTATTATCAATTGGGAACTCCGATAATCGACTATATCTTTCAACAAACTCCTTTTTCTGCGCTGCACCACTTTCCTCAAGCCTAAAACACCTAACCCCTTCCCTAACATTAATATGATTATCATCGAAAACCTCTTTATTCTCTCTTCTTAATGAACTAGTACTACTACTACTGGAATCAACCTTTCTTTCTCCAAAGACCCTCTCTTTTCCCCTACCTCGCCTCAAGTCCATCACTTTCTTTTCAATCTCAAACCAGAAACTAAAACTAAAACTACCACCCAACTTCTGACAAAATCTCCAATTTCCCAAAGCACACTCTTCTTTGCTGTACCACTAAACAATATTGCAACTCCCGGAATCACCAACTTAGTACCTTGAATTTGTCATACACCCTAAAAGAAAGAACAAAAGAATTTGAAAAGAAAAGAAAAATTAAAACTTGGAAGCATATCATAGAGTTGGGGCTAAATAGCAGTTCAAATTTCCAAAGTTATTAATTGCAACTTTTCCTTGGTTCTTTTATTTTCTCAGTAACCAAGCAATTTGGAACTAAAATGCCAAATTGGAAAAAAACATAAAAAGAAAGAAAAACTTGCCTCAGGTAAACAGAGGAGTCAGATATAGCTCTGGTCTTCAAGCCCTTTCAGCCATTTACAAAGCACGTTCAAAAACGACGACCCAGAAAAACCAGAAAACCAGAACACCAACCAAACTCATCTTCAATCCCAATCAACCTCAATACCCACAAAGCTTTCTTCCCCCTAAAAGCCAACCTCAAAGACTTCTTCTACTTCAGACTCAAAACATGTTTCACTCCACAACTAAAATCAAAGACAAACACAGAGAAAGAAAAAAAGGCATCCACATTTTCTAGATTCTACTATGGACTTCACTGTTCAAGATCACAGAGGTTCATGAATCAATCTCCCACATTAGCCTGCACTTAGTGAATCAGCTGGGCAGGTTCCAAAAGTTCAAAGTTCAAAACTTTTGGAGGAGGAGAAAGCAAGAAAATTAAGAGCAGATGAATGAGATATGAGCTCTGTGATTTGTCGGCTAAAACTTAAAAACAAAAGGGTTCATTTTCCGGGAAAACGAGTACGTGTAGATGCGGAAAAGTCCTGGAATATGGTCACGTCTTAATTTTCAAACAGCTGGCCAACTCGGAGTACTGTATTTGTGAATTCTTGGGAAAAGGAATGCTACGATTGGACACTTCCCTAAACCCTAAAAGTGACAAAGTTTGAAGTAACTACCTTGGTCTAATTTTTAATCTCTCTTTTCATGGATATAGTACTCAAGCGGTCGGATCATCAGATTAGTCGACTGTATAATAGTCTCTTCCGTATATGAAATAAAAATGGGAGTGAATTTCACTAATTTCATTTTTCAATTTATATTCTATTTTTTCTTTTTTAGTAACTTAAATTTTGTCTTCTGTAACTAAAATTTTGTCATTTTATAAAAAAATTTAACATAAAAATGAAAGAAAGAGTGTGGATTACAAATTATGGAGTGAATTTCACGAAACAACTGTGTCACAAACACCCTACTTAAAACAATCATTTCACTAAAGGCATTCGCATGTTTAAGACTCTCTACAAACAACATTAAAGTTCTCTTAATTCACTTTCTTTGCTAAGACACAGAAGATTATTAATTTTATGTGTTAGTAACTTGGTATGTGATTGAAAGATCAGACCAAGATGATTTAATTCTAGGAAAGAGTAACTCAATCTTGCAGTCTTGATTTTAATTTTTAGAGGTCTTCATCATCCTAGAAGCATTTGCAATAGTTAGCTTCTTCTAAAGAGACCTTGATAGTCAAAAGCACAAAATCACTAGAAGCTAGATTTGTCACCCACTCACATCCAACACCAACAGCACCAATTGACTTGGCTTTTGTATGGACTGTGGACATTGAGTCTTCGCTAATGTGTTTTGACTTTCTCCAGATAATAAATGTTTGGACTATTTCATGACAATGAGTGACTTGTTCTATTGAACGATAGGTCATCATCTAGATCTAGTTGCTCTATAATTTTGTGGTTTTTGAGTTTTTCCTCCGCGTGGACCTGGGTATTGAAACGTAAACGTTACTCATCTCCTTTTTCCCAAAGCTTTTCATTTAGTTTAATGTTTATCTTGGTAATGTAGTTGGAATTGTCTTCTTTCTTTCCAAACTTTTGTGGTTGTATATGATATACTATCATCCCAATTGACAATATGTTCACCTGTCGTTTACCGAACCCAATTATGTTCTAGTCACCAGGAATATGTCAAATTATTCTTCCATCCTCATGCAGAGTCATTCAAGTTATTGTGGTTTAGAGGCTAATCTAGACAACAGAGATGATCTCACATTAACATATACTTGATTTCCGGCGATCTCCGTCCAATATCAATACTCAATACCACATGTGCTTTATAAATTATAATAACGCTTATAAACTCAATCTTCATGACAAACGTCAGTTTTCGAGTAATAACAGTCATTAAAAATTATACCACAAAAAATACATATTAGATTGATTCTTAACATTCTCATTTTGTGAGTACAGAAAATGAATATTTATACGTTTTAATTAAGTAACGCATGTTCATAGATTCGTTACAGAATTCTTTTGCCACAATGGATCGAAGTGCTAACACGACTCTAACTTTCACAACTCTTCAGAAGACATAGAAATCTATATTTTGGCCAGATTATATGCATATTACAGATTTACAGATAGCTATTAATGCATCTCAGGTAAGGATATCCTTACCTTAGCCTTCGGAACGGATTTTCAGTTTTTGAACATTTTTCGATCACATATTCATTTAACCGTTCAGTTTTTAGGTCCTAATGTATATATCACTTCTGCAAATTTTTAGCCAAATTGATGATCGTTAAGGTATCGAACTCAATTAAACCAATGAACGAACCGAATCTGTCGAATCGGAACCGTTCGTGTTCATTATTGTAACTTACAGTTTTGAATGCCTTAACGATCATCAATTTGGCTGAAGTTTTGCAGAGATGATCTATACATTAGGACCTAAAAACTGAACGGTTAATATGTGAATATGTGATCCAAAAGTGATCAAAAACTTGAAATCAGTTCCTAAGCTAAGGTAAGGACATCCTTAGCCAAGAAGGACTGATATATATGTATAAGAGTACCTCTATTTATCTACTGTATGTCGTCTTACACTTGCATCTTTTTCTTCCTGCGTAGTCCAAACGTCCCAAGAAGATTATGAAATCCGCTCCTCAAACTTTTGGCTTTCTGAACAATGATATTGCTCTTCTTCGTCCTCTTCTTCGTCTCCTGATCATTAGGAAGAGGCAAGGCCCTGGTGTGTCGCTCCAGAAGTCGACCAACTGAAGCTAACTCGTACGAATCGTACAACGGACTCCCACAGTCCCATATCCGAGCACTTCTACCACCTTCTCCTTCTTCTTCTTTTTCTTCTTTCTTCATTATCAACTACAAGCAGGAAACACATAAACTTGTTGTTCCATCTGTTCTGCTTATAACAATATTTATTTTCAGGTGGATCGGTGATGAGTAAATGATCGAAGTCCGCACGTCTTAGCTAGCTACACATCTGGGACACGTTACGTGGAACGGCCGGGCGAACTTGTTATTGAAGTGGCCGGTGAGGACGTACCATATATAACTAACATGTTTCTTCTTATAGAATATATGAAGTCCCACCATAAGCTATGAAGAGATGGGAAGAAATTTAATGAAGATATAAAATAATGAAAAAGAAAATTAATCAAGTTAGGAGCACTCACCTAATCAATATATGGAAATCAATGGTATCTATTTTTTAATTTTATTGTTTGTTTAGAGTGAGAGATTAGGGTTTAGTTCCTTTGTCGAAAAGAAGAGAGAGACACCATATCTGGCGCGAGCGTGCACACAAAAAAAAAACTGTATACATTTCCCTTCTTCTTGATTATCTTCTTCAAGTATGTCAAGCTAAATGAACTATCGTGCTCATATTCTTGTAATGTAAAAGATGCAACCATATTAATATGGAGTTGAAGAACAACGAGCCCGGCCAACTTAATCTGCACCAAGCGAGCTGCGCGCTTCCGGTCAAAATCTTTATCTCTGAAAGCGTGTTGGAGGACCTGGATATGCTACTACCTAGCTTTCTCCAAGATGAGGGATTACTTGATTTACTTCTGCTCCATCATTTCGAGCGTTTAGTATTAGTATTGGATGAGAATGATGTTTGTGTTAAAAAGTGATTTTAAATATGGAATACTCCATGACATGCGACCAAATATTCTTGGAAATATATGCGAGGTGATCGATTGAATCTATGGCAAGTAGCACCATCCCTAGTAATGTTTATAGAGAACTTAATTATACTATACACGCATGTATGACATACACGCAGAATTTGACAATGTGTAAGTACGTATAAGTAGTCTTCATAGTAGAGTATGTTTATATTCATGTGGAGATAACATATGACCGAACTAACATCAATTTTGTGCCCATATATGATGAGTGGGTTTCAAGGGAATTCGAGGTAACAAATGCGATGAAGAATACTACTGCAGCTAATTAAATAGGCCATGGAGAATTTGGAAAAAAGTGAGACTCGATAGTTTGGAAGACGATTGCGAGGCACTCTTAATGTATTATTTGTATGGGGGACTTTGAGGGGGCCAGTGGTACTTGAAGCTATTCGCTTGCCTTTGCTCACACCTTTTCCATGGACATTGCATTATTCAGTTGCTCGAGACTGCTAGCTAGTCACAAGTCTCCGATGGACATTCCCTGGATTTATTTGCAAGCTAGCTTCTTAATTATTACCAAAAAGACTCTGTTCAATCGTTCAAAGCTCCTCTCCGCCATTGATGCTGAAACTAGCAGGTGTGAGGTCATTTTGGCCACAGATAGATCAGAAGCCGGCATGCATGCATGCACATTTTCGACGTGGTTCGGTCCGTTTGGCAAGGAAATTAAAGTGGTTCTCCTGAACTTTCTATAATTGTGGACATAAGACACTATGAGCTCTTTGATGCACAACAATGGGTGGAACCGCATCATGATCAGGGATCAACATACATTGATTTTGGCTCGGGATTCTGAACCACATGATAATGATGCGTAATGATGATCACCAGAGTTCCATGGATTCTGATCCCTTTGGATTTGGACTTCTTGATCAGCATTCAGCAGAGATCATCATGATCAATATCCATGGATTTAGGGGATTCGATCTTCTCGGAACCACATGATGATTTTGTCTCGGGTTTCTTGGTACGACGTGATGATCGATGATGCTCATGATCCTGACCAGAGTTCCATGGAATCCGATCCCTTTGGATTTGGAGTACTTCTTGATCAGCAGGGATCAATATATATCAATGGATTTAGGCCGGAGATTGTTGGAACCACATGATGTGATGTTGATGGTGGTGATGATGAGGAGGCGGAAGAGATGATTAACAGAGCTGCAAGGGAATCCATGGAAACATATATATGCATGATCGAGCAGTCATGTCTGAGCCTGCAACTAATTAAAAGCAGCCATTGACAAGTTGGACAAAGTTCATGTGCTATTTGTAAGGATCGGACAACTTCGATTACATATGAGGCTGGTGTTGAAGCGTATCGCCTGCCTCTGCTCACACATCTATATCATGCAGATTGTATTGTTCAGTGGCTCGAGACCAGTCAAGCTCCTTCATATTTATTTATTTTTATTTTTATTTTATTTTTATTTTTTTGTGGTACAAAGTCAAGCTACTTCACTTAGAAGATAGGGAAATTAATATATTATAATATAGTTAATCAAGCTATCTAGTTCCTTAAAAAGTTTCTTTGGTTTGTGGAAGATAATTAATTGACGGCCTAAATTCAATTAATATCTGTAATCTTTTCTTCATTTCTATCTAACTGGCCGGCCTTTCCCTCATTAAAATGGTTACTTTCATTTGTGGTCCTCATGTAATTATCTCTTATTCTCTGGTGAACGAACGAATAAAATTTCGACATTGATAATATAGTTACAAACATTTCATTGATGTTGATTGGTACGTGTGTTGAAATGAATTTTGTGGACCAAATAGAAAAGGTGACAAATCCATAGATAATATCTATATAGATAAACCCTACTGTGTTGACAAATTTGATATTATCTTATATCAAATGTGAAATCTACTTGCACCGGTACCTTCTCAAAAAAAAAAAAAAAAACTTGCACAAGATTTTTTTTTTTTTTTTGGAAATGATTTGCACAAGAATATTAGACATCTTTGTACCAAAAAAAAAAAAAAAAAAGATTATTAGACATGTTGCAAGGAGAGACTTTTTTTTTTTTTTTTTTTGCGTCTGTGCAAGCAAACCGGGTTCCAGAATTAGATCGAAAAAAAGGTCATATATTCTAACAGTTTTACTCTCTTTTTGTGGCAACTAGGATACCATATGGTAATATGCATCCTAATTCAAACCATTAGTTTCAAAGCCAGATAGATTTACCATAACAACCCCCATTGGCACAACTAAGGCCAGCCAATAATGTTTAGAAACTTTCAATTTGTTCTTATGTTTAAAATCTATATTTTTGTGAAGATTCTAAAATCGAATAAAATGATTATTGCATTTGAGTATGATTTACAAAGTGGTTGAGTAATAGACAATGTTCATTTTACATCATTCTTAGATTCACCCCTTAGCGATTTACACATGTTCACTTTATAATTTTATGATCTAACCGTTAACGTTTTGTAACATAACGTAACAATTCACCCCTTAGCGATTCACACATGTTCACGTTATAACTTTATGATCTAACCGTTAATATTGTGTAACATAACGTAATGATTCGCTCGTAGCAAAATAACCCAATCAAATTGGAGGCATTTTACTTATTCATCTATACAAAATATATGGACGGTTCATCATATTATAGTAATCATTGTTCCCATAACCATTCATTTGTTTAATTCAATTATTTAGTAAACGATATCTGATTTGATTAATTTTTTTTTCATAAAAATGATGATTTAAAAGGTAATTTAAAATATAAATTGTTAGATATTCTCCATACACTGATTTGGATATTTATTTCTAAGATTTCATTCCTTCCTTAAACGGAGGATTTAGAATCTATCATGAGTTGGATCAAAGGAGATGAATTCAGCACTAATTCGTTGCCATTATGAAGAGAGAAGCAGCCACCAAAAATATAGGAGAGCAAAAAACACTGTAGCACCGAGTTGTTACATATTACTATAAGTGACGAACCCCCCGCCATTTTAATAAACCCCCAAATACATCCCATTTCTCCTCGTTTCTTCCTTGTAACGAACGAGTAAGACACCGGGCTCCTAGTCGCCGATAAATCGCCGGAAACAGTCCTCGATCGGATCGGCGGTCCGGCACGCCTAGATTTCCGGCGAGGCGCTGAGGTTCTTCCACCTCAATCTCGCTCTCTTTCTTTCTCTTTGTGGGGCTTTGAAATGTCGTCGGAAGACGTGGCCGGAAAGAGGACGAGCGAGACGGCGGTATCGACGATTGTGAACCTGGCGGAGGAGGCGAAGCTCGCCAGCGAAGGAGTCAAGGCGCCTAGCCACGCCGCGCTCCTTAGCATCGCTAAGTCTCTCGTCGCCGGAGGAGTCGCCGGAGGAGTGTGAGTTCTCAGAAAGTGTTTTTTTTTTTTTTTTCTTATGAATTCATATTCTTTTCGTGATTTCGATATTTTCTTGCATATGATTGTTATGCTATTTCTCGTTTCTTTTGTATGCTTTGATTTGAATAGCTTGAATTTACTTTTAGATTTTGTATTCTGTATCTAAATTCTTTGGCCTGAAAAGAGATAAGCAAACCAATGTTCTTTTTCGGTTTTTCGATTGCAGCATGTTTTCAGTGTTAGAAAAACTTAGAACAGTGATTAAAATTTGTTTATGGTGTTTAAATTAGAGGTTATTGAAATGGTTGTGAGATTAGTTATGAATCAAAATAGTTATTTTCTTTACTCTGTAGGCATTAGCAACATATCTTTTAATCTTAGTTTATTACAATAAAGCATCCATTATCGCCGACCTGCTGCAGGTCAAGAACTGCTGTTGCTCCCTTGGAAAGACTGAAAATTTTGCTCCAGGTACTTATTGTTCCTCGTTTACAGGATGTATCATTTAGATCAATAACTTACAGATAGGAGGTCTAAATTCATGGTTGTTATATAACTGAAGAGTAGTACATGCTGGTATGATCAACACTGTTTTTTTATTTATATATATATATTTTTTTTATGGAGGGTCGGGGTTGGTTAAGATGTTAGCATTATGCATTTTCTATTATGTTAAGCTGGAGTAAATTGGATTTGCATCTGCAATTATGCAGGTTCAAAATCCTCATAGTATTAAATACAATGGGACAGTTCAGGGCTTGAAGTATATATGGAGAACTGAGGGTCTCAGAGGCTTGTTTAAGGGCAATGGAACTAATTGTGCTCGCATAGTCCCAAATTCAGCAGTCAAGTTCTTTAGCTATGAAGAAGCATCTAAGTATGATCTGGTTCCTGCTCCTCCATTCCCCTACAGTTCTAAATAATTTTCTGATTTTCATTGGCATTCATATTCACTTTGTTTATCATCTATCAGCATTAAGCATTTTGTAATGTCTATATTCATTTCCCCCATCTACAATTTGGTAATTATTTATTCTATGTGTACTTGTGAACAGGGGTATCCTATGGTTTTATCGACAGCAAACTGGAAATGGTATGATCATCTCGCCTCTATCTCTTATGCAAGTCAATTAGAAACAAGTAGTTTCATTTGGAAATGTTCTAAGGTTCAATTCAATTTCATTTCAAAATAAATATGCAACTATGGGGAGTCTTATCCACAATATTTAGCTCATCAATCAGAATGTAAAGAATCCAAATTTTCGGTGTAGATAGGCGTGAGTCATCAGACATTTCATCATTCATACATTATGCTTAGCTTTTCAATCATCCCATTTTGGCTGATTTCATGCAGTTTTTGTTTGTCTGTTGTTTGAGTTGCTAAAGAGGTTTTACGGTTTTCAGACCAGTTTTGTCACTTGTGTGCTCTCTCGGATTTCTTTCTTTGTTTGTATGTCCAATGGGTTTGATTTGGGAGGAGAGAAAATAGTGATTATGATAATGTTGTCTATGATGGAATGTTATATTTACAGATTTCCTTCAATCTCTTGCAGAAAATGCTCAACTCACACCTCTTTTGCGCCTCGGAGCTGGTGCATGTGCTGGAATTATTGCGATGTCAGCAACTTACCCGATGGACATGGTACGAGGGCGTCTAACTGTGCAGGTATGTTATGGACCTTTCTTTTGGAGAATTGATTTAAGGAGATTTTGCCATGATGTATGAGGCCCTTTTTATACATTTACTTTGATGTCTTAAATGTGCTTGCTTTTTATTTCTTCAGACGGAAAACTCTCCTCGGCATTATAGGGGAATATTTCATGCTCTTTCAACTGTCTTTCGGGAAGAGGGACCTAGGGCTCTGTACAAAGGCTGGCTACCTTCTGTCATTGGAGTTGTAAGTGAAGTGTTTGTTTATTTCTGTACTCCTTATTCCTACCAACAAAGAAAATCTTCCATCAATTTTTCGATTTATTCATGAATTATGTGCCTGGGTCTAGTCTGAATTTGGAACAATTTTGACTACGGCTTATTGTTTTGTTTACAGATACCATATGTTGGTCTCAATTTTGCCGTTTATGAATCTCTGAAAGATTGGTTGATCAAAACTAGACCTTTCGGACTAGTTCAAGACACTGAGTTGAGTATAACTACAAAGCTTGCATGTGGGGCTGCAGCTGGAACTGTTGGCCAGACGGTTGCTTACCCTCTTGATGTTGTTCGGCGAAGAATGCAGATGGTAGGCTGGAAGAATGCCGCTTCGGTTGTCACTGGGGATGGGAAGAGCAAAGCAGCCCTTGAATATACTGGTATGGTAGATACATTCAGGAAAACAGTTCGTCATGAGGGGTTTGGGGCACTGTACAAGGGTTTGGTCCCCAATTCTGTTAAGGTCAGTATTTAAAGCGAGTCTACTCTGCTCGCTGCTTCTTTTCATCTGACATATTAACTTACCTACCTGTCACTTGCCTTTGAAGTAGCTATATCATCTATTTCCTGAATTACTATTTTGAACTAGTAAATTTAGCAAAGTGTAACTGCAAAAATGAATACCATATCTCTGTGTACTTATTTGGCTGTTGTAAAGCAATTTTCTAAACAAAATTTGTCACATTAATTTTGGATTTACATAGTGTTATCTGGAAACATTGTAATGGTAATATTTATTCTTTCAGGTGGTGCCTTCCATAGCAATTGCCTTTGTCACATATGAGGTAGTGAAGGATGTTCTTGGAGTTGAGATGAGGATATCTGACTAAAAGCAAGAGAAACCTTGAGCTACATGCTTAACTCTAATTTCGGAAATGAAAGGAATGGACTGGCAGGAGAAGGTAAGGTGTTGGCGTTCTTAGGTCTCTTAGTAGCAGGAAGATTAGAAACACAGTTGTAGCGTATGTTGATATTCCTTCCCATTTATACACATCTCTCTTTGTCTAAACACCTATAGTTTTAGACTTTTAGCTTTCAAATCCTTCTTATTCTTATGCTTCTGAGGAAATGATGCTTCGCAATCGCTTGCTAGAGAATACAGGTGTATCTATTACTCTGTTATACAGGCTGCAAAGTGACGTGATATAGCTCTTTTGTTGGGGAAGATTACGGTGATGAAAGAATTACAGCCAATGTAACAGAGAAGAGATGGACTTCATTGACTATTTTTCTTGTGTTTGGGGTGTTATGTCTACAGTTTCAAATTACATTAGCTGAAGTCATATTTAATAACAATTTTCAAATATAGTGAGGTTTTATTTTATGCTTTATGATGTATGATAATTATCAGCCTTTGCTTTCTGGAAGAGTTGTACTTTCCAGTGCATAACTAAAAGCTCTTGTTTATTAATGAATTCTTGTCATGTGATCCAAATAATCTCGGGTTAAATCAATAAATCCAAATGTAAAGATTCCGGTCTTTCCCATGGCATTGGTAGTTACTGCGATCAAAATGGTTAAGAATATTGTTCAAGGGGTACTTTAGAACTACCATCTTATTCTATATGATGTCCATAAAGCTTTAAATAGAAATCCATCTGTATGGTACACTTGGTACTTTAACAATACCAAGAACTGACAGAGAATCAAAAGAGGGACTGATCTGCATTTTTATACATGCCTGAAATAATGGACAAGAAAAAAAAGAAGCAGAATTTACAACCAAATTCATGTGCATACTCATGCATTCAAACTTTACCTATAACGTTCTTATCAACACTAGCCTCCAAAAAAGAAAGAATCAACAAAAGTAATGCGAGACGAAGGCAAGACAAATGGTCTTACTGCAATGAGGAAAAAAATATGATCAAATGATGAAACAACCACTGACTAGACCCTCCTCCTCTGGCCTCTTGGAGCCATCTTTAAAAGCACCTCCTTGAGATGATCATAGCGACTCTGATGATACTCGATCCATATGCACAGCTGCCTTATGGCTTCCCGCTTCTCCTCTCCCAGACCCAATATGCCCTTGTTCTTCTCTTCCACAATCTGCTTCAACTCCTCTACCTTCTTTTCAAGCTGATTCACAGCTTTGATCAGGCCCCCCTTCTCCACTTGTTCCTTGCTCGCCTCTGTCTCCAACTTCTCAACCCTCTCTCTAAACACCAATGCTTCCGCTTTTTTATCTTGCAGTTGTTTGCTTAGGGCCCCCACCTCCCTCTTCAACTTCTCTCTCTCATCATTTGTTTCCGCAACCCATTTCTTAGCAGTCTGAAGCTGCTCCGACGTTTCAGCAATACACTTCTCATACTTCGCATAGTCATCCACAAATTTCTTAATCACAGATTCCAGTGCAGTCAAAGAACTGTTCACATTGTCTGAAATACAGTTGATGTTTCTCTGATAAGCTTCATTGTTTGCAGAGATTATACCAGACAATGCAGCAATCCTGTCTTCGAGCACTCTTTGTTCTTCTTGGAATTTCAGCTCAGCAACTCTGAAGTTGTGTTCCTTCTCGGCCAGTACTTGCTCTGTAACCCGGAGCTTCTGGTTTGACAGACGGAGCTTAACTTCAGTATTGCGAGATTTCTCTACCAAAGAACTGAGTTCATCACCTTTTTCTTCAAGGTCTCTTTTCAGGTCTTCAGACATTTGTTCCAAATCAGCTATTATCTGATCTTTGGATTCAATGCTAACCTCGTAGTCCTGACACTTACCTTCAAGCTGTTTATGTTCCTCATTTAACTTGGTGTATAAATCCTCCTGTTCGTTAAGCATTCTCTGAAGATCAGTGATCTTGCTCGTTAACTCGATCTTATCAGTTTGCAACTGTGTCAAGCTCTCTAGAAGTTCTTGTTTTTCCCTCTCAAACTGCAACTCCATTTGCTTATTCTGGGTTTGCAATGACTCCAACTCTTCTTGTAGACCATTAACCTGTGCCACAAGGGCCACTACTTGAGCAGAGGCTTCGTTCTGTCCACTTTCATGTTTCTCTTGGAGAGAGGAGAATTCTAGTTCTCTTTGTGCTATTGTCTTCTCAAATACAGAAAATTGATCCTTTAGCTCCAACATTTCTGCTCTCAACTGATCATGCTCTAGGATTTTCGTTCTGATATCCTCTTCAAGCTCATTCTTCTGATTCTGCATGGATTCCACTTTTAGCTTGAGATCTTTCATTTCTGCTATCAAAATCTCTTTCTCTTCCAGAATCTTCTGATGATCCGTCGTCTTGTTTGCTATCTCTTCATTCAGAATTTGTACCTGGATCAAGTACTCTGAAATTTCTTGAGTTTTATTCTCAAGCTGCACTTGCAATTCAGCTTTCTGGCTGTGTAGGGACTCCAATTGCTGCTGCAATACATTTACCTGTTCCATTAAGCCCTTGACCTGAGTCGATGCTTCATCACTTTTAGATGCCATATTTTCCTCCAATTCAACTTTCTCACGGCGCACAGAACTTAAGTCTACTAGCAGATTGTTGATCTGTGCTGTCAAATCTGCTATAGTAGACGATGATTCATCATTGCTATCCTGAAGTTTCTTTGTCAGAGCAGAAAGTTCAGCTTCTCTCTCTTTTGACATTGATTCGAGTTCTGAAATTTGAGCTTGTAAACCTGCATTCTCCTCTGCCAGTTGCTTTTCTTTGCTTTCAAACTTCACTTCCACATCTCTTTTCTCCCCTTGCAAAAATTCGAGGTCAGATTTCAGCTCTGTCACTTTTTCCTCCAATCCCTTTATTTGCGCCAATGTTTCGTTCTCATGCAGCGTATGCTTCTCAGACAGAGTTGAATACTCCATTTCCCTCTGACCTAATTGCTCCCGTACCTGACTATGTTCATTATTGGTTTCCTCAAGTTTCTTTGTGAGAGCAGAAAGTTCAGCTTCTCTCTCTTTTGACATTGATTCGAGTTCTGAAATTTGAGCTTGTAAACCTGCATTCTCCTCCGCCAGTTGCTTTTCTTTGCTTTCAAACTTCACTTCAATATCTCTTTTCTTGCCTTGCAAAGACTCGAGGGCCGATTTCAGCTCTGACACTTTTTCCTCCAATCCCTTTATTTGCGCCAAAGTTTTGTTCTCATGCAGTGTATGCTTCTCAAACAGAGTTGAATACTCCATTTCCCTCTGACCTAATTGCTCCCGTACCTGACTATGTTCATTATTGGTCTCCTCAAGTTTCTTTGTCAGAGCAGAAAGTTCAGCTTCTCTCTCTTTTGACATTGATTCGAGTTCTGAAATTTGAGCTTGTAAGCCTGCATTCTCCTCTGCCAGTTGCTTTTCTTTGCTTTCAAACTTCACTTCAATATCTCTTTTCTCGCCTTGCAATGACTCGAGGGCCGATTTCAGCTCTGACACTTTTTCCTCCAATCCCTTTATTTGCGCCAATGTTTCGTTCTCATGCAGCGTATGCTTCTCAGACAGAGTTGAATACTCCATTTCCCTCTGACCTAATTGCTCCCGTACCTGACTATGTTCATTATTGGTCTCCTCAAGTTTCTTTGTGAGAGCAGAAAGTTCAGCTTCTCTCTCTTTTGACATTGATTCGAGTTCTGAAATTTGAGCTTGTAAGCCTGCATTCTCCTCTGCCAGTTGCTTTTCTTTGCTTTCAAACTTCACTTCAATATCTCTTTTCTCGCCTTGCAATGACTCGAGGGCCGATTTCAGCTCTGACACTTTTTCCTCCAATCCCTTTATTTGCACCAATGTTTCGTTCTCATGCAGCGTATGCTTCTCAGACAGAGTTGAATACTCCATTTCCCTCTGACCTAATTGCTCCTGTACCTGACTATGTTCATTATTGGTCTCCTCAAGTTTCTTTGTGAGAGCAAAAAGTTCAGCTTCTCTCTCTTTTGACATTGATTCGAGTTCTGAAATTTGAGCTTGTAAACCTGCATTCTCCTCTGCAAGTTGCTTTTCTTTGCTTTCAAACTTCACTTCCACATCTCTTTTCTCGCCTTGCAAAAATTCGAGGTCAGATTTCAGCTCTGTCACTTTTTCCTCCAACCCCTTTATCTGCGCCAATGTTTCGTTCTCATGCAGCTTGTGCCTCTCAGACAGAGTTGAATACTCCATTTCCCTCTGACCTAATTGCTCCCGTACCTGACTATGTTCATTATTGGTCTCCTCAAATTTCTTCGTGAGAGCAGAAAGTTCAACTTCTCTCTCTTTAGACATTGATTCGAGTTCTGAAATTTGAGCTTGTAAACCTGCATTCTCCTCTGCCAGTTGCTTTTCTTTGCTCTCAAACTTCACTTCCAAATCTCTTTTCTGACCTTGCAAAGATTCAAGGTCCTGCTCCTTCTGATTGAGTTTTTCCTTAAGCTGACTAGCTTCATCTGTGAGTTCTTGTATCACATTCTGTGCCTGCTGAATCTCACTTGAGAACTCCAAAACTTTCAAGGTTTCTTCCTCCTTAGCTTTGCTTAAATCTGACACTTGCTGCTCTGAAGATTCCAGCTCATGCTTCATATTTGAGATGTCCCCTCTAAGAGATTCTAGTTGTTGCTCGAGGATTACTTTTTCATCTTTCATGTGATCAACCAAACTTCTCAAGTCTGCTGAAATATTTTCTCCATCTTCAATCCTTCTCAGACTAGTCTCTTTCTCCTTAATCAGATTATCTCTCTCTCTTTCCAAATCTTCCACTTTTCGACTCAGTTCAGCTTCTTTCTTTCCACCAGTCTCAAGTTTTTGATCTAGTTCACTATTCTCAGCCAAAAGTTTCAGTTTTTCAACATCTAATCTTTCAGCTTCAGTCTTCAAATCTTTGGAAATCTTCTCTGTTTCTTCTATCTTGCTCAAAGCCGTCGCATATTCCAAGTTTAACGCCTCTTTTTCTTCAATTGTAGCCGTCAGTTTCCTCTTCAGGTCAGCAACTTCTAGATGTGCTGATTCGAGTTCTTGCTTAACATCAGCTATATTCTGATAGTCACTTTCCAGTAGTCCATTCTTACTTTTCTTGTCATTTGAAGAATATTCTGAATCAGACTCTGAGCTCGATGAAGAACTGCTATCCTTATCTTGCTTGCCACGCATTTTTTTCTTTAGCACTCCTGTTAGATGATCATATTCTGCATAGAGGGATTGGTATTGTTTGTGGAAATCCTGAATTAGCTCTGCAAGAGGTTCCTTTTTGGAGTTCTCCACCGGGTTGGAATCTTTTTCTTCAAGATCTTCATCTTTTAGAAGCTTCAATATTCTATTCACTTTGTCCTCCATATCTGCAGTAAGAAGGTGTTTAAGGCTGTAATGTGGTTCTCGAAAACTTGCAAAGAATTCTGTAAAGAAAGTTTACCTATTTTAGTCCCTTTGAGCTGTTCATCCTTCTCTGCATCGATGTGACTTCCAAACAAGGACTTAATAGACTCCCGAAAGCGGTGTTTTGTCATCATGCTATTACCGAACTTCCCTCTTAGATGTGAGTCAAGGTGAGCGTATATCCATCTCCTGCTCCAAGTCTGAAACACACTAAAAAAATAAAGTTAAAATAAATAAATAACAATGAAAAACTCCTTTTCAGACATCGTAAAAGAATAAGCTTATTGGCATATATAATGAACTCAGCTAAGATGATGAAAGCTACCCTTCGGTATGGATTGAAAGCGGATAGTGTAATAATATATGGACTGAAAGCTACCCAAAAGGATTTGATAACAAAGGAATTCAGGGCTGGGCCTGGGTCAAGTTACAAGGTTAAACTGGAAAGTATAAGCTGGCATTTATCCCACTTCAGTTAAGGCACACTTTAGCATGGATCGATTGGAATATAAAGTTTTAGTACTAATGAACTTAGCATAAAATGAAAGGATAAATCCTAGGCTGAAATTTCCTTGTAAGCAAAAAAAATAAAAATTAAATGAAACCTATCTTCATACAGAACATCAGATCATGTTTTCTTACCAGTAAGGCCAAACATGCAAAACAGATGAAAACTTTCAAAATATTATTCATTTCCATCTTTGAGAACAAGTTAATGTAGATTAGCTGCTTATGGATAATTGTTAGCATTCTCCCTAATTAGCTGCCTCATCTTTATAAAGAATATTGATTTTCATAAATGTACATGGGAATTATCGACATTAGGTATACGCCGCATACAATTAAACCTTCTTCCTTCTCCCATTTCCCTCCTTAATACGAAATGTTGGATCCCTCATTTTTCTATAATCACATTAAATAGTTGCACTTCTATAATTGTCCTAATTATTAAGGGCCAGTCTAGGCGTTAAATAATATTAATTGCATCCTAATTAGCAGAACTCCAAATAATGACGCCACGTCATCTTTGTTACAATCCGATTTAGGATCCAGAAAGGACAGCTATAATATACATAAAAAGATAAAAACACAAATGAGCTGTTCATCAGTCCCCCCGAAATTTAAAAAGGAAAAAGAAAATGAGCTGTCTCTTTTTGTTATTATTTCCCTTCACACACAAACTAAAAAGCCAGACAATTTGTCCCTAATTTTGGAATATATTAACCAGAATATACTTTCTCTATTCCAACTATTACCCTCACATATCAAACAAATTACGCTCAATACCACTGCAACCTTCAGCGCCAGCTGACAGTCAAGTTTGGAAGAATATTTATTTACCTTTAAGTCGTCCTCAGGAAGCTTCCCCCAGAATTACAGCCTCAATCTTACCAACCAAGCTGCCAAAAAAACAAAGGTAAAAAAAAAAAAATCTCAGTTATGAACATAGGGACTGAAATTTAACCGAAAAGATAAACCAAAAGTTTCAATTCAATCTGAGAACTAGGCTGATCCAAAAGAGAATTGATTTCGTTCAGGACCGGATTCAAGTCGGATCAGATTTTAGAGAACTAGGTAAGAAAAATTAAGCATGCATAGATAAGAGGATGTTGATCCGATCAGGAACCGGAAGCGAAAACTAGTGAAGCAAATTCAAGTATAAACAGTGACAGAGAGCAGAATTGGAAGAGTCTTGAGAGATTTTGATTACCTTTGGAAATTACTGAAAGTCTGAAGTGTCTTTCCGAACCGGACGACGATCGAAGCTCACCGGAGACTCGACTCTCCGATCAGCGAGAGCGTCACAGAGAGAGAGAGAGAGAGGGGAAAAGAAAAGGTTTCTGGAAATGAAAATGGGAAAAGAAATGAAAAGAGGTTTTGTTTTGTTTGGATGAGAGAGAGAAGCGCTGAATCAAAGTGACTGGTATAGCTTCAAATTGTAAAGGTGGAATCTTGGTTTGGTTTCCCAAATTGCCCCTGGGTTTACGGTTTAATTTCGGTTTTGCCACATTCTGGCTGGCATCAAGGCGCAGTTGCCTTTCAATTTATCGTTTGTTAGCGGTCAAAATATCGCGATATTATGGATTAATTATTGGGGTGCTTTGAGCGTGGCCCATGAGGTCAAATTTCCCGCGCTTTGTTGTTTTCGTTGTCCCATTTATTTTATTTTATTTTATTTTCTATTATGTCACAGCTTGGATTCATGGTCGGTTTCTTTGCTATAACATGTTCAAGTTTCTAGAGTCGACATAGTTATCCTATAGTGTATCGAAGCTTGTTTGCAAATGCTAAATAGAATGAGACGTTATGTTGTTATGAGTTTCCAAGTTTGACACATAATAATCGTCCTCCTTACCGGCAAATCCACTTCCAAATTTCTTTGAAACAATAACTATTTACTATCCATAGTCTATATAACCACTCATCCTTAAAACTAAAAACGAAAACACCTATGATTCATAACAAACATTAGTTCAATTGAGGTCTATATCCATAATTTGGTCTGACGGAGGGTCCCAAGTAGATAAAACATGGAATGAAAGAGAGTTAAGTTGTTATTAACACTCGTAAAATGGTTTAGATTGACTTTTTAAGAGGGTTAACAATTCTAAAAGAAAAATGTACGTCAATTCAAATTTATCAACTTTTGTTCATGAGAGAAAAATCCGCCGAATTTGATAAGTTTCCTTGGTGTAGACGTAAATGTCTCTAATTGCCAAAAACTACAAACTCCCTCAAATTCTCGAGGTTATTATAAGTGAAGGCGATTGTAGTTCTGTATAAATTTTAATATTATGCATGGTCCAATTATTATTATTTTTCCCTTAGAGTCCACAAATGTAAGAAAAATGCCACCTCAACACGAAAGTTTCGGCAATTTTAGTTTGAAAACGGTGATTTTTTTTCCTTTTCTTTTCTAAGAAAAGAACTGACCTTCAATCAAATTAAAATCAGTTGACACTGTTTTACAAAGGTAAATGGCCTCACAAGACAAACCTGCAGAATAGAAATGATTATGTTTGACAATGATATGAGAAATAGTCTTTGATTTACTATTTGGACATGGCGCTTGTCCATTTGTTAGAGGCAAAAAATCCTTAGAACTTCCAATAACACATCCCTACCATTTAGCCTAACCACTTCATTGGCCAGAAAACAAATACAGAAGTGAAACTCAGAGAAATCCCATTACAGTTAACTGAGAATCTTTTGAAAAAAAAAAAAAGAATGAATAAATTGAACAAGATTTGTGTAATGCTGCACAAAAATATCACAACAATGGCCATTGCAGGCCTAATTTACAGTACTGGATCTACCAGGCCTCTTTGTTATCACTTCCTTAAGATCATCATAGCGGATTCGGTGATGGTCAATTAAGATACATAGCTGCCTTATGACCTCCCTCTTCTCCTCACCAAGACTCAACAAGTCTTCATCCTTCTCCTTTATTGTCTTCTCCATTTTCGCTACCTGCTTCTCGAGTTGGCTAAAGTTTTTCATTAAGTTCAGCTTCTCTCCGGCTTCCTTGCTTGCCGTTGCCTCTAACTTCCAAACTTTCTCCCTTAACAAACTCTCCTGTTCTTCCTTTTCATCCAGCTGAGCAGCCAAGCAATCGGCATGACGCTTCAGCCGTTTGATCTCGTTGGTTGCCCCGGTAACCCAACTTTTTGCAACCTGAACCTCATCAGACATTCTGGATATGTTGTTCAAAAAGTTGCTGTGCTCCTTATCAAACCTACATGCCACCCTATCCAATCGGTTCAGAGTTCTCCTTGCTGTCTCGGATACCTCCTTCATCTTTTTGAGTGGATTTTCGTAAAATTCAAGCTTTTCTCTGATCTCTCTAGTTTCTTTCTCATACTCCTCTTTCATTCTCCAGTAGCTCTCTTTTGTGTCATTGTGTATATGTTCTGCCACCCGGATTCTCTGGTATAAGAGCCGGACATTGTCTTCAAACTGTATGCGGTGCTTTTTTGCCAATTCTTCCATCTTTCTTTCGGCAAGCTGCAGATTTAGCTTGGATTCAGGAAACCACATTTTAGCGTTTTTATACTCCTTAGTGATCTTCTTGATAGTATCTTCCTGTTCCTTAATAACTCTCTGCTGATCAGCAATCTTTCCTTCCATCTCGGTCTGTCTTTCCTTATATTCTTTGTTCTCTGTCTCACTCTGTAACTCCAACTGGCTTTTCTTGGTCAAGGTATCCAACTCCTGTTTCAAATCGCTTACCTGTGTTGTTAAGGCCATAAGTTTATTAGCAGCTTCCTTGTGTCCATCCTCGCATTCTCTACGAAGAGCTTCAACCTCATCCCCTCTCTCGGTCAATGTCTTCTCCAACTCAAAAATTCTAGCATTTAGACCCCCATTTTCACGCTGCAGCATATCAGTGTCATGGATTTTACTTGTTATCTGATTTTTCAAATTGATCTTTTGGCTGCATAGAGAGTCCACTTCCTTTTCCATGTCCTTTATCTGATCAAGAAACCGCTGTCTTTCTTCCAGCATTTTCTTTTCGGTTTCATTTTCCATCTCAGTTAGTCTTTTCGACCATTCCTTGTTCTCTTTCTCACACTGCAATTCTAGCTGGATCTTCTGGAGCTTTACGGAATCCAACTCCTGTTTCAAACTGCTGACTTCTGTCGTCAAAGTCATAAGTTGAGTAGAAGCTTCATTCTTTCCATCCTCGCATTCTTTACGAAGAGCAGAAACCTCCTCCCCTCTCTGGGACAAAGTTTTCTCCAAGTTGACTATCTTCGCACGCAGACCCTCACTTTCCCTTCTCAGCTTATCCGCCTCATGCATTTTACTTCTTTTTTGCTTTTCCAGATTCTTTTTGTGGCTGCGTAGAGAGTCCACTTCTAATTCCATATCCTTCACCTGCTTAAGAAAACGTTGTCTTTCTTCCGATATTTTCTTTTCAGCTACATCTTTTCTTTTCAGTTCCTCCTTCAAAGTTTCTATCTGGTGCAGTTCTTGGGAGATTTCTTTGTTCTTCCTATCTAGTTGCACTCCTGTTTCGGCTCTCTCCCAGCGCAGGGTCTCTAATTCCTGCTTCATTGCATTGATCTTATCTGTGAGTTCCTCAACTTGATCCGATGATTCAGTTTTCACAGTAGCCATCCTTTCTTCCATTTCCCCTTTTTGAGCGTGCAATGACTCAACTTCCAGTTGCAGATTGCTTGTCTGTGCCATCAAATATGCAACTTTCGGTGTTGAACTACTCTCATTTTCGAGTTTCTTCATGAGATCAGATATTTCATCATTTTTTTCTTTTAAAACTAACTCGAGTTCCAAAATCCGGGCATGGAGACCTATGTTTTTATCTCCTAGCTGTTTAGCTTCAGCAACTCTGTCTTCTTTCCATGCTTCCAAATCTCTTTTCTGGCTGCACAATGACTCCAAATCAGTTTTGAAGCCAGCTAACTGAGCCTCTAACTCTTTCACCCTAGCTGATGATTGAGTCCCGTGATGTTCATGAGCCTCAACAAGAGCTGAAAGTTCCTTTACTCTTTCATCCACTTCATTCCTGCGATCTTCATTTGTAATATCTGCATGTACTTTTTTCAGTGCTGCCAAATATTCTGTATTTATTGCGTCCTTTCCTTCACTAGAACTCCTAGGCAACGTTAGTTGCTTCAGACCCAAATTCTCGGTTTTAAGGTCATGATTCCCGCTGTCTGCCATCTTCTGATGCTCATGATTTTCCGGCTTGACATTATTATTGTCAATTTCGTCTGAGGAAAAATACTCAGAGTCTGAGCCGGAGCTGGAGGGAGACAAGGGAGAAGAGCCTGTTCTCACTTTTCTTCTCCGAACTATTCTTCCCGACTCTCCTATTAGATGATCATACAATGCATAGAGTGACTGGTACTGTTGGTAGAAATTCTCAATGAGTCCAACAAGTTCACTCTCATTCTTTGAATCTCTTCGGTTCCCATCTTTCTTTCCGAGGTCTTCACTTTTTATAAGCTTGAAGATCCTTGTCACATTATTTTCAATATCTGCAGATAAAATATAATTTCCAAATAAGATAACTTACAACATAAAGTGAAGTGGCAACTGTAAGATATGGTATATCAAAAGGCATAGTTCTGTAACAGGCAGTGATCAAGACTGATATTTCAACATTATGCTAAATGGTAAGCACGATATAAAGTTTCCTGAGGCATCAACCAAAATATCATTGACAAAAGCCATCATAACTACCAAAAGAAAATGGAAACAAGCAGAGACCACATTCAACTAGAACAAAAGAAAATGAAACAAGAAAATTTCAGCAATTATAAGTATTCTTCAATGGGATTGTAGAAGCTTTCTTGGTACTAGTTATACATTGCAGTGTACAAGAGAATGAAACATACATCAAATTTTTGAACTTCATTCTTTTGGCCTCCATACATCAAATCGTTCACAACCAGGTTATATATTCAAAAGACTAAAGTTGAAGGGAGAAAACTTGCACCTGATTTAGTCCTCTTCAACTGTTCAGTTTTATCAGGATCAACATGATCCCCAAAGGACTTTGCTAGCTCCCTCCAGCGATGCTTAATCATCTCTATCTTGAAGAATTTTCAGCAAATACTTGTGATTAGCAACACATCAACACAAGGCACTTTCATCTTGAGCTTGGCAATACCGAAGATCTGAAAATTGAACAAGCAAAATTACATTGTCTACTGGAACTTCTAGCATAACTACACATTCAAATGGACGACGATGAGTTTGAATCTAGGAAGAAAAAGATATTCTGAAGCTTCTACTATAACTCTTTATGCTCATTGTTTGCCTCTAATACAAAGCAAAGTCTCATTACACAAAGAGGGAAAGTTTAAGAAAGAGAATTCTCTTATTCTGTGATGAAAAGCTCAGAAACAGAATGTTCATGCGAAAACATGTCACTAGAGAATAAGATTGACAGTTCCACACAGAACAGTTGTGATGAGTTTGATAGATCCTCACTTCTATAATATTATGTCATTGTGATTATAACCATTGAATCAGATAGGTGATGCATTTAAATTTCAGGCTCATCAAACTGCAAGCTATAATCAGTTTCTCCCACTGGAGTAGGCAAACACAATGACGGTATCATAGTATGCATGTCATAATAGGAGATAAAAGTTAAAGAAAAAATGAAGATTGAAGACTAAATAACAAGAACAAAACAAAATCCATGTCATTGGGCCATTTTAGTATCTTAAAGGGAGAGTAATTTTTTATTTCTGAATGACCACCAAACATGTAATGTTGTTAAACCGTTAATTAAGCGAAATCATGAGACTTAATGTGGTTAGCATATAAATTAGCCAACTTCTAGGGTAAGTACTATGTACACAAACAAGAGTTCATAAATTTAAGAAAGAATTTGACATTGCTGATCTAGCAGAATAATAAGGGTCCCTATGTAACTGTTTTCATCTTCATATGGTTGAGAAGAATTAGGTCTGGGATGGAAAAAGACAGCAATTGAAGACTTTTTGCAGTTAGAAAATTTAAGACAAAAATGCTTTCCCCCTGAATTTTGCATATAGAAAAGTGACACCTCCTACCTAGCCATTACCAAATCAAAAGGACTGACCCCCTTTTCCATGTAAAGCTTTGAATACAATGTTGGAATCTTTCCAGCTTAGACAGAGAAGAAGATATTCAATCCCAAATAGTTTCCTATGAAGAAAAGAAAAAGAAAAAAAAATTTAACTTTTCCTAAATTGTAGCAAGTTTGATTGTATCAAATGAGACAAAGCAAAAAATGCAATTTGATGACATCCTATTTGATTGGTATATATGCAATTACAGGATCAAAAGGAACAAACTTTGAGCTAGTTAAGGCAATCAATCAAGGAAAACACCAGAAGAAACTCTGGAACATTAATAATTACATTCCATCAAGCAGTAAAAAGGAGAAATTACCTGCAAACCGAACGCCATTTTTCACATTCCAATTGCAGTAAAGATGGGTTCTTGAGAGGTAAAAAAAGATAGAGGGGTAGGGATATTAGTAATTACTGTGATTCTATCCTGGGTTCTGTTTTGTGGTTTCATTCCAGTCCCTGAAAGAAATAGTAGTTTTTTTTTTTCTTTTTTGGTTTTTTGTTTTCTATTTACTGTTTTGGGGATAAAAGGAAATGTTGGCGCTCTCTCAAAAAAAAAAAAAAAAGGAAATGTTGGCGCTTCTGTTTTTTGTTTTCAAACTACTATTTACGTCTAAGATCAGTTTCTCGTTTCTTTCATTTTTGGTAACATGAGATTATCTTTGTTTCGGGAGTTGGGACCAAAATAGCGTGATGGGTTATTACACACTTGGCATTATTAGGTGCTCATTCTCCGAATGCCACGTGCCACAGTTCCCGCCTTCTTATTTTATAAGGTTCATATCTATACTATTTAAAAAGTTTTTTTTTTTTTTTTTAATGTGATTTTATGCATTTCAGTGCTAATGCATATGAATTTTATGAATGAAAAATTAGAATACATTCATAATGACCTTTTTTTTCTTTTCTTTTGAAAACCATAATTTTGATTTAAACAATCGGAAAACATATTAAGAAGACATAGTACCGCTAATTTTAAAACAGATATCATGAGTCGAATGGATTAAAACTCTAACCACACTCATCGTTTCTTTTTACGGATTACTTATGAAAATCCCAAGAGTTTCAATAATACCTCATAAGCAACTAGAAAGAGAACTGTCTTCTTTCACACCGAGTCCTACACGTATCAGACCATGTGCAAGAATTGCTCGTTTGCATATTGACAACAAGAGTAAATCTTGCAAACAAGCAAATCAACGGTGTTGGTAAATCCCCCCGTTGCTCTTTTTTTTTCCTCATAATTTTTCTGTTTTCGAAGGAATTATATGCATAGTACTCACCACCAAGGCACCAATTATATATGATCGAGTAGTGTGCCAAAGTAGGAGAGCTGCCAAAGTTTCTTTCACGGGGTCTATGTATGTTTAACTCTGACATTCAAGTCCAGGGGTTGGTTGACCAGATGGTAGAGCCATAAGTTCCAGATTTGCACATGTAACTGGACATATAGATGGTCATTTTAATATAATACTAATCATAACTCTGATTAAACCCTTGAAATCCTAACTCAGTTTTCCACTCTCACTACTTCGGCTCACGTCAAGGTTTTCTCGAGTCTATCTAATGCCAAAGAAAGATGGTTCAATGTATATGGTGCTGTTTTCATGAGGCTAACAGTGGAAAGTCCAAGCTGAATATAAACACATCTGGGTCACCTTTGAAGCAGCAGCTTTCAGTTTGGGTAGTTGGGCATTTCTATGAAGGATCCTACACAGATTTTAGTAAGCTAGAAGATAATTTGGAACAAATTGATAAATACTAGCCAAACAAAGAGACAGTGAGCAAGTGTACGTGCGTGGAACACATGGGATGGATTAGCATCCTGGATTAAATGAGATTTGATGGATACATTCTCCTAATAATAATCATGTGGACATGATCCATAATCTATCTATTTTTATAGTTTAAATATCAACATCTGTTATAGCCTTATAGGGTCTAAAATGTCAGGCTCAATAGGAAGGGAACACCTCTTCTGGGACCATTGAAAAGAAAATGAAGCTTCATTCTGTCGAGTGTCGAGTATGATCTCTTCCCCAAATTTGGATGAGGACCCTTTTTGTAAGTGGGAAGACAAAGCCAATGATATCATTACACACCGACACTTTTCTCCTGTAACCACTAATCATGTAGCCAATCTTCCAAACAAGGAGGATCACTTGATGATTTCAGAGAGATTGACTTCCGACTTTTATTCGAAAAAATATTGTATTATGGTCCTTGTGTAGGAGAATTGCTACGCTGAGCCGTGATCCTGCTCCGAACTTTCAATATAATTCTGCAATGATTTGGTAAAATACTACGAATAAATTTCATCAGCACCTCATATAACAAGTACAATTTTCACAATTCCCATGTTTACAAACCATGACCAATGCTTTTTGCAAGAATCAAGACACTAATCATTTCCAAAGCATTGTACAGCATACAGGAGGTACTAGAAGGTGTGAGAACATGTTCATAGAAGATTCTAGTTCAAAACAAGTCATCAACGACCAGGTCAGAAGGATGGTAAAGGAAAACCCTTCTCTGTATTTACACTTACACGGTACAAAAATAGTGCAAAAACTTCTAATCCTCATCAGAAGAAACTTTTTGCTTCTTCCACTTGTAGGCAGCTTCCAAAATCTTGAGATTCGTCGTCTGACTTTCTTCTGGGAACAGGTAATCAATGTATTCCTCGTACCTGCAGATACAGATTTTGTCAACATATGCAAAGAAGGAACCAAAAATAGCTTATCAAATGGGCACGATAAAAAAACAAAACTCATTTTGCAGTTAACAGACAGATTCTCTAGACCAAGACAGTCATGAGATATATATATTATTATAAAAGAGAAAAAAAATGTGAGAACTTAGAAGCATGCAAGTTTGGTAACATACCCTGCAGGACCGTCTTCGGTTACTATTGCCCTCCTCTTCTTCAGTTTCTTTGGCAGCTTAGATTGAACTAGGCTAATATCACCCAGATCCCCAAAGCTAGCCTCCATATTAAACCATTCTTCTAGCAACATACCTCTTTCTTCCTTCAATTCAGGTGCTGAAGTTCTAAAATAGTTAAGAGCTTTCTCAAAAACCCCTGATGCACAGATAAACAGAAAATAAAGGTGAGGACTTGTTAAGGAGACAAAGATGAACTGAACAATAGATTCAAAACAATAAACTATATAACATTATTAGAAACTGCTTACTTCTAGCACGCTCAATACATTGTTTCTTCTCTTCAATTATATCATCCTCGGAAGGAGCTTCTGCCAAATCTGAATCCTCGTCATTTCCCCCGACCATAGCAGATGCCTCAAATTTTGCATAACTGATCCACACCTTTAGATGTTTTGTCCGGTCTAGGAGTCTCTCATAAAGTTGTCTGGTTCTTTCAAACTCAAATTCTGACAGTTCAAAGTCGATGTATGCCTGTTATCAATCAAAAAATCAGGAATCAGGAAAGACACATTTATCAAAACAAATTTTGATACATCAAACCATAAAACTTAAAAGCACCAATACTTATACATTGAGACCAATACGCCACAGCTGTATTCTAATTCTCATTGTCTCTCCTCTCATCAAAAGCACCATTTTATACTTTTTTAACTTGTTTTCTCTTTACCATTCAAAATAATCTTTACAGGACGATACAATTATCAAAGAAAAAGACTACAATTCACATTAACATATGCTACTAAAGCCAGTAGCAGTAGTCTGAAGCCTAATGCTTTTACTATTGCACTATAGGTCTTCTAGAGTAATTTGATCCCATGGCACTAGTAATGTGGTTAAACAGCAGATACATTGCATCAGGCTATGCTTAAAAAAACTGTCAAAAACTAGTCAATGATGACCAAATTCCATTGTCGCCAACATCAACTGTTGGGTATGGGTTTGGTTTACTGTTGGCTCGGTACATTTTAACCCCCTCCTCCTCCTTTTTCTCTCTTCTTCTCTCTCTCTGTCTCTGTCTCTGTTTTCTTTCAGGAAATTAGAATGAGGATCACACATCTTCATCATTGACTGGAGAAACCCACGATCAATGATGTCACACCTACCATTTCACGCTAGCATCCCATCTTAACCTTTAATCTACCAACAATCTCTACCTTGAGCAAACAAAAAAATTATTTCAAAGCTTTCTTGGTCAAGACCTATATTCAGTAGCTGGAATCCTGACAGTTGTTTAACTTGTTTCAAAAGATAACTGGAAGCAACAAACCAATCTATAATGTACTTCCACAAGACAACAGAGTGAACACACAATAGGCCTAGGATGAGGTTGTTTCCATTATCTATTCCAATTCAAGTTTTAAAAGTCAACCGTCATACCACAAAGATACATAGAATTCATGCAACTAACAAGCATGGAATATTATATTAACGAAACATCATAAAAACAGATGATTCAGATCCAAGCAATTTAGAGTTTTATCTAATTTCTGTTTAGCAATGGGGCTGTTGTGTGAATGTACCTTCCATAACAACTCAGGCATGTCAAGTTCTAATTGGCTGATGGCGAGTTCAAAAAGGGCCCTTGCTCGTTCTGTCTCACCCAAAGATTTCTCTAACTCTGCATACTTGCTCCATGCATAGCAATTGTGTGGTGCCCACTCTAGATACTTTTCATATAACTTCCGACAACGATCTATATTTGCAAGTTGCAGCTCAATCTCAATATACTTCTTGAAAATCTGTTAAGAGGAAGCATATGTGACAGTTAATGTGTATTCACTGATAAATGGAATTGTGTTAAAGTAAGCATCAACATTGCTAACCATATGTTACCTTATCTTTTGGTGCCTTGCCTATTGCAGTACCAAGAATCTGGCGTGCACCCGTGAGATTTAGCTGCCGTATCTCAAACTGAGCAGCAAGAAGCCATATTTTTGCAAATGAAAATTTCTCATGAGGAATCAATTTAAGGCACTCCCTGGAAACATACAAGCTCGTTATAGATCTGGCCAAAGTCCTTACAAGAAATAATAATTTACTACAAAAAGGCCACGCTCATGAGCCCTCATACTGTCATTACAAACAAAGCAAATTATACAATTACAACAAAGAGACAGATATATACCCTAGTTACTTAAATATATATGAATTTTCCTCTTTAGGTTCATTTTTCAAGCATATATAAACAAATATTTCAAACCTTTAATCAGTACTACTGCACTGCAGCTGCTCATGTACTCAAGACCAAAATTATTAAAAGAAACATAGCACTCGCTTTCGCATACAACAACAAGCTGAAGTGTGCTACTGACAAATATCTGGTGCTGTCACCAGTACCCAGAGTACCCATCAGCGGGTAGCTCTGGCTACTGATAACCAAACACCTAAATATAACAACTTCATCCCAAAGTGTCCCACTACTCCACTTCCAGGTTCAGGTTCGGAGAGTGTGCAAGGGTTGGGGTCAGGACTAAGTGTGGAATCAACTTTACGTTCAGAGAAAGCTTATCCTCTGGATGTTTTCTTTCAAGTGTTCAGTACTGGCTCTGATGGTGACAATGAAAACGGATGCACACTGTGCTTCTAATGATCATTAGATCAGATTTGTCTTCTTTTTCTTTCTCTATGTAGTAATGATACACACACACACATATATACTTGAACTGTATGCTGTATTCATATATGTGCAAGTAACACTATGGGATGTTGACAGGCTTTAGAATATACTTATGGCTTTTTCTGGGTTGAGCTATCCACCTATCCTTGTTGACTTAAATAGTTGCTAAAGAAAATTATAGCAGGTTACAGAATATAGCAAATATCATGTACATCAACAAACCAGAGTTAACGAATGAAGCATACCTATAGACATCTCGTGTACGTTCCACATCTCCAGTATCAAGTTCCTCGTAAAGTGCATAATTAATCCTGACATGAAACAAACAATCAACAACAATTACTTTTATACAACAATGAGCAATAGTTATTCAAATCAAATGAAGCCACACTAAATTAATAGCATGAACATAATCACTAATTAACCAATGCTAATTTTGCCACATACCACAGATAAATATATCGCTGCCAATACCGCTTCTCAGGAGCAGGAGGAACATTAGCAACAGCTCGCTCATAAACCTCTCTGATTCTGTCCTTATTCCCTGCACTCTCTTCCAGCCTTATATAATCAAACCAAGAGTCATAATTAAGAGGATTCTTCCTAACCTCATCCTCATACTGAAACCTCCTCTTTCCCACAATGGCATCCTCAATCCCTTCTCTATCGCCATATTGCTTCTCAAAAGATACAAACTTCTTATACAAATCCTCAGCTCTTCCTTTGGGTATGTGATCCAGTGCAAATTTATAGATACACCGAGCTCGCTCGGTCTCTTTGCACCGCTCTTCAAATTCAGCGAAAGCCACAAACAGCTGCTCGGCCTCCTCATCATCAGCTAACTTCTCCACTGCCCTCTCATACACATTCCTCGCCCTCGCAACATCACCATTCTTCATCTCAAATTTGGCAAACCGAATCCAAGCTGCAACTTTCGGATGACATTGTACAAACCGCTCGAAAATCGCTCTAGCACGCTCAACTTCATTATACCGAAGCTCAAATTTGATGAAGGATAGCCAGCCTTGCTGGTCCGGCATCCAAGTCATCCACCTCTCGAAAATTTGCCGAGCACCAGCCACATTCCCAATCATCTCCTCCATGTGAATGTACTTGTACCAGAGCTGGTCCACTCTAGGCAAGAGTTGAACAGCACGGTCCCACACATTCCTAGCATGATTAATGAACTTGTTCTTCATCTCCACCTCCGCATACTTGAGCCATAGCGTATGATTCCGATAATCCACCTCAAGGGCACGCTCCCAAACAGACCGTGCACGCTTGAAGTCCTTCTGGGACTCCTCCCACTGCGCATACTTGATCCAAACACTCACATTCCACCGCACTCTCCGAATTAAATCCTCAAATTCCTTTCGTTTTCGCAGACGATAATCCGCAAGCTCAGATGGGTCAGTGATTTTCTGCTTGGGAGGCCGGATTTCCGCCTCCTGCCGCTCACGAGCCTCCCGGAGGATTTGCTCGGCGGTAATCTGAACAGGGGCTGGTGTCTTATTCTTAACCCTAGTCGGCCGTGGTAGCTTGACCTCCGTATCCTTTCGGGTTAGGTACCCTAGGGCTGGGTCAGCGTCCTTGTAAGAGCCCATTGCGAACGATTTTCGCACCTGTAAACAAGTATAAGCCCTAAAATTTTAACAATGCACAGACACTGAACTAAAGATTCAACAGCAGGAAAGAAAAAGCATATAAATTTTAACGACTAGAGCAGATTAAGTCAACATGGAAGTAAGAATAGCCTAGATAATCCCCAAATTAAGGACGAATTGAACGATTTAAACCCAACTAAACCCTAATTTTTTTTTTCCCCCAATTTGTATCCAATTGAACAGAATTGAAGAAGTTAAATAGACACTTACAGGTTACAATTTTCAGGATTAAAGGAGTTGCTAGATGAAGAACGAAGTAGAAGACGGCGGCGGACACGACGGCTTTGAAATCTTGTTCCGAGGTTTATTTTGAAATTGGAAACAAGGGGCTTTAAAGTTTAAACGAAGAACGAAGCCTTATGTGGAGACGCTTACGCCCAACGACGTCGTAACACTTGGAAAACTTCTGTTCTTTTTATCTTTTTTGAATAATTTTATAAAAGAGGGCAGGTTTGTGGTGTGTGGGATATGGGTTAACTTGGGCCAAGTTTGAATAGTTGTGTGAATGGGCTAGCCCGGCTCTAACAGATGATCGTCCAACCCTTATCCTACCTTGACTACTTTGAGCCCTAAAGATTAGATGGGATGGATCGGGCCCTTCACAAATTTGTAGGGCTGGGCACGACCGGGTATCTACTAATACCGAGCCCGTGTACCGAAAGTATATTTCAGGACGGGCCGGGCCAAGATTTTGATTTTTTAAAAATTGGTACCGACGGTACCGACACCGAATGGATTCAGTACAGGCCCGAGCTTATTTCGGGATTAAAACTTCTTCTTTTTTCCCATCGTTTAACTGGTTGTAGATTTTCCAGATTTCAGAATGCAAAAATTTGAATTTCTAGCTGTCCTAGCACTAAAATATGCAAATTTGACACATTCAATTCTGCATGAAACAAATCAACAATTAAACAATCTTTTCAATCACAAAAGAAGAAATGAAGAATGACAAAGAATTTGCAAAGTGTTAAGTTTTTGATATGAAACTCTTGTAGTAAACAATATGCACCGCAAACAAGTTTTGATTCAATGACACTAACCAACTTCTTAATCTCCCACTTCCAACTTCTCAAACAAGGAAGATACCAAAAAAAGAATGACGAAGAATCTACACTGAAGGGGCTTCAATTTGAAAAGGCACAAAGAAGGTGAGGTTGCGATTGAAGAATTTTCAAGCCCAAAAGCACTTGGGTGAGGTTGAGCAACTGCCTTCTTCGATCTAGCCATTGAATCGAAGAATCGAAGAAACTTGAGAAGAATTGCTGCTATGGTGATGTTGTGATGAACTGATTAACCGGTGCTTTGGTGATGAATTTATGACTTGATGATCAATGAACATTGAATTGGTGCTTCGACGAGTGATGAATTGGAGAGAAATTTGAGAATTGTTGAATTTGGAATTTAGGGATTTAGCATTAGCCTCTGAGAATTGAGAGGATGAATGACTAAATGGTCAATGCGTTTAGGCATTAGGCTGAAAAATCGTGAAGGTGTTTCAGTCTTATGTAAAACTATATGTGGACCAATTACACTCAGCCACGTAATATAAATAACAAAAGATTTAATTTATTTATTAAATTCGGGATGGGACAGGCCTTATCGGTATGTGTTGGATTGGTACCGGTCCCGGGCCCGTTTCCTCATAAAGTTACATGACGGGACGGACGAACCTTATTGGTATGTGTTGGATTGGTACCGGTCCCTAAACAGTATATTTTTTATTTTCAATCCCAACCCATCCCAGCACTTCTACAAAAAAATTAATTTATTTATTAAATTCAGGACGGGACGGACCTTATTGGTATGTGTTGGATTGGTACCGATCTCTGGCCCGTTTCTTCATAACGGTACGGGATGGGCCTAAACAGTATATTTTTTATTTTCCATCCCAGCACTTTTCGGGCCAGTATCTGGCTTTTGGTTTTGGGTGCCCAGCCATACAAATTTGAGTTAGATTGAGAACTGAAGTAAATTTTTTTCTCATTATGCACATACAGTGATACAGCTGAACTGGGAAAATTTAATCCAATACTCTTGACCAACAAAAATTAATCCAATACAACTGAATTGGGACACTATCACCTTTATCAGCCACAATCTTTCTTTTTCATAAATTTGGATCAAGAAGTTCTCGTCATAGGCTATTTCGGCTCTTAATCTAGATCTTAATTTTGGTTGTTTTAGAGACTTTTCTTTATAATTTTATTTTTCTTCTAAAAAAAATAAATGTTTAAGGACACCTAGATCATGTGTCTGGCCAAAACTTTAGTAACTTATTTTAGTTGTAATAGGGTTAGCCTTATAAATATTTTCTAAGATATCCTAATAATTGTATGATACAAGCCTTGTAAAACTTAGATTATTTGCTTGTAATCCTCTATATAACAAGGCCCCTATTATCAATGGAATACACAATTCATTCTCCCAATTCTCTATGTTGTTCTCTCTGCATCTCTTTCCTAAAACAATGGTGTAATTATTTTGTGATTCCGGACTATATGTTGACAGTACCATGTGGTGCCCTGGACTAATAAGATCACTCGAATTTGATGGTCATACCATTGCAGTGATAAAAAGATAAGAAAAATTAAATTAAGAGAAGCAAAATTAATAGTGTTAAGGGAGGTTGCTCCTCTATTTCACTCATCTTTCAGTACAAAAAATAAATATAAATAAAACTAATCAGCAATAAGTACATGTCATATGAATTTTTTGCATATACTTATTGTACGCCTCGGCTTCATTCAATATATAGACTCTTTTTTTTTTAAATAAAAAAATGTCATAGACCATAAAATAAGTTTATTTCTAATAAAATTGAAGTAGTCTATTCGTACTCGAAGAGTAATAAACTTTTAAATCTAATATAAATATTTGGATGATGAGAGATTCTTGCGTGGGGGCAGCCGCACCGCCACGGCTGATTCAGCCGTCCAGCAAAGGGGGTATTTTGAGTATTACATTTTTAAAAAGCAGGGGCAGTTTCGGAATAAGGAGAAAATTTTATGGTGTCTGATTGGTCAAACATACCACGTGTCTGGTACGTCTGACGTACGCAAGAATTTTTCTTGAATGATACTTGGCATGGTTAGCCAAGACTATAAACTCCAATAAGGACATGACATGTGTCTGATTTCATTTTTTCTTCCTTTACTAAAACGCTGCCTCTTAAGGAATTGAATTTGCTCACCACAAGCTCTTAGGTGGTGATACCACCATGTGTAATGATCCATAATTACAGTTAACTATAGTTAACAGGAAAGAGAAAAATAATTTAATGAATATTAAAACTCTTATATTTTATTATTTGTAATTAATTAGCCTTAACTATGTAGAAAACATATTCTCTCTCTCTCTCTCATTCACATTTTAGGGAAAGTTTGCAAGCCGAATTACAGATATCTTAGTAAGATTCTGGCACTTCATGTCTATTGTCTTATGGAATTTATGGTAACATCCATGTTTATATATTTCTTGATTGGAAACAAAAAAAAAATTATGGAGAAAGGCATTAGGCATGCCCAGGTATTCTCAAATAAGAGCAAGTCCACCGGTCTTGCTTTGCCCGGGCTGCAAGGAAAAGTGATGTGGTGACCGGCCACAAGGAATTTTGGCCTTCCACCGGTCTTGCCTTGCCCAGCCAATTGTTGGCTTTTCTTGACTGAGGCAAAAAAAAAAAGGGCAACAGCCTGACTAAAAGCTTGACCCAGCATGCCCGACTACCACCTCAGGAAAGCATGCAAGTTGGCTGACGTCAGCGACAGAAAAGCAGAGAGAGACGAGGAGGGCTTTGCGCGTGGAGGAGACGCACGAATGAAAGAGCAGCAGCCGCATTTGCTGACCGACTATGTTGGAAAGTTTGTCACCTAGCGGTTGTGTTGGAAGCTGCAGAGAGGACGCGTGGCAGAAGCCGTGGGGTGAACAGTAAAGATGAAAGCAACGGTCAATTAATCCCAGCCCTTGGTTTCAATTAAGAAGAGAATTCCAATTAAACAGTGAAAATGATGAATAGTCTTGACCGGTCAAGAAAAAAAACGGGTAGAAACCCATGTCCAGTGGCAGTGAATAGTAACTTGACTAGTCGAATTCTTGACTTCTCGACTTTGCCTTTTCTTGACTACGGGTGAACTTGCTCTAAGGCACAAGAGCTGTCATTTAATCTATAAATCAAACCCAGTTTTGATAAACCAAGATCCTAGGGTAGTGAAATAAGAGATATACAAACCAACCAAGTGGAAAATCCATGACTTCCAGCTTGTTTGAACCAAGCAAGTGTTGTGAAAAAACATAATTGCAGGGCTTGATGAAGAATATCTCTTTGCCAGATGCCCAGAACCATGAATTACGGCTTGAACGAGAAGATCCAATCAACACCAGCAATTCAATGTTTGGGAGATTGACTATGAATTTTGAAAACTAAAAACATGAGTTACTTGAAATTCATCTATTAGAACTCAAGTTAGTAAAGGAATTAAGCAAGTGCTTCGTGATTGAGAAGGATAAGAAAATCTATTTTTGCCTGATATCAGATCGATGTTGGGAGGACGAAGCCAAGCCTGGGATCATCTAGAGCTTCTCTCTCCTTTATTTGATATTTATTAAGTTTTTTTTTTCTTTCTGATTATTTTGTTAACCATGGTTAATTATAATTATAGTGCATTACACGTGGCAGAACTGTATTGAGTGGTGGTTTCACTATCTAAATGCTTGTGGTGATAGAAGCAAACTATGGTTGTGGTGAGCATAACCATGGGCTAACTATGGTTAACCCTTAATAATTATCAGGAAATATAAAAAAGTAATTTCCATTAATATGAGATTATTCATTAAATAAACAAATGCTAAACCCCTTTGTCTTCTAATTGCTTTGACTTTTCTTTTTTTTGCTACCAACGTCTTCTACCAGGATCCTCTTCCACTATCGTCTTCTTTATTTTTTTCTCTGGTTCACTCTCCTCTCAAAGACGTTTGGTTCTTCATCTCCATCGCCTATCACCATCATTAGCCTCTCCTAATTTATCATCGAGAACTGCTTCGAGTATAACTCAATTATTCATCATCTTCATATTCGAATGGACAAATGCATAAACTCATATGAAAGCTTGGATTACTTCTGCCAGGAACCCTCTACCTCAACAAAGTGATGATCTTGGAACTTAATGTGCATATGTTTTTGTAAATTGGTTTAGCCGATTATAGTGCCAGGCAGATTCATGATGCAATGGATGTTTTAACTCGTTCATGACCAACTGCAACAGGGAAAACAATATTTGAGAAAATATTTTGATTCATGGGAATAGAGAGAATCCTCTATTGTAAAAGTGTTGTTTAATTACGTTTTTGGCCAGTCTGATTGTCATTGTTGTGAATTACAATTAAGAACTGATCTTTGAGAGAAAGAAAGTGCTATACTACTTTGGTTGATAATCGCCTTCTACTTTGAAATTAAGGAAACATCCAAGTTGAATGTACATTTCACGAACTGTTCTACATAAATTCCTCTATCACTTTTATAGTTTGATAGAAGCAATAGACAGACCACAAACAAAAAAACAGACCAGCTACTCATAAAATGGCTTCAAAACTTCTTTTCTTTTCAATTCTAGCTAGCTGCAACATTAATTGGTGCTTACGATTTTGATGGATCTGGAAAATTCAGTTGGAGAGCTGGTCCTTGAGGTCTTGGTTGGGTGATGGCCTATCAATTTTTGACATAAGTAATAGTTATTATTTAGATAAACAAATTTTAAAAAATAAAATAGTAGATACATACAAGAGAGCAAACCTGTGAATACATAAGTGAATAATCAAACATTGGTCGAATAGGTTGGTAACCAAGTGATTGACTTGGAATTGCATGAATAATAGAACATGTTGGTGGAAATCCATAAGGATAATGGGAGGGAATGCCATGTGATTGATTAGGCATCGCTTGTACACTAGAAGTTGTTGGTGGAAATCCATAAGGATAATGCGAGGGAATGCCTTGAGCACCAAAAGTTGTTGGAAATTCAGGACGTATGAAGGGCATATTTGATTGATTTTGATTAACCAATCCAATTGATCCCTATACATTATATACACAGTAATTTATTTCAATTTCACAAAATATGAGCTATAGATTTCATAAATGACAAAAATAACCTGAACATGTTCATATGAATTTGAAGGGCCAGTCTTCTCATGTTCATATGAATTTGAAGGGCCAGTCTTCTCATGTTCATATGAGTTGGGTTCCTGAGAATCTATATATTGATAATGATTGTTAGAATGGTTAGTTATTGTATAGATAGACAAATAATGCAAGATCAACAATACACACAACATTGAAATTTTCTACTAACCTTTTCTTTTAGATGGAGCTTTCCATTTCTTTAATACAAATACATTTTGTTCTTTAGGGGGTACTGGAGCATCCTCTTGTTCCTGAACATGTTCATATGAATTTGAAGGGCCACTCTTCTCATGTTCATATGAGTTGGGTTCCTGAGAATCTATATATTGATAATGTAAAAGAAAGTGCAAATAAAATAAAATATAGGTGGAGAGCAGAGTAACTTACCGTTGCCAATATAGGTTATGCAGAAGATGAAGAACCAAACATCTGTGAGAGGAGAGTGAACCACAGAAATAAAATAAAATAAAGAAGACGATGGTAGAAGACGTTGGTAGTAGAAAAAGAAAAGTCAAAGCAATTAGAATATGAAAGGGTTTAGAATTTATTTATTTAATGAATAATCTCATATTAATGAAAATTAGTTTTATTATTATTATTAAATTACTTTTTTCTCTTTCCTAATAATTATTAAGGGTTAACCATAATTAGTCTATGGTTATGAATTATCACATATGGCAGCTTTTTATTGAATGGTGGTATCACCACTTAGAGGCTAGCTAGTGGTGAGCCCATTTGAATCCTTCGGCATGGCTTTCATAGTTCCATTAGCAAGAAACAAAGAAAGATAGAAAGTAGTCAAAGTACAATAGTGAAAAGTCGCCGTGCCCCAAGAGTCAAGACGGCGAGGTCTCGATTTTGGAGAACTGCAATTAACCGCAGGATCGTGCATGCTATCATCTCGTTCACTCAATCACCACACTCAAATAAGCAGAGCACCAAAATCTCACTGCTTCCCCACTTCCGACCAAAACAGAACCTCACTGGAACCCAGCACGGCGGCCGGAGATGAGATGGCCGAGGACGGCAGTTCAATAGCTGCAGAGTTGGACCGAGCGGCAGAGGGATTGTCAACCAGAGAAGCGGAGCTGCTGAGGCAAGAGATTGAGCAACACAAGCACGAAAAGGCGGTGCTGGAGGAGAAGCACCAATTCGAGATTCTAGAGAGGCTGAAAGTGAAGGACGAGCTTCACGAGTATGTGGCGGGGGACAAGGAGGTAATTTCCAAGCTGGAGAGCCGCATTTCGCGGCTGGAGGAGGGAAGAATTTCCGGGAAATTGAGCAAGGAGAGGCGCCGCCTGGGATCGAGGAGGAGCCAGCGGCTGGCGAATATCGAAGCTGATCAAAATAGAGAGCATGAGTCTGATGAAGATGTAGAGGAGGAGGTTGATTCTGATGGAAATGGAAGCACGGCGAGTGAAGGACCTCCTCCTCCTCCACGTAGAGGTAGAGGTCGGCCGCGTACTAAAACAAATGAAAATCTGCAAGTGTCAGGTATTAATTTATAAAATGTTCTGAGTTTATTGCTTTAATTTCGCTTGAGGTTTATGAAGAATGAAGTATGAACACATAGATGGTTCTCCTCTAACTTGAGCTTAAGGTATGTATAATTTAGGGGTGATGAAATGATCTAAATTTTATGGTCTAATTAGTGGAGCTATACTGTGGTCTAAAGTTCGTGTGATGTGTTGTTGGATTGAAATGTATATGTAGGTAATAAAAAGCAGATGAAAAAGATAGGGAGGATAAAGAGTGTGAGGAAACACAAGTATAGAGCCCCAGATCATGTACAATACCGTTGTAATATGCTGGCATTCCTTAAAATAATGCAAAAAGTAAGAGAACGCTTGACTAAAAGCCACTTGGAGTTGCTACAGCAAACTCCGTTTTGGCCATTGATATCGGCATTTTACAATGGTATGATTTCTGAAAATGACTGCAAGAAATCGGAGAGTGACATCAACGACATCATCCAATGCTACAACTCAAACTCAAAGTGTTTTGAGTTTGGTAGCAGATCTGCGTCTTTAACGCCAGAGGACATCTCCGTGATTTTGGGGCTGCCACAAGAAGGTGAAACACTAAGGGTGACAGGGCTGTTTGGAGTCAACAGATACACGTCGGATTTTGTCGAAAGATATTTCAAGGATGAAAAGAGAGTTAAGAAAACATTGGTAGATGATGGTTTGGAGAAAGCGTTACAAGGGAAAAGAGAAACTGATAGAGAAGATGTTGTACGCCTTATTATACTAGAGTTATTCATCACATTCTTATTCTGCAATGCGGGTAGTACTATTGGATGGAAATTAGTCAGGTGCTGTGAAGAGTTAGAAAACATGTCAAGATATTCATGGGCAAAAGCAGTTGCTGACTTTCTAAGCAGCACATTGGAGAAAACGTCCGGGCAGTACGGGCCATATTCTACTGGCGGATGTGTGGTTGTCCTATTGGTAATTGTCATCATAGTCTTTCATATAGTTATTCAAATGATATGAGAGTGTCTGCAACTTACCAATTTTTGGTTTTAATCCTGCAGTTTTGGTTGTGTGAGAGAAGTAATCTTATACAACCAGTTGAAGGAAGGGAGACAATTACACCAGCCCTAATAAAATGGAATATCCAGGAGCTACACTTGAAACTGCAACGAATGAAGGACTTTGAAGAACTTGGGGTATATACATAATCTTAATATATTTTTGTTGCATTTAAATGCTACAGGAAATAGTGCAATTGCGATTGTTAATACAATTACACACATTATTGCTGGGATACTTGCAGATGCTGATATTCTATTTAATTGTTTGTATAATGCAACTGTGCAGCGGAGTTTTGAGGGGGCCAAGGAGAACCAGAAGAGAGATGGAGAAGACAAGGAGGAAGATGGAAATGGAACAGGAGAAAACGAAGAAACACAAGAAGAAGATAGAAGAGAAGAAACTGAAACAGATAGAGGAGGAGAAGAAAGTGTTTCTGATGACATAGTGGTTCCATTGGAAGACGAACTTCAAGCTCAAATGTCTCGCTTCCGCTCTTCCCCTATTTTGAAAAGGTTGAGCAGAGACAATGAGAACTTACGAAAAAGAAAAGCAACAAGTTTACGGGATAAGGTTCAATATGCGAGGGTGGAAGTTGAAAGAGCTCAAGGAGAAGTGGACAGGCTAGCTGAAAAATTGGAGAGGAAGAAGGAAAAAGCATCAAGATTAAAGAGAAAACTAAAAGAAGAAAAGAAGGAGAAGAGAAAGCTGGAAGAGGAGAATGAAATCTTAAATGCTGAGAAGAGATCATTGCTTGAGTCTGTGACAAAGCTGGTGAAAACACTTGATGCTGAAAGGAAAGCAGTGAGAAACATAGTCAAAGAGAAAGCGGAGGTGATTAAAGAGAACCAACAACTTAAAGATCAGCTCAATCAAGGCAGCTGCACTGCAGCTAAATTGGGAGAAAACACACAAACTCAGGTCTCTCCGGAGCAGTCCTATGTGACAAGTTTTGAAATCCGAAAGAGGGCATTAGATCTAGGGCTTGATAATGACAAAGGGTGTGAGAAATATAGGAAATTGGGAGACGATAAAGGAGAGAGAAATAGTTGATGTTCAATCTGATGCCATATTTGCAGGCATTTTCGGATGAAGAAATTATAACTTGTCACGATGAGGAATAAAGTCATAAACGAACAGGTTCTTAGTCTCTCGTTTAGTTGATGTTGAGAAGTTTAGGTCTTCTGAGCATTGTATCTGTATAAAACAAATCAATAACTGGCTGTTCTAGAATAATTAATTGAAACTGATGTTAATATTTCATAAGCAGCTGTATTCCATGCTTTGTCTAGGTTGTTAGTTGAATAAATTGAAAATTGCAAAGGTATGGATTCACAGAACATGGAAAAAAGAAGCGAAAATGGTGAAACGAGAGTTGAAAATAGAGGAAAGAATCCTAGTGTAAGCTCTGATCTTGTCATCAACTTAGACACTGTTTGATCGGAGATTTGAAAACCTTCAGGTATTCGGGGTTGCATGTTAACCTATGCTAATTAATTGCTTGCTGTTAGTTACTTTGCTTCTCGAGTTAGTGCTTGAATTTTGCTCAAGTATAAATCAGAGTATAAATTTTTGCATGATTAGAAAGCTTATGATTAAATATTTGTATAGGAATCTGCAGAAAAATCATGACTACATATATTTGACAAAAGGTTTTGTTTATTTTGCTTGTGAATCCTGCTGCTCATATTTATGAGCATAAATCAGAATAGTTTTGAAGATATACCATTCAAGGGCACTTCGTAAATCTATGTTTGAAGCAAATGATTGGCCCCTAGAACACGGCCAACAACCAAATCCTGGAGGTGAGGTGGGCTGAAGCAGAGGGGAGAATGATGGAGAGTAGTCATTGCTTAGAAATCAAAATGCTAAAAAGTCAAGCCCTTTCGCGCAAAATTCAAAAAATTAGGTTATAATTTCTTTTCGAAGTTCGAACCATGTTATGATAAGATGGGGTTCCCCGTTCCCCTTTCCAAAAAAAAAAAAAAAAAAAAAAAAAGGGATGGTGACGAAGAGGCTCTAAATCCTCTAATGAGGACATTTAGGGAAAATTTCACAAATGGTCACTCAACTATGACTCATTCGACACTTTGGTCACTGAAGTTTCAAATATATCACTTTGGTCACTCAACTATTACATTGTCAATCACTTAAGTCACTTTGTTAATTTTTTTCATTAAAAAAAATTATAAAAAATACTCTTTGGGTGACTTAAGTGATTGACAGTGTAATAGTTGAGTGACCAAAGTGATATATTTGAAACTTCAGTGACCAAAGTGTCGAATGAGTCATAGTTGAGTGACCATTTGTGGAATTCTCCCGGACATTTAAAATGAAGATTTTACGAGGACTTTCTAATTAACGGTTGTGAGACTCACTTTTCGATTACACTTCAACAAATGGTTAATGTTAAGATATGCATGAGTATTTCACTTCTGAAAATTTTATTTCAAATTGTTAATTGTTAATGTACCAAAATAGATCAAATCAATAGATGAACCAAATCTTTCAAACCTGCATTTTTTATGTTCATAAATAATAAACTACGATTACGAATGCCTTAAAGATTTTCAATTTGTTGAATATTTTAGTGGTTGATTTTAAATTCTGTGATTTTCAAAAATGATATACTCATGAATATTTAAATATCTAACGGTTGATTTGTTGACATGCGATCAAAAAGTGGGTCTCATAACCGTTAATAAGAAAATTCTCATGAAATCCTTATTTTAAGGTAAACCACATTTTTTAGTACGAGAAAGTCTTGCGTAGGGCCGACGTAGGGGACACGTGGTACGGGTTGGCCAATCAGGTTCTTAGCAGGGGGGTATTTTGAGTATTTCACTTTAAAAATCAGGGGCATTTTCAGAATAAATGTAAAATTTAATGGGTTTTGATTGGGCAGCCGCACCACATGTGATGCGGCTGCCGTATGTAAGAATTTTTCTTTTAGTACCATCTGCATCCAACCTTATGTGGCAACTGATGTGGCAGAAAGTTCAACATATCACAGAATTTCATTAAATGACATGACTGTACCACATCAGTTGTCACATAAAGTGAGATGCATGTGGTACCCAAAAGGCCAAAAAGGTGGTTCACCTAACATTATTCTTATTTTAATGGTCTTTATTAAAGCCTCACCTAAAATGGTGAAATGATTCAAGTTCAGTTCAGAGTTCAGTCTATGACTATCTCTTTCTTTCTTATTAATAAATCACATTCTTATTATTAGCAGTTTTACATGTGCATCACATGTGATATAAACGGTATTTTTTTTATCATTAATATATTCATATTGAAAAGTCTTACAATCAAGGAGTACAAATAGGCTCATTAGACCCTGCCACAACCCTTGAGGCTAGGGAAGATTATACGCTTTGTTGAGCAAACTTAAACACTTGAGTCATTGACAATGCATGGATTGAGCCAATCAGACATCATGCTCTACCATAACGAATTGGAAAGTACTTAATAACTGGCGAGCTTCATCCACCAATGTCGCTTCAGGACTAAGACCCTCTTCACTACCATTCAATGTGGATTGAACTGTAGAGATTCAAAGGGAATCGGGCATAAACAAAACACGTCAGTAACCACCCTACCATTTAAGTTCTTAGTGACTAATAGACGGAGAAATTCCGAGTTGTCAATTGTGTGTGTTGAATGACTCTTTGTTTCATATTAGTATATGCTTCCCTTCCCACAAGTAGATGAGGATTTGAAAGCGGCCCGCTATTTCACACATGACATAGAGGTGGGCTGAGTGAAATTAGATTTATCATGTTAATTTTGTCTTGTCATTTATCGCTATTTGAGAATATATATATCCTACAAGTGGTCAGGGCCTCTGTGCCTGTTGCCTATTGGTGGGCCCTGCGTTGGAGGGAATAGTCCGGCTCTGCTGGGATACCCTCCATAGGTTTGTGTGTTGCTGACAACACTAACCTCTCCTGAGCACAAAAAAATAAAATAAAATATTAGAACGTAGCAATCTTTGGGTAAGACTTTCCGTAGTTGTCTTTGGGCTCCATACCAGTGGGTTCCTCACTCCCACCTCATGTAAAGTCTTTACGAAAGAATTTCTCATCAAAGTGTTGTAATGTTTTTTCTTGACATGACTTTGTGATATGAAAAGCCAAAAACAAATGATTTCATTGACAATCAATCTAAATGATACATTGTTGTTGTGTTAATATTGGTTGACTAGTCTAACTAATATCGTAGAGTGAGCCGGGTCTAAAGTGGGGCTAAAATGTAAACTCTAAATTGTAGAGTAGAAATTAAAAAAGGAAAAATTATATTACTTTTTTATATTTTAGATTAGGGGTTAATTAGTAACCTAATTACATGCTCTCGTACATGTGAGTTTACTAATTAGTAATTACATACCCTAATTACATGTTAAGTTATTAATTGGCATGGTCTCCAGGAGCTCAGTCACATAGCATATGACTCAACGCGAGCTGAGATTCCCTCATTTCTTAGTTCTCACTTACCTCACCAAACCCTAACCCCAAAACCAGAGGCCTCTTCTCTTCTCCTCCCTCTATTGCTGCTACATTTCCAGGCGTCGGAGTCAAAGCCTCAACGGCTCAACACCGGCCGGGACCAGTACTATTCCGGCAATCGATTATGGGCCTCAGAATGTTGGCTGGGAGCACCGAGGAAGATGAAGACGAAGCCCAGATACAGACCATTTCCGAGATGATGGCGATCCTGGGGAAGGGCTTCGATGGAGTCGGAGAGGCTTTCTTAGCCTCCGGAGCGGAGCTTCACCGAGAGTTTGAGGATCTGAGCAAAGAGTACGCAGCGCTCGAAGAAATGCGCAATCTTGAGCTGCTGGTAGTGGAGAGCGAGTACAGAGAACTCGACGAGAAGCACCGAGTCGCTCATCTGGAGATGATTAAGGTCTCGAAGAAGTTTGCAGCGCTGGAGAGGAAGTACAAATTCGAGTTGCTGAAAACTTTTGAGGCCAAGGAGAAGTGCGCAGGGCTTGAGGTGAAGATCGAATCGGAGGTCCGGGAGAAGCAAAGAGCGGAGGAGAAGTGTAGAGAGGTCGAGAAGAAACACGCATTCGAGGTTTCGGAGAATGCGAAACTGCAGAAGAATCATGCGTTTCTCTGGGACAATTACCAATTCGAGAGGATGGAGAGGCTCAGGATTGAGGAGAGGTGCAATGCAGTGGAGCAGAAGCACGAGTTGGAGGTTTCGGAGAAGCGAGGAGTTGAGGAGAAGTATGCAGAGTTGGAGGAGAGGTATGAATTGGAGCGGCTGGATAGGCTTAATGTGGAGCATGAGTATAAAGTGCTTGATGAGAAACACCAGTTGTTGGTTGAAGAGAAGCGAAAAGTCGAGAAGGAGTGTGCAGAGTTGGAGGGAAAGAATGAGATACTGGTGCTGGAGAAGCTCAATGCTGAGGATGAGTGTAAAGTGCTTGAAGCAAAGAAGGGGTTAGAGGTTGAAGGAAGGCGAAAAGTCGAGAAGGAGTATGCAGAGCTATGGGAAAGGCACAAATTGGATCTGCTGGAAAAGGTCAGGATTGAGATAATGTACAAAGAACTAGAGCAAAAACACCACAAAGTTGAGGAGGAGTATAAAGAACTTGGTGAAAAGGTTAAAAATGAGGAGGAGTACTGTAAAGAAGTTGCTGAAAAGTACCCGTTTGAGGTTATGGAAAAGCAAAAAGTTGAGGAGAAGTATAACGCTTTGGTGGAGAAATACAGAGTTGATATGCTGGAAATCCTGAAGGAATATAGTGAACTTCAGGAAAAGCTCCAGTTTCAGCAGCAGGAAAATCTCAAAATTAAGAGGAAGTGTGAAGTGCTCGAGGAAAAGATAGAATTTGAGCGGCTGCTCAGAGCTCAGGAGTCGGAAGAAAGAGAGGAAAAGGTCAAGTCTGATAAAAAATATGCAGCTCTTCAGGAAAAGTATGAATTTGAGATGCTGGAAAACCTTAAAATTCAGAATGAGTATAAGGAACTTGTAGAAAACCACCGATTGGAGATACTTGCAAAGATCAATGCTGAAAACGAGCTTGAGGAATGCAAGGCCCGACTCGAGGGATTGAAGGAACAGCAAACTGTTGCCAATGAGAGGTATGAGAGGCTTCTGGAGGAGGTGAAGAAGGGAAGGAAAGCCGAGGATAAAGAGGTGATTTTTGAATGCCGAAGGGGGAACAATAACTTCAAGAGCCAAAACACGATGCATAAGGAAATGTTTGAGCTACAGGCTTCAGGGTTGGATAAATTGATGGATGCGAAGAGTTTGGATTCAAGAAACAAAGAAAAGAGCTTTGACCATGTCACAGATTTAGAGGATGTCCCTGATTCTATGCCAGCAAGAGCGGTCTCTCCTCGAAATGGAGGTTTGCAATCTTCAGGTACTGGATGTTATAATTTTGCGAAGCTTATTGAGTTTTAGTGTTTTATGAAGTAGAAGTCACTGTCTATGAAATTTAGGTACCTCTGTTAAGTTGGTAGTCAGCGGTCATTTTGTACATGTTTGAAGACTCGAAAGAGGAGGACAATTGATGAATCTCTAAATGCGAGTCATCAAAAACATATATGCAGCAATGTTGGGAAAATATGGGGATGATTAGCACCCGTTTCAATTACTCTAATTTAGGAACAAAATTACACTTTCATGTACAACAGATTTATTTGTGATCTATAAATCTTCCAGCCGATTTCATAATAGTTTTGAAGATAAAAGGCACTTCATTAATCTAGGTTGTCAATAAAAATGACCTCTTTAAATATTCTATAAGCCGATATTTACATCCTGTGCTGTATTTGCTAGGATGAGTATTCTTCATCCGCAAAAGTTTTTTTTTTTTTTTTGCCAATGTCTCAGTAATACCTAACATGAATCTTTCATGCCATGTACTCTTAAATTTTCATCAGGACATTGTCTTCTCATTAACGATAGCGATGATGATTGTGCTCTTGTAGAAAAGAAGCGGATGGGGTTCAAAAGAAAACGAGATTCATCTCCAAATACTAGTAGCATTGACTGTGGTGACAATTTGGAACAGGATACTATTCCAACCACTGAGATGAAGCATCACCAGAAGCTAAGCCGCTGTGGCTCTCTGGCTAATTATTTCTCAGAAACGTTTGCTTCTTCTGCTGTTAGTGACTATGGAAAACAAAATAAATCAGCAAGTCATGCGCACATAATCTTAGGATTAACCATAGAAAAAGCAAGGGGAACACAGAAGTCGCCTATTGAGTCTCCTGCAATGGCCAGTAATAATGCGCCTATTGATTGTGATAGTGATGACAGTTCTACATCCATTTTCAGTTCTGATGACTCTGAGGATGAAGATGGAATTCAATCTATGTTGAGTGCTATAGTTTAAAAGGCTAAAGCATGAGAGGTAATCAAATTACATATATGTCTGCTTAGTGCATTCCAAAAGCTAAGGTTCCTGAAGTTTGTATGAATGCCTTTTCTGTTTTTGGGATCATAATAACTTGCTGCCTTCTTTATATTCTGGTATGATCAGTTCTGTCATGCTTCTCTTTATAATCGTGGTATTGATTTAGATCGGAATATTTATTCGTCTATATGGGGTTTGGTCATTTTTGTTGCATGTCATTATTAGATAGTGGAGGGTAGAATTGATTTTTGTCAGGTTTCTTTGTTTTCGCCACTATATGTCTGGATATCTTTGTGCATTACATAAGATTTGCTAGTTGGTTGAAGTGTACAATACAAGGAAATTTTGTAAGCACCATTAGATTCTAAACCAAAAGGGAGTAAAGGAATAGTTGAGAATTTGAGATACAACACACATATTATATAGCTAAATAATGTGGAGTTTCTGAGCTGCAACACACATTTTAAGATTTATGTTTCCGCAGATCTTTATATGCCATTACCAGTGTCATCTAAATCTGTTGTTAAACAAAGCAGCAAAGCATAAAATTTTGGAGGTCAGCAGTAATATAATGTAGGATTCAGGTGTAGTATTGTAGTAAGGACATGCCTCTTCACACCTTTTATGAATGAAATTTCTCACGAACGAGTCAGGGCAAGTTGCAGCATGGTAATTTCTTTTTCTTATACATAGATTATAGGCTTATCAACTGCTTTTGAAATTTGTCATGTACTTTCTTGATCAGTGAACTGTACTTACATTCACGTTTTCATAGTTAACTTTTGCCTTTTCAAATTGGCTACAGGGGAACAGTTTGGTTGAGCTGATGAGGATCAACAAAGGGAGTGTATATCGTTCTGTCAAGGTGTCGTACTTAGGCCTTTTTTTTTTTTTTTTTTTACTGCAACTACTCTCAGCAGATTGTGGGAGGCATCGTTCTTCTGAAGTTGTTAAGTTGAATGCACCCCTACTGTTTGAGAAGCATGCTGATAGCAGATGATATTTTGAAAGTCTGCAAATTCCTAAACTTGTTGCAGAGTTTTCTGTAGATAGTTAAATGCGCAATAGAGAAGTAGAGCCTGATTCCTGCCAACTATGAAACCTGTGACGTTACGGTAATGTAACTATTGTTGATATGAAGGTATTAGAATGCAAAAGTGGGCAGTGCCGTAGTTTCTCTGTCTTTATTTCCTTTGCATTTGCATTTCATTTATCATTTTGTCAGCGGAGTTAATGGAGTATGTAAATATTGTTGTGTTATGGGACTAGTTTGTTTGTTTGTTTTTTTTTTTTTTTGACAAAGCAAAGAAAATTACAGAACAGATGCTCTAGACAACCAAATCCTAACTTATCAAAAGTAAAGCATGACTCCTTTAAAAAAAAAAAAAAAATAGAGTGTGACTAGCAACTAGGGGAAAAGATTTAGGGCTAGTTTGGGATTGCTGCGATTTAAAAAAAAAAACTGCTGCTGCTGTGTTGTGAGAATAATCAGTTGTGAATTAAAACAGTTTCGTATTTGGTAAATAATATTTCTAAAAGTGCTATCAGTACATAAAACAACTGCAGAGTGTGTTTTGATCTATAGCAGCTTCTAAAAGCAACCTCTAGGCTGCTTCTAAAATTTGCTGCCAGTGACCTATAACTTCCAATTAAAGCTATTTTTTATTTATTTACCAAACACAATAAAATCTAAAATTTTGAACAAAAGCTGATTTTTTTAAAAGCGAAGCAATCCCAAATGGGGCCTTAATCCAACTTTGAGCAGGACCATAATGACCAACATTAGCAATAACATCAGCTAAAAAATTAGCTTCTCTCTCCACACGCTTGAAAGAAACTGAATTAAGAAAAACGGCCAACTTGAGAATATCTTGAACCACTGATTTGATTCTTCAGGGAGTTTGAATGCAACCAGTTATACTATTAGTCAAAAGCTTGGAGTCACCTTCAACTTCATCATTGGAAAATCCATGCAACCAAGCAGCATGCAAGCCTGCTCTCAGAGCCATAGCCTCAGTGGTAAGGACATCAATTGAGCCTAAGTGAGAGTAGCAAGTCCACCCGTTGAGGGCTAGTTTGGGATTGCTGTGACTTTTAAAAAAAATTGCTGCTGCTGTGTTGTGAGAATAATCAGCTGTGAATTAAAACAGTTTCGTGTTTGGTAAATAATATTTTTAAAAGTGCTGTTAATATATAAAACAACTGCAGAGTATGTTTTTATCTACAGCAGCTTCTAAAAGCAGCCTAGAGGCTGCTTCTAAAATCTGCTGTCAGTGACCTATAACTTTCAATTAAAGCTACTTTTTATTTATTTACCAAACATAATAAAATCTAAAATTTTGAACAAAAGCTGATTTTTTAAAAAGCGAAGCAATTCCAAACGGGGCCTGAGGTTGGCTGGTCAAGACTATTCATTGTTTTTTGCCTTTGATTTCCACATTTTTTCTTGACCAGTCAGATATTGGTCACAAAAAGTCACTATGGGTCACTTTCTGGGTCAATTTCTTGACCTGCCAACTGACATTTGGTGACCTTTTGTGAACAGTATCTGACTGGTCAAGAAAAAAAGTGGAAATGAAAGGTAAAAAGCTGTGAATAGTCTTGACTAACCAACTTCAACGGGTGGACTTGCTCATGGGACTCCTTGGTTTAACCATCTAGTTAAAGGAGTTTAAGAATATCACTCGAATTTGATAGGGACCATGCAGGAGGGTGAAAAAAAAAAAAAAAAAATTAAGAGACCAATCATAAATAACTACAAGTCTTATGGGCGAATAACATTAATCCGGACCCACCACGTGTACCATGATCTAGGACTATGTTATAATTTTCCCCATGGTTCGGGACTCGGACGGTCGGACCATGTTATAGATAAACAGAATTGTAATATTTTCACGTAGACTTTATTACGATGGGTGAATTTTTTTTTAATTTTTTACTAAAGCGTCAATCAACAACAAAATCTTACTATTATTAAGAGAAGAGAACTTGCTCTCCAAAACTGAATTTTTTTACCAATTTAACCCTTATGTATTAAAAAACTATGAAATATAATTAATCATTAGGGATGATATAGTAAATTGTAAAATAGAAAACAAAAGAATAAAAATAAAAGAAATAGTAGAAAACATGGTGGTTGTATGAAAAACTTTCCACTATCTTTAACTTCTCTCCACACGCATAGTAAGTGAACCCTGCTAGTATCATTTAGTGGATCAGTACTCCGAACCACGACACACTAGTGATCCGAGGGTGTAAATAACTCTTTTTCACTTTTTTTGCAAAGAACACGGGTACCGGTGACCAAGGTAAAGTTGGAAAATTCAAAAATGAGAGTCCCAATATAAAAGTACTCATTAATGGAAGAGAATCTAATAAGTACAGTACAGTGGTGTGGGTAGAATTTATGTGCTAGAGTCAATCGTCTTTCTAAATTCTTAAGGAAAAAAACGAAGACCCTTGACCCCTCCTCTCCTCTCCTCTCCTTCCCTCCAAAACCAAAACCAAAACCATATGACTCAACCACTCTCTCTCGTGGTTTGTGGAAGACGACGATCCTCCTCTGATCTTGAAATAGAGGACAACAATCCAAGCATATCGCAGCTGGTTTCGGCGCTGCGGGACGCGTTTCAGGAGGCCGAGTTCGACAGAATCGAAGAGGCCTTAGTCGCCAGAGAGGCCGAGCTGAAGCGGCGGAACAAGATTCTGAGTGAGAAGGTCGAGTTGGGCCTGCTGGACCGGCTCAAACTGGCCCAAGATCTCGAGGATCTGAAGGAGAGTAGGCAGCCGCCGGAGAAGGTGAAGGAGGATGAGGTTTTGGACGAGGACAAAGAGGTAATTTCGCGGCTGCGAAAGAAGAACAATCGATTAGAGATGGAAAAATTGAGGCTTGATCGTCAGTATGAGGCTCTGGAGAGCCGAATTTTGGGTTTAGAGGATGATACTACGAAATTGGTGAATGAAATGCTTCTGGGTTCAAGTAGAAATGAAGGAACGAGGGTTGTAAATTTGGAGAATGTGTTTGAGTGTTTGATTGAGGCTCAGGCAAACGGAAATCTGCAAATTTCAGGTATCATTCCTGGGTTCATTTTTCACTTTTTAAGTTTTCATGATCCAACCGTTCATGTGTTTATAATACTTGATCAAAGAAATTAGAGATCTTTTGGTCACTCAAATAAACATAATGATAGTAATTGTTGCCGGGAACGGTCTATTTGTTTGATGCAATTGAATGGTTAAATGATCTTCAATTTCGTTGATTTTTTGTGGAGATAGTTTATAAAGAAATTTTAATGTACGGACGGTTGGATTATGAGATTATAAGCTGAAAATATGCTCAGGTTCGCCTAAGGGGTCAACCCAAGAATTATTCATTTTTCTTTTTTCTTTTTATGTGTTTTAGTTTGTAGCTGTTGGCTAATTGGGTATAGGGGTTGAATTTTTCTTAAAGCAGGGGAAGCAAAGCTAGACCGAGTGATTCAGAAACAGAGGGAGGAGTATGCAACACTCGAGAAAAGGCATAAGTTTGAGATGGGGAAAATGCTAAAAGTTGAGAATGAGTTTGCAGCCCTCAAGAGAGAACACCAGCTTCAGCTGGAGGAAAAAGTCAAGGTTGAGAATGAGCTGAAGGCTTGCCGGGTAGAGATTGAGGGGCTCAAAGTTGAGAATGAGGTGAAGAAGTTGAAGGAAGTGCTAAAGGCAGTTGAGGAAAAACATAAGAGCGAGTATAAAGCACTGGAGCAAAAGCACCAATCTCACCTTCTGGTAGTTGAGAATGAGTTAAGGCACTGCAAAGCCGAGCTCCAGGGGTTAAAGGAGGAGCAAGGTATCTCAGATGAGAAGCTTCTGGAGGAGGTGAATAAGCACAGGAAAGAGGAGGATGAAGTGGTCAATTTCGATCCCCAAAGGCAAAGCAAGGAGGTGGCGAGTGAGCCTAATGTGGTATTGGAGAACGAAATCTCTCGGTTAGATAAGTTTAGGAATGCAAAGCATCTTGGTTCAAAAAGCATGGATAAGAGAAGCAAAAATAGTGGAATGCCAGATGGTAGTAGAAAACAGAAGTGTATTGTAACCCCTAACCATGTCATAAATGTAGAGAATGATTTTTGTGGTTCTGTGCCAGCAAGTACTTCCCCTCGAGGAAACAGTGTTCGAAATTCAGGTATTAGAAGTTGATATATTCATATAAATCTATGCTAATTTTTTGCTCTTAGCTTCTTGAGTGTGGTGCATACATTCTGCTTAAGCTTTATATGGTATAAATGAGTCTCTGGAATTGTAATTAAGTACCTTGCTTAACTGGTAGTCAATTGCCATTTCCTAAATGTTTGAATATCCAAAAGAGGACAGTTGATATATTTTTAATTGTAACTAGTGTTGTTGTTGTTGTTGTTGTAGTTTTTCTTAGTTACTCCTCGTCTTCATTAAGAGCTAGAATGACTAAATATGCAGAACATTTTTGCTTTGATTTATAATCATCATCAGGGAGGGAAGGAGGGAGGGAGGTCTTTACAGCTTATATCACAACAGGTTCGGAGATATTCCCTTAAAAGGAATTAGGAGGGAGTTCCTTACAACCTATATCACAATAGTTTTGGAGATATACCCTTCAAAGACATTCCTTGCATTTAGATTGACAATGAAACTTCCTTTCTTTTGAAATTGTTTTGCTAATCCCTTGGTGATACTTGACAATTTCACATGAATTCCATATCAGGTACTTCTAAATCTTCAAATGCAGACACCATTCTGCTTAGCGATAGCGATGATGATTGTGCTCCTGCGGAACTGAAAAATTTTGTGCTCAAAAGAAAACGAGCTTCATCTCCAAATGCTAGTAACAATAACAATGGTGGTCACAATTTCGAACGAGAGAGTTTCCCAACCTCTGAGAATAAGCAAAGCCGGATGCTGGGCCGCTGTGACTCTCTAGGTAGTGGCTATGGAATACAAAATAACCCACCGAGTCGTGACCAAGAGATCTTAAGACCATCTGAAGAAAAAGTAGGGGAAAAACATAAGTCACCTGTTGAGTCTCCTGCAAAGGTGAATGGCGAGTCTGATTCCAGTTCTGCATCTATGTTCAGTTCTGATGATTCTGAGGATGACGATGACATCGATCTTGAATCAATGATGCTGTTCACAACAAACAGATCATGAGAGGTAATAAAAATGGCATTTATGGCTGCTTGAGGCATTTGAGAATGCTGTATCTGTTATTGAGCTTCAAGTAACTTGCTGTCTTCTTTTTATGCTAGTACTGACTATATCAAATTGGATTAGAAAGGTATCCTTCCATTTCTTTTAGTCATTTTTTTTTCATTTTTAGATAGTGAACCCCAAATAAATGTCTGCATGCTTTGATCAAATAAATGAATAAATAAATAAATAAAAACAAATGTCTGTATGCATAACATTTAAACAGTCCTTAGTTGCTCTAGCTATATCACTCAAAGAAACCTTTGCCAGTAACCTGTGATGCTTAAGCTGCTAAATGGGAAGTGAAGAAAACAGTTGGTATATAGAACTTACATATGTAAAAAATTATACATATCAAGTAAGACTTGTTTTTAGATAAATTGAAGTTGTTATACTACTGTGACTTGTGATGTTTATATTAATATTTTGTCTAGATCCTTATATAGTTATACCATTAGCAGTAATTTTTCTGGTTAATGAGAGCAGCAATTCATAAAAACCTTGAGTTCTTAAGTGATAAAAAGCGCGTTTGGATCTAGAGGAGGCTCAGGGCTCGCAGCCTATTATTCTCAACAAGATAACTATATTATCGCCTGCTATTTAAATTTCTCATGTTTTGTCTCCTTTATAGAGAGTGGTATTGTTGGTCAGTGAACCATACTTGCAATTACTCTTTTTTAGTAAAATTCTGCCTTTTCAGATGGCTGCATGGGAACTACTTTGGTTTAGTTTCTTAGAGCTCGGGGACAGACAACACAGCGTAAAAGATCTGTCAAGGAGTTGTAGCATGGCGTAAATGATCTTTGTGACTGCAAGTACTCTGAACTGTTCTTTTGGAGATTCTCTTAGAGAAGAGATCCTGCTTTGTCAGTTCTCAAAATGGAAATATGGAATACAAGCCTGCTGCTATGCAAAGCATTTTTGATGATGGAGTATAACATGGGTAATCATATTGCAAATGATATTTTTGAAATTCTGCAAAGACTGCAATTTCTGAACTGCTTGCAGAGTTTTATGTAGATAGTTGAATGTATAGTATAGAAGTTGAGCCTGATCCCTTCTAACTAGGCTGGTGCATTAACATGTCAACTGGTTCAACTGGTCAAATTACTTGTTTTATGGGATGAAAAATCATGTTATCCTTTGTAAATTGGTTTTTAGTTTCAATGATCTAGAAAACTTGACAAGGTATATGATGCAATTGAAAAAAAAATAGGTTAGTCGTGTTTTTGGTGCAAGCACATATGTTCGCCTTTAGCCAATTTTGTGCTAAAGGAGTAAAGGGGTATATGGTGCAAGCACAAGATCAGTTGCTTGTGTTTCAGTTTAGCTAATTAATGTTTGTGTTGGCTTTTTAACCAATATGCACGTATCGATCTCTACTTTTAACTGATTTTATTGATGTGTTTTACCTTACTAGATTTATGTTTTTGTTTTACTCTTTCGGCGCACAATGCAATGCTGGTTAATAAGCATGGTACAAGAAATTGGTTAAATTGAAACTCGTGAGATAATCCCAAATAGATTGAGAGGTGAAAATGAGGTGGATTAAATTAGGCCAAGTTCCATACAACACAAAACAATAAATAAACAAACTGAACATGGTACGACTGCAATTTTTGCCGAAAAATTGTGTCATTGCATGAGTTAAGGTTTCCCGCCCCTTCTTCATTTTCAACTAAATTTTACGCCGCATCTGGTGTATAGATAGACGCTCTATGTTACAAAACACATTAAGCATTGGAGTCATCTAATTTAGAACTTAAATGTGTTTCTGTAAATTCGTTTATTCCCAACCGCAGACCATGGCAACTCAACCTATCCGGCCAAACAACCACCAATAATGAATGGTTAGCAACATGAAGCCATAGAACCATCTCCAATAATAGGGATGACATATCCCCAAGGAGCAAGAGCAGAACAAGGGCAGGCACGAAACCTTAACGGTGATGCTTGTAGAGAGAGAGAAACTATTAGTTGTTTTTCTCAGTCCTTTATGCTTTTTTGCCGATAGAATTTAATGTATCGAGAACATTATGTTGTTAATTACATTGATTAATCTTGATTTAAATCCAACCATCATTAGATTTAAAATCAAGGATGTCGAATAATGAGACAAATGGAATTATTGCTTTTTAATAAATTACCCTCGCTCTGTCGGGGTTAAGCAAAAAAAAAAAAAAAAAAATCTAATTCCAATTGCTTCAAAGTTGGAATTAAATCTAATGACAGCTAAGCACGATTAATTAAAAAATAAATTGAGTAGGTGAACATTTTTTTAAATTGAAGGAGGTCAACTATTTATTGAAATTGAAAGATTACAACGATATGATGCCAAAAGACATCAAGAAGGAAATAAAACAGTACGAAAAGAAAAATACATATGAAATATAAAAACCTAATAACGCAAGAGCAGCAACGTCGAAAAGCAGCGCTGATTTTACATTACGGATTGCAGCCGTGTAGTGAATTAAGTAGTTGGTGGTTTAACTACCCATCGAACTCCAACGCACAAATTGACAAAAATCAACTTGGCGTCGGAATGAAGGCACTCTCCCACCTAAAGATCGAAGTCGACCAAGGGTGTCAGAACATGGCTTTGTTGGCAGACAATCTTTCACGAACAGATACCAAAGACTTGGGTCCCGAATCCAATACCAGTAACGCATAGGAGCCCCAAACCATGTTGGCAAATGAGCAACAGTCCAACAAAAATAGTGGGACGCAGCCCAAGCCCAACTCCCTCCTGGATCCCAGATTCGGATCCCACATCCGGGTCCTTCTGACTCCGAGAGCAGACCAGCTGAGGCCGCCGACCACAAAGCCATGGAAATGGACCACCAGGCCGGCAACAAACACCCCACAAAATTGCGAACCCTACAACCACCACCTTGAGGATCCAAAACAAAATCGATGGCCGGATCCCTCATTCCCCAACACTCTCCCCAATGCGCCGCCGTCCAATCGAGTCCAAAAATCGGAACAACATACACACTCCATTGTCCCGCCTTCGAAATCCACAAGATGTCCGTCGAAAACCAAGGAAAAGAACCACTGAAGGAAGCTGCCGAAGCCCAGCCCCTAGATGAGATCTCCTTCGACAAACTTCCTTGAATTTGCAGACGGCCACCACCGCCAAGCACACCATCACCGCCACTTTGGGATGCGACGAGAAGAAGAAGGAACAGGCCGAGGCCCGTGAGAGGCTCCATGAGATGGAGCAGGTACAGGGACGACGAAGGGACGCCGTTTCCCAAACCCTAGCGGAGCTAGGTCAACATATTTCAATGTTGAGTAGGTGAAACATGATTAGGTGTATACATATTTACTCAAATTAGATCGACGTGATTTGCCTTATACAGAAATATAAGCTAAGAGCATAGCGATGGAGATGGTAAATCTTTAATACTCTTGAACGCGAAAAGAGCACTGAATAGATATCGATGTAGAAACTTGACCCAGGTCAGAGAATGGGAATAGGGCTGTGTTCCTACCTTGTACCTCTTCTCTCGCCTTGTTCAATATTTGTAGGTTAGAACTGCATTTTTCTTCAATTTTAACTAAATGGATTATTTCTAACACATTTTTACTTGAATTGGATTAAATCTAGTTATAAATCTACTCAATAGTCAAGGAACAATACTTAGGTTCACCCTTAAGGTGAATGAGCATATTCACTCTCTCTTGCGATTAACGCATAATAACTTTATAATTTTCTAATCCAACCATTCATGTTGTATAATGTAATACAAAGATTTGCTCTGTAAAAAATCAATCAAATTGAAGACCTTTTAGTTTTTCATTTTTATGAAATACATGGACGGTTCATCATAATAGTAGTAAGTGTTGTTAGAACCATCCATTTGTTTGATTCAATTAGATAATTAAATGATTTCCGATTCGATTGATTTTTTACAGAGATGATCTTTAAAGGATAATTTAAGATATAGACCGTTGGATTATAAATTTATTAAGTAAAAATATGTTAATCGACAACGGGGGTGAATATGCTCATTCATCCTAGGGGTGAACCTAAAAATTGTCCATACTCCATACTCAAGAACTCAAGACTTCAATAAGCGACTCTATGCTATTTTGAATGTAAAGGCAAACCGCGTGTGTTCTTCTCCGGTTAAGGGCAATTCTAGGAAAAATTTAGAAACCTATTAATTGGTACACGACACTGCCAACCCCCTTCCTCACAAGTCTTTCCAACTTCTTTCATATATAAACCGACGAAGATACACTCACTATCTCACTCATTCCCTTGAAAACCTTAAACTCATCACTTTGTGTCTCTATCTCCACTCTTTACCTACCTCCTTCACCGGCCGTAACCGTCGGCGTCCGCCGTCGCTACGCATTTCTCAACAGACTCTCTCTCTCTCTCTCTCATGGCTTTTAGAGACCAACCTGATGAGACGCAAAGCATTTCGCTGCTGGTTTCGAAGCTGCGAGATGCGGGACATGATTCGGATGTCGATCAGGTCGAGGAGAAGTTGGTCGTGAGAAAAATGAGATTGAAGAGAGATCATGAGAAGCAGATGAAGGAGTGGGAGGAGAAGCTTCAATCTGAGAGGGTGGAGAGGTTGAAGGTGGAGGATGAGATGAGGGTTTGGAAGGAGAAGTATGAGAAGCTTCAATCTAAGAGGGTGGAGAGGCTGAATAAGGTGGAGGATGAGATGAGGGTTTGGAAGGAGAAGTATGAGAAGCTTCAATCTGAGAGGGTGGAGAGGATGAAGGTGGAGGATGAGATGAGGATTTGGAAGGAGAAGTATGAAAAGCTTCAATATGAGAGGGTGGAGAGGCTGAAGGTGGAGGATGAGATGAGGGTTTGGAAGGAGAAGTATGAGAACCTTCTGGAGAAGGCGAAGAGACGGAGGGTGGACGCTGATGAACAGTTAATTTTGAAGCTTAAGAGGAAGAACAAGATACTGCATAGGAAGAATATGAAGCTGTTGAGGGAGTTGGAGAGTGCTATGTCGAAGTTGGCGGATGAAAATCAGAAAATGATGAACATTTGGGGAGGAAGGACTGATAATGGTGAAGGTAGGATCGATAAGGGTGTTGAAGAATCTGCTCCTGTCCTAGAGTTAGAGAGAGGGTTTGATTCTGCTCAATGACTGAAGGAAAAAGATATCCGAAAAAATCATCAGGTGTATATTAGATTTGCATTTTGATAATCTGATTTTAATTGGTAGATGTGTTGTTTGTATGTTTAATATATTCAGGGATGAACTTGCTAGCTAGCCCTTTTGTGAAACTGTGAATTTTCAATTGCCTAGCTTTTGTGTTTTTGAACTGTGAAAGAGGAGTAGAACTCTGTTGGAAGAAGTGACCTAGGTTAGAATCAAGTTTGTAAGGAGTGTCAATTAGGTTATGACTTATGAGCAATGTTTTAAAACGCTAAGGCGTAACCTAAGGAGCCTTTTTTGGGAGAGCCTTACGATATAAATTTTTTTATGTATATATAACATATGAGGCAGAGAACTAGGTGCTGAGGCTTTTAATTTGTTTAAGAACCCTAACCATTTGGAAGTCCGGTGGCTTGGATTCATCGACTTGAGGGGTCAAGCTGGAGCTAGCCAGTTTTGATCGTTAGTTTGGGTAACTAGAATAGGGCAGAATTTCAGCTAGCGTGCATGTATATAAGGGTAGCCAAAGTGAGGCAACTATTCGGATCCACACATTCAACCCGCCTGATGTGTATCATATGACGTGAATGCATATGGTAGGAAGCTGCGAATTCATATCCTCTTATGTAAATTTAGTAGTTCATCTCACGTGAATGAAATTTAAAATATATTGGATGTGTGGTAGGCCAAATGAGGCAACTGTATGTCTCGGGCTTATATATTCATCTCACCTTATGTATATTATGGCGTGAATGCATATGGTAAGAAGCTGCAAATTCATACTCTCTTATGTAAATTTAGTAGGTTATCTCATGTGAATGAAATTTAAAATGAGGCAACTGTCTCTGACCCTCAAATATATCCATTATATTATTTCGTGAAAAGACGTATATAAATCAAGTAGCATGGCCCTGATTCAGACACAGCCATGTCGGCTTGTGTGTGTGAGCCCAGTAGAGATGTGTAGTTGGATTCATCGACTTAATTTTGCACAAATGAAATTTTGGCACAGCTGAATTTTTTTTTAAAAGCATTACTATATTCTTTTCAGCTCACTCCTATTATTCTTTATCAATGGTTCTTATTTTATTTTCTTTTTTCATAATTACGAAGAGTAACCAGGCATTTACCAAAAGAAGGGTAATTATTGAAAATTTGAAATATTAGTGAGGAAAAATGACTCGGTGTATGTGACCATAATTCTGTTCAACATGCTTTGAGTATTAAGGTCATATGGTCTATATAACATTTTGGATTAAATTATGTTTAGTCCCTGTACTATGACCATTTTTTTGTTTCAGTCCCTGACATTCTCAATTAATCTGAAAAGTCTCTAACGTCAAAATTTCCGTCTGATTGGTCCCTCCCGCGTCAAATTAGGAGTTGACCTTAGGTGAAATGTTCAATATACCCCTCTGTTATTTCTTTTTCATTTTTAATTTCTTTTTTTCTTTTTCATTTTTAATTTCTTTTTTTCTTTTTTCTTTTTAATTTCTTTTTTTCTTTTTTCTTTTTAATTTTTTTTTTCTTGTTCCTTTTTAATTTTTTTTTCCTTTTTTAATTTTTAATTTTTAATTTTTTTTTCCTTTTTAAAAATTAAAAATTAAAAATTACAAATTAAAAAAGGAACAAGAAAAAAAAAATTAAAAAGGAAAAAGAAAAAAGAAAAAGAAAAAGAAAAAAAGAAAAAAAGAAAAAAGGAAAAAGGAAAAAGAAAAAAGAAAAAGAAAAAGAAAAAAAAAAGAAAAAAAAAGAAAAAGAAAAAGAAAAAAGAAAAAAGAAAAAAGAAAAGAAAAATAAAAAAAGGAAAAGGAAAAAAGAAATTAAAAAGGAAAAAGAAAAAAGAAAAAAAAAAAGGGCCGCCGGCGTGGAGAACAAGAATTGGGGTTTCGGGTCGATCTGGATTGGTTCGCCGACGTGGCGCTACCGATGCAGCAGGATACGATGGTCATTAAAAAGAAAAAAGGAAAAAAAAAGAAATTAAAAAGGAAAAATGAAAAATAAAAAAGCAAAAAAGAAATTAAAAAGGAAAAAGAAAAAAAGAAAAAGAAAAAAAGAAATTAAAAAGGAAAAAAAAGAAATTAAAAAGGAAAAAGAAGTAACAGAGGGGTATATTGGACATTTCACCTAAGGCCAACTCCTAATTTGACGCGGGAGGGACCAATCAGACATAAATTTTGACGTTAAGGACTTTACAGATTAATTGAGAATGTCAGAGACTGAAACGAAAAAAATATCATAATACAGGGACTAAACATAATTTAATCCTAACATTTTCATGTGCTTTCCTGCTATCCTATGGATTTGAAGAGAGGTGCAGGAAAATATTAGAAAGAGCCAGCGATCCAGAGACTCATATTTCTTATTCCTTTTTGCATTAATTAATTGAAGAGTAGTGGTCATTCCTACCGGTGTAAGTAGCGGGAGGAGGGGAGAGAGTGTTCATCATGTTTTTGTGCATTGCGAAGTGGTTGTGTCCTTGTGGAAAAAGCTTTTTAGGGAGACTGGAGTGTGGGAGAACACAGTAGTATAGCCAGTAGGAAGAATTGATTTGCTTAACCACAATCCTTCTGCTTTTGGCGAAGGAAAAAAGGCCAAAGTCCTATGGGGTTGTGGAGTGTTAGCTGTGCTTTGTGTGGTGTGGATGGAAAAAAAAAAAAAAAAAGAATCTTGAAGTCTATAGCTGTGTAGAGGTGGGATTACTTTGGGAGAGAGTTCTGGCCTCTCGGTGTCTCTTTGGGCTTCTATTTCTGGGGAGTTTAGAACCTATGCCTTGTTTTTTACTTTTTTAGATTGGAAAGCAGCTGTAGTATAAGGATCTTTCTAGGCTGTTTGCCTAGTTTTATCTTATGTGGACTCCTGCTTAGAACAATGATATGAAGATTTTGTCTTGGACCAGATCCCAATCAGTGAGATTATAAAGCAACGCAAGAAGTTGAGCTTGGCCCCCAGTAGTTCTCTGGTCACAGGAAAAGATGTTTCTTCTGCTATTAGTGGTCATGGAAAACAAGCTAACCAATCAAGTCGTGATCGAGTGATCTTAAGACAATCTGAAGAAGAAAAAAGGAAGAAACAGAAGCCATCGCCAATTTCTCTGAAGTCTCATGCGAAAGAAAGATATCATACATTTGGTAATTCTGATAGTTATGAAAGTTCTTCTAAATCAGACTATGAGGAAATTCAATCATTGTTCAACGATCTTTTTCGAAATGCCAAAGAATGAGAGGTAATAAAATTGCAATTTTGATCCTGAATTTTGCATGAATGCTATTTAGATGTTCTTATTAATATCTTGTCTTCTTTCTATTTTAATACGTTTAGTTTTTCCTAATGCTCGCGGCATTGAATTGGATTAGAAAACGAGTTAGTCTTCAGCTTGTATTGGTCATTTTAATTAGTAGCATGATTTATTAGATAATATTGGAGCTAGGGTACAACTGAGTTTATCTGTTTTTATATGATTTTGACACCATGCTTCAAATCACTTTCCCTCTGCATAAAATCTAACATTCCTTAATTAGTAACTATAACTGGATTAACTCTTAATCTTGTGAGGTGGCGGCATCCGTTACCACACTAAATCTTTCAACACTTTTGTTAGGAATTAGGTTGAATTAAATTGTTCCCCATTAAGAGATCAGAAATTATAATGTGCATATAGTTTTGTATGTTTGATATTTGTTTTATATGCAATTTTGAAATATCTCCTTGATCAGTCAACTGTACTTGCTTTTACTATCTCTACTAAGTAGTAACAATTGCTCTTGTACAATTTTTGTAGGGAATTGCCTTGTCTGGGGATCATATCCAGAGATCCGCAAGCGAGTGTTGTTGTGTCTAGAGTTGTAGAATAATGATGGGAAAGGGGTCGTGCATGTGACAGCAAGAATAAGTTTTTAAGATATAGTTGAAGAAAGATGATCCTTATTTCTGGACCTCTTGAATCGTGTGAAGATCGGAAGAAGCATTGATAACAGAAGATGACTCAAGGATCCAATAGGAAATGATTTTTCTGAAACTATATATATGCAGACTTCTCTATAGGTAGCTAAATGCATACCATATAGCTAGATTCGCATACTGTCATTCCGAGTCCTTTCCATTTTCTGTTGTTGTTGATGTTACTAAGTTTTAATATGGAATTATGGATGCTTTTGGAATGCAAAACCGGCTAGCGGGTGATGTAATACCCCTCGATCCGTTTGCCATTTGCAGTGATAAGTTTTGTAGTTCCTATTTAGTATTCTTGCTAGCTGCTTGTTGTTGTGAACCAGTTAAATGTGATTTCACATCTAGAAAATTGTTGGTTGAGTTTCTGTGTCATTTGCACCGATACGGGTGCACATGATCATTTTCTTGCAGCAACACAAGTATATATTGATGGTTTTCCGTAAAAGTTATAAAGATGCGCGCAGTTCAAGACCAATATGCATTTGCTGGTTCTTCACACCAGGATGAAACTAATGTGTTTCACAATTCTCTGTCCTCTTGATATTTGGCTGGCACTCGTTAGTAATGTTTGCATTTGCAAATTTGCAAATCTAAAGGAGGATCCTTAGATTTAAATTTTAAGAAATTCTTTATAAAAAAAAAAAAAAAAACTTTGAAAACAAAAATTGGAAAAGACTTTAAAGCCCTTCTCTCGAAAGTTCCATAACAAATAAAGACAACAAGCAGATCACAGCCTTGAGCATTCACTCGCTCTCTCGTTACTCGTTTCCCAGCCAGAGAGAGAGAGAGATTGAGCTTCAACAATGGGGGTTAGGGCACGGCCCAATTTGAGCGGCGAAGCCGAAGACGACACCATTCCGCTCATGATTTCGAAGCTCAAGACGGCGTTTCTCCCCGCCGACTTCCAACGCGCCGAGCGGGCCTTACTCGCCAGAGAATCCAATCTGAGGCGAGAAATCGAGAAGCTGAAGAAGGAAAACGCGAGGCTTCTGGAAGACAACCAATTCCGGGAGCTGGCGATGCTGAGAGTGGAGACTGATTCGAAAGGTGTGATCTTTGAGCAGAGGAGGAAGATCAGGGAGCTGGAGACGCAGAAATTGAAGCTCGAGGCGTTGGTTAAGAGCGAGTATGAAGGATGGAAGGGGCTGATTTCGAAGCTGGAGGGAGATGCGAAGAAATTGAGCGGCGAAAAGGGTGTGGGTTTCAGGAGCAGCAATGTTGGTGTGGTGGTGAAATTAGAGAGGGAGTTTGGTGCTAATGAAGTTGGAGGCGTGGCGTCGAGTGCAGGGAGCTCGATTCTCAGTGAAGGAAATGGAGGTGTCAAAGTTTCAGGTATCTTTAGTCTGTACTAGTTTCTAGTTGATTGCTAGCTAATTGGCTTTGATGCATGCTTGAATTTTAGTCTATATATATCGCTAGTTGCGTTGTTATATATGTTCTTCAATTCTCTAGCTTACTCTGCTATTTCTTCATTAGGACTCTTTTAACATTTGGCATAATTTGAAAGAGGTTTACGGAATAAGGTGTACGTGTAGGATAATGAACAAAGCAAATAGTAGAGTTATTGACATATATATATATTTATAAACAAAAATGTTCTGATTTTGCTTATAGTACTTATGAGACATATATATATGTGATGATGGTTCTGTTCACTAAGTTTGGGTACCTTCCTAGTCTTGTGTACAAGTTATACCTTTCGTCACCATTTTGTGGAAAATCGTTAGGTATGAATATGTTAGACACCTCTAACTCAATTTATGAAATAGTATCTCTCTCCAAAAAAGCATTTTTTTTTTCACCGCCGTGCAAAGAAAATATTTTGTTGCGAATGAACAAGGGTAATGGTGTAGCTATTTATGGTGGTAAATGGGGGAAGGAACTTTCCATGAGTTCTCAGAATATGTTAGGGAAAGATTAGGGGGTTGGTTTTCGTAATGAGGAGCAATTTTGAATATTCCTGCTACATGATCGATCACCACTTTCTTACTGTAACTTAAAATAAAAATCTATACTTTGATGTGTGCGCCGTGTTAATTTGTGATTTACATGCAGTAGAGATTAGTTCAGTCTACCCTCGTATGTAGTAAATGGAATTGCAAATACTACATTTTAGGTTATCCTTGGAATAACTTTGAATATATTCTCTGTTCTTTGCACTTCACAGATAGGTACAAATACTTGTCTTGAAATAAGAACGATGCCAAATCTTTCAAGTTTTTCTATACATACATATGATCATATATGTCACCTTCAAAAGTGTTATCTGCTAGAACCATGTTAATGCCTCAGTGATGCTTAACATATAATCTTCCTGCCAGGTATTCGGAAATCTTCATCTGAAGATGCTGGTTTGATTGATAGACATAATGAGTGTGCTCCCAGGGAAATCGAGATGCTGTGTGAGAATTCTGAAATACATAAAGGCACTGGATCTTTGGGTTTGACTGGTGTAGAAAGGAAGCTAAGGGTTCTTAAAAGAAAACCAGCGTCATCTTTAAGTGGTAGTGATGATGAAAACAGGGGTGGCAATTTTAAGAAAGATAAAAACTCAGACAGTGAGATGAAGCAACTCCAGAAGTTGAGCATTCAGCCTGATGGTCCTCTTATCAAGCAATGCACAGAAATACTTGATTTTTCTGGTAGTAATGACTCTGAAATTCAAAATTTACCAAGTCATGAGCAAGTGAACTCAAGGCAATCTGAAGAGAAAATTATGGCAGAACAGACGTCACAACCTTTTCTCAAGGCTCTTATGGAGGTGAGTAGTGCTTTTGATAATGATCCTCATGCCGATCTTAGTTCTAGTTGCAGTTCAAGTTCCTCTGACTCTGAAGATGACTGTCTACTACTATCTGCACTTGATGATATTATGCCAAAAGCCAAAGCAAGAGAGGTAAAGATAAATGACATTTGTACTGCTTTTGCAATAGTGCCGTCTCTGCTTTCTACTTGTAATATTTCCCTTTTCTCTTTTAGTATGATTAATTGTTAATGCCTCTATTAATACTTGCAGAATTGAATTAGATTAGAAAAGTAGTCTTATGTTTTGGATATTTTGGATGTTTTGGTCATTTCAGTTGCATTTCATTATGAGGTAGTGGAGAGTGCAATGTGCATAATTTTTAACAGTACCAGTGCATAACTTCTAATATGCATTCTTAGTTCCTCAAACTGTTCAATACAAGGAAAACTTTGTCACCCATGCATGATAATCCAAATAAAGTGAAGGAGATGGTTGGACAGGACACACTTGAAGATATTGTAACTATAGACGAAATGTATACAATACTATAATATAATTATATTTGCTGTCTGGACATTGTCCAGATATTTAACTAGCCTTTATAATGGCTTCTATTAATTTTCCTTTGTAAAGAATGCAGAAAAAAATAAGGATTTCGATGAATTCATGTATTAGGTTGAAGGCATGCCTTTTCCACCTCTTTTTGTTATTGATGTCTTGGCTTTTGAGGATTTCCCATGAATTTCATGAATTAGGTTCAAATCTATCATTTCAAACAAAGGAATATATATAGGTTTGACATATCATTGGACTGATCAACTGGTCTTCTCATATTTCTCAATAATTGTCTTTTTGATTGATGAGCGTGCTACTACTTGATCACCATACTTGCTTTCACTGTTTTTAGTAAATATTTGTTTTATACATTTGCTACAGGGGAGCTGTTCTGTCTAATGAGGGTAAAAAGATGATGTAGATGATTGACGAAAATTGTAGTTCTGAGTGCAAGAAGCTAACAAGACATACTGGGAGGAGGTTCAAAGATTTAGTTGAAGAAAGGGGATCATGTCTTTCAAAGTTGTTACATTGACTGCTTACCAAATACTATGAGGAGCAGTGTCGATGACAGCTTTTAACTGAGGCTTGGCTCCTTTTACTGTAAGTAGATAGCTAGATAGATAGGTCCATGATGTAGCATGAGAAAAAGCCGATGGTTTCTTCTTATCACGTAGTTCATTAACATTACCACCGGTATACCCGTATGCTGCTGTTTTGTTGGAACTAGCTGATATGAGTATAACAAAACCGGGTATTACATCTGGTCAGCCAAAAGATGTTGCTCCTATCTGTTCACTTATTTCCATTTTCCAGTTATTATTTCTTTAGCTCTTCTCTATATTCTTTCTGCTAGCTTCGTAGTTCAGAACAGTTGTGACTTGTGATATGAAGTTGCAGAACTGCCCATGGCTCGCAGCACAACTGCCCATTGCTCGCAGCCAACTCAGGTAAACCAGTGAGATTGCATTGTTGCAATTTCAAGACCAATCTGCATTTGGAGTTTCTATTACAGTAGTCGATCAACTTCCAACTTATGCCCCTCTGTTGCGTGAGAAGCTACGAATATTGCAAGTGTAAGAGTATCAGGTTTCGTTTGCAGGTTCTTCGAATTTTCGATCTTTCACAACCCAACCAAACCTGTTCAGTGCTATCATTTCTCTTTCGTAGTAATCTAATGAAGTGGCTTTTTAAGGTGTAACCACTCATTAATCCTATGATAATGACGTTGTTTTCGTAGTAATCATGTGTTTATTATTCATCAACATAGTGGAAAATGAACTAATGTTGACACTGAATGCAAGAGTTACCTGTGACCCCCTCCAATTTTAGGTTAGTAGGTTGTGAACAACACTCTCACAAGTTTTCGATTATCCTAACGTTGTTCATACCATGTCTATATGTCAATCAACCAGTTAAAAGCGAGTGCTGCGAGTGACACCTTTCTCAACTTTATTCAAGTTTAATAAACACATGCACCCTCAAGGGATCAGATAATCTATGATAAGTTGATAACACAATGCTATTCACTTAAGTACCTGACGAAGTAGACATGCAACGGTGCCTTCATGGCAGCTATAGATGAGTTTCGGTATATCACACCATAATAGCAGAAGCTGTTTGTTCGGGTATGACGTGAATTCCTTGGGTACAAACCCCAAATAGCAGCTCTCTCACAACTATTGTCGGTAATATGCTGGTTGGTCTCACCTCATTGTGAGAGGTACTATTTTATACGGAAGTCTGTATCGATAAATTTCTCAAATGTAAAATAATCATGTAATTGGTGAGTCGAACATGTTATTTGACACAGTGTCTTGCCGATTAATTTTTTTTTTTTCCCTAAACTCTAATGACCTAATTCTAGTGTGATATAAGCTATTTTGGCCAGTTCATCAATTGATTATGAGACAATGCCTCCAAAATCTGTCAATTTGAACATGTTACTTGACACGGTGTAAGATTTCTCGAATGGCGCCATGTCAATTTGAACATGACGCCAAAATCTGTCAATTTCTCGAATGTAAGATCATCATGTAATTGGTGAGTCGAACATGTTATTTGACACGGTGTCTTGCCGATTAAATTTTTTTTATCCTAAACTCTAATGACCTAATTCTAGTGTGATATAAGCTATTTTGGCCGGTTCATTAATCGGATTATAGACGATGACACCAAAATCTGTCAATTTAAACATGTTACTTGACACGGTATTTGGTCACTTAAAATTTTCTCGATCCTTACCCTAACAGCCTAATCCTAATGTAAGATAAGCTATTTTGACGGTTCTATTAGTCGGTCGGCGGTCGATAGTCGGTGAAACGTTGAAACCAGACCAACCCATGGTTAGAGATGACGTCGAGAGTTCAAGACTTGAAAGTTGAAACCGAAGGCTTTAGCCATCCCATCAGCAACCACGTGAAGTAACCAACCACCTATAGTCTTGCACGTGCATGGCCTCATACGTTGGACCCCGTTTGTTTTTTGGTTTCTTGGGAAAGTCCATCTTCGGTTACAACAAGTCCTTAATTTTGGACGGGACCCAAAGAAAAGCATCAAAAAAAAAAAAAAGAACAACAAATAAAAGGTTAAAACTTGTTGACCCTCCTGTGGCCCACTATGCTGGTTAGAGCAACTCCAACAGCTTCCCCATATTTTGATTTTTCTCTACTTTAGGGAAAAATGAGCCTCTTTTACTCCAACAGATTCCCTATAACTATCCCTATTTTAGGGAAAGTGAGGAAAGAGAAAACCAAATTCCCTATATTTACAGCAATCTCTAAAAATTTAAGGAAGAATATGAAGATTTTAGAGATTGCTGTAAAATAGGGAATCTGTTGGAGTTGGAAAAGAAAAAGATGCTAAAGCTTTGACTTTTGCTTCTCTATTATACAAAAATTATAGGGAAGCTGTTGGAGTTGCTCTTAGGAGGTGATTTGATTAGAATGATGAAGTGAAGGATATTGTCGCATTAACCTTGGCTTATTGGCTAGATATAAGCGGCTTTGAGTATTAAATATTAATACTTCATTTATCCAAACTCAATGTAGTGCATTATGAAACAAAATTATTGGTTTTAAAGGTAAAAGAAAATGGTAATGATTCTTATGGAGGATGATTCATTTGTGCCAAAAATGAATTGTATTGGAAATTATATTTTTTAATTTTTTGTTGTTATTCTGTTGGACGTAGGAGAATGCCTTCTGTTGGACGTAGGAGAATGTTGGATTGTTCTTCTATTGGTTTATAGGCTCAGTTAATAAGAACACGACATGTGACAAAAGTAAGCGTAATTTTAGAAGTGAATGCAGAACTACCTAAGTTTTGACGTCGCGTGTCGTGTTCTTATTAATTGTTTCGGCCAATCCAATTATTGGAGAACAATCACCAATCTGTAACGGAAAGAATGTATAGGGTTAAGTTAAGAGATCATTGACTGACGCTATGTTTGCAACAATGTTTATCAACAAACATGAACATGTGGTGGTTAGTACTTGCCCTACCCAAAGATTCATTTGGTTGTTAGCGGAGGTGTCTCAAAGTATTTGATTGAATGAATTTCATCTTGCCAACATGTTTCACTAATTTTAGAAAACCTAAATCTGTTGGAGAAGTTTCCTTTTACAATATATTGTATCAAACTAAGGGTTTTTTGAACTCTTATTTATGTATTTAGTGATTATAAATTCGTAACGGTTCAAAATAGGAGCACCACTAACTAACAAGGTACATTAGATATATTTCTTTAAGAACAAATAAAGTCATGTCATGTCATATCTTTTATTCTTTTTAGTGTAAAATTTCAAGAACATAAATTTTCGAGTGTTACTGTTTTCAGGGGCGGCCCTGAGGGCTGCTGTCTCAAGCCACCGGTTCCCGGGGGGCGGGGGCCTCGAAGAATTGAGTTCTGCATATATGTTATATGACTATATATTTAGTTTTTTGCTCTTATAAACGCATAAAAGCATGTTGCTCCAGTGGAAGCGCTATTATTTTGCTTCTCCCCAACCAAAGTTTGAACTTTGAACCCTGCTCCCCTTTCATTTCTTTTTGCCTTTTTCAATCAGTTAATTCAATTTTTCTTGGGCCCAGTTCGAACCTTGCTTCTTCTTTTCACTTTTTTTTTTTGTAATCACTTAATAATTCTATATTTATTTTTATTCAAAATGTATTATTTTATACTGTTATTTGGTGTAAATATGTTTGTGTATATATGATGGCCACATTCATTTTTTGTCTCAGGTAGTTAGAATTTCAGGACGGCCCTGACTGTTTTGGCTCGTACTAAATTTAATTTTATGAAATTTATTAATTAAGAGTGAAATTATTTTTTGAGATTGAAACAAAACACACCAAAACTTTCAGCTAGAGCTCCGACAAAACAGGGGAAAACTAGGGTTGGAGAGAGTAAAGGGAATTCTTCAGCCTGTCCGGCGGTGCCCCCGCGTCGACCGTGGCTCGCTGCCTCATTGACGAGAGGCGGGTGTTGCCGGACGGGATCTTGGGATTGCATGGGTCTTGCTCTGTGAGTCGTTTCGCTGGTTCAGGTTGAGTATGGCTCTTCGCTTCTATCGGGCGGTGGTGTTGGTGTGGAAGACTGATGGTGGGCGATCGGAGTGGAGGAAGGAGCTAGAGGCCAGATCATGGCAGCAGTACGCCATGGATCGTATGGCACTGACTTCTACTCTACGGTGTGTTGCTAGACGGAGGCGGCAGTTGTGGTGGATTTGGGCTCTCAAGCTAGTGGGCATGGCGGCGGCAAGGTACGAGATTTTTTTCACCGATTTCTCGATGATTGAATTGGTGTGGCTTGCCGCATGGTATCATTGACTTGGGGTGCTCGAAGACATGGAATTGAGGTGGTGGCCTGCCGGCCTGGTACCTGATGACAAGGAAGAGGAGTATTGTGGCAGCGTTTCTCTATTTTTGTTTAGAGTCTTGTTTTTGGTTAGGTTGGTTAGAGTCTTGTTTTCAGTTAGGTTGGTGGCTAGTTTCTTTTGGTCAATAGTTGGTCCCTCCTCTGTTGAGCGAGGGTTGGGTCAAATTGATGTGCCATGGAGGTGGTGTCTTTCCTGGGGACGAGTTTATTTTCGGTTTTATCTTATGGTCAATATACTGACAAGCGATCCTTGCACGTGGTCTGGCTTCATTGGGACGCGGTGTGGAAGAGGGCGTTGGTTTTTATGGCAGTTGTGTATGAGGTGTTATCGATATTCTCGGGATTATCTGTAGCCTGTGAGGTTGGGCGACATAGTTGGTTAGGGGATGGGCTCTTTTGGCTCATGGAAGTCATTCTTGATGACGGACCCGTAACTGGTTCGGTTTTTAGGGAGGAGAGTGGGGAGTTCATGTCCACCATCGGTCATTCCCATATGTAATCTTTGGTTATGTTCAATAAAGGTCTCTTATTCTAAAAAAAAAAAAAGTGAAATTATTTTTTGATCCTTATATGTGGTTTTAGAATTACAAATTGCAACTCTAAATTCATACATTCACATTAAGATCATTAAAATTACTTTAATGACTATTGGATTCGATAACTAAGATCTCAATTAATAATTATGTTATGCTTGACTTAGGTTTAGTTGCACATTTTCCACGTTTATTTTATGGTTTTACATGAAATAGGTAACAAATTAACAATATTAATTAAGAAGAAACTTATTGAGAGAATCTTGTTCATCAATCAGAGAAAATTTTCATTATTTTTAGAATCTAACAGCTTCAATAAATATGATTAATTATGGAATAAACATGGATCACAAACTAATTACTGACATCGTTGGAGGGGTTTGTATGCATGTTGCTTCTGTTTGAAATTGAAGCCTTGGCTGCTAGAGCAGCTTGTGCTTTGGCTGTGCAATTTCAGCTTGCTCCTATCAGTTTTGAAAGGGATTGATTGTCTGCAGGTCATCCAAGCTATAATGGGTGTTCTATTTAAACCAGCTAACTACCTGGCTCTTCATTCTCCCATGTATATAGGGAGTCCAATTCTGCTGCAGATAAGCTTGCTAGACGCCTAGACTAGCTCTTTTTAGTCAAGTTAATGTTTCTTGGTATGGCTCAGGTCGGAGGGTTTGTTGCCTCACATTGTATGCTCTAATTACTGTTTAGCTAATAAAGTTTGACGTCTTTCTTCAAAAAAAAAAAAAAAATTACTGATACAATTTTATTTTCTATTACATAAAAAAATTTACAATAAATGAGTTAAGATTTTTTTTTTTTTAACAGAATATGCTTTTCCAAAATCCTGAAATAATAATAATAACAACAAAAAATAGTGAAATATTCACAGCCATAGAGATTTTTTGTTTGTCCCCGCGTCAGATATGAGAACGGTCTGTGCCGTTACATTAAAAAACAATATAATATAATTACACCACCAAAAATAAATAACAAAAATCCAAATTACTGGCTCCTTATTTTCCGCGATTCATAAAAAATTCACAAAAAAAAAAAAAAAAAAACTATAAATACCAGATATTTTTTCCCCTTCTTTCTTCAAAGAAAAATAAGTAGCTTTGCAGAGAAGGAAAAAAAAAAAAAAAAAAAAAGTTTGAAAGAACTGAAAATTATCCGAATTCAGAGAAGAAAGAGGTTTTGGGAGGCAAAAAGTGGAAAGCATTCTGGCAAAAAAAAAAGGAAGCAAAAATACTTAGCTTCTTCTTCTTCTTCTTCTGTTTCAGTTCAAGCTTGAGGCTTTGGCTTCTCTTCTTTAGGGTTCTTCAATCTTCACGATTGTTCAAGTTTCAGAGAATTGAATCCTCGGTCTTTTGACGGGTTCGGGTGAGTTTGGATGAATTCGATTGACATTTTCAAATTTCTGTTTTGATTGCCTCAAATTTTAGCAGAGAAATTTTGGCGGTGGTTTTTTTACTTGAAACAAGTTAGCTTTAGTTATTAGTTTTGACTTGCATTTTTTTGACTAGCAAGAATTGGTGTCAAGGATCTTGAAATTTTGGTTATTGTAGTTTATTATGCTGGCTTTGAAGATTTGTTCAGCTGAATTATGATTGGTTAATTGAAGTGTTTGTGATCAAGAATCATGTATTATCATGTCATGATTTTGAGTTGTATGGTATATATTGGTGTTGGTTTGGTTGGTAGTTTCATTGAATTGATGTATCCGCAGGAGTTCTCGCTCTGTACAAGCCTCCTGCGTAGAGCTTGAGAGTTGCTTGTATGAGATTGGTATAGACAAAGATGGAGAATGCAGTGGGTGGGGAAGCCACCCCACCTAATTCGACGGAGGGTGCACAGCTTCAGAGCAAGGAGAACGGGCATGCATTGAGACATGGAAATGACCACATGTTCGACTACCAAGAGATGCGTATACCGGGTGGTGACGAAGATCATTCCCTGCGTATACCAGTTGGAAGCAATTGTCCTGAGAGCTCAAGTCAGGAGTGTTTTGTAAAACAACCGTATGATGGCTTAGGCTTATATCCAAGCGGATCAAGGAGCAGCGGGAATGGTGGGAGTTCACGAGTCAATACTGCATTCAGAGATTATGGTCAGATGAGGTCAAATGATTTGGAGAAAGTGGAGTACCCATCTCTGGATGATATTATGGCTCAGAGGGCAAATAGTGATAATCTGGTTGAAGTTGTGGCGGAATTGACAAATACTGTAGATGGAGGGGTTTCAGGCAATTCATATGGAGGTATCCGGACAAAAATGCTTTCCAAATCAAGATCAGAATTTTATGTTAAGTCTACATTGAAGGGTAAGGGTGTTATTTTCAAAGGTCCAAATCATGATGGCGGTCATGTTGAATCTAAGAACCTTAACAGTACAAAGGTTACTACTGGTGGTTCTAAGGCTACTTCTGATTCAATACAGAGTTTGGATGCCAAAATTGGTATGCCTTCTTCCAATGATGTGAGCGTTGTGCCCAAACCACCAGCCTTGGAACATGATGAAATCAGTTTAAGAGAATGGCTGAGAATTGGACGTCCTAATAAAGTCAATAAAGTTGAGTGTCTGTATGTATTCAAACAAATTGCAAATCTCGTGGATCATTTTCACTCTCAAGGAGTTGCTTTGCAAGAATTGCGCCCTTCTTTTTTTAAGGTGTCACCTTCAAATGAGGTCAAGTATGTTGGCTTACCAATCCCAAAAGAGATATTAGAAAGTTCTATGGATCAAGGTATCTGTCATTCAGAAAATAGTCCAATGAGAAAAATGTCAGGTGAGCAAGAATTTGCTTCTGTTGGTTCCAGTGCAAAGAAGCAAAAGATCAGCCAGAACACTAGATTAGTTAGGCAATGGCCTCAGTTCCCCACTAGTTCCCGTTTCCAACGTGAAACTAGGAATACTAGCCACATCAACATCAATGGTCTGCAAAATAGAAGTCCTCATATGTATAATGCAGCTCAACAACACTTGACTTCAATCACTGAGCAATTGGAAGAAAAGTGGTATATTAGTCCTGAAGAACTCAATGAAGGGAGCTGTACAGTTTTCTCAAATATCTACAGTCTGGGCGTTCTTCTTTTTGAGGTGCAAAAATAATAGAATTATGTTGTTGCTGACCATGATATTGCTTCCCTAAAATATTGCTTTACTAAATTGAATGAAAATTCTAATGGTTTTGGGTCTTTCCTTTCAGTTGCTGGCCCGTTTTGACTCAAATAGTGCCGTTGTCTCAGCAATGTTCAGTCTGCGTCATAGAATTCTTCCTCCGAATTTTCTGTCAGAAAACGCTAAAGAGGCTGGATTTTGTCTTTGGTTACTTCATCCTGAACCGTCTTCACGTCCAACAACAAGGTAATGTGGAACCCGTGTCATGTGAATGTATAAGATTTTATTTGACACTAGATATGGAGAATCTGAAGCAGTGATCTGTCAAGGTCTGTGTGGCTTATCATCAGAAAAGATAGTTAATTTTTTGTTCTTACTCCATGTAGAAAGATGAATTAGGTATCTGGTGACAAAAACATTAGTTTTAAGGTTCCTTCAAGAAGTTAGTGGAACCGTTCCTTGTGTTCCTTGCAAATATTTATGTCCATGTGTGCCTATAGAGGATCCACAAAACTACTGCCCCAGGACTAATGTTTTGATTGTTATCACTTTTAAATAACAATGGAAACAAACAGTCAGTAGATTGGGAAAGTACGTGTTTAGTAATTGTTGATTTCTTAGGTTGATTGAACTTCAAGATCTTGAAATTGAACTTTATTCCTTCTAATGCTTTCTTGTGGAACCTCTTGATTCACCATGTTTTCTTTGGATATATGAAATTAGAGTTTGATGTTATTTTCATTCTTTTAGTACCCAATTGAAGTGTACTAGTGCTGCTTTATTGAATATTAAAGTGTTATTTGATACTTGATGAATTTCTTTTCTAGATTTTGTAATCACTTTGACCAAATAAAAAAGGCAAATTTCAAATTTTAACTCACTTTGTACTTTAATATACTGTTCTGAGTTTATGATTGATGCTTGCAACAGGGAAATTCTACAATCAGAAGTAGTTAATGGATTACAGGAGATGTGTGAAGAGAAAGTGGCATCATCTGTGGTCGAAGAGGATGCTGAATTGGAACTATTATCCCATTTCCTCACGTCACTGAAAGAAAAGAAGCAGAAGGATGCCTCCAAGTTGATGGCAAGCATTAGGGTTTTAGAAGCAGATGCTGAAGAAGCTGAGAGGAGGCACTATTCAAGAAATCCCGACTGGTACAAAGAGTCCCTCGGTGGATGGAAAAACGCATGTAAAGAAGCTTCAAGATCAGAGGTGCTTTCTCCGTTACCCCCTCTTCCTAGTTCAAATGAGTCAAGGTTGACGAGGAATGTTGATCAGCTTGAGAGTGCTTACTTCTCTATGAGATCTATGATTCAGCCTCCTGAAGCTGATTGTAATATACGCATGGATAAAGAGTTATTAAAATCTCGCAAGAATTGGTATTTGGAATCAGATGATGACGAAAAGAAGACTCCTACTGATCAATTGGGAGCTATCTTTGATGGTTTATGCAAGTATGATCGGTACAGTAAGTTTGAAGTATGTGGAGTACTAAGAAATGGAGATTTCAACAGTAACTCAAATTTGATTTGCTCTTTGAGTTTTGATCGAGATGAGGACTACATCGCTTCTGCTGGGGTTTCAAAGAAAATAAAGATTTATGAGTTCAATGCACTTTTCAATGATTCTGTTGATATTCATTATCCATCGATTGAGATGTCAAATGAATCAAAGATTAGCTGTATTTGCTGGAACAACTACATAAAAAACTATCTCACTTCAACTGATTATGAAGGTGTAGTGAAGGTATGTATATTTTGTGCCATTTGAAGTTGGTTATTATACTGGAGAAACAACTTTCAACACATTGACCTGATATCCTTGTGATATATAATTACAAGAAATAGAGATTTTATGATATTTTAAGGCTATGTCTGCATGCTTGACTTGTTTTTGCACCTATATATTGTCTTACGTATTTACTATAGGCCTCCCTATTGTTTAATGATTTTTCATGATTTGCTTCAGTTGTGGGATGTCAGCACTGGTCAAGAGTTTGCTCAATACAAAGGGCATGAACAAAAGGCTTGGTCTGTTGACTTCTCTCAAGTAGATCCTACAAAATTAGCCAGCGGGAGTGATGACGGTTCTGTGAAACTCTGGAGCATTAATGAGGTATGCTCTAGCATAAATAATTAAATATACCAATGTTAGAAAGTTGATGCTTCATGATACTGTAATTTTAGCTGAAGGATTAGTTTTTCAATATTGTTATGTTTTTCTGTTCCAATGTGTCTAACACACGAGTGATTTAAGTTCTTCAAAGTTAACAAAAAGGAATATGTTGTCATATCATTTTTAACTGTATAAGATGACAAGTTTTACTCGTTTAATCATCAAACTTATCAAATTTACCATTGAAGAAATTTTTTCTCCGTCTCCCATACCTTTGGGAAATGAAATAGGAAATTTGTGCTGATTAAACTAGCATACTTGAGAAATGCTCAAAAAAGCTTTGAGCACTGTTCTCAAAGGGTCTCTTTTGCAGATCATATGAAGTGTTTGATTGGGTTTATTTATGATAGTAGCGAACCATGGTATTCATAGACTAACAGGTAATCGATCCTTATAGTTGAAGAGTTCTTAGTCAAAACTAGCCAAACTTAAAATAAAATATGAATTTCCAATTGACATTATAAACCCTACTAAACTGTTTTCATATAATCCATGTTACTCCTTTAACAGAACTTCCAATGGGGCTTTTGATGCTCAAAATATGGCGCGCACACAAAAAAAAAAAAAAAAAAAAAATCTAAAAATTGTATTCTAGCCAAATGATCTGCATGTCTTTCTATATTTCTGCACTTCTTTATTGTAGTCCTGACTACTGCTTTAGATTTTGTGACTTTCTTTTGAGATACATGTTCTTGGATTTCTTTTTTCTCAGAAAAACTGTTTAGGCACCATCAGAAACAGAAACATTGCAAATGTATGCTGTGTACAGTTCTCTGCTCACTCCACTAATTTGCTGGCCTTTGGGTCTGCGGACTACAACACATATTGCTATGATATTCGTAATGCTAGAACGCCCTGGTGTGTATTGGTTGGTCACCAAAAAAGCGTAAGCTATGTCAAATTCTTGGACTCTGAGACCCTTGTTTCTGCATCCACTGACAACACATTAAAGCTATGGGATCTCAACAAAACCACTGCCTGTGGTCCACCCACCAATGCTTGCAGCTTAACCCTCAGTGGGCATACCAATGAGAAGGTTGGTCCTCCCACCATTTTTTTTAGGTTCTTTATGCCAGAACTTATTCTTTTTGTCTTGACATCTATATTTAGATAATACTTTCATTGACCACATTGTAACTATCTGACAAAGTCTTTTTCCTCTTTTTCTTGGTCGGTTCACACTTTGGATGCTTACTTCCTCAGAACTTTGTGGGCTTATCCGTTTCTAATGGTTATATAGCATGCGGTTCAGAAACAAATGAGGTATTCATTAATTCTCTGCTATTTGGTTCTTTTAGTAATGAACTCAAGTAGGAATGGCTTGTATAGTTGTGATCAAAGTAGAAGCTCATGACAGAAAGAGATATCTAGTCCTCAGATGCTTCGGTCACATGTGCAGTTTAATTAAATATAACATAACCAGCTTCTTTAGCATTTGTGTTGATATCTCAATTCCTTGTTCCAGGTCTATGCTTATTATAGATCTCTGCCTATGCCGATCACTTCATACAAATTTGGCTCCATTGATCCTATAACCGGAAAGGAGACTGATGATATTAATGGATCATTTGTTTCAAGTGTCTGCTGGAGACAGAAATCAAACATGGTGGTTGCCGCCAATTCAAGCGGGTGCATAAAAGTGTTGCAGATTGTTTGAGGAAAAGGTAACCCTCTTGACATCAATCAAGAAGTCGCTGTTCTTTCCAAAACTTCTTAATGGCATGTGAATCTGCTAGTTTTCTTCTAGAGGCATATTCTAAGGTTGAGACAGTAAGTTCATACAACATGGAGAAACTCGAAGAACTTTCCACAGAAAGACTGAATCCTAGTATATGTCTAATTATAGCCATCCGTGTGAGATAGAAGGGTCCCCAAACAACTAACATAGTAGTGGTGCAGCATTTCTGCCTTCAACATCAGAAGGACGACTAGCTGGTTGTGAAAATTATTGAATCTTCAAGTCTTACTGTGGTGCCAGCACAAGAACTGACCAACTTTAAACTGCTTTCCTGTCCAAATAAGTAAGGGAAGCTTGAGGACTGGTTTGTAACATTCGGCTTTAAGATTTTAAAATGATAGCAGTCAGTCCATGCCGGTTACATATGGAAATCAAAATTTTGGAACAACAGTGTCGATCATCTAGTGACTGAATCTGTATATTGTGGTGCAAGTTTGTGGTTCATCCCAAGCATTTATTCCTCCAAAAAAAAAAAAAAATCAGTTGTACTATGCAGGAATGATGTTAGCAAGTCATATATAAGTCAGTTGTATTAAGTAAGCCGTTTGTTTAGAAAACAACTACAAAGTATTTGTAACCCTCTAGGATTGGTGTTGAGTTGTATTCAGTGTATAGTGTAGAACAGATAGATCAGCTCTTGTAAATGTTCAGGGCTTAGATTTATATGACAACTATGTTTTTTGGAGACCACACAGTGAGATGTGGATTTACCTGATTCTCATATCTTTCCGCTCAACTTTATTCAGAGCCAGGCATTATATTTCAGATTTATTTCTTTCTTTCTTTGTTAGGATTATTGTTGGTTTAACTTGCCTCTTAACTGTAGCTTAAAATAGAAGCCATCTTTCTGTATGTTGTGCATAATTCTGCAGGACATGGCAATTATAATCTTGTAATACTCTGCACATAAAAATTCAAAGAATCTTCTTTCCTTTTCTTCTTAAAGAGAAAAAAAAAATAGTAATAGCCCCTTCAAAAAAAAAAAAAAAAATAGTAATAGCGGTACAGACCACTGGAGAACCTTTGCATAGAAGAGCAAAACTCTACCATGTTTGAAATTTACAAAAAAAGGTAAAGAAAGAGGAAAATTCACTGTCTATGTTTTAGTAATCAAACTAACATATTTGTTTTGAGGGTAACAAAAAGAAATCTGTACTTGCTGTGTATATTGTGGAATTTTCATTCTGTGCTAAATGCTATTCGAGGCCAGCTGCTCTGTGGAGTTGTTTATGGTGAAACTTGAGCAAAAAGCTAATGTAAATCGGAATCCGAGACATGACCTCTCGGTCGGCAGCTATTGCCTCGAGTCGCACTCATAGGATGCCTTGGGCTCATAGTCATAGGATGCCTTGGGCTCATACTCATACTCATGGAGTTCCTGGAGCTTATACAACTCAGTGGTGGACTGGTCTTGTTAGTCATTGAACTGCGACCAAATGAACTTTTTGGCATAGAAACTTTCGACGGTGGGAGTTTTGAGTACTGAAGTTTTGGCGACGAGAGCTTTGGTGTCGGAAGCTTGGGCAAGGAAATTCTTGATGTTGTTGGTGCTTGTGAAGGACCTGTGTGACCAGACCAACAAATTTTCAGTAAAAGTTGTTATTTGGAAAAGTACAGAAGCCTTCATAGGGTAACTTGATGATTAATTCTTTCAAAAATACAGAAATGAACATATGGGAAGTCATTGTTAACTGACCTGAGGCTTTTCTGCCCCTCAATTCTGAACGTTTCTTTGCACTGAGAGTTTTCTTCATTGGCGCCTCGGAAAAAACTGATCTCACATCATAAAGTGACCTCGTATCAGAGAAAAAAGACCTTGTATCATCTATAACGGTGAGACTGTCATTCACAGGAGTGGCTTCTTCTTCAGCCTTAAACATCGAAGCTGTTTCACTCACAGAATCCAAACTCTTGATCCTGATCAAGCCAGGAGTCTTGTCCATCTCTCCAAGTCTATAAGAAAACATTTGGAACGGAATTTGTGAGATGGAGGCTGCATCAGCATGCCCCATTGCCTTGTAATGCTTCTGGAACCATGTCTCTATTTCACAAAAGTCCGTGGGAGGGGATTGCAGTATTGGTGGCTGATCAACATCAGGGTTCAAGGCCAGGAATTTCTTTATGTAGCGTAAGATCCTGCAAATGGATGAGAAACTCAGGCGCTGAGATGGGTCAGAGTGCCAGCACCTCTTGGTTAAATTGACAAGGTACTTTGGTGAAGGGAATGGAAAAAGAGGCCTCCCTCCTGCTCTTATAGTGTGACTCATCTTGTCCCCTTGGAGATGTGAATCTTCAAAAGGGATCTTCCCAGTCAAGAGCTCAAAGCAAAGCATCCCAAAGCTGTACACGTCTGCTTTCTCTGTGAATTTCGAATGGACAAAGGTATTTCCTGTTTGTTCTTGCTCAGCTAGGACTTCCGGGGCACACCAAATCAAAGGGTCGATTTCATGTTTCTTCTGCTGCTGTTGCTGTGAGTTTCGGCAAGTAGGTTTCTTTTGGGCAGATGTCAAACCAAAACCGGAGACTTTTGCTTGAAAGAAACCTTCTGTGGAGCTCCTTGCCTTGAGAAATATATTGAAAGGGTTCAAGTCACCATGGTAGATCTTTCTGGAGTGGAGATACTCCATGCCTCTTGCAATCTGAAGCATGATATCAACCACCACTGGGAGAGAGAACAAGATCTGCCTTCTTGCGCCGCAATTCTCCTTCATGTAGCAGCGGAGATCCTTGCTCATCAACTCCATAACAAGGAAGCATTCCTTCTTATCTTCATCATAAAACCCGCAAAGGTATTGCAGTACACTGGGGTGGGAGAGTGAAAGGAGAGTGGAAATCTCAGAACTGAACGGTTCAAGTTCCCCAAAGAAGTGTCTCATGGCAAAGTTGTGCCCCAACCAGTGGATTTCCTTGTACTGCCGTCCATTTCCTAACCGCCGCTTAATGTTGTAATCCTTAGCTCCTAATAAAATTGAGCTCGGAAACAGTTTCCCATTCAAAAACTCTGCCCCGTGTAGTTTCTTAAGCAGCAAGTCTCCGAGCTGCTGCTCATTCTTTGTCAAACCAACAGCTAATTTCTTCTTCTTGAGTGCTTCAATGAGCCGCCATCTATCTTCCCTCCAAGCACTCTCCAACCTTTTGCACATCGTCTTCGGGACCAAATACTGCTTCCCAAATCTCCACTGGAAAAGTGTCGGGTCATTCCAATCCTTATCATACTTTCTCTTAAGCACAATCCTCTTCTTCTGCATCTCATCCTGGTCCAGCCCCGCAATCTCTCCAGCGTTCTCGATTGCCTCAATGACAGCCGAGAAGTAGCAGAACAAATTATGTACGTAAAATTCGACACAGTCCTTGTTCTGATGGAGGATGACTGCTTTGCCCCACCAGTCTTTGGCATCCATGCAGCTTCTGATGTAAATCTCGCTTTCTCTGAAAACTGTGTAGAGCTCCCTCAGAGGTTCATCTAGGCCCTTCCATTTGGTCTTTTTCTCCTCCAATTTCAGGTTCAGCTTGATCTCCTCCCCAATTGTCTCAAATGCCAAAGTCAAGATATCAAGCAATAAACAGCACTGCCCTTGATTGATCTTGATACCATCTTGTAAGACCATCAGTGCCTTCATACTCCCCAAAACCTCTCCGATACGCCGGAATTGTTCCATTCCGGCCCAGTAATTAAAGTTTCTCTATCCCGTTTACGTAGATAAAAAAACAGCACACAAATGCAACAATGAAAGGCTCAAAAGGTCTGCCAAAACAACAAAAAAGCATACATACTTTTAAGGAACCAGATCACAAAACCTTGCTTCAATACAAAAACATTCCAAACTTTGGTTTCCTATACCAAGAAATGAATGAACGAACTTCATAAAAGGGTTTTCAGAAATTAAACAACACATACCTCCTGAAACCAAAACGAGATCTCAACACCTGCCGAAGATCGATCCCAATATAGCTAGCCAACCTATTTCATGAACAAGAACACAGATGCCTCATGCAACCTTTCAACAATCCGATCATGATCAAGCTGCCGCAGCCGGTTCCCAATAGCCACGTACTACAGATACAAATTACTCACATCAAGAAAAGCAAAACCAGAAGAAGAAAAAAGAAATGTAGGTTTGACCAAAAACCAACAAAGAAAAACCCGAAGAATAAACGAATGGAAGGTAGGTTTGACCAAAATAAGTAAAAACCAGATGAAGAAGAAGAAGAATAACAGACCGGTGTTCTGGAACCAAAATAAGTAGAGGTCCTAGCTCCTCCTGGTTCAGGTGGTTTCCTTCAGAAACAAGAACTGAAAAACGAATTTTGGGAGATAAGAAAACTGAATCTACGAGGCGGCCGTTTCGTCACCTTGTTGTATTATACACACATACTTAATTTTAGCAAAAACTGAAGCGAATAATGGCAAACATCTGAGGCAAAGTGACAAACCAAAACATGAAACACTTATTTATTTATTTTTATTTTTTGGTATGAAAAAAAAAATTATTACATGAATTAAAGGATCAATACCTATATTGGAAAGGAATGCAAAGCTGTTGAACAGCTCCGGTTTCGTTGGACTCTATTTATACTGAGTCGCGCTATTTTCGTCCCCCAGTGAGAAAGACCAACAGAGACAGAACAGAATATAGCTGGTTTGAAAAATCGTTGCCCTTTCTCTTTTTGGTTACCAATAACGGTTAGCGGGAAGCTGGACTGCATGGGATGGTCGGCTTTGATCGGACGGCGTCGTTTGGGAGTCGGGTGTTTGAGAATACGCGTATGTAGTAGAAGCGTATGATCATGAATTGTACATTTGTCTTCTGTTTAGAAGCAATTAAGCAATGCCGGCTTAGAAGATTAAACAGTCAAGGGTCAAGACAAAGTGAGTTGTAATTACTGTGTTTTAAGGCCATCTCCAATCCTGGTAGTCTAAAATAGACCATAATATGAAATTTTAGACCTTCTAAAAATACTATTAATCTCCTTTAAAAGAAAATACTATTAATCTAAATAGTAAGATTTGTAATTTGCTTAACTCAAATTTTTTGGGGCACAATATTTGCACTGTGGTGGACTAATCTAGAAAACTTCTCCATCCACTTCATGTTATACACGTCTAAATGTAGACCAACCCTTAGCCTTTAAACCCTCAAATTTCTTTCTTTGTTATAGACCCAACCTATTGTTGGAGATGGTATTTGTAAACATAGGGATAGAGTCCAAAGGATTTAGACCTAGGATTGAAGATAGCTTAAGCGTCCTCGAGCTTCTTCCGTGGTCAGGTTTATGATTACTCATGGGTTCAACACTATTTATATATTCATTACAAGATATGAGTCTGATATATCTCAGAAAGTCTTAACTATGGTTGTCATTTTTCTTTAATTTTGTGTTGTAAATCATTTCATATGAAAAACAAAAAAAAATTAATAATAGTACTACTTTTGTTTCTTTCCTTTGAGTCCTTGAATGTTTCATATACGTTAGATCAACATTTCATCTCATTTGTAGAACTATCTAACATTATAAAATAATCAAATCAATATCATCATACTAATGTGATCATTACAAAATCACTTGGAGAGCATACAATGTTTACGTTAATTCAAAGTTTAGAAATTTATTTACAAATATGATAATAAATATTTTTAGACGTTCCACCTATTAGGTTATGTACAAAAATTTGACCCAAGCTTTTCTTTGAAAGCTTTTATTGTCTTTCACTTTCCTTCAAACCATTTCACTCAAACTTACCTCCACCATAAGGTCATGACTTCTTAGAAACAATGTAGAAGTTTTATCTATTGAGGAGGTATGTCAACATATGGATGTTGATGAGTTCCTTTTGAATATGAACCATTGAATGTTTTCAATTAATTAGTGATCAAACGTCAAAATTTAATTTAATTAGGACAAGTGTATACATCTTCATAAATTTTCCTAGTTATTTCTTCTTGTGAGAAAACGCCTCACATTAAAAAGACTTGAATTTGACATTGTCTATAAGATTTATTTGGCAACATCCAAGTGACTTTATTTGCATAACACGTTTATAAGTGCTCGAATTTTGACGGCAAATTAAGGCGTGACGTCGACGGCGTTTTAGTGCCCGTCAAATAATTAAAGGCGGCAAATAATATTGGACCGATGGGCATATGGGCTGAGGCAATAACACATGTGGGCTGAATGGTGAGAGTTGGATGAGAAAATAAACAAAGACGAGAACTTTCCTTGTTATTGGGCTGAATGGGCTTGAGTTTGCCTATAGACTTTTTGTTCTCACTAGTTATATGACTTATGGATATGTTTAGTTTGATTACAAATGGATAATTCTTAGGTTTGTCGGGCAAACTTGCTCGTTTTCTTTACTTGTGAGCAACGGATCCTCACCTTGTAATGGAACGCTTCCATTCTTGAGTATCAAATACCATCTCCATACAAATCTTAACCGAATTGAAACGAAGTGTATCCAATAAATAATTAAATTATCATAAAAATTGCAAGTCTCGCTAAATTGTCAGTTTTTTTTTAATGTAGTTGGATGACTGAACCATAAAGAATCAGAAAATGAACAATTCTAACTATAAAAATACACAGTTGCAAAGTGACCGGACACTGTGCTGCAATGAACAGTTAGAGCATTTCACATGCGCCCAAGGAATTTATCTTGAATCTAAGAAGCCTTAAAAAAAAAAACCGGGTCCTACAAATCTTATGAAACAACCCGACCCGGCTCCATGGACAGTAGGAAAAAGAAGCCGGATTTGAGTCCATCCATCTGAACCAGTTTTCATTACAAACAAGAAACCAATTGAACAAGGTAAATGGCGACCCAGATACACAGTAATGCCCAAATCACTCTTCTACTATTTCTTCACTGAATTCCCAAAAGTAAGAGGCTTTCAACAAGAGCAAGAAGAAGACGACGACGACGACGATGCAGTGGTACTTTGTTGCCGCGCTTCTCACCGTCCTCACCAGCTCTCAGGTCACAAGAACACCTTCTCAGTCTTAAATTTGCGGCCTTTTTCTTCTTTTGAGTTACATTAGATCTTTCTTTGCTCTTAATCTCTGAATCCCAGTTTGGATTTTTGGGACCCATGTTCTGAATTTGGAAAAGTTTTGGTCTTTTACCCCCAAATCGATTCTGTGAAGCTTATTTGTAGTAACCCAGAAAGTCCTTTTCCAGTTTTAAGTTACTGTTTATGGCGTCTGTGCCTTACCCACAAAAAGAAATGCGTGTAGGAGTGTCACAGTGTGTCAATTACGTATTGATTCTAACTGAAAATGATGGGAGATGGGTTATTAGTTTGTGGTTTTGATTGGCTGTGTTGACTGATAGTGGCAAAGAGCTGGGGATGTAAAATGTGGCTAATATACTTGAGCTATGAAAAGTACAATCATGGACATTACATTTTTCGAGCTTTTGTTGGAAACAAGATAATATGAAGGGAGGTGTTGTGCTTTCTCAAATTCCAAGTACTTGATAATCTGATTAGTTTAGAGCAAAAACGTAGTGCTACCTACTTCTTGAGATTGTATAGATGGATATACTTTAAGTTCAATTTTTTTTCTAAACTCATTGGTAAGGCGATCAATTGGACCCTTAAAAGTTGGTAATCTTTATGCAATTGTCAAGATCAGTAAAGGTTCTGTGGTGTCTGACCTAGAAGCTACCGTGCACCAAACTAACATCTATTAGTAACAGAGGCAAGTTTTCTGTTTTACAAAGTAATAACTGGTCTCTTCTTGGAAGTGGTTGAATTAGTTCTAAATTGAAACCTAAGGCAGTGCTTATTTGCAGTATGGAGCTTTTAGCTCCAGTTAAGTTTATTGACTCTTGATACAAATTGATATCAATTTTTCGACTTCCTATGATGGAGTGGAAAACTTTTGAACGTATTGGAAGTGGGTTCCATTGCCTTTTGGCATTGCAATGAGCGTTGTCTACATAAAATTTCCACACATATTTCCCAGTAAATTATTTGTACTTATCTGATCTTGTAATTGAAATTTCTGGAGTGGGAGAACTTTGGTTGTAAGTTTTTCTTTTCATGTTGTATCGGCAGAGGCCGACAGAATTGGTTTATCAAGTCAGTTGTGAACTGATATCTAGTTTTCAGTCTCCTAGCAGCAAATATTCATTCCTTCATATTGTATTGTGCCAGGGAATCTTGACAACTCTCTCTCAAAGTAATGGCAAATATAAGTACGACTATGCAACTGTTCCGTTTCTTGCTGAAGTTTTCAAGGTACTTCACTTGAGCTCATTAAGTACGTCGTTTAGCTTGTAAGTTAACATTGATTTTCCTCCCCAAACCATCAAATATAGACATTTTTCCACAATAATATTGACTCTTATTTTCCTGTAATATTTGGTGCCCTTTAAATTCTACTAATATATTTCAGCATATTGTTCTTTAAATTGCAGCTAGCAGTTTCCTGTGTTTTTCTTTGGAGAGAGTGTCGCACATCTCCTTCTGTACGAATGACTACAGATTGGAAGAGCGTGCGCTTATATCCTATTCCTTCAATCATATATCTAGTTCATAACAATGTTCAGTTTGCTACTCTTGTTTATGTGGATACTTCCACATATCAGATAATGGGTAATCTGAAAATTGTTACCACAGGCATATTATTCAGGTGCCTACTATTTTAGTTTTCCTGGTCATAATAATTTGAATTGTTTTCATTTGATATATGTTTTCTGTTTAAAACTATACTATATCCAATGCTATTGTTAACTGATTGATTCATCTGTTCTTTGTGATGCTTTAGGCTATTTCTAAGAAGAAAACTTTCTAATCTGCAATGGATGGCAATTGTTTTATTAGCTGTTGGAACGACCACAAGCCAGGTGATATTAAAATCCGTTTTTCTTTTTTAATGTGTGGGAAGCAAGAAATATTAGAAATGATATTAGTCTATTACCTAGTCGAAATGTTTCAAAATTTGGTCTATTTTAGGGAATTAAAGGCCTTGTTTGATGGATCCTGTTCAAAAGATATTGTTATTTGTAACCATTTTAATTCAGAAATATGAGATCTTTTTCTGACCCCCCAAGATGAAGATAAAACAAGTTGAGCTGTATGCTTTCCTCGAATGTATTGGAATGGTTGTTTGTTAATTGATTTGCTTTTAATCTTGTAGGTTAAAGGCTGTGGAGAAGCATCATGTGATTCTCTGTTCTCAGCACCAATCCAAGGATATACACTGGGCATCCTGTCTGCTTGTATGTCAGCATTAGCAGGTGTTTACACAGAGTTTCTTATGAAGAAGAACAATGATAGCCTGTACTGGCAGAATGTACAATTGTATACGTAGGTATCTTTTCTCCACACCATACCTTGATTTCTACAAAAAGCATCAAATTGCTATTTATTATGTTTGCAATATTAGCAACTATGTGTCAAAGCTGCACGAGGCAATTTCCATTGTAATCCTCAAAAGATTGTGTAGCACATGTCAAATGCACTATTTTGCCTTTGTTGTGTATTACAATTTTCAACTACTAAGCATGCACTTCTCTTTTTATCTTTTTGGATCATGCTATGGAACCTGTAGAGTCATTTGTAATCCAATATGACAGTGTCTTGTGATACTTCAATAGATACAATCTCCTTTTTGTGAGATATGTGCGTGGCTATTATTGACTGAAATAGCATGATTAACTTTCAGTTCTCTAAATGTACTAACAACCTTGCTGTAATGTCAATCCTTTTCAGGTTTGGTGTAATTTTCAACATGGCACGGCTTGTCTTCGATGACTTCAGGGGTGGATTTGAGAATGGACCTTGGTGGCAACGGATTTTCAATGGATATAGTGTTACGACTTGGTTGGTGGTGTTAAATCTTGGGTCCACTGGCTTGCTGGTTTCATGGTTGATGAAGTATGCTGACAATATTGTGAAGGTAAATTTTTGGACTAACCTGTGGTTTCCTTTTGTAGATTTGAAAAAAAAAAAAAAAACAAATCGTTTTAGACTGATGCAACATGATTTATATTAGTTCTAAGTGATCTGTATGGTAGGATAATGTATAGGTTTAGCACAACTTAGTAAGTCCTTTCTCCTTTGAAGACACTGAATTCTTTGCTATCTGTTCACTCTTTTGGGCCTTTTAACTTCCGCGCTTCATTTATTCCTCTTTCAGGTGTATTCTACTTCAATGGCAATGCTGCTGACAATGGTTTTATCTGTATACCTTTTCACTTTCAAGCCCACATTGCAGGTATGTTTTACGGCACTGGGAAAAGTAGTTCTCTTTTGCTCCGGAAGCCAGTGAGTATAGATAAGATGATTTGTAAACTTGATGTCTCTTTCCTTATGTTCTTGCAGCTCTTTTTGGGTATTATTATCTGTATGATGTCACTACACATGTACTTTGCCCCTCCAAACACGCTGGTAGACATACCATTGCCTGTAAAAGCAACCCCTGAGAGTCTGAAAGAAGTTGCTGTTGTTGAATGAAGATCAGATTCCTGATGCTTCTCTTGTTCAGGGAAACTAATGCTTTCACAAGTTGCAGTTAATTGCAGTAACCGGAACATAGTACAATTGGCTGATAGACAAGTTTGCAATGGGGCCTAGATTCTTCTTTGAACCAGCAATAGCTTTCAGAAAGGACACAACTAAGCGTAGCTGGGATTTCTCTCTTGACCATAAAAGTTGGAGAGAAACTGATTCAACCAGTTACTTGAACAAATTGATTAGCTTATATTCTTTTCTCATATTTATGCTGGATATACCTGTTCAAAGTATGTACTTGTGACTTCTTTAATCACTGTCAAGAAATTTGAAATTCTTGGTAAATTATTATCTTATCTTAATGGATGGAGATTGCTATTAGTATCGGAATGAAAGTTACCACAGTATATTTACTGTGTGTTATTTACTCTGGTGTTTAGTAACCTTTTGGATTCAAATACAGTAAATATACATGCCAGCATAGGAAAGCAATCTTGTCACTGAAGTTTCCTCTGGCGGTACAAGTATTGCCAACACTACTAAGATTGAATTGTTCAGACTTATGCCACAGGCCTATAACACTAAGCTAGAGACTTCTGCTGCATCATTACTGAACAGAGTTTACCTCCCTATTCTGCAATGAAGAATATAAGTACCAAGTTGGACATTATTTCTCGACTTTGCATTGAATTATCAATTGAAAGATCCAGAAAAATGGGTGGCTGATAATTCAGTTAGCTCAATTATAGAATCCTATATGCATTTATTTTAGGATAGATATGTTTCACTGTAAGTTTTGTAGAACTGTGCATTGAATTGTAACTCTCCAACTCCAAGCTTGCCCACATAATCTGGTAAAAGAGCTATCAATAAATACATAAAAACCCTTCACTTTCAACACATTAAATGTCCTCTCATAACGTACTGTCTTCAAGCATATACTGGAATACTCCAACTCCTCTCTCTTGCTCTATAAAAGCCCAACTTTGCAACACCAAATAGCAGCAACTTTTGCATGAAGATCATGAGTACTGCAAACCATGTTTTCGCTATGCCCCGGCTGGGATCAAACAACCAGACGAGCAACAACAGCAAGATGTGTAGTTTCCAGATGCCGCTGCACTACCCAAGGTACCAGAAGAGTGACTATGAGGCCATGCCTGAGTGGAAACTGGACTGCCTCTTGAAACAGTATGGCCTCCCAGTCATTGGAGATGTCAACCAAAAGAGGAAGTTTGCAATGGGGGCCTTCCTTTGGCCTTCACAGTATGAATGATCTGGTCTAGTATTGAGCTTAAGTATCATGTCATATCCTTCAGCGTCTGTATTCAGCTATATATTATTACTTTATCTTTATCCTTTTCTCAATGTAAATAAATAAGAGATGTAGCTAATAAAGTTTCTGTTATTATCTATTATGTTTGCTGCAAATAATGTTCTCATTACACTTTATTTATTTAATTTTAGAAGCCAAAAGAAAAAAGGGAATGGCAAAAGGCTACAAAGTAAAATTCTAAGATCTTTTAAGAAGCTTAAAAAGCTAGACATATATCAATCAGAGATTCGGTTGCAAATCTCTATCATGTTTGCTGCAAATAAATTGACCACAGTATATGCAACTTATAGACTCTTCAACTTGAGGATTAATTCTTGGTCATCATTTTGCAAGTGATTTGCACTCTCCATAACACAGAAACCCCTCAGTATTCCTTTCCATCCTATTATTGTCCTATATCACCAAGTTATCTACACAGGATTTAGCGAACTTGAAGATCATTGGCACGAATGATTAGCTTCAGATTAATCGCTAGCCGGCCCTGGATGCAAAAAATAGTTTGACAGATGACTTATTTTGGTTTAATCCATATGTAATTATCATTTCTGTCACTTGCATACAGTAATAGCAAGATTGCTCAGTTTTTATGTGAGTGGTTTCTGCCTTGGCATTCTGACCCTTGGGGGACACACTGAATAAACTGCAAGTATATATCTTTGGTCTTGATAATACTTTGGGTTAGAGAAAAATTAAAGTTCTTACTCCTCATCATTGGGTGTTAATATTAGGTTGATTGATGCCTACATCACATATGGATATGTTTAGGACCCAAAAAACATATAGCAGAAAAAGTTGAAAAAAATTTAGATAATGGTCTCTTTATCAATATGGATATGAAGAAGAATGTAAGAAATTAAATCTGATAAAGAATGTTCAAAGAATTGTGTTTGCAGTTTGCTTCTTAGTAGGTCTCTCATAAATATGAAAACTACACGACCTCTCATCCAGGGCATACACAGCTCTGACAGAAGACAATGGGAATTGAATTCCTTTATTGAGGCAGTACTACTAATCTTCCTGCAATGTGACTAGCAATGCTACACCATGCATGTTCAACACCACACCTCGAAATCAAAGTTGAACACTAATGACACGTTTACTTACTTGGAATGGAAAATAATCATGAATCGGAGACAAGTGGAATGGGAGAAGAAAGGAATCGGTATTGATTCCGGAGGAATGATTCCTAAACCCATCTCCCCCCTTCGTAATCGAATTCCTGAGTATTCAGGAATCGATTCCTGATAAATAGGTGGGACCTACACCAATTCTCATTCCTTCATGTGTTAGTAAACACAGGAATTCTTTTACCTGGAATCATTCCGATTCCTTTATGTGTTAGTAAACACATGGGTATTTTTACTCCGTAATCATTCCATTCCATTACATTCCATTCCATTCCAAGTAAGTAAACGTGCCCTAAGACAATCAGTAGACGCCAAAAGACGCTTAATCTATTACGAAGTTAGCCAACAACTTGTAGTGACAGATCTAGAAATTTTTCTTCTTTTTTTTTCTTTTTTTTTTTTGGGGGGGGGGGGGGGGGGGAAGGGGGGGGCGAATGTGGACACATGGGAGCTTGCATTTTGCCTTGGCTTCTAAAGAGCATTCGCTGAACATCTTGTCTTAAAATTTTGCACTTCCCTTACTCCTCAACACCTCTGTTTAGACTCCAGCCTCTTTCACACATTTTAGCCTCCACATTCTTACAGAAAAGACCAAGCATTACTTCTGTTGTTTAATAGATTCCCTGATAAATGAGTCCCTTGGATTCATCCCTAACAATATATATATATATATATATATATATATATATATATCAAACTAACATTGGAGCTCTACCGCGCCTCTTCCAAAACAATAGAGAAGTGAAGAATATTTGGGATCAGAGGTTTCAAACTCGGAACCTCCTGCAAGTTTAGGCTGCTAAGAAATGAGCCAACAATGTATATCAAGATAATACATGCATGGATCCATAACCCTCTCCATGAGTACTAGAAAGTTCCAGCTATCTGCATAATTCCAGCATATAATCTGTCTTTTCTTGTCTAATAAGCGTAAATTAGTAGGGTCTTCTAAGGAACTCTATATTGTTAGAATAAACATAATAGCCATAAGATCACCTCACAAAAGTATATAGATACAATTATATGAAATAGTGAACAAGAATTAAAATAGATCATGAGCCATAACCTGAATGGCCACTCAATCCAAGCCTAAGTCTTTTGCGCTTCTCTCATGTGGTATTCTTACCGACGATCAGAGAGCACAGGGACCTAAGCCATATATAGAGCGTTAGATATTCTGTATCCTCCCATAAAAGAAACAGAATCATATTCCAATTAAACCTCTATAGATACATATCCATTTTGACTGACTAACTTAATAGCCAAGTCATATATTAGATTTCCTCTACTTTATTCATTCAGAATCCACATAAATAAAGTCTCTAGGAGCTAGATTCTCAATGATTCTCTAATTACTTATTCTACAAATAATAACAAGTTGTTGTGCCAAACATGAACTTAGGATATAGTCCAAATATTCTTACATATATGTCATCTAGTTCACTAAATATCTTGACTTTCTTGTATTACTATATCTTAATCTCCACTTGTATTAGCGGGTCCATTATCTTGAATTAGTTCGAGTTTCCTAGCGACAAGGATATGTAGACGATTCTCGATTCTGCGCAGCTTATCCTCAGCTCAAGTTGCTATAAGAATGAGACAAATTAAGAAACCTGAAATCATATGAGCTACAAGAAACAAGAGGCTGCAGATTCTGGCTGCAATGCCTTGAACAATTTATATTGAAATGAATGCAGATGGCTAAGACTAAGATGCATGGATGTGTTCATGTGTTGTAATTTTAGTTGCCGTTGGGCTTCATTTATTGTTTTGGGGTTCATAAGATGTCTATCCACCAACTGTTTCTATCACTATATTATTCACCAGAGTAGGCGAGCCATGGCAATCTTATCATTAAGCAACATATCCATCACTACAGACCGATGATCATTGAATAGGTGTGAGGACACACACTCGAATTCTAGCCACAAAGAGAGGAAAGGGGCAAAGGGTTTTAAATCAGCTCCCTCATAATATTAAGGCTGGCCCGACCTTAGCTGATCAACCTTATAGCCATAACGTCCAGCATTGTTTGGTGCATCAAGGCAAATCATCTAAGGTCAAGCTGGCTCGCTATAGCTTTGTGTACAAGCCAAGGCAGGCCCTAGGCCTATGTCCCCAACCCAATGAGCCCAAAAAATTTATATATACAACAAGGCATACTTATTAGCGAATATTCGTCGGCAAAATCTTCTTATAGTAAAAAAAGTACTCTTGTGGCGACAAAAATTCTATAGCCAGAAGAACGTTCTAAATAATAAATTAAAATGAACATATTTTTGTCGACGACATATTCGTCAGCAGAAACCTCTTAAATATGTCAAACCATGCTAACACTATTTCTTTCATAAAATTCACCTACACCATTGGCTCACCTTTTGTAGAGCAAAGTTCAGAAACGTGTTTCAATTGACGAAATACCAAAACCTCAAACAATTTTTTTTAACATATTTTATTGCTTCTAACTTTTGAAAAATCATAAAAAATTGCATTATGATTTTTGAGTTCTACCATTTCCTGAAGTATTTAAAAATAATTATTTAAGGGTGAAAAATTTTTGATGAGAAAATAAGAATATGCGATTTTGACCAAAACTCGTGTGCTAAAATCCACCTAATTAAAGCTAATTAGTATCTTGACTCTCTCAAATGAGTCGAATCATAATGGAAATGATCGAAGTGGACTGCTATTATTAAACTAGTTACTAATTACTAATTGTACAGAATGTAAATGGAATTGAAACGAGAAGGAATCATGGTGAGAATGGATCAGTATTGTTTTCACAGTGGAAATCAATATCTTTACCATTAAAAGGTTTACTAAATGAAAATTACCGGCATTACCGATTTCCTCTCCATACCTAAATTTGGCCTTTGTCCATAAAACACATGCATATATATAGTACTGTGAAGCATCGTCGGCCTCTTCGACTCTTCCCTTACCCCAATCCCACAAAAGCCTCTCAGGAGCCATTTTGCGGTGACTCCGATAGAGAGAAGGGCAGAGTCGCAGAGACCTGGGACGGTCTCTGTTCTTACAAACTTTCTTGACGTTTTATTTTGGTTTTGGTTCTTTTGACAACCCAAAACCTAAACCAAAGCTTAGCAAGAAAGAAAGAACAATGGCGTTTCCCAGGCTCAGGCTTTCTCGACGTGTTGTGGTTGTGGCTATTGTGGCTCTGTTTTGTGCTATGGCCATTGACTATATTGAGGGTAAGGAGTCTCCTGCCAAGCCCGCACCAAACCAAGCAAAGAAATCAGCTTCTCCGGCTCCTTCTCCTTCGGCTGAAGCTCCAGCTCCCGGCCCCAGCAGCGATGGTAATAACTTTACTCAAATTATTATCAAGGTCAATTAAGAGTGTTATGGTGAATTCGTATAGTTATGTGGGCGACTAGCGCCCCATTATGTAACTCTTTTAAGTATAACCGTTAGTTTATATAAAGAATCAAAATAGGTGGGAACTAGTACATTTCAGAGGTTCAATCATCTTCAATGAAACAAAAACCCATTTGGTAGGAGAGTAGAAGTTGATATTGGAAATAATATAAGCATTTTGATTACCAAGGAGTTGTTTTAACTTTCTTTTTCTTCAGGGATTTTGATTGATCAAGGAATTGCATGCGTGCTGATGTTGGTGGCCTTGGTGCTCACATACCTCATCCATGAAGCAGATCTTCCCAAGTTCTAAAATTCACACAGAAATATAGAATGGATGAAGGAACAGATGCAGTGAGGGTTAGGACATTTTGTTTAGTCAGGCTGAGACTGGTTGAAGGTGATGCCAATTGTAGCATTCTGAGTTCTGACTTTCACAAAATTACAAATTCTTCTTGTAAGTTTTGGTGGCTGTATCACTCTATTTCACTTAAACAAACAAACATTATTTTCCTTTTTTTTTACAGGCCTTTACATTGCTGAATATAACATTGCTAGTCATAGTGCCATTTCCTTTCAGAAATGGCTTTCTATGGCATGATTGAAAACAAGGATTCCTTTTCAAGTAAACTCCTCCCTTTATTTTACATGATAGAGGATAACAAGAAAACTTACAGTTAATGATCCAGATACAGAACAAAAGAGAGGGAAATAATGCCATCACTCTCATGATGAAATATTGAAAGGATATAAATTTAAGTAATTTCAAAGAAAGCTACTAATCCAAAGTTATGAGTTGGGGTTGCAAAATTAGAATAAGTGTGTGATCCATCTAATTGTGCAAGATATTGCAAGCTTTTCCAAATATCAGATACACAAGGAGCAATTATATAGTTATATGACCTCAACAGTTGTTAAACCATATAAATGGGAGGAGAAAGAAAGGAAGTACAGTAATTCATGAGAAAAGACTTGAGCTAAACAATCCTATCAACAGAAAATTCAGTCAAGCTTTCTTGTCAGCAGGCTTTGCATCCTTCTGTTGCTGATCAGCTAGCGAAAACTTCTTCACCTTCTGTAAGGGAAAAAAAAATCATAAGAATCATGCAAGTGTAAAAGCACACATTTAAGTGTTTGCCTGATTAGCTATCTGAAATAAGAATGAAACAGACATCCAAATAAGGAGTCACATAACTAGGCAACCACGTAGTCAAGATATGAGTAGCCTGAAATAAAAGTCTGTAATGAGTAGCTTGGATTTCGTAAGAAGCATGTGCAAATGTAAGTCTTTGCATGGTTGGTTTCTGATAATAAAAAGAAACATCTAGGTAAAGCCACACCTAATTTGAATCAGAGGTTCATAGCAGCTTGAACAAAATCAAAGTTTTCATGGTCAATTCAACTTAGGAGATTTGCCTGATCAATATAGACTAAAGAGCATTTGTAGGTTTGAGTTCTCAACATTTACCATAACCTCAAAACGCAACAGAAATCAGGAAGCTCATTGTCTCTTTACACACAGGATGCAATGGTGTGAAGTTCTAGACTTAAACTCCGGTTGCACATAAGACAGCTCAAAGTCCATGTAACATTGTTGAAAACAGTTAAACATGGCTTCCCTAAGATTAAGTAGGAACAGAAACTGCCTTGAAGAGCCATAATCCAGGTTAAGTAGGACATTACACAGTAAGAAAACGGAAACCATGAAGCAATTCGATCCATGATTAAATTAGCTATTACCAGTATAGAAATAGGCATATATATCTTATCAACTTCATGAATCTAAATCAAGCTTTAAACTTTCCACGAAAAAATAAGCATAAATATCTGGCCTTGAACAAATCTCAATCTGGGTTTCAGCCATAGCACTTCTGCAATCAACTACACTCAAAATATATAAAATCCAAACCCATAACCCAAGAACAAACCCAATTCTGAGTCACTAGTTTGATCAAATTTCTGGGTTTCTCACAGAAATCAAATTCAATGAGAAACAAATCAAGCACAGATTCACAGAAAAGAGTGTGAATTGAGAGAGAAAGAGGGATTGGGTGACCTTATTGAGGACGCATTCTCGCAGTGAATTCATGAGGCGGAGGCACTTGTCTTGGTCGTATGGAGATTGAGCGATGCAATTGAGCAGATCCAGAGCCTCCTGACCACACACCGCTTGACCTCGAGCTTCCTCCATTGATATTTGATTGATCTCGAAGCTTCTCTCAGTGGTTTAGGGTTTTAGAGTTAAAAGTTTAAACCTTTTACTAAGTATCATTTACCACTTTGTTTGGCCCCGGCTTGGGAAAACAGCGGCTTGTGTAAGAAAAAGTCGGCAACTGCGTATTGCACAAGTTTGTCAAAGTTGGGAGAAATTTTTAATATCTCACTAATTGTCGTGACAAAATTTAAAAATGTCATGTGCCTTCATTGAATTTATACAAATAACAAGTTGTGATTAGATGATTGACTAATCCGTCTACCCTATAGAACATGGTCTCCGAAATTGGTCTTTCCGACCACGTTTGCATTATGTTACAATGAAATCGTTTCCCTCGACAGCGTTTTCCACTTGCACACGAAAAACCAAATGTGTCATGTTTGTTAGGCATATTGAAAGACATAGTTTTTGGTAATTTTGGTTGGAGGAAAGCTTAGCGTGTCTCTAATGTTGAATTATTCAAGTCACCTAGATATCTAGATTTATTTATTTTTTTGGTCAAGACCTAGATGTCTAGATTAGTAACATACAAAAGTATGAACACACTGTTCAAGATTGTTGGACGTCACGTACTGCAAGTTCTTTTCTCTACTTTACACAACACACGGTCCATATCTTATGTTGAACCCAACCATGCATGTGCAGTGTTTTCCTTTTTTGAACAGAACATGCATTGAATGTAAGGTGTACAAAACAAGCGTATGAATAATTTGGAGTTTCACGTTGAGCAGGCCACTCTGAAATCTAAGCAGGAGGCTAAGTAAAAGAAAGGTCCCTCTATGTACCCAAAAAAAAAAAAGGGTCCCTATAACAATCGAGGGCATTAGGCTGCCGACTAAAGAGCCTATGCCTTTCAAATTTCAATCGGAAGGTTCCGTGTATGTGGTCGTTATAGTGACATTGATATTGTATCGGTCACAGTACAACACTTCTACGAATGAAGTAATAGACAGTGTTGTTTCCTCGGGAGAGTTTGTGAATGAAAATTTATAAATTTTCGAACATACGCAATACTCTATATCGAGTAACAACTATAAAAGTTGGAAGAAAAAAAAAATTGTTGTTTTGAACATAAACCACAATAATCGGCAAAATACAGAATAAAAATAAACTTGATGAAAATTTCTTATTTCTTTTGGGTGTTATACCTTTTCACATTCATTTAGGGAATGAGTGGCTGTTTTCAATCTTACAAAAAGTAGCAAATTTCAGTTCCTTGACTCAATAGATTAGCAAATTTTAGGCTAAAGAGAAAAAATAGATAGTAAATTTGTTGTTTATCTATTGTAATGTTTGGTATTTTCCTAAAATAGCCGAGACATTTCATACTTCATCGTGTTTTTCCACCTTGGAATTCCAAGCCCATTCTTCATTGCGTGCTGAAAACACTCTTTTCCTCTGAAATACCCGTCTCATGGTTACCCCTCCATTAATAAAGAATAGCTGACCTTGTCAAACCCTAAAACCACCAAGTATTTTCTCCGGGCCAAAATCAAAGCACCTCCAAACACGTATCACCCCATTCCCAGCACAAAACATTTTAATCGAAGGAACCGTCTGCAGTTTTCCAGCTTGTGTGTTGAAGGAATAGAAAACAAAACCACAAAAACTAAGAGCAACTAATCAAAAGGCCATCCTTCAACACAGGCTCAAAGATTTCTAGGAAGCTTGAAGGTGAGAAGGAAGGCAGAAGAAGAATAATAAGAGCTAAAATATGGCAATGGCTCTGGTTAGAATGTTGCTGTTGGCAGCAATCGTCTGCTGCTTCTTGATGGGATCAGCCACTGCAAATTATCCAATGGCGCACATTGTTGGAGGAGGCTTCGGATGGAGCGTACCTGAGAACAACAAAACCTTCTATGCTGATTGGAGTGCCCCTAGAACCTTTGGGGTTGGCGATAGACTTGGTAAGTGCTTCCTTCCTCTTTTCAATATTCATTCAATAATATTGTATGTGTTGGTTATATATAACCTTTAGTTGTTCTCATAATATGGATGTGAGACCTTATGTATGTGGCTTCAATGGATGTATGTTGTTAGACGAATGTTATAATAGTCACGGTGATAAACTAATTTATGAAATGCCACCTAGGCATATAAATTTTGGAACATTTTATCGAACACTTATTGCCTCATTATATTTTGCAACTGCAGTTTTCCCATTCAGAACTGGCACCGGCAATGTGGTGATGGTGGACAAGAAGGACTACGAGGACTGCACTCAAAAAACTACGATCGCCTTTTACTACCTGGGACCAACAACTATCGTGCTCAGCAAACCAGGAGACTACTACTTCTATAGCGGTACTGGCAAGCACTGCGAGGCTGGCCAAAAGCTCCACGTCAAAGTTGAAGAAGGAAAGCAGGGATCTTCCGGATCTCAGTTTTCATTCAATATCAAACTCGGTGTTGACAGAAAGTCTTCTGTCGGTGCTGCTGCTCCGAAGGCCTTGTCCCCAGCACCTTCTAATGCGGATGCTGCTGCTGCTCCTGCTCCTGCTCCAAAGGCCTCAGCCTCCGCCACCATTCAAAATGTTGGCATCGCTTCTGGCCTTTTCACCATCCTATTTTCTTTGTTCATATAAATGTGTGAAGACTGTATGATGGCCTTGCAATTGTATCTTTACGAGTATGTTATATAAAATCAGAAAAAGAAAGTCTGAGCGTATTTACACTCTGATAATGTAATTATATTGGCCTGGTGAATTTATAAGGCATTGTAATAATGCACTACTATTTATACATGGTTGCTTACTGATAGTGAATTTGCATCTAAGAATTTGAGCTGGCCGGTTTGGAAAGTTTTGGATTACAGTTGAAGAATTTTATACTTAGTTGCCTTGGACAGGTTTTGGTTTCTTTGGAATTTGATCAAAGCTAGATAACCATCATAGGATCCGTTTCAAAGGTGAAAGACCACCAAATCCAACCCGGCCAATTCAGCAAACTAATTAATTAGCAGAAAACTTCTCAAATTTTGCGTTATAGGGCTTCTATATGTACCCAACAATTTAATCACGTACTACATCCAACACCTAATATTACTGTCTGAAATGTCTAGTGCATATATAGAAGGATATAAAAAGTACAAAAGAAATATATAGATAAAAATAAGTCGGTCATGGAGAGCCTATGAATCCCAAGATGGAGGCTTCAATTCTTCATACTGAAATTTCTATCTCCATAAGAGTTAGATAACGGCTCAACGCCCTTAATAAATAAACCTAAAGCATTCAACATAAAATCAATTGACAATAAATGTAGAAGTTCAAATTCTTACAACTTATAAATCAAGTTGTATTTCTCCACTGTAGCCACATTTTCATAGCTTCTATCTCCGATAGAATCTGATCCCACATATTCGAGATTTGGGCCAGGAACCACAATCTCGAATATCAAAAAATTGCGGATTTGAATCATCTAGGGTAAGTTAAGAGACTTTGTTATAGAAAATACAAATAGACGTTGGGTGTACAGTGTGCAGTGGGAGTACTGTTCAAGATAAACCCAGCATGGAATAATTAATGTATAGCACGAAATCATTTCTAGTTGCTGAGGAAAACCCCCAAAAACTGAGATTCAACAAGATTTTGCAGCCAAGATTCACACATTTCTTGCGTGGAGACGTGGAGTATGGAGTTGGATGTATTAAATTGTTCCAGCAAAATATTCATGAGAGATTTCAATATCTGTAACTATCTCCCCAATATGCGTATCTAACTGGAGACCCACAAAAAGAAGAGAAAATCTCACTATTATTTCACCAGTTTATCACTTTGCTGTCGGGTTGTTGCTCAAGTTGACGCCCTCATCGGTCCTACCTGCCTAATACTTTGCCACCCACATTTCATGACTATGGTTAAATGCACTGCTCTCCGGCAGGCAATTACTACACCTATGGCGCGCTGCTTAGTACGGAATCGATTTGCTTCTAGGCTGGGGACGGCTAGAATTTCTGTCTCACCTCACTCATGGTCCAACCGTACGATTTGTAACCGAGAGTTTATGTAGTAGCCATAAGATAGTGATAGTGTTTTCTTGAACAGTACTGTCTAATTGATTAAAAAACAATCATATCATATAACATACTTCAAAATTCAAGTTTCTTGAAAATGATGGCCACCTTAGAAGCCATGCGCATTGAGCTGCACCCCTAGCTAGAGGTCTACTCTTAGAGCTCCCTTGAGTCAAGTGGGTCAGCAAATGTTAACATGTTTAGCTAATGGTGTTTAGAGCTCAAACACAAACATGATCCTTTAATTACACGAAAAAAAAAAAAAAAAATTTCTAAATGTACCCAGCAAATAAATTTTGTATGAAAAAACAGTTGTATCCCCATAAGAAATGACATTAAAAGTCATGGTAAACTAAGATAATAACAAAAAAAAACCCATAGAATTTGAAATTATGTTTTCTATGTACCCAGCAGTTTGTATAGAAGGGTCTGATGAAGATTCAAAAAAGAACTTAGAGGTTCTTTGGTGGAGAGTTAAGACATGCCGGTTTGTTAACATAATTGAAATCAAAAGCAAGAATAATGGGCGTTCCTCATTTAGCCCATACAACATGTGGCATCAAACAATCAAAAGGCTGGGGCTTCTTGTTGATAAAAATGGTACACCGTTGTCTATATGGTCTCGGATTATTGTTCTTCTTTGATAGTCTAGATGAAGATTCTTCAATTGGGATTGCCAAGCAACCGGACACTCTAGATGAGCAAGATGCAAGTTATATCGGTGAACTGCTCAAGTCTGTGCAGATGGTTATATATGTAATGAAGCTCTATTCAAGAGAGTTATATTGGCAAAATTTGAAACTGCAGTTGAGATGGAGAAGATAACTTTTGGTCATGAAGAAGTTAAAAAAAAGTCCATCCAAATTGAGAACACGTCTTTGAATTTGGAGATGGAGCGGTTTGCTTAGATGCTTTGCAAATGATTTCCTTCATTTTAGGTAAGAGATCTTCACCATGCAAAGGCCTCCCTTTCATTATGATAATTACATCATGTTAGTCCCTTCGTTCTATTAGGATCAATGATAATAACAAGGATAGAGTGCATTGCTTGCTTCCACATTGCGTGTGTCTGCTGGGTGTAATACCCGTCAGGGTGTAAGAGTTGTGCTAGGTGTTTGGTATTCTTCATCAGGGTGTATGGGTTTTGATGGGTGTGTGAATTTTGCTTGATTTAATAGGGTATTATAGGAAAAATTGTTGGGTGTAGTAAGAGATTATATAAATTTGTTGGGTGTAAAAAGTTTGCTGGGTACACTTAGATATTTGCTGGGTACATTTAGAAAGACCCAAAAAAAATCTATGTAACTGTTCCTTTGTCACATATATTAGTAAACAAGCTGCATCATTAGATGTCACGTTATCAACTGATATGTGAAGCAAATTAACTCCGACTTGAATAAGAAAACTTGAACACAGAGCTCCATTATATAAACACAAACGCGCTAACTTCATCTCTTGTTAGCAAGTTGTTTGCGAATTACAATTCTTATTTACCCCATGGTCGCCTTAGTATCTCAAGATAATATCAAAATGACGGAGACTTTTTCAGTATCACGTAAAATCAATAATTGCCTTACACAACCGTAAAATTAAAATAAATTTTTTATTTCTTTTGAGTTTAAAAGACAGTGTAATGCATGTTAATAACATATCTATAGTATTATTAAGAGAAGAGAGCTTGCTCTCCAAAACTGAAAAATTTGACGAATATAACCCTCTAATATTAAAAAACTTTTTTTTTTTTGATCAAATAAGAACTTCATTAATAATGAACTGCTTACAACGAGTTTTAAGCGACATCTCTAACCCAGAAATGGCCTCTAGACTTCACATTGGAACTCTATAATGACTGACTCTAAACTTGCACTACAACTGTATGACAAAGACAAAAGCGCAGAAGCAGTGAATCCTTAACATCTCACCTCTCGTCCAGCCAGTAATAACTCTAAGACTAGACAACTCACTTGTGTCGACACTAAACTCACCAACCAGAGTCCTTTTGACCAATATTTGATTGACCAAGCCAACACTCGTTGTGACCTAACCTCAACCAAATGGATTACCGGACATTCAGACCTGGGACTAAACAAACCAACACCATCACCTCTCTATTGTCAACACCATCCATCCATCACTGCTCCAAAACGCCATCGCCTCCAACCCGATCCCAGACAGGAAGGACCCACTAGAAGGCCAAGGATGATTGTCAATGCTAGACTTTTTCGCCACCGCTGCTGACCCAACTCCAGAACAGGAACGACCCCCAAGACTGCGAAGAGAAGATTGTCTCTGCCACACCTTTAGTAGTGTCTTATTACCAACAATAACATAAACCAATCCCTAGACCCTAAACTAACAAAACAAAAACAAAAAAACAAACCCTAAAATAAACTGAAACAAAAATAACTAGAGAGCCCAGTCCAGTCCTCCCATATTCCGATCACCGGTCATTCTCCTGCTGTGCGGCCATTACCACAGCACCACCTACCATCATGTCGCCATCCCTGCCAAATCCTTCTTGCATCTCTCCATCTCTGACCAAGGTCGCCACTGCACCACCACCCCTGCCAGACTACCATACCTTCTGCACCATCGATGGCCTCGATCCCCTATCACAATCACGTCTGCTCCCGCCATCATACCACCAGTGGTTGACGACAACCAACATACCGCCTTGATCCCTTTCATTAAACCAGCAAAACATCTCATGTGGCCACCGATCCCGATCCACCATCCTTAGATCCCCACGAGACGCCGCTCCATCCCTGCCAAGAAACCGCCGCTCACCGATCCCAACCCCCAGCCACGACACCGCCCTGGATACAGCCACCATCCAACGAGAAAGACGAAGAAACACACACTCCAACCCCAACCTCTGAGTCATAAGCATGCTAACCCACCAGATAACCCATCCGGCCGCACTTACCGTGCACCGGCGAGGCCAGAGGCCTGCGCCAGCGACGAGGCGCAGCCGGACAGGCGCGAACGACAACGGCGGCCTCAAAGTTTTTCTCTCTAGGGTTTTTCTCTCCCCTTCTTCATAGCTACCAAATATTAGTATTCCCTAGTAATATTAAAAAACTTTAGAAACTGAAATAACCAACAAGGACAATAATGTCAATTTAAAAAAATAAAAAGAAATTAATTTTCTTAAAATAAAATAAATAGTAGTTATTGTTGTAAAAAACTGTTTTGGTTAAGAAACTACCCACTTCTTAAAAAATTAAAAAAAACACCCACAGAGTGTGGGCACATGCTAGTATGTATTAATTCAATGAATTCATTGAAGCGGCATATAAGAACCAAACCAACGGAAAAAAAAAAAATTTATTCTCCTTAGTCTTCCTCGACATGAAGCATCAAGTTAGATTTAAACTGCAAATAACAGAGAAAAAGTGATGGATAAGATGAACAACGTGAGGATGGCAATCGAAGCAACTCATACCACAGAATCAACACATAGACGCGGAGAAAAGAAAACTCACTCAACAAAATCCCCACCAAGCTAGTCAAGAACAAATCAACTCAAATATTTCCCCAAACATTTTCCTTTGCAACTTGCCCCAAAATCCAAAAAAAAATCATTGCTCTTACCCAAAAAAAAAAAACCAATTCCACGTCATCGAAACGTGAACGAGCGTGGGACAGCAATCGATCACAATCACATGGCTCGGGCACAGTGAGGCCTGAGCTGGATCGGACGACGGGGGACCAGCCCTTGGGCCCAAAGCAAAAGGTCCAGCTGCACACTTGCACTGCTCGAGGCGGTGGAAACCGTTAGCCTGACATGACGTGTACGGCCATGATTGAACGGAGGGGGGGGGAGGATCTTCTTCTGGTGAAATCTGGCCAAAAGTTTTGGAGGTTTTGGCATGGCTCTGAAGAAAAGTGGGGCTAACTTGTGCTTGTGACCTCCTTTACTTCAACTCTCGTCCTCCTCCCAACTCAGTCCTCTCCTACATTGTTATGGTTCAGACAGTACAAACTACAAAGCTCGGGTCGGCCTACCCCGTACCAGGACTAGTTGAAATCCCAGAATAGTCGTCAGGGGTTTTAACCTACAGATAAAAACTGTGCATCTCCTCCTGAGGTGAAAAACTAGGAAGGTTATCTCTTATTGAGTCCCTAGCTAGTACCTGAAAGTTTGGTTTAGTTTGCATCTTTTCATATTTACGAGATTGATGTATACCCGACTGCAGAGATGAACAAGGTCCATCTATATATGGACTATTTATGACAGATTTGGATTAGATGAGGATCTATTTTGTTGGATTATTAGGACAAAGATCCTGGCATATATATTTCACAATATTATGTGATAGCAACTTTCAACTACCGAAGAGATTGAGGTCTTGTTAGTATTCTTTCAACTTGGAAGCTGCTAATGATGTGTTGCATTTGCTTACTAGATATGCCGACAAACGTTAGGTTGTCGGATTACAGTATAAAACCAAAAACTTCAACCAAGATTAATCCATTTGATCTGAGAATGAATAACAAAAGTTTTGAACTGAGCATTTACAAACTGTTAAGCTATGTTAACTTCTCATAATTAAGCTTAGTAAGTTTTACTGAAATAATGCTACCTAGCTATATATTTCGAGCTTAAATATTGAAATGTCTATTTTCTTTCATGAGACATGCCTTTGTTAGCTATATATTCCTTTAGCTAGTCTCTTGAAGTGAAACTTTTTGATGTTTTTAGTGAGCTAGTTTCCGATTCTTGATCAATGGAGATGTTTTAAAAAATACGTTTACACTGACATGCATTCGGAGAAATACCTACTAGAGTTCAAAGCCAGGAAGGCAACTCCCAATAATTAAAATCGAAGATTTAAATTAACAACTTTGTGTCCTTACCCTTTAATATCCATAGGGACATTTCTTAAATACACATAACCTAACACAATACTTCGCAAAAGAAGGAAAAAATTGTGTTTCTCCTTGGGTTATTGAAGTGTTTGTAGACTGTAATTATATGAGTGTGGGGGTGTTGGGGAACCAATACATAGATACTCATAGGAAGCAGATGCGTGATTATTACAGTAGGGGGACCAAAGATTTAAATTCCAAGAAGAAACCGATCGAGCATTCTGCTGCCTCTCAATTGGGCTATAAATTAAGCTCTGGTAAAATCTCAGACACTAGGCGAAGCTTTGCCATGCATAGATCTGGTTCATATCAGAAACCTAATTTTCACTATGCTCCATTATTACACAGAACCAGCTTCGCTAGCTACCGATCTGCAACGTACACTTGAAGAACCTCATGATCTACCAGAAAATGACACCTCGGTTCTCCCCCATAAATACAATTCATTCATGCAACTTAAACATGCATGCCTGGAATTCGTCACAGAAAGTTTAGCCTAGTAAAATAGTAATACGATACGCAACAAAACAGAGGATGAGACGGAATCCGTCTCAGAGAGCATGTTTGTCACATTAGGTATGTATGGATGCAAAACTAAGGTACGTGGTGGTATCTTCAGGTTTACACCAAACATATTTAATAGCGTTTTTGGCGCTTGTTTGAGGAATAACTAATAAGCTAGCTCTAGGTTTGGCATCTAATGTAACATAGTTTTCTTCTGCTGCAGTAGGGCTCAGCGAGCCACAAGTGTGTGGAAAATATCTTTGCTTTCCAGATCATATTCAGGAATCAGGACCACTTGATTGGATTACTCACGGCCCTGACCGTCGATTATATGGTCAGTGATTCAGCCCCAAGTGAAGTCCCTTTTGTTACATAAATTTTAGTTGAAGTCCCGTTGATTATTTTCGGAGACCAAGAAAACACAACTAAGGTCCCCCACCCCTCATTGTTATATTTTAAGTTAAGACGGTGAGAAATTTTCACTTCTTATATTATTTTTTATGCTATTATACCTACATTAATTGTAACTATAGGTATATAACGATAATCTGATAAGCAAATAACTTCAATCGTAATATCTTCAAAAGTCTTGACCACAAAAGCGCAAAAAAAAAAAAAAAAAAAAAAATGTTGGCACACTCCAACAAACAAGACTAGGAAGAGTAGGAAAGCGTCTTGCCGTCTTCAATAGCGATAGAAACTGGTAACCTAGCCAAGGATGCCCATCTTCCGACCAATACAATAACCGGTGATTGAGCAACTTATAATGCTGCCCTAGCTACATAATGGACGAGCTCTGTTAGAAACAGAATGAGTATCACACTTCCAATAAGCAGGACTACGAAACTTCTTCAATAAAGGATGGAAGCTAGAAAGCCAGGCATCCCATCTTCCTACCAGTACAACGGGTGATTGAGAAACTGATAATGCCGCCCTAGCCACGAAATGGACGGGCTCTATTAGAAGCGTAATGACTAAATCTCCTAGAAACAAACTCAAGGCACTGGAACCGGACCAGTAACTCATCAACTGGTTTAAACTCTTTCATCACTAACCCTACATCCTAGGTAAGAATAGCCATTTGTGCATCACCCTCTATTTCAATCCTAGTGGATTCTGCATCAAAACCAAATTTAAATCCATGAATCAGCGCAATTGAGCACCGAAACAACAAAAATATTTACTTTTTATCTTTTATCTTTACTAAATACAGTCAATTGAAACATTGACTATGAGCTACAACATGTCCTTTTTAGAAGGACATCTCCTAGTCTTCCCATTTCAATCTATACATGATGATCTTCACTTTTAACGGAACTTACCAAATCTCACCAACAGACAAACACAAGACATCACCTAAACACTAGTCATTAACACAAGAATGACCTAATACACGGCATTTCTTCTCTCACTGTTCATGAAACTTGTCCTTCATGTAAAAGATAGACTCCAATAATTGGCACCCTTTTGCAATCTCGCTTTTACAGCAAATTATTTTCTGTCATTTTGCCAAGAGTTTTTAATATTTTCTTTAACTGTGACCAAAATAAGGACAAGCTTTTTGCCCAAGAAAGCTTTTAGTTCCGCAGTGAAAAATATTAACATTCCAATTGCTGGTTTTTGGTCTCACTTGCTCCGCTAGCAAATTATATATATATATATATATATATATATATATATATATATATATATATATATCCAAGTGTCTCTGTGCTAATCATAACGTCCCCAATTCCAATTGTACATGAAAAGCTAGGATATGAACTAGGTCGCCTTGAATAATAAGTCTCCAACAAATTAAATCTTCCATAACCAACAGGGCTACGAACATGGTAGTCACTTCCTTAATTCCATTTGAGCTCGACACGTGTTGATTCCCGGATTCTCTGCCAGAATCCCACTCATTTCTTTTGTTTATTGAGTTGGAAAAAATTGCTTAATCAAATATTTTGTGGTGTCTTAGCTTTTAATTTATCCTTAAACAGCATTTTAGGGTCGCATAATAAGAGATAAGATCCTTAACCACTGCAAGTGGCCTAGTGGTTCTTGCTTAGTTGGGTGTGCTCCCCAACCTAAGTTCGAACCCCGAAGCTGTCAAAGTGGCGAGGCACTGTGCTGCAATGCACAGTTGGAGCATTTCACATGCGCCGAAGGGGTTTATCTTGGGCCTAGGAAGCCTTTGGGTTCCCCTTGACAAAGTAAAAAAAAAGAGATAAGATCCTTTATCTTCAACTTGTGTACCGAACGGGTAGAAACTGATTTGGTCGATAACATCTGCAAAGTCAGTTTGCTCATTCAGAACCAATCGTAATTCAAGAGAGATGGCAAAGTGAAGCAACTATTTCGGATTTTAAAAACTTATTTTCTATTACTTTAATTCAATTTATTTTTACAAATTACCCTAACTACCCTCCTTTGCAATTCTGATTATTTTTTTTCTTTTTTCTATTTGGCAAGTCAATCATGAACCAATTATCATCTAAATTGCAAAGTTTGTCCTCATGTAGGAGGGGTAAGACGCATGCTTTACTCCTTTGTTGTCTGGGGTTCTAATGTTGCACCTAGCTTATTAAAGTTTCTCGTTTCTTATAGATTAGCAATAAGCCATTTTCAGACGCAGTCTGCAAATTTGGAAATTTTTTGGGCACAAAAATAAAAAATAAAAAATTGGAGTAGAGTTCAAAATTAATTGAACAAGACTTATCTGAAGGGTTAGACAAATGCAGACACACGCATAATCAATGGTATGAAACTCTTAATATAATGTATTTTAGATAATTGTATTGAAAGAACACTCACCGGCCCATAAATAAAAGTTCAACTATTAGGCTGAAAAAAACACTAGACTTTGGAACATTATTTCCGGTATGTAACAAGTAGATCCTAAGCAATAATATCTCAAATATTGCAAATAGCATCCAAAGAAAATACAATAGCACTTCAGTCAAAACATTGTTGTTATGTAATGGCACTACGAATCTGCAACAAAACATAAACAAAAAGAGCACAATGTTAGTCAATGCAAAGTTTTATAATGGATATCATTAGTCACATAAACTTTCTTGATTACTTCCTTATCGCTCAAAACTTAACTTCTTTGTGCAAAATCTGAAGATTATGATCAAAATTTTGATGCAAGGAAAAAATTTGGATCATCAACCCTACATAAGATTTTAAGAACATTAGCTAATGACTTAGAAAAACAGTTTACCTCATTAAAATCGTCAACGTTCAGGAAGCAACAAAGGTGCTTCTCATCATTTTAGTTAATACTGTAGTTGCCCTGCAAAAGTAAATAAGACAAAACACTTAATTTCCTTGATTACTTCCTCATCACTCAAAACTTAACTTGTTCATGCTAAATCTAAAATTGCTTGCTCTGCCATAATTAAACTTCAAAGCATCACAGTAGAGAGATGGAATGACTATGCTAGAGAAGTTTTTGATGGAAAAGAAAAGAAGGAATCACAAAGAGTTTTGAAGTCCTCGTCTGCGGGAAAATGAGGGTTTAGAATTTGGTGATGATTGACTTGCAAAAAAAAAAAAATTTAATAAATAATAATCAGAATTGCAAGAGACGGTAGTTAGGGTAATTTGTAAAAATCAATTGAATTAAAGTAAAAGAAAAATAGAGGGAGTGTGTGAATAGAGAAAATTAGTGTGTGAATAGCACCACCCTTTTAAAAAAATTTAAAATGTAATTTTTTGTAACCAGAGTCAACCTTCAGGAGAACAAAGTGATATATATATATAGAAAGTCGTTCGAGAGCGGACGTCCGCAACCCAGAAAAAGTGCGGACGTCGCTCCTCCGGCCTCGATCGAGAGGCGACGGCGCGGCGCGGCTTGCCGGAGGGACGCTGGGGGTCGTGCGGAGGGGTCTGCGGTCCGGTGGAGTCGCTGGCGATCGTTCTGCGGTGCTGCACAGAACCTGCAACTGCAGGTGAGGTGGCTGCCCATAAACAGGCAAGCCCGACCTCCTCCGACCTCGAACGACGCCCAGAAGAGGTCTGGGACGCCTCCGGCCAGCCCCGCGCCGCCGCCGCCTGGAAGCCGCTGCTGCATCGACTTCCGCACTTTAGCGAAAGTGCGGACGTCTGCTCCTGATCGGGCCTCTATATATATATATATATATATATATTTCTAGGGCTATCAGTAATTTATGGTTATTCAAAACGGCTACCCTCACTTTGTTCTCCTGAAGGTTGACTCTGGTTACAAAAAATTACATTTTAAAATTTTTATTTTTATATATCATGAACATTTATTTTTGTAAGAATAATGTAGTAATCGAACTAGTTTTAATTTTAATTCATGACCATTAGTAAACAATATCAATTGTAATCAGTTGTATTCGTATTCGATTTCATATGGTAAGTAAACATTTTAATGAAAATAAAATATTCCCATACTGATTCATCCCCTCTCCATTTCAGTTATCACGACTTACGATTTTTCTCATTCTAAATAAATAAATGGGGGTTCTATTCAAACCTTCTAATTTGCTTTTTAGACCTCTCATAATTTTTATAAAAAATTTAATTCCCATTATCTCCCTCTCTAACAAAAAAACAAACAAACTGAAGACTAATGGAAGAGGCGCACCACAACAATCTTCCTTCCCTTCCCATTCTCTTTTTGAAACTTAATTTTTCATGTAAGGTGGAAGTTGATCGGTTGCTAAATACCATTCTTTATGGGATTTCAAACTTAGTGGAATAAATTTACTATTTTCTTCTTGTGGAAGTTATAGGCGTCTGGTGCTTAATTGACCTTCGCTAATCATGAGAGGAACTGGGAAAACTTGGCATCTGAGGGTGACTTTGTATGATTAAAGAAGTTTTAGCTTCAGCCTTGAAGAAATAGTTTGCTCGTGTGGATTAATATTTCTCTTGCTTGATTTTTCTTTTGTCTGGGTGGTAGGCTGCAGTCGAATAAATTGAGCTATTCTATCTATCAATTAAGAATTAAACATCCTTGTTTGATCGTATGCAGATGTAAAAGGTAATATGCATACAAGGGCAAAATAAGAAGTTTAATTGTTTAAATTAAGAGAGGGGGTCCAAATAATAATTCAAGAGGTATGAATAAAATTACTCATAAATAACAATGCTATTAATTCCATGGCCACATACCGATAAATCGAGCGACCGTGGAATTTTGCGTGGTGTTTTTTAACGTAAGAAGTGATGCCAATGCCACTTAATGTCATTGACATCTATATGTTAATGTCTAGCAAAAAATAGAAGCCCCCAAGTTTTTTTTTTTTGGCGATAATCCCCCAACTGATTTTGAAGGGGCAGGAAGAGGGGTTCTGCCACCTGTTAATGACCTGGTTTTCGATTTAATTACGACTGTTAAGCTAGTTTAGTTGAGCACTTATCCTAAACACCACCATAATTAGCTACACCAGCTAAGCTAAACCCCTAGAGGTTCATTAGTCAAATATCATCCACCTGTTTTGCCACAATCTTAGTAATCTTTTGGGTGAGACACATTAAGCAGTGATTAACATCTTAAACCCAGTCAAATTTTTGTTTAATTTGGTCAAAATTTCTTATTCTATTCCTTCAAATAAAATCACCTTTACGAGGAAAAGTGATAAATTCATAGATACTACTGGACTGACAGCACGTGTAGCCCTGCAAACGTGTCTCATAAAAATAACCGGGGGACGGTTCACGGTTTACATTTTGAACGGATTTTACTGTCAGTCACGTGCCCTAAGCACGTGACTAATTTAAAGATAGACCCAAAAAGAACAGAGCGACACCGTACCGTATTAGCCGAACTCGGTCTCATTTCACCGTTAATAAATATAAATAATTAATACAAACCAAATAACTGAAATTACAAAATTAATAATATAATTTAAAAAAAAAGCGATCCGATATTTTTCATTCCCGCCGATACAAAATTTGCCGACAAACCGGCAACAACCGAGAACAGAAAAAACCAAGCGGTGGTAGTTATTATTACAAACTCATAAAGCAACAAGAGGGTCGGAGGCAAAGAGGTCGCCGATGTCTTGGAAATAGTCGCAGGTTGTGGTGGCGGAGGATCCGAACCCGAAATCCACAGCCGAATCGGCGAAGATGTCGCCGAAATTTTCGAAATCGCAGAAGCTTTCTTTGAAAACACTGCTCTCTTCGAAGAAGTCAGGTATTGTCGTCTGGAAATCGAAGATGTCGTTTGGAATGAAGCTCTCGAAGCTGGTGTGGTCGGAGAGCTCCGAGAAGTTCTCGGAAACACAAGAGTCTTCCCGGACTTCGAGTTGTTGTTGAGGTGGTTGTTGTTTGGGACTCGGCGACGACGAGTCGTCTTCGTTTGACGGCGAGGGACAGCGGAGCACGGAGGTTGGGGAGCAGATAGTGTTGTGTGACTCCTCGCCGGAATTGTAGCCGTAACTGACGACCGGCTTAACGTTGGACATAATGTCGGCCTCGACCGCCGGAGGAGAGTGGAAGTTGGTGAGCGCGTGAGGTCCACGCAGCTGGATGGCCGCGTTGTCGTACACCATAGCCGCTTCCTCGGCCGTATCGTACGTACCCAACCAGAGCCGTACTCGCCTGAACGGGTCTCTGATTTCCGCCGCCCATTTCCCCCACGGCCTCTGCCTCACTCCCCGGAACTTCTTCCCGGCCGCGGGCTTCAACGTCCGGTGAGTCGCCGGAACCACGGTTTTTCCGGCGGTCTTCTTCCTCACCGTCCTGGACGTCCTGCTCTTCCAGACCGCGGCGGCCGCCGCCTCCTCGGCCTCCCTCGAACACGACTCAATCGAAATCTCATTCACATACTTCTTCACTCTCTGGCGCCCGAAGAAGGCCTCCGGCTCGTCGTCGCTGGAGGAATCGGTGGCGTCGCCGTCAGTGACGGAAATCCGTACAATCCTGGGCCGCACCGCCTCGGCTTCGGAATTAGAGACGAGCTTGGTGTGGTTCCGGTGCTGCGAGTACTTGACGGCTGGATTCATGGCTAGATAGACCCGGAAATAATCTTCAGATTCTAGCGCAGCTTATTCGCATTGAAAGAGAGGTGAGTGAGTCACAGAGCCCCCCCAGTGGGAGCGTGAAATAGCTAGAAATTGGAAAAAGGTGGGAGAGATTCTTTGGGAGAAGAGAATAAAGAAGAGGATAAAAAGGAAAGCCTGAACGATTCAGGAGGAACACGTTAAAGAGAAGCCTCGAAACGGAGAGAAGCTCAACCCCAAACCCAAAAAAAAAAAAATCAAATCTTGGAAGGAATTAAATAGTCACAAGCAGAAAAAGCTCCATCAAAGGACGAGAAATTTCTCAGAAAGTTTAAAGAGCGTGACCGTGAAAACCTTACCCCCCCCCCCCCCCTCTTAGAGAGGAGACCGAAAAGCTCAAACCCGAAAAAAAGCAGAGATAGAAGTGAGTGGAGTGGCTTTTAACCGGAAAGGGAGAGGGAATAAATGTCCGGAATCGGCCTCCGAAAGACTACGATTTTCTGTTTGGCTTTTGGGAAAGAGAGGACTGTGAGTACTGGGTTTTTGCTTAGTACTGAGAAAAATGAGAAGAGAGAGAGAGAGAGAGAGTGAGGAGAGGAGTCTTGAAGATAGATAACACACGCAGAGAGAAACAAGCAAAGTATTCGCTGGATACCAAAACTACCTACTTTTATAGGATCCCAACAGCCGAAATCGGTAAACCCGGTTTAAGACCCACATTTTAAATTTTTTAAAATTTCTTTTGCCTTCTCTGTTTCTTTAATTTTTATTTTCTTTTTTACTTTTCATCCACCGTTAAACCGGGTGGAGCCCACTGCCCGGTGGGTAGCTCTCGAGCTTTCACTGGCGAGAGTCCGAGATATTTTACGAGGCGCCGCGTCTGTCGGGCAAGTGGGGTCGGTGAGAGAAGGAGATCCAATGAGAGGGTTGCTCCAGGTGTGGGGCCGACTGGCCCGCTGCTGAGTCAGCTAGTGGCGAAAACAAAATAAAGAAAAAATTCATATTTTCATTCTCGGAATTTGGGATTCGGGTCACGTGAGACGACACATGGGTTGGTTTGACTGGGGAGTAAGGATTAATTAATGAGGTTAATGACCCGTTGAATGAGCAGTAATTACTTCTTAACCTTCGGTTATGGAAGCTTGTACTCGGGGCATTTCCGTCATTCCGCTAAATTTATAACTACTTAGACTCTGGGGAGGTGGGTGGTGTTGGTGGTACTGGTACCATTTGGGGTTATTTTATTTACCATTTAAAAAATTTTCACCCCTCTTCCCCTTATCTTTTTACAGCTAAGTTTAACGTGGCAGGCAGCCTCGAATTTTGTGGCCATTTTTTTTTAAAAAAATGAAAACTCCTTAACCATGCATTGTCTGCCCCTCTTTCAGGTATCAACATGCCGACACGTGTCGAGAGATGATAGGGCCAAGTCCGTGATCGCACGGAGAGAAACATCTTTGCTTGGTGCCCAAGTAGTGAGCCTAAGAAGAAAATTCTGATTTTGATTTTTTTGTGGTTTTTTTTTCTTTTGGGGCAAGGCATGCTTTTCTTGGCAATAAGTAATGGCCCCAGCATTCAAAATTTGGGGGAATTGAACATTGTAGGCGTTGGATCATAAAGATGGTGTTTTTGTCTTGCTCCACTAGTTAGATGGTGGTGCTTGAAACGGACGGGTGGAATTCAATGTGAACAAATTAAAGAGAAGGAAGGGGCACGAGTATTTTTTTTTTTTTTTTTTTTCACAAATCTTTTTCCTTTTTAGCCATGTCTTAATTTGGGCTATTATTATGGGGTAGAGCAAACAAGGTAGTAATAATGTGTGGTTTCGGGTGTTATGTTTGTATGGTTTGGATTAATCTCAATGGTTTAGATGGCAGATCATTGGAGTCACCAGCCACCCTTGTCTGGTTATCCTAACTGTATTCGACCTGATTATACATTGAGTGATTGTTAAGGTGACTAAATAGTTACTCACTTTATATGTCTCTTTTCAGATTTCAAATGATTCTTACTTTATTTTAAGGACTAATTTCAGTTTACCCCCCTGAGGTTAGGGGTCATCATCATGTTAGTCCCTCAAGTTTCAATTTAATCATGTTAGTCCCTGTACTCTCAAATTTCATCATCCGTGTCCAATTTCTACTATTCCGTCCAATTTGGACCGTTAAGTCTGACTTTTGAGGGCTAAAATGGTCATTTCAAGACAAAAAAAAAAATATTTCGTTTTTTTTTTTTTTTGTATTTTTTTTCTGTTTTTTTTTTTGCATTTTTTTTTTCTTTTTCTTCGCTTATTATTATTATTATTTTTTTATAGTTTTGTCTTCAACCTATACACCACAAGTTATAATAGGTTTATAAAAACAAAAAAAAATACTCTAGGTAGTTAAAAAGCCGCTCGCTGGTCTACGATATTTGTGATATATCTCCGATAAAGCGAAGAATTTTAGGATATATCTGTAAAATATAATAGGTTTATAAAGTGAAGAATTTTAAGATATCCTCAATAAAGTGAAGAAATATCTATAAAATATGATTAAAAAAATAAATACAGATATTTCTTCACTTTATTGGGGATATATCCTAAAATTCTTCGCTTTATCGGAGATGTTCTACAAATATCGTAGACCAGCGAGCGAAGAATTTTAGGATATATCCCCAATAAAGTGAAGAAATATCTGTATTTATTTTTTTAATCATATTTTACAAATATTTCTTCACTTTATTGGGGATATATCATATTATTCTTCACTTTATAAACCTATTATATTTTATAGATATATTTTACAAATATATCCTAAAATTTTTCACTTTATCGGAGATATATCACAAATATCGTAGACCAGCGAGCGACTTTTTAACCACCTAGAGTATTTTTTTTATTTTTTTATAAATCTATTATAACTTGTGGTGCATAGGTTGAAGAAAAAATTTATAAAAATAAAAAAAATAAAAAAGAAACACCTAGAGTATTTTTTGTTTTTATTTTTATAAACCTATTATAACTTGTGGTATATCTCCGATAAAGCGAAAAATTTTAGGATATATCCCCAATAAAGTGAAGAAATATCTGTATTTATTTTTTTAATCATATTTTACAGATATTTCTTCACTTTATTGGGGATATATCCTATTATTCTTCACTTTATAAACCTATTATATTTTATAAATATATTTTACAAATATATCCTAAAATTTTTCGCTTTATCGGAGATATATCACAAATATCGTAGACCAGCGAGCGGCTTTTTAACTACCTAGAGTATTTTTTTTTGTTTTTATAAACCTATTATAACTTATGGTGTATAGGTTGAATACAAAATTATAAAAAAAAAATAATAATAATAATAACCGAAGAAAAAGAAAAGAAAAAAACAAGAAAATAAAAAAAATGCAAAAAAAAAAAACGAAAAAAAAAAAAAAACTTTTTTTTTTTAGTTTTTTTTGTCTTGAAATGACCATTTTAGCCCTCAAAAGTCAGACTTAACGGTCCAAATTGGACGGAATAGTAGAAATTGGACACGGATGATGAAATTTGAGAGTACAGGGACTAACATGATTAAATTGAAACTAGAGGGACTAACATGATGACGACCCTTAACCTCAGGGGGGTAAACTGAAATTAGTCCTTATTTTAAAATGGCTCGTATAGGTGTGGACAATTATTAAGTTGTTCATTCTAATATAGTAAATAGGTTTCCAAGTGGGTAACCGTCGTAATATGAAATTTTGCGGTTTATGAACATTCGAATAAGGTGTATTTCTTTCTGATTAATGTTTTTTTCTTTTTTAAATAAAAAGAAATTTCTCATTAAAGTTTGTACGAAGAATTGAGACATGTTTTTGAATGGTAGAATATATGGAATCAAAGATGGAGCAAAACTGGGTGGGTGCTAGTTTGGGAAAAACAATCATGGAGTACATAGAGATTTAGATAGATAGGTAAATATTTGGTAGCTCATAAATGGCTCCAGCGTACGTTATATATGACTATATGTTTCTAGTTAGCTCGTGGTGTAATAATATGAATAAGATGAACGTATTAGGTGAAGTGCTATCATTTTCAATCGTAAGGTAGCCACTAAAAGCATTCACATTTAATGAAAATCTGTCAGGCTCGTGACAATTTGTTTCCTCTCATATTCTTCATGCATATATAAACAAAGTGATGATTATTCCAAAAAAAAAAAAAAAAAGACAAAGTGATTTCATTCGGTGAATCTCCCTTTATTTTGGCCACATTTGTAAACTAATGTCTTTTTTTTTTTAAGTAAAATCTTTGACGAAAATGATAGTTTCTTAATTCAAGATTTATTTCATTACGTATGAAATGACCAAAAATAAGAAAGAAACAATGATCGTAATCAAATCATAAACATGTGAAAATTTTAATAATTTTTTAAAAGTGGGAATAAACGCATATCTTCTATTTATATATAAATATTGCACAGTTTCACAATTCAGATTACGTTAATCATGTGTTCATCTTTGTGTTCGTGTATTATTCTCAATGTACAATTTATCAAACATAACATCTTTCTAAACATATAATAGACCGAGACAGAAATAAAATTTTATCATTGAAATTTTGTGAAGCCACATTGTTCGTATGCTGATCATATCCAAAATTCCAAACATAATGCTTGTTGTTTTTATGACATATTTTAGTTAGTAAATGCATTTCATGCACCTATTTTCAGATCTATATTTTTGTTTTCTCAAATATTGGCTTTAGAAGTTGAATGGAGTAGCGACAGTGAAAACGCACAAGGGCAATATAGTCATTGCATCCCGCAGAAAAACTGGGCTAATAGCAGAAGTGGTGGCATGGGCCAAGTAGCCCATATTGTGAGATTTGCTGCCACGGCGAGTCGGCGACCTCGAACAACGTGTCAGACAATATCAGAGCCGTCCTGCTTGTTTCTTTTGCAATTTTATACCCTCAATATTTTAATTCGAGAAGATTAATTATTTGGTCGAGTGAGGGTTCCCATGCATATTACTACTACTGCACTGGGAACAAATTTAGCAGTCTTTATTATGGGGCAACTTGCTCTCTTTCTTTACTATTTGTTTTCCAGTGGGGTATTGCCCCAGTCGGATTTCAGGTTTGTCGTGAAAGAGTTTCACATCTTATGTATTTCGGTAAGAATTTATTGATGTCAAATTTGAATGGAGTGGACGTAGGTATTGCATTTTTTATTCTTTTTATTATTATTTTTTAAATAGGATCAAAGAATTTCACTCCTATCTTCATGTTGACTTGAATCCATGACCTCGATCTTAAGTATTGCATGAATTAACTAGTTACTTCCGGTTATAATATGGGATTCCAATATGCTAATTGTTTTCTGAAGATGATATTTGGAGGAAGAATGTGATATTGCAATGTTTTATTGTGATGATGAGATGATCATATTAATTTGTGAGTTAATTTAAATTTATTTGAATCGTAGATAAAACACAACTTATTTTTTGACTAAAGGTTTTTATGATTGCGATAAGAGATTCTAGGGTGTACGTCATGCATGAGTATTTGAGCTGGATTAACTATCATGTCCAACTTTCAAGTGAAGATTCCTAATCCGCTTTCAAACACTTATCTGTAATCATATTATTCACTTAGAGCATGATTAGTTTTCGTAAATTATAATTTTCATAACATGATGACTTGATGAGTGTTGAATTGACACTCGAAAAACAACACTAATTACCTATGTTACATTTCAATCTCCTCTTCGTCACTAATCATTTGGTAGTTGGATCATCACAACCACCATGCTAGGCTCTTCTCCGTAGATTTATGTCAAAGGAATTTCAAATCAGGAAAATGGAATGGAAATTCGTCATTTTCCAATAATTTTGCCGCTTTGTTGCACAACCAGATTTGGATTGCTTACCAGCTCCTAGTGCTTTAGATTTTGCCTTAATGGACTCTCTTCCAATTATGATGGATAGCAACATTGTTGTAATGATGTGATCACAAAGCAAGAAAACAAAACCAGTGGGTGCTAATCAGCATGAAGGAATTGAACAGGTCCAAATTTGCAATATATATTAACAAAGAAATACCTGGAAGAGTGGCAGCCACAGTAGGAATTTGGATTTTGGGAAACTAAGCAAAACTATTAGGAATTTTGTCTCAACAATATAGACACAAAATTGGTGCATAAACTACAATACAAATATACCCAACTTCACAACTATAACAAATGGAGACGAGTTGCTATGGCGGCAGATTATTCTATGCTATTATTTTTATGGTCAAATCCCAAAATTGTCACTACTGTGATCCTATTATGCTATCTACGAAAAAAAAAAAGAAGGATAAATATACTCATGAAATTAATTTGATCCTAAAACGAATATCCATAATTTTTTTTTATCAAAGAAAATTTAGTAGACAATATTTCGAGAATGAAGTGACATTTCGTAGATTATAATCATTTAAGTTGTTATCTTTCATATGGTTGTTATCTCATCCTCATCACGATTTTGTATAGCTCATTTGATTTTGTCATTGATTATAAATTGCATGGAACTTTGTTATTTAACCTGAATTTTGCCATGCACTTTATCCTGCCAAGATTTTAATCAAATCGTAATTTGTGCAACCACTTTTAGGAAAATTATTCCTCCATCAACAAAATTTCTTTTCGATATGGACAATACTTGGCTGACCAGCCATGGGCAGCCCGTCCTGACCAACGCCACTCAGGGTCCAACACGTGTTTTTTTTGGGCCCCTCTCTTTCTGTTCTCCTTCTCTCTTCTCCATTCCCTATCGGCTGCTCACCCCGACCAAGCTGACCATCCCCAAACCTCATTCCTCCTCCTCCTTAATCTTCAACCCCTTCTCCACTCCCCATCGCCGGTTTCCAGTCACCACCATCGCACCCACCCTCTCAATCAAAGTCTACACCGCGGATCGAGATATCTCTTTACTTGTCTCCGGTAACGGCACGTCTCCAGCAACGGCAAGTCCTCCTCCGGGGTACTACCCTGCTTCGCAGCAGTACTATGCTTGCTTCCTCCACCTCCATTCCCGTCATGAAGCACAGCGCCACCGACGGGATCGAGCGCGTGTAGAAGGCTTAATTGGCTTAGGAAGACACGTGTCTCCCACTTAGTGGTTAGGGTCAGCCAAAGCTGACCAGGTATGGTCAGCGAAGTATCTTCCTTTCGATATAATAGGAAGGGAATAGATCAGTAGCATACTTACACCGTTCACTATCAACTCTAAGGTGCTTCTAGTGACGATGATTGCGTCAACTCAAATTTATTTTCACCTTTCTATATGTTCAGATATTTTATTTATAAGTGTGAGAATAAAGTGTTCAACAAATTACTTGCAAGAGGTTGAAGTGATAGCAACTAGACAAGCAGAGTCAATGTGAGAAATTTTGTACTTCAACCTCATTAAAAAAAAAAAAAATTCCTGAATTATACTGAAAACATCACACTAATGATATCTTGAAATTTGAATCATATAATAAAAAGGGATTCCTGATAATTTTATTTATTTTCTTCCCACTAATATTGAAACTTGTGTTTTGAGATCCAGTGGATGATTAACAAGAGAAGAGAAAATGGGGGCATTTGGATTCGCAAAGAAGAAGCAAAAACAAAAGCTGTAGTAGCTTTCTTGGAGTCTGCCTTGGTTTTCTTTGCTTTGCTTATAATTAGGAGAGGAAGAAGGCCGTATGAAACCACTCATAAAAAAACAATTAGCAAAGACTACATGGGATTCGACAAATCCATGAGAGAGGTCCTGGTCTCTGAGCTATACATATTAACAAAACAAAACCAAACAAAAACAAATCATATTCATGTTCAAATTTTGTTTTGGCTTCTCAAACCACTAAATTTAAACACTTTGTTATTTGATAATTGTGCTGTTGCTTAACCTCTAGAGAGATAGACAAGTCAATCAGCATCATCATCATCATCTCCTAGATATATATTTCTAGCTAGTTGTGGTTGTGCTGCATTCTTTGAGCCACGAAAAACTTAGAGAGAATTCCCAGTATTAGTATTAATTTGATCAGATTTTGGTCCATTGCGAATTAACCTATCCCTATGTTCTTATTAATCAAGCTCTAATACCTATATGTACTTTTACTCGGTTTCGAGTTATTGTTATTCGCCAATCATGATGTTTATGAAACATGAGAAAATATCTATCCCCCTCCTCCCGAAACAGAAAAATTGGTGTTTTTTAGGGACAGAAATTTCCATTTCAAATTGATGTAATATTCTCTACTCTCAATTCAGAGTTATATGTTGGGTTTTTTAATAATTATTTTAGTGAGTATAAAAACCAAGAAAAGTAATTGCCGTATTACATTATCTCATTATTTTTTCCTTGTACGTTCTAACTTATTTCTTGTTTCATGTTCTTTCGTCGCTTCTGTTTTATGCAAATTTCAATCAATTTTCTTTTATCATTCTTGTACAGTTGCTCCTATACTGTATAATGTCAATATATGTGTTAATAGTTGCTCCACCCCAATAGTAGCTGGGTTTATACCCAGCATCAACATTATCTCCAAAACGCCTCAAGAAACTGGCTCCCAACGATATTGTGGAACTACATATAGCTAATTAAATTGATAATTTTTTTTTTTTTGTTGAAAATTCAAATAAAGAATTAGGAGATATTAGCTCCTCGTACAAACACTATAGGGCACAAAGCTCACCCTTGATCTTGAATGAGAGGGTTCTGCCACTCTCCGGGAACCCACCACCCTTTCCCCCTATTTGTTATTTTATTAATAAACAAAAGAAAACGTACAAGCTAAGAAAAAGGGGAAGACATAAACCTTCCCAAATACAAAAAGGAAAGGAAAACAGAGCTTCATGCAAGCCTAACAAAAGCTCAAAACTACAACTATGGACACCCCACACCAAACAGCCATAACAAAATTTGATAACATTATTGACTTATTCACTAGAACTGTACAAGTTTAATGAATTTTAGGGAGTAAACGGTTCACGGTTGTATGAAAAAAAAAAAATTGAAACTAACTAGTTTGAAAAGATGATTCTATAGTAAAGTTCACTACTAGTAAAAAGGCTATTAGACACTGATTTTAATCCGTATGTATTAATCCCATTATTCACTGAAATCTGTGTGGGATGGTCATTGGCCACCCTACACTCACAGATTAAATTTCTGTCCCATTTGAGGGGGGTGGCCATTGGCCTTTGCACACAGATAAAAAAGTCTGTGTGAGTGTTTTCTATGGGACCCACTCATATTTCAGATTCTCATTTATTTTTTACCATCAGATCAAAATCAGTGTGAATTTAGATCAAAGAAAAAATTATGCTTGAAATATTAATTTAACATATTTCCATATTTTTATGGTAAATACTAATAATTAATAATTTGGTTTCTTGTTCTAATTTAATGGTAATTATAATGAACTGGTCATCACTCTCCCAATCTGCAATTGTCTTGCAAGTCTTCCTTCACAAAATCACGTCTGCCATATATGCAGCAGTATCCACCCCAAGAACACTCAAGATATCTCAGTTCATCTTATTCATTATCCCACATGATATAACCATAACCAAACCTGAAAAAAGATCAATATAACAAAACAATTAAATTCAAAGTAAGATTAAACATGATTGACAAAAAAATAATTTTTTGTTAAAATCAAAAAGAAAAACTTCAATCCGAGCTCCTCCCATGCTTGAGATCAAAAGCCATTACCAAGATCATATCAGGAGCTAAAACATCACTCAAAGCCGAGGCTAGAGAAACTAATAGTGCCACAGAAGTGATTTGAGATTTGGGAACGGATCTGAAATTTGAGATATGTATGAGAGATCCCAGATCTGAGATCTCAGAAAAGACAGAAACAACGAGAACTCAGCAGCTATGGCGAAGGAGCAGATATCTCAAGCCATGGAGCTTCCGTTGAGGATGCGATGTCGTTTTCGATCCAGATCTGAAATCTATGGTGGCTAAAGGAGGCTGGTGTTTATGAGGATTTTACCCTTTTTCTTATCTAGAAAAATCAAAAATGAAGTGATAACTGATAAGTACAAATAAATACAGGTATCAGTCTATGTTTTTACACGGACATCAGTAAAAATTATCTTATTCACACGGATGTCAGTGAGTGCTATCACACGGATATCAGTGAAAATGATTTTCAACGGATATCAGTGAATATTATCTTAATCACACGGATATCAGTCCATGTTTTCACACAGATATCAGTGAATATTATTTATTTACACAGATATCTGTAAATACAATTTATTTTACGATTGAAATCTCAATTTGTTAATTTTATTACATACAGATTTCTGTATATATAGTTATAGTCATAGATATTAGTGTGAGTTAACAAATACTAATTTAACATCTTTCACAGATATCTGTGGGTCTTCTTTATTCACACACATATCTGTACATACAATTATAATAACTATTCATGTGGTCCCAATTTAGCATATTAGATACAGATATCTGTGTCAGTTAATCCTTCACACAGATATCTGTCTAAAATAATCATTCATACTGATATCTGTAGCTCATATAAATCAGTATGATTAAAATCAGTGTGCATCGACTGTTTTGCTAGTAGTGGTTTCTTTTCTGCAACTATATAACAAATAGGCTTACAATATTCGTATATTGTGGCATTTCTTTTTGTTTCCCGGGTATAGTTGGACATCAACTTCAAGTGCTCGAAGAACAGTACGAGTACATACTATTGACTAATAATACCAACTTCCTACTCTTCCTTTGTTTCTGTTTGGAAAAGCAATGTTTTAAACCCAGAAATTGAGGGTTTTATGGTACGGTGTAGGTAGGAATATCAAAGTGTGCAAACTAACATTAAAAGAATAGCAACAGAAAACATTAATAGGGAACAAAATCAAGGTTGGAAATTTAAACAACAAGCCTAGTAAACTTGATTTAATGCCTTTAGGTCTATCATAAATAAAACCACACCAACTTCACTCTTGGACCACCATTATTAACACTGTTCTTTCCTGATTCCGACCATCACTTTTATTCATCACTTGAAAGTATTAATTGCAGTAGTAAGGAAATTTGTTGACTTAGATCGCAAGTTGTCTGTTTGATTATTGGGTCATTGTCTAAATGATTACATGCATGTTTGGTACCGGGAAGAAATCTGCTGTCCCTAATACCCTGTGCCAAACCTGTCCCCATGCATTCATTGGTCCATAAAGATTAAGAAAATATTTTCTTAATCTTTTGTTCCATATTTTATTCTTTGTGGACCAATGAATGCATGGGGACTGGTTTGGCACAGTATTTTTGGGGACAGCAGATTTCATCCCGTTTGGTACCCAACCATAACTTGGAACAGAATAATATCCCTCTTCAATGCTTGCACGTTCACAACTATAGTGCATGGTCATGCAAACGAAGTGTTTTACTTTCCATGAAAGAAAACGTTGTGGCATTTTTTTTCTCCTGCATGTGATAAACAACATGCTACTGGTTCACATCTTGATTAGCTGTTTCAATCCTTATATGCATACATGAATGATCGTTAGTCGTTACTGCATCCACCGATTAGAAATTGTTATTGTGCATGTAAAGTTTTTTTTTTGACAAAAATTGTGTATGTAAAGTTGGAGTTAGAGGAACTTACTAATTAGAGTATCAGACAATTACCTCGAGCTTGAAATATCTCAAGGTGTCCAGGTCAATTTATAATAAAAACTCTTTGATCACCCCATATTTACTTGGTCAAACATTAGTCTCAACTTCCGTTTTCTCCAATGCATTGGTTTTTGATCGTTTCCCTCACTCTAATAGTCTCAAGTCCATGCGTATTTGCATATAGTTGTAGTTCTGAACTTCTGATAACACACATCAACTGACAGGTTGATAATCGCTTATGTGCATATACCTTCACAGTTTCACACTTCCACATGCTTTAGTACATGTTTATAGATGTTTTTTTTATAAGATACATGTTTATTGAAGTTTCGACTTGTATATCTATAGTATTTGACTAAGTAACTCGAAAGCGATTGATCAAGGAATGATTAGCACTAATAAATGGTTACACGATCAGACTACGTACAATGAATAATTAGCACTAATATATGGTTAGATGATTAGGTTATAAGCAACAAGTGATTAAAGAGACCCGTAATAATACTTAAACCAAAACTTTTAGGTCAAGTCCACTTCATCAAACGGCTTGAAGTCCATGAAAATGGCGACCAAGCTCGACAATGGCCACATCATATGATTTGAGTGGGGATCAAAGCAGGTAGAGATAACTCACTCTTTGTCCTCAGTAGAGACAATTAGCCCTCAGAAAGCACACTACTAATTTTGATTATAGTAGTAATTAACGGCCTGATTTTATGGGGCCAGGGTCCTTTACAACTCCTGTGCACGACTCATTATCTTCCCCTTTCTGCATTAAGCTTTCCACGTGCAATTCAAGTTAAATAATCTCAGTGTGATAAAGATTAAAGAAGTTGGTCAATTGCGAATTAACTAGTGCAAGTGCAAAGTTGCTAGACATAGAAAGACATGGATCCCTGTGTACAATATAATGTAAACGAAACTATAGCCTGAGATACAACTAAGCTAATTTATTTGGTTTTATGGGGAACAAGGCCTAATTAAATACGATTGTCGACAGGGCACAGGCCACAGTTCTTGACTCCATGGTTTCTGGTTCTTGAGGTTTAGGTAGGTAGTCTTTTAAACTCAGATCATGTTCTAATATTAATTTCCCATCACAAAATAAGTTGAACTTTGCTGGCTTGATGCGCGGGTACCTTTCTAGATCAACGACCAACGGTGGTTTAAATTTGTAATTGCAAGAATTTATCTTTTGTTTGGAGTTTTCAATCTAAATTCTTTGCAAGTCTCTATCAGAATTTCTACTTTCTTATAGCTTAAAATTTGGGTTCTTTAATAAGAGAACTATATAGTTTGTCAAATATTTTGCATGTTGTTCGAAAAGTTTAGTTATATGATATAATGTTTTGTTGAAAAAAGAAATATCAAATGTAAAAAGTTGCTGATTTTCCTTAAACATGTTAATGTAATGCTCCATTAATTTCGTTAGTAATAAACTGAAAATCTCCCTCATTTTGGGACATATTTTGATTATTTTCCATTGTACATAATAGTATAATTCAAATTTGAACATTGTACATGAACCTTGGTAAGGTATGGTCTACATACAATATCTCAGACACCATTTAATAGTTTTGTAGGTTAATTCATCAAGCGCGAGCACACGTGATATGGTCACGTGATAGAGCACATGCTACGTGTCACTTTCGCACTGGCTGGTCACTGCCACCACCCTAGATTTGGTCCAATAGATACGCAGATGTTCTTCAAAGCTGTCTCTACGTTCTGACTTTAAACCCTAAAAATTCCATATCCATATTTAAAATCCAAGCTTCATATGGGAAGAGAGAAGAGCATCAGACGACTTTTCAATCACACAAAGAGGGGTAAAAAAGCCAGGCCTAAGCCAAAGCCAAAGCCAAAGCCCTTTAATGTGGGCATATATCCCAGCTAGTTGTTCTGCTGGGGTATGGAGGGGCTCTCTCAGCTCTCGCTTTCTTTACTCGGAGACAATATATGGTTCTGTAGCTTTAACTTTTAAAAAGACTAGCTAGGGTTAAAAGAAACAAAGAGGTAAAGGGTTAGGCCTGTAGCTGTAGGACTATCTCTTTAGGGTCCTGGCTTAGGTTTGTAGCCCTTCGTTTGTTTCTTCTCCAGGAAGAGTGTTGTCCCTGTGCGAAGGATATCAGATTATCAGATATGGTAAACATGTCGACAAGAACGCAATTTTTCAGCCATGTCCTATTCAGCCACTTGGGTTTGGTTCTCACCAGAGAGAGAGAGAGAGAGAGAGAGAGAGAGAGAGGGACTGGTGCATATTATTAATTAACAAGAGGTTGAATTATCTGGGTGGTTTATACTTTTTACCACGTTCCACTTGTAAACTACTTGCTGTCACTTTGGCCGGCCTCAGTTACAGAGACCCAACGGTCTGCTCCTTCTAAAGCAGCTTTTTGGGTTTCTATATATACGACTGCATGGCTATCAGAGAAAGGAGATGATATTTTCTTTGATAAAGGAGGTGATATTGTGGTAAGGATTAAAAGATGCATGCTTTACCACGTACTGTCATTTCTCCGTATTTTTTTCACTTTGCTAAGGAAATCTTCAAAAGGGTTCTAGACCTGTACCCCTATGAATGATATGGTTCGTGGAAAAAGTAGATCGAGATTTTGTAATCCCATCTTAACCCAATTTTCAACTCAGTCTTGAGTGTGACATGACTTCTTAATGTCAAGCCATGTTTGGGTGTAAGGGATTTGGACTCGGGTCCTTGCAGTGATGCTCTTTGTCACTCAGATTAGTACTGTGGCCAGGAAAATTGTACGAGGCTACGAGCGCGCAAATATGGAAGAGTTAAAGATTGAATTGCCGTATTCTGCGCGCGCGCATATATATATATATATATATATATATATATATATATATATATATATATATACATACAGATCCTATTCAGAGCGAGGCCTCGCTCTGAACTTAAAGTGCGAGGTTGGAGTTTAGGGTCACTTTTCGGTCGCATATCCATATCTCGACCGTTCAGTTTTTAGGTACTAATGTATAGATCATCTCTGCAAAATTTCAGCTAAATTGATAGTCGTTAAGACATTGATAACTGCCTTAAAGCTAGTACCGTTCAGGTTTAACAGATTCAGTTCGTCCATTGGTTTAAGCAAGTTAGATACCTTAAAGATCATCAATTTAGCTGAAATTTTGCAGAGATGATCTATACATTAATACCTAAAAACTGAACGGTCGAGATGTAGATATGCGACCGAAAAGTGACCCTAAACTCTAACCTCGCTCTGAAACTTCAGAGCGAGGCATCGCTCTGGATAGGATCTGTGTGTGTATATATATATAATTATATATATTGGAACTTTAGAGGTTTTACTAGTAAACAATAAATAATGGAAAGTGAAAAAATATGAAGAACCAGATAGGTCAATGAAAACTTTGCAAGGTGTGTGGACTTGGAACTTTGTAAGTGTTGGAACTTTGTGATTAAAGACTGGGCCTTGGGCCTTCGGTCTCACAGGCTCTAAGCACTTGAGCATCTTTCTATTGTTTTGAAAGAAAAAGGCGTATTTTTTTTTTTAAAGGAAAATGCGTATTTCTTTTGTTTCAGATAAATATGACAGCAATTACAAAAAATATATCTGTTCGTTTTGAAGTTCAATTTGAATAGTTGTAACTTCTTATACAACCGTTCAATCTGAATTCTATAAAAGACGCACAAATACCAATTCCAAAAATACATTAGTTTTGAGACTCACATATCTTCCATAAAATCTTTTGAGAGAAAACACAATTTGGCATTCGCGATAGAATCCAAGACTGCTAACCTTGGATTGAGAGTTGTATCCTGCAGGATAAACGTCCACGAAGATCTACAGCAAATGTGTAGGGACGTATTTCTGTCTTAGGACATTGCACCAAAGCAAGTCTCTCTCAAAGATTCAAGTTAATGAATTCGACTTCTCATTGCTTGATATTCTTTCATCTGTTCTTTACGTATTGTTATTATTAATTTTTTTTTTTTTTAGGATTGAAACATCACTTGCAATCCTTGTCGTAAATGTATATATTTTGGTTACGACTTACGAACAAGTAACAACGTTCTGTTTCTTGAGGATTGATCCGTTACTCATAGCACCTATTTCTAACAGTAAGTTCTACATTATTAGACCATAAAATCAAATTTCATAGAGATCAATTCTCAACCACCCCTTGCTATGCCCATGACTCCATGACTAGGACTACAAAAAACGTGAACGGTGATTGGATTGATGATAAAAAAGAATCATGGGTCTTGAACATTGATTTAATTGGTGATAAAGAAAATGAATTTCTGGTTCAGTTCTCCACCTTAACAACAGAAAATATCAAGTGTCATAACTTTTTAATTTAAGTAATGTTTAGGTGCAATATATTTCAACTCAAGTTTTTGTAGTGTGAAGAAAAATGTTCTTAGTCACTAGGGGTACTATTCCTAAGCATGACGTATATATGTATCTCGCCCTCTCCCTAATGACGAAGTCATGGGTTCGAGTCATCATGGGGGTAGGAGTGAAATCCTTTGATCCTCTTTATAATAAGGAGAAAGAAAAAAAAAAAAAAAAAGTGGTTTACATATTTCACATCAAAATATGTATTTGGGCTTTAAACCCAAGGCCTTCCTGGAAATGAAAACGAAAATTAATACGAGCAACCTTTCTTGTTTTTTTTTTTTTTTTTTTTTGGGAGAATAGAACATACCTCCAGAGTGATAATATACAGATAAAATACATTGGTGATAATAGAGTTTAGCAGAGAAAAATATATGATCCGTATTAAAGGGTTGCTTCGATGATTTCCATCTATTTACGCTGTAACCATAAAGTAAACAAAGAACACTGCTCCGTCTGCTCGACATGAACAAAATGAATAAATAACAAACAATGCAGAATCAAACAGATCCAAATGTTGGTAAAAAGAAAAAGAAAAAAAAAGAAGAAGATTCAAATGTGATTATGGCATCGTCTCCACGAAACTGATGTGGCAAGTTTACTTCTCCAGCTGACTTCTTAATGATCTATACAAAATTCCAAACCCTCTTCGTCTGACAAGAAAGTATTTGGGTAGTGTAAATATTGTAGGCATCATGTGTTTTCCTGATGTGAACCCCTAAATTTATGTTCACCACGAAACTCAAACGTCTATGTTATATTGGAACTTTTTCAAGTTGTGGTTGGTAACTGAGAGGAACTCAATTTTCGCTGGAGCTTGTCCATTGTCTGTAGTTCTGTACTGCACTGCTAAACACTTCCTATTTTCAGGTAGAAGAGCAGAGGATAGAATCCCTTCAGATTGGAACAGCTTCTGGACTACAAGGGAAAATTTCGTTGGCGTAGGTGTCCATTTATATGGATGGTTTTCGCGCAACGGTGAAGGAATTACCAACGAGTGTGCCTAGGCCAGGGGAGTTCTAAAGCTCTCCTTTTCGGTTTAATCTTTTTCAGTTTAATTAAGGCTATACTGGTACAGCTTCCGCTCTCAACTCTTTTTTGACAGGCGCCCAATGCATACTTCTATGTTCATACAAAATATTTTCTTCTGCAGTATAGGAATGCCAGCCCCCGTAATCCATATTCTTAAAGCGGAAAGCACGTCTGGGGGAGTTCTAAGCTCTCTTTTTTGGTTTCATCAAGGCTATACTGGTACAAGCTTCCGCTCTCAAATCTTTGTTGACAGGCTTCTGTCGGTTCATACAATATATTTTCTTCTGCAGTATAGGAATGTCAGCCCTCATAATCCATATTCTGAAGTGTAAAGCACATCTGGAGGCTATTTGCAACGCATTTTCACAAAAAAGGCGAACATGCCGCATTTCTATGATCTATTTTGTTAATTCAGTATCTACTCTGCCATTATCTAGTGCAAAAGATTTATAGAGTATCAGACAACGATAGAGGTGATTTCATTTTAGAGAAGAGAGTATCAGACACAAGGGATGTGTTTCATAGTCATAACTTAAATTTCGCATAACAATTCAAAGCAATTTCTGTTCCGAGGGCAGAAAACTCTCCCTTTTGGTCCATTTATGTGAAGAACAGATCACAACAATACCATTCATACGTCTGATCAAAAGATCAATGCCAAAGGGAAAGATGCCGTCCTCACAGAGTCCTAGCAGCACACTAGCCCATGGCGTACTTCTGGGTCCAGCTCCTTGCAGTGGTCTCATACTTGTTCTTGTCGGTCTTGTACATATGGGCAATCTCTGGCACCAAAGGATCATCAGGATTTGGGTCAGTCAACAGGGAGCAAATCGAAAGCAATACCTGGAGGAAAACAAAAGAAACAAAAGAAGCAAAATAAGTTTCATGCTTCAGTAACACAAATAACATAGCAGCACGTGGTTCTGTTTCCTTTTCAGTATATACTCCATAAGAAAAGTTGATAATCTAGTTGCCACACACTAAAAGAAACTGAAATTAAACATTTTACCTTCGATATGGTCAGCGCAGGACTCCACTGTTCCTTCAAAATGTCAAGGCAAATGCTGCCATTGCTATTAATGTTTGGGTGAAACACCTTTGTCCTGAATGCAACCTGCATAAAACAAGTAGAACAGACATCAGAGAAGTAGCACAGACCATGATACTGAGAAAATAGGCAACAGAATATTTAAAACTCCATGCCAGATTGTTTTCAATCAACATAACTATATGAAAGCAGACAGTATGCAGAAGTTCACTTGTTAACAATTGGGACTTTCTTGACTTCAGACTAAATTATACAAGCTAAAAGGGTATACCTGTTGAATCCTACTTGACAATGATCCGTACATGATAGGCATTCATTTAAGGTCATAACTATTACAGTAAACCAAATTGAAATTGGCTAATAAGTTGTATCGCGTGTGGATTGTACAGTATATGCTTGAATATAGAGTTCAAGCATTGAGTAAAGATTTGCTATAGCTTTTCACACCAGATCCCAGATCATGGACTAAGCAAGCAACATATCTTGCTACAAATAATGGCCAGGAGAGGAACTTCTATGGGAAACAAAGGAGCAATAAAGAATGGGAGTCCCAAGTAAACAGAATAACACTTCGAGTTGAAGCTAATAGGATGCTAGGATGTACCTTTGGTGGCTTAAAAGGATAGTCTGGAGGAAAGTGTATGGTGACAAGAAACACTCCACCTGCGTAGGGACTGTCTGCAGGACCCATGATTGTCGCCTGCCAGTGAAACATGTCTTCTGCAACTGGGCCTAAAGATATTCAGAAAAGCAAAGACAGTTAAATTGAATATAGAACAACACTGTTAATAAAATTTTTATCAGCAGTGTTTCATCGAGCATATTTCTCCAACAAAGGAAAAGCAAGTCATTAAGTTACCAATTAATTAAGAACATTAAATAAAAGAGTAAAAAAATTCCTCGACGATCTGAAGTCTTGCACTCCAAATAGTTTCACTGCATACAGCAGATGGATATCTGCTGTTTCCATAAATAGGTCCAAACTCTCCTCAAAAGCATGAATTCTTGCATTCATTACATAATGGTAATGCTAATCTTCAAATTAACTAGTAAAGAATACAGTACATAATCAATGATATAGCACCTAAAGTGGCATTTGAACTTTACATCATTTGCATGTGCCTAGCTAAGTATCTGAAGAAGGGGAGGAACTATTATAATTCAGTTCATCGAGAGTCATGTAATGCAAATTTGTGTTAAAAAAAAAAAAAAAAGCTTTCAACCTCCACTAGCAGACAAGCCATTTTGAAGATCCATGGGCAAAAACGGTCGATCAAGAAACCTAGAACAAAAGTGAGGCCCTTCCTACCATGACCGCTACGACGAGCAACTACCAACCCACCAAAAGCTGGTTATTATCTCATCTGCAGATTCCCAATATCCCATTTAACTTCTTTGACAGCCGCAACCTCCCTCTTTCTAACTCCTTTTCAGTGTCCATGTATAACAAAACTCCTTCCTAATGCTGTCTTAGCACCTAGGTGAGTTCCAACACTCTTTTTTACTCATAATGAGAATCACTTACCGGCCCTAGAGTATGGAGATAACCATATGTAAAGAAAAAACTCGTAATTGGATCCTCATGGGACCCTGCAAATGAGTCCGAGTCCCAAGAAGTTAAATGATATGCATATTACCTATATCAGTAAAACCAGAACAGGGCTTGCCAAAGATTACCACCTTCCTTCACAAAGGTAGCACCTTTACTTACTATCCTAGACAACATTCATTATTTCCTATATCATCTCTAGTATTCACCAACGCGATTCAATCGACCAACAAACAAACACAATTCCTTCATATATATAATTGATCACTAATCGATACGAAAACCAAATCGATGAAGACCTAATTAAAAGCTCACAAATCAGAGCCAAAATCTTTAAAGAGCTAGCAAGATACAAACTTTGACATCAATATTCACCAACAAATACAAAATTCAAATCGAACAAAGTCAGCAGCAGACACAAAAATCTGAAAATCAAAACCAAAGAAAAGAACAGATCGGGATTGGAAATCGGAAATACCAGCGCTGCAAGAGGTAGGAGGATCTTTCTGGAGATCCTTGAGCTCCTTCAAGATCCGCTTGGACGCCATCACCTTCACAAAAACGAAACACAGACGACAAACCCTAGATTGATCAAACTCACCCCCAAATCTAAAACGCTCGCACAAATAATAATAATATAGGGGACCCCCCAAATTCTTCTTCTTTTTTTTTTTTTTTTTTTTTCTGCAGGTCGCAGAAAAGCGAGAGAGAGGTGGAGAAATTACCTGAAAGACCCTCCTGGTTTATTAGATAGTTTTGTTTGTTGCCTCTCAAAGATTGTTGTGATTACTGATTTGTGAAGGTGGGTGACTGGGTGTAGCCCTCCAAACCACCACTCACGATTGAGTTTATATATCCCACGCAAACCCCAACCCCAACCCCGGAGGGGATAAGATTGTAAATTTCTCTCCCCTCGTAGAGTCATCATGTCGACATGTCGTTTCTTACCGGCCCTGGTCATTGATTTCGATTTCTGGTGGTGAGATGGGTTTTCTTTTAGGAGGGCCTAAATTACTATTCATCTAAATAGTAAGAAGTATGATTTGAGTGTTCGATTGCGGCTAAATTATGCCTCGTCATTTAGATTGCATAATACGGACTCCATCACGCGTACTTATATTTGACCCGCCCTCAAAATCAATTTTTGTAATAGTCCAACCCTCTTATTTGAGCATTTTGCGTTTACAATGGAGAATTTTCGCTCTCTATAGAAGTCGATTGACCAAGCACTGCCTTAAAAATGCATTTTCTTCACTAGTCATGATTTAAGATTCAAGATTTCCCTAGTCAATATTAATTCTCTCAAATCATTTTCTAATCTCAAGTCTTGAATCCTTTCAAACTAGGCCTAAGACGGTTCGGGTTTGAAAAAAAAAAAAAAATAGGAACCGAAATCGAACTGAAGGGGATGTTTTCAGTTCGGGTTTGTGAAAATTTAAGGCTGGAACCGACAACAAACCGAACCGTTTTCAGTCGGGTTGGTTTTGTCTGTTATTGGTTCTAAACAAGGTAACATAAACTGCAAAAACAATCAATTGCCAAAGTGCAAAACTGAAACATATTTATTCCAAATTGGGCAACTGAAACTCACTGTTTTTGACCATCAAAAGTACAGAAATCAGAAATGTATGAAACTGAAATCCACCATTCTCTAGCTTATGAATGCCATCAATTGATCAAACTATCAAAGAATGAGAATAAACTAAACTACTAAAGCACTATGCTTATGTGCTACCCTTCTCTAGTAGCAATATCTGCCATATCAAGCAAATGAGCAATTACACCAGTATTACACAATCAAGCAGCATATCAACTTATCAAGCAATAATCAAACTGGAACAATAACAAAGTGACAAACTGTCAAACTATGAAAGTGAACTGAAATAAAATGAGTAGTACACTGTAGAGTACAACAACATTATTAAAGGCTGAAACAGAAATGAAATAAAGATAGCAAGCATTCAAGTGATTCAACAAGTTCAACAAACAATCAAACAATCAAGTTCTGAAATAACAATGATAAAAATTCAAAAAATGCAGCAAACAATCAAACTATCAAACATCTTCTAGACTTCCACAATTCCAGTACTTTGCTTTACATTCATGATTATTCCATAGTTCCAACTTCCAAACACAACCTGCTGCAACTCAAACAAACAAACAAAAACCAGTAATTTCACCAACTCACCAAGTCCAGAACTGATTATTTTAGTTCACCAACTCAAACAAAAACAAAAAAACCAGTGAGCAAACCTGAGCTTATTTTATTTTTTTCACACTCCTAGTCTTTGACACTGATTTGGAAGATTTTGATGCATCACTACTCTTTGAAAATTTGGAAGACTTTTTAGCCTTTCGGCTTTGTTGAGTGGCATGGGTTTCTTCAACTTCTACTGCTGCACCTGCATTGGCCTTCTCCAATCTTTTTCTCTCTTCTTCTGCTTGTTCTACATAAGCGCAAACAAACAAAGAACAGTTCACATTAGAAGTCGTAAAGTTGCAAAACGAAGCTAATCAAGCTATGTAATAACAGTTCACATTATTAAGTAAAAAATGCAAGTATGTAAGTTACTAACCTTTTTCAACATCCTCGAACCACCCCATTTCCTCAATGGTTGGAATATATTCTAACCCAATTATTGCATCAGATTTGAGCCAATTTTGGAGGCAGATTAGGGCTTCAACAGTTCGAGGAGTTAATGAACTCCGATGAGGATCAATTACCCTCTTCCCTGTGCTGAAACTACTCTCACTAGCTACTGTTGAAACTTGGATTGCTAAAACATCCCTTGCCACAACTTGCAAGTTAGGATACTTTGAACCATTAACTCTCCACCAGTCCAAAATCTTCCAATTTTCGTTGTCTTGAGGCTTCTCTATGAGATCAAGCAAGTATTTATCAACCTCTTCTCCAACCACCACTGCCTCACCTTCAAGCTGCTTGTTCCACAAGTCTAGCATAGAGACCCTCTTCTCGGTTAACCCTCATGTGGGCACACTTGGTGTTGGTCTGCTGCTAGGGCCTTCTCCCACATTTCTTTTCCTCTTTGAAGCAATATGATCACTATTAGAAGTCGCATACAGATCACACAGATCCAGCACAAGCTGTTTCACTTCATCTGAACTCCTCTTAATCTCTTCACTTCCCATGTAAAGCATTGTTTCACACACATAATCAAAATTCTTCAGTTTATACCTCGGATCCAAAACAAGTGCAACAAAAAACAACCCATTGATGTCATCAAGGGATCCGAAATATTTCTTGTACTTGGTCCTCATTTTGTTAGCCATACCAAACAAAACCTTGTCACTCTCACTTGAATCACTATCAATGGGCTTGTGAAACAGCTCATCAAGCTCTGCCTTGACTGTGACTATGTCATGGAAGGCTTCGTTTGCTGTAGGGTGAAGCTGTGCACTCACACTAACTGTGACATCATAGAAAACCTTCAGAAACTTCACAAAAACACTTGCTTTATCCCAATCAGCTTGCACAGGGGGCCCTACCCTCTTCCTAGCCTGCCTCGGCCTAACTTGAGTTTCAGCCTCTATATTTTCATCATCAAGCTCCTCATCTTCATCAAAATAACTTCTGTAGCTAGCATCTTCCTCATCTGCCATTCTATCGAAAGCCTTCTTTAATTCTAAAGCAGTGTCTAGCATAATGAAGGTGGAGTTCCACCTTGTAGGCACATCTAACACACACACTTTCTTACACGGTATCTTCTCTTTCTCAACACATAGCTTAAATGCATCATATCTTTGTCCACTGCTCCTCACATACCTAACAGCATTTCTAATGCTAGCCACTGACCTATCCATTATATGCATACCAGCCCTCACAATTATGTTGACAATGTGAGCCATGCATCTCACATGCATAAACCTCCCATCAAACAAAGGTTTCCTAGGCCATCCACTCATTTTGTTTTTAAGGTACTCTATGGCTACCTTGTTTGCCGATGCATTGTCTACTGATATAGTCAATACCTTATCCAAATTCCATTCAACCAAGCAAGTTTCCAAAATCTTTCCTATGCTATTCCCACTATGGTTAGGTATAACACAAAAATTTAGGACTCTTTTGTGCATATGCCAGGCAGCATCTATGAAATGTGCTGTTATCACCATATAATTGATGTTCTGACATGAGGTCCATGTGTCTGTTGTCAAACAGACAGAATGTGACCTCAATTCCCCCTTCAATGTCTGCCTTTTGGCATCATACATGCTCAAAAAATTCTTCACAACAACTCTCCTACAAGGCACATTCCACCTTGGTACAGCTACTTAACAAAAATAAAGAAACCTCGGCCTTTCAATTGAACTGAAAGGCAGTTCATCCAACACAATCATAACACATGCAGCATCTAGACATGCATCTTCTGACCACTGCCTAGAAACTAAAGAGCATTTCTGATCAAACACATCACTGGTTAATATTTGTTGACTCTCTTCTAAGTTGTTCCTACCAGGATACCCTTTGCAAACTAGCTCTATATGCTTCCTAAGTGAACTAGTACCATTTTCCCTAGAATCACAAGCTAAATGAGTGGAGCAGTACTTACACTGAGCTCTCTTTGTACTGCCAACTACAGTCTCCTGTCCATCCACAACCTCCAGTAAAGGCTTGTCGAATTTGGTGAAATGCTCCCACACTTCAGACCTCTCCTTCTTGGCCTTCTTTCTCTTTGTGTTCTTCGCAGGCTCAAACTTCTTCTTCCCTTTACTTTTTGAAGCTCGAGTTGCTGGAGAAGGAGATGATGTTTGATTCTGTTCATCTCCATTTTGTGGAGCAGCCACGACCTTATTGCCAGTTACTGAATTAGTGGAGTGACTGGATTGAGTTCCTGACTCAGAACATTCAGAGGCCATTACTTTGGACTGGAATCAATGGAATCAGAAGAATTGGGGATTTGGGGATTTTTGAATTGAGGATCGGCCGATCGAGTGAAGGCGTGAAGGAATGGTAGAAGGCCTGAATAGGGTTTTCGAATTTTAGGGTTTCAGTCGGGGATGACTGGATGAGGTTGAGACTCGAGAAGAAGGAGGAAGAAGAAGAGAAGAACTGAAGATTGAAGAACTGAAATGAGTGAAATCGGGGCTGCGTTTACAATTTTAGGGTTTTAGATCTGTTATCTGTAAGCTAATGATAGGATGTCAGGTGGAAAAGGAGACCGTTATATCGGTTCTCCGGTTTTTTGCGTTTTAAACATACAGGAACCGGACCGAACCGGTTGTTTCTCTCTCGGTTCTGTTTTCCACAAACAACCTATATTTTTCGTTCAGGAACCGCACCGAACCGCCGGTTTCGAGCCGGTTCTGCGAGTTTTCGGGTCAAAAGTCTCAGGCCTATTCCAAACACCACAAATGGAAATGCTAAATCAATTCCATTCCATCCTTGAAAGGAAAATTAATACAATTCATTTTCTCACCGTAACATTCCGGTCAACCAAACGGGGCCTAAAGGCTTTGTCCAGAACTGAAGAGTAAATGTGTGTGCAGGGTTAGAGAGCGAGAGAAAGACAGAGTAACAAAGCACCAAAAGAAATGCCATTTCGGCATCAACAGTCTCACTAATACACCGATACATGTGACCTAAGAGCAACTCCAACAATAGGGTTCAAAACCAGATTTTGTTGAATTATAGGATTTTTCATCTCCAACAATGTCTTTTAGGGGGAATTGGTGCTAAAATTATAGGACTTGGGTTCATCCCAAGTTTCATATTTGAGACTTTTCCAAAACCAAGACTCGGATATTGTTCATGGGGCCCAGTAAATGGGTTATTATTTGCTTTTACTCAAAGTGGCCCTATTAATCTGACGGCTCAGATTTGAGGAATAAATGTGATCAATGACTCTTATTAAATCAAGGGTTATTATTTCTATTTTGTTCCAAAAAAAAATTAAAAAATTACCAGAAAATTGAGGGAAAAAAAATATACCCGTTGGAACAGTAAATTGTGGGAAATTCTATAAATACCAACCCATTCTTTTCTATTTCCTCACGGAGGATCTCCTTCACAATTTTTCATTCATTCACCCATCTCCTTCACAGTTCACACCAAATATCCTCCATTCATTTAATAAAAAACTAATTAAATGAAAAGAATAATTTTTAAATATTATGATAAAATTAAAATATTTTTTTTTACCTTATTTAAGTATTTAGCTATATTAACATATTATTTAAAAAAAACTATATTAACATACTTTTAATATAATATTCATCAACATTATAATATGAATATATTTTAATCAAGAATAGTGAAATAACACCTCCATATAGCACCTCTTTGTTGGAGATAAGAATTAAGTCATATATGAATAGTGCAATAAGGGGGTGCTAAAATGAGAATAACACTCCCAAATAGAACCTATTGTTGGAGTTGCCCTAACTCTACCTAAATGGAATCAATTAAGTTGATAAAGAAAAAAAAGCAGACTTGTTCATTAACTGGAGCAGGACGACATTTTGAGATAAAATGAAATTCATGGCCAGATGAGAAATATGCCAAACGGCTCACTCTTGTGAGGTCGATTGTGGTGTTCCAACTACTGGCGGCGGTGTTGATCCGAGGGGTGTTGTGCTTTCTGATCTGTTTCCAGAAGATGGACGATTCTCATTATCCATCCGCCGCACGTTTTCTATCATCTTCACTACATCCAGCATCTTAGGTCGCTGATCTGGCATTCTTACCACGCAAGACATAGCTATCTGTAACATCTCCACCATTTCTTCCTCTATGCCTGGATACCTCATCAGTTCTAAGTCAAATACTTCTGCTGTCCACTCCTCACGAACAACTGAATGAACCCACCTGACCAAGTGGACAATCTCATCACCAGCAGTAGTATGGATGGGGGATTTTCCAGTGAGGAGTTCGAGTAACACAACCCCAAAGCTGTACACATCAGCAGGCTGTGCTGCTTTTCGGGTGTCTGTCACTTCTGGAGCTCGGTAACCAGCAGCACGGGAGATAGGTGGAGCCAGTGAGCTCATTATAGTTGTCAGACCAATATCAGAAACACAGCCATACTGTTGTGGATTGAGAAAGATATTTGAGGCTTTGACGTTTCCATGGACAAGCTTCCCTCCATTCTCTGTATGTATATGAGCGATTCCTCTTGCTGCTCCAATAGCTATTCTTAGTCGGGTATCCCAATCTAAAGGAATTCTATCCTCTCCTCTTCTACCTGAAAATGGAAAGAGTGTTTAGCAGAGCAAGGTCAAAGGAAAATTGTCCTTCAAGACATGTCAATGCCAAGTAAGATTGAGTTCCTCTCAATTACCAACCACAAAAAAGGTTTGTTTATTTGAACATAGGAAGTTCCATGATGAAGATATAAGTAGGGGTTCACAATAGAATAACATATGATGCTTGAAATCAGATATTCACACCACCACACCATTCAGGAAATGTATTTCTGATGCAGCATATGGTTACAAACAAGCTTGGAAATTGGAATGGAAAACACTGATGCCTGTTCTTAGAAGAGAGGAAACAAGTAAAGTTGATTCTACAAAAGTCAACTCATATACTAGGATCACATCAAGGTTTGACCCTGTACGACTCATCGATGTTGATCGATTTTGTATAGATTAACCATGGATTATCCTAGTTTCAAACTCCTAATCCTTGGTCAAAGATATTGAAGCCTTATAAGTCTCAGACAAAACAACATCTATGTGTGTGCATATACTCTCATAAAGCTACTTTCCCTTGATGGCCAAAGTAGTAGGGGATGTACCACAAAACTTCATACCCTGCCGGCAAAATAACATTGGTGTGTGGGTGCAAAGAATGAAGCTACTTTCCAGTTTCCCTTGATGATGGGGTATAGCGGGTAATAAACCACAAGACTTTATACCCTATTGGAGTATTGGTGCCTTCTAGATATTTTCATGCATTTATCACAACTGGACTCAAAAGCAATCCTTGAATAACCAAGTCATGGTTAACCTTCACAATTCAAAATTCAAGTTTGGAAAGATTCTAAAGCCAGTAGAATATTAGCACTTTAAGCAGGAAGTAAAGTAGATTCTACAAAGTATAGATCATGGACCAGGATCATATTAAGGTTTGACCAGTAATACATCCAGACAGCAAAGAGCCAAAGACACAGTTATATTTGACAAATCAAAAACCATTCAAAACAGCTATTGAGCAAACCCTCGTAGCATTCCTCTAGGTTTTGGGTTTGTTCCAACGAGCATCTATCACATCCTTACGACATTTCCAATAAATTGTGCGAACTAACTGAATTCTTTGTAAGCTTTGCCTCTCCTATTAATACTCCACCAAAGCTAGAGCAATGTACTGATAAAAAGACAACCTCTATGATGTATAGGATTCAAACTCCAAAATAAGATTACAGCAATATGCTATTTGCATTCAAAAATTTTCAATAGACAGACTCATCAAAGAATGAAGACAGCAGACAGATTCATCAAAGAACGAAGACAGCAAACGTACCGTGTAACATAGCTGAGAAGCTCCCCTGAGTATGGTAGTCATATACCATCAGCTTCTCATCTTTGGAATAATAATATGCCTTGAGTTCAACCACATTTTCATGCTTAATATTGCCAACAATCTCCATATGCTGCTCAAAGTCCTTCTTCCCCACATTAACATCCTTCAACCTCTTCACCACCACAATCGTTGCATCCTCCAATATTGCCTTATATGCTGTACCAAATGTCCCCTTTCCGAGTACCTCAGCTGAAGCCCTCAACAAATCCTCCAGATCAAATGCATAGTGACATCCCTCAAAGAAAACCAGCCTATTATTCGCATCTTGACTCCTCGAAATCACCTTCTCCGGCGACATTTCCCCCTTCTGCAACTTCCCGGAAAGCCCATCTTCCCTTTTCCTTCTTAAGCAGACAACAAGTATCAGACATGCAAACGCCACAATGCCCAAAACAGCCGCTGCAATAATAATTCCTAGCAATGCAGTCTCACCAAGCTTCCCAGACTTCTGATTCGGCTTACAGGGTGGAGCAACAGGAGGAACCTCAGCCGGAAAATTGGCAAAAGAAAGGTTGTTGTTACCCCCAAACACTGCCCTTGAAAACCTCTGCAGAGATTTAGGCACAATACCACTCAGATTATTGTTGGACAAATTCAGGAACTGCAACTTGGGCACTTCAATGTCAGGAATTTCACCCGAAAGTGAGTTGTTGGCAAGATTCAAAGCCGAAAGCTGAGTCAGATTGGAAATCGACTCAGGAATGCTCCCATTGAAGCGATTGTTGGCCAGATTGACAACGGTGAGGTTGTTCCAAGCTGAGAAGTCAGGCAATGGCCCAGAGAAGTTGTTGAATTGGAGATACAAAAAAGACAGGTTCTTTAGATTGGAGAAATCAGAAGGGAAGTGCCCATTAATCACATTGGATCTAAAGCTCAGAGTCTGAAGCCCTGAAACCCTACTGAGAGTATTGGGCGGTATCGGGCCGCTCAATCCGATTCCGGGCAATCTGACGGCTATAACATGGGACTTATCTGCACTGCAAGTCACTCCAGTCCAGTGGTCACAGACAGGAGTGTTGCTATCCCAATTGAGAGAGCGAGAGTGAGGGTGGTTGATCACAAAGTCAAGCAAGGCTTGCTTATCTTCAACTGGGTCTGCATTTCCATGAATCAAGAAAACAAAACCCAGCAAGAAAATCCAAAGACCTGTCATTTTTTTTCTACCCCTCAAAAACAAAAACCCAAGAACTTCTTCAAGCAGAGAGTGAGCTGTTTCTTCTGCAAGGCTTCACTTTTTTCATTGCCCTGTGGTTCTTGGCTGGAGATGAACTAAAAACAAATATAGAAAAGAAAGAAAAAAAAAAAGAGAGTAAATTTGAGTTCAAACAAAAGACAGAATGTAAAGGGAAAAGAGAAAGGGGGAAAAATGATCAGATTCCAAGGCAATTGTCTAGAAAAAGTTGAGGTGACTCTGAGAAACTCAAGCTGTAAAAAGAAAAGAAAATTAATTTGAGCTTTGCTTCTTGCAGGCTTTGAATAATGTGTTTTAGTCAAAAAGGTACTTATTTTATATAATGCACAAAAGCAAAGTCAGTACCACCAGAAACCGAGCTTCTCTTTTTGTTCTTTGTTTCTCCAACTTTTTGGTTTAAATTTTCAAAAAAAATAGCACAACCCAATACCAAAATTCTTTACTCAGAAATGAAAAAAAAAAGGTACCCAGATAGCTCAATATACCTAGCAAAACAGTAAAGACCCTTCCTTTGAATTTTCCAGATCTGACCCAAGAGCGTCCTCTGGATTTTTGGAGCCAACCCAAGTACAAAAACCTAGACAGAGCTATGCCTCTGTGACCAAAACAATCCAAAGAAACCACTATTCAGAAACAGAGCAAAACGTGGAAGCATTGAGCAAGTAATTGTACCAAAAATAAAGACTGTGTTTGGCTCACAGCGAACACATTGGGCAGTGGAGAAACGTACAAGTTATGATGGCTCTCTGAAACTGCCACCCAAACCGAACGAACAAACAAGTGGCTGAGCAAATTACCAAACGCCCCCTTGTTACGGTTTTAGAAGCGTGGTTGAAATGAACAGAGAAAACCGTGAAGCTTTTTTTTTTTCTGAGCAGAGCTTGCCGTGAAAACGAGCCTAATATGGCGGAAGAGGTGGGGGGAGGCGGTTATAAAGTGGAGCGGGAACGCCGTTAATGGTGATGGGGGGTGTGGTTGAGATGGTGACGTGGTTGTCGTTTATTGGCAGACATGTGGGGTGTGTTTTTAATTTCTTGAACGTGCTTCTCGTACTGCGCTGTCGTTTTGATAACGGTAACGGCGAGGTCTACGGTTGATTCTGGGGGCCGGGATTGGATGGGTGGATTGGACGACGGCGGCTCTTTAATTAGCTATGGGTTGTTAAACACATTGATCCTATTAATTAATGTACCCTAGATTGATTACCAAATTAAAAGTCAATCATGTGCTACATTTAGTAGTTAGTTATCTCATTAGATATGGAATTTATCAAGAAATTAAAGAAAGGATTTTGATTGGTAAAGGTTTAAAGGAAATGTAATATGAATCACGACGACTTGTTTGTTAAGTATCAATACCTTCATTTTTCATTTTGTACTTTTATCTTACGAGGTGAAAAACTTAATTCTACAGCAAAAATTAGATTTCAAAATAGATGCCCTAGATGCTGACTTGATAAAAAGCAAAGACATGAAGAAATACTATGGCTTAAGACGTCAATAGTAGTATCACAACAGTTAACTTTTAAAGAAATCATGATAAAAATAGAATTACAAAGTGTCCCTTATGATTTGATACATTAAACTGAGTTCAATTTTAGAAGTTGAAAAGGTGCATGTAAGTATATAATACACTCAAGTGTTGCAATGCTATTCAATTGTAAACATATGATCCCACATAGAACCTCTATGTAGCACTCCTTACATAGAAAAAGTGAAGATAATTAAAACACCATAAACTAGTGTTTTCCTTTTGTCTCAACCCTCAATCCATTTCAAATAAGATACATCTCAATCATGTGTAACACTCTAGAAGTAACTTTCTTTTGTTGTCATATGTAATAAACAATCAACTACTTGTTCGTGGTCCAAAAATGATTCAATTGTTTTTTTCTCCTATAGTACCATACTCCTACTTTTATCAAATGTTACACTCCATTTCCATAACTTGCGGTTTTGCATCTTTTGTTTGAGAGAGAGAGAGAGAGAGATGGTAGTAGTTCTCACGCTAATTCGTTATGATTACCAACTACAAGCTTTTTTTAAGGCAATTTGTCATACACATGACAAACAAGAACTTACAAGAGAAATATATTACATTCCACTTTGGGAGGTTTTTCTACAGACTCAGAACCTGTATTACAAGTAATTAGCATCAAATCATCGAATCACTTTTTTAGATTATATATTAAGGATTTTGCCCCCACTTGAAATCCACCACCAAATCCTGATTTTCTGAAAGTAATTAGCAGATTAACTCTTACTATAATCATTACTGGAAAAGATGAACAAAGTCAGAACTACAGGAATCTACTAACAACCTTTTATTTTCATAGAATTGGGTGTTATAAGTCAATGCAATTCACTATGTTTTCAACCAGCTAAGCTTCCATTACCCAAAAGCCTCTTCTATCTCAGCACCTGCTACTGTTACCACTCTAAGCAATGGTCCCATTTCACCATTATTTAATCATAACCATAAATAATTACATACAATTAAATCTATATCCACCATACCCAACCACTGCTGTGACCAGCATCAAATCCTAAAATTAAAGAAGAAGCTGAAAATTATCTGAAAAGCATTTAGCAAACTCTTACCCTTGAAAACCAGTACACAAAGCCATCAGTCTCTCATTATCTTCCTGGTTTCTCTTGCTCTTATTCATTTGTTTTCTTCCTCATTTTTTTTTTCATTGATTCCCATAGCTTACGTTAGTTGGAATAGTATATAGTAATTTAAACACAGACCATTATTTGATGACCTAATCTAGGTTGTTAACAGTATACACATACAAATTAAATCTTATTAATTTGATTCTTGAGTTTCTACTCTAGGAACACAACCACCCTTGTCTTAATGCATGTCTCTAACTTTATGGCTAGCTTCAACCAACTGTGAACTAGCATTTCTTTTTCAATCACAAATGCTTCACGTCTCCATTGGCCATTGTTAATGTCCGTACTGGGTTGGTGCAAAATGCTTAGTTTATGGTTCAGTTTTAAAGCTTAGCTATAGCTAGTGTGGTGGTGGGCACCCATGCATATCAGGCAATGAATCATGCACCGATTATGCATAGTCTCCAAGAGCTACTCTCATTTATTTGCAGACTCTTTTATAGTTTTATAGGGAGAATCCAATTATTAAAGCAAATTGGGTTCGTGTAGTAATTGGAAGTTTCCAAAATATGATCCAATAGCACCTAAACCTTTTGTTTGTGCTTTGATTTGGCTTGCATTCCTTTTGTAGTGTTGGGATTGCATGAAGATACAGGTCATTTGCAGCTGTCTAATTCATGTTTAGCTTTTTGATTTGCTAAATCTGGCTTCATACGCTTTGGATTGGGAATATTAATTTATGGAATAGGCTAGTACTATATCTCCTTCAGTAAGCATGACTGTGAGTGAGACACTAGCTATAGCTTCATTGGATTAGGTTGAGTGATATTTTACCTCTTTTAAGACTCATATAAGTTGTATCATGCACTGATTACTTAAACATTAGTCAACTTATAACTATTTGGTCTTTTCGCTAGTTGGTGTTTGTTATAATATATTGTTTTAGTTGAGACTCCTGTTATTATCTTAAGAAGTTCTCTTTATGCATATTGTTATCTGGGGTATAGGTTCCATGTCCCTCCATGTATTCTACGATTTCATTAATCAAGGTTTGAGGGCAGCCGCACCAGTTCTTATTAAAAAAAAAAAAAAACTATTTGGTCTCACCTGATAGGCTGGTATATAAATTAGAGTTTGGAATAGAGGGAAAAAAAAACAAATTCTCTTTCATGTTTTAACTTAAGAAAAAGAACATACATAAGAAAAATGGTATTTCTAAATGTACCCAGCAAATCTCTTAACACACCCAGCAACTAATTTATTTTAAGTATTTTTATATATTTCTAGCTAACTTCCCCATAATACCCTCATCCTTGTACCCAGCAAATTTGGGTGTTCTTCAGAAAAACACACCCAACTCATTTATTAACAGCAATCTCGCAATCTCACAATCATGCTCTCCATGTTGAGTTGGCTAGGGCGAGTGGTTTAGTGAATTTTGCCATCGATTACTGTGACCCTTTCTTTGATCCATCGTTTTTTGTTGGGTGACAATTCTTATTGGTAGAAGGAAACTATTCAAGTACGATCGTGGATTAAGATGTTGTGTGTACTGCTGAGTTTGCAATGTTAATATTATTTCTGTTTGCTGATCAAAACCTTTGTTATCCATCTCCCATAACACATGAACTCTAGCCTTTACTCATAGGAGGAGTGTAAGACCATATTCACAAGCTTTCTTTATGAATATGGAGTATAATCATGTCGCGTTTCAGTATGTGTTGAATACTAGACCCAAATCACTGAATGAAGTTGTCGTACACCGTGGGTTTGCTTAGGTTGGGTACGCAGATCTGAAATAAGGCTTTATTTTCTTTGCTGGGTAGTGAAGGTGAGGGCATTTTGGGGAAGGTAATTGCTATATAAAAAGAGTATTTAGAATAAATTAATTGTTGGGTGTATTAAGAGATTTGCTAGGTACATTTAAAAAGACCTTAAGAAAAATGATGGTTGAAAATAGAGGAAATTGAAACCCTTTAACCCATTTGAGTTTGTTTATCTCACTTTAGAGAAATTGAGTCATTTTAATATCGAACCAACGAACCAAACTCAATATCAAGCATTGTTCGTAGCATTGTTTAGTTTGTTGCTCTTGTTTGGCAAGTGAGGTGAAGAAGATATTGCCTAGGGCCATGCATTAAGGAATTGAAGAGTGCTCTAATTAATGCATATGAATTTGTTTCTAGAGTTTCATGATACTGGACATGATCACTGTGTGCTATCATATAGTATTTTCTCTTAATTGACTAAACTTTACAGCGCAACCTGTGGGAGCTTTGTAACTTAAGGGCGGACAGGTCAAACCTTGTTTTTCACTTGAAAACTGAATAATGCCAAGACTATTAATCACTTATGAAGTGGTCTGTTATTTTTTTTTTGAAAAGGGGTTTGGAACCCAGCCTAACTGGGAGGCTCAGCCCCACGCCCGTTATTATTTATTAAGATTTAAATGATGAAGTGGTCTGTTATTGTTCATGAAGGAGTGTATAGATGAGTTTTTGGGAGGGACCTCATGGTTTTATTCTCATTGAAACCAACTTTTTTCATTGATTTAGGAGTGAAGTGAGTTGTTGAGGGATGCTTTTCGTTGTTCCTCCTTATCCCCAGACTAACACATCAAGGTTGTTATCAACTTCACGAGCATGTTGGAGCATATGTTTCTGCATATTGTCCTTAAGTCCTCAACCATGAACCATTTTTGCAGCTACATTGATTTTAGTATTAAGTACATATGGAACACAAGGTGCATGTCTATTGTGCAATGTCATCGCAATTTCTGAGGTTGGTTCTGGTTTCTCATTGTATTTTTGTTCAAGTTTTTTTTTTTTTTTTTTTTTTTTGAGAATAAGAATCCTTTATTAAAGATAAACAAGATTACATAATACGGGAAAGACTAATGGTGGACAAGAATTCCCCACTCTCCTCTTTGAAACCTAAACTAGTTACTGGTCCGTCATCATGAATGATCTCTATGAGCTGAAGGGGCTCAACCCCTAACCACCTATATCGCCTAATTAACTTCTCGGGCTGCATAGAATCCCGAGAATATCGATACTACCTTATAGACAACCGCTAGAAAAACCAACGCCCTCTTCCACACCATGTCCCAAAGATACTAGACCACGTGCAAGGATCGCTCGTCAGCACATTGACCATAAGATAAAACTGACAATAAACCGATTCGTCCCCAGGAAAGACACCACATCCATGGCACCTCAATTTGACCCAACCCTAGCTCAAATGAGTAGGGACATGCTAAAGACCAGAAGAACCTAACAAAAAAAACTACCTTAAACAAAAACAAAAACCAGCCGCTGCAATCCTCTTCTCTTTCTCCAGGTGCTCCGCCGGCAAACCACCACCATAAATCAATCCCTTCAAGCTCGCCTCGCCGAAGAACTTCAACCCACACAACAATCCACACCGAACCCCCTGCCTGTTTTCGGTGGGATCCAAGCCAAAACCACGAACCCAAACCAAAAACCAGTAAGGAGTTTATTGTACCCTATCGCCCGTTTGCTTCCACCGGCTTGAGAGCCTGAAACCATCATTGAAAGCTCCACCATCGAAGGCTCCGACTATTGACACAACGTAGAGCAGTAACCAACACCATACGATCCATGGCATGTCGCCGCCATGATCTGGTTACCTACTCCATGTTTGCACTGCCGCCGATCGCCAATCGCTCATCATCCACACCTGCGCTGCCGCCTGAGAGGAGAGAAACATCTTACAGAGCCCAGACCAACAAAGAAAAAGCAAAACCTAAAGCCTCGAGACCCCACAGACCAGTCCAGCAACACCCGCCATTCGTCGATGAGGCCAGAAGCCATGGTCGACGCGGGGGCGCCGCCGGACAGGCGCCGAAAAATAAATGTAGTTTCTGTCTCCTGTTTTCGCGGAGCACTCAACTATGAAAAATAAATGTAGGACATCTCTAGTTACTCGAGACTACGAACAGAAAAAAAACCCAACCTCATTTATAGAAGGAGTAAATTTTTTTCCTATTTTACAAAAATTAGAAAATGTTCAAATAGCAAATTGAGATGTCTGAATTGTATTTTTGTTCAAGCAATTTCAGCAAAGTGTAGCAATATTTGTTCTGTTGTTCATAATGACGAAAGGATGTACAATATTCGTATATAAAAAAAAAGGATGTACAATATTTGTTTTTTTTTTTCTTGTACCATAGGACAATAAGATTCTAACTTCGTTTCTGAATATCATAATAACAAAATTGCAAATATTGTTACATTGATGGATTAAAATTCCAGAAGTTAAAGAGATTATCACAATATTTTATAAACTAAATTGTTGACGAGCATCAATAATGCATTTGTCATTATCGTGGAAACAAAAAATTGATTCAAAATTTCAAATGTGGTGAGGCATGGGACGTGTAATGGAAAAGATAAAAGAAAAGTACTGATAAGCAGATATTTGTCAGTGAGAGGCCTAATACATACCTTGTGATATATAAAAATCTTTACAAATATAAACAACAAATCAGAGTGGCGCAGCGGAAGCGTGGTGGGCCCATAACCCACAGGTCCCTGGATCGAAACTAAGCTCTGATATTTATATAATTTTTTAAAAAAATTTTACCTCCTTTTTTTCCAATTTTTACCCCCTTTTTTTCCCTCACAATTAAAGCAACAACATAGATTAACAAAAAGCAATATCCTTTCAAAAAAAAAAAAGAAGCAACAGCATAGATTAATTTTGTTACTGCCTCTACAGTTCAATGTACACTTTCAATATGTAGGAATATCACCCATGTAGGTTTTACACTATAGCTACAATGGGGGGAGAAACTAAAAACACATCTCCCACTTCCTCAATAATTACTTAATTAGCAAGCATCACCAAATTAAAAGAAGGTGACCATGCTCTTATTCACCACCTTATTGCAAATAAACGAAATCTTAACATGAAGTTTACCCCCTTGTACTAGTTTTGTGATTCTTCTGTTCTTGAGTGTGGTGTCTTCAGAAAACCTCTCATGTCAGGATCAAGCGTTTGATCATTAACTTGAAGCCAAAACAGAGAGCTCCACTCGGCCGGTCCATTCCTCACCGGGCTTCAAGGTGATTGGCTTCTCAATTGCTGCTCCATCAACACAAAGCATTTGTTTGTACTCTTCATCTCCAAGATCAACTATGGATTTGGATTTTTTATCCCATGGGTTCCAAACCGCTAAGAAAAAGTAAAGTTGAAGAACACAAAAGTCATTAGTTAATCGAAGTGCTACATATATGAAAAATATGCGATCACATAAGTGGCTGTTTTAACTATTAAAGTGCCAACAGAACTTCTCAAACTATGTCTTAAGGACAAAAGAGAGTTGTAATTCCTGGGGAAGCTAAAAGTTATTGATAGCAATTCTTAATACTGAAGTCAATGGCATGAATCTTACCAACATCTGGAAGTCCCTCCTTTCGTACAACAAATGTCCTCTTTCTTTCATGATCAAAAACAGCTATTGCACCTGAAGAACTAAGGTACGCTCGGTCCACCTGTCCGAGAGTGAAGACTTCATAAGAGGACCATTCGGCTTCACTAACAAGTTGAGAAGGTTTTGGAAAGCATGATTTACCTCTGATTCAAATGTTAAGGCATCCCCTTGTTCTGTAAAGCGCTCCTTTTCACATAGATTGTCTAGGTAGTCAAGAGTCTCCAGGCCCTCAATCCTCACTTCACTGTCAGTTCAGATCATACTAATTCATTTCTCAAAGCTATGTAAAATTTACAATCACTCTACTACCTATTCATTGGTACACAAGGCGAACAAAGCTCATGCTGTACTTTATTCTAAATCAACCAAAAGTATGATACCACTTACTCCTTTCTAATTGGACTGGTATCTGACATTGATCATGATGTGATCTGTATAGCTTTTGTTTCTGACCTACTTGACATATATGTCACAAAGCAAATAATGATTAACATTCCTATGAAGTTCTCATATTTCAGATTTCTCTTCTTTCTTTGTTTGTGAAATGTTAGAGGAATATTTTGACTGCAAGAGATTAGTCAGTAGCTAGATATTATAGTTAGAGATTTATTACCAGAATAACATGGATATAAACACTTAATCACATTGTTTAGAACTTTAAACAAATAGTTGAACCCCATTTTGGTGTAAATTTGGGGACATATGGCCAACTGTGGTCTACCATCTACCAAATTTATAGGGAAGGGAAAAGGTAAGATGACTAGCCCTATAGCTACTACTCGCTTTTGGTTTGCTTACAAATTTTAAACTCTTAATCTGTACCTGATATCAGAAATGGAGAAATATGTGTGGTAAGCAATTGAAAAACTGAAAGGCTTGCAATTGATGTTCCTGATGCGTGATATCAGGGTTAGATGCCCCTCTGCTGCCAGTGAGACCCTAAGACGAAACTCGAAGCTGAAAAAACATGATTCAAATCATCTTCTCAGAAAGAACATATATTTTTGAAGTTATAAAGCATATGCCATGCTATCATACTATGATACTTTCAGGATTCAAGCTCAAACCTATGTGGCCAAATCTTCAAATCATCCTCAGATGGTTTGAGTAGCAAGTCAATGTAGGCCTTGCCATTAGAATCATTAGGATTTAGAGGTGGAGGTTCATTGTCGATTGCCCAAATCCTGTTCCTGGCAAATCCATTCTGCTCCAATGATCCATTTCCAAACTAAAGCACAAATCGCATGAACCCATAAGCCCGAATTAATCAAAATTTCCTATGTTAAAATCTGCATAGGAAGTTAAGAACAGGTGTATATATTGTATACCTGTGGAAAACAGATTGGAATTCCTCCTCTCACTGCTTTTGGTGGCTTAAAGACTGCCTGTTTAAACATAAATAGGGGAGATTGACAGAATTAATCTATGTAATTTGCAACAAGAAAGAATAGTCCATATTGTACACGTTCTTTATGAAACACAAATTAGACAATGAAGGGGCAACAATGAAAACTTTGAAGATCTTTACCTTACTGCTAATGAACAACAATTCTTCGCCACGCTCACTCCTCCAGGACAAAACCTGGCCTCCATATAAGCTAACCTGGATTATATTCACATAACAAAATCAAAATGCATGTAAACAATAAGCAAATAAAGAGGTACGAGAGTCTAGTTTACCCTAGCGGAAGCTCCTCGAGGATTTTGAAGGAGAAATTGATCGATTCCATTCTTGTCTTTTGTAACTTCAACTACTGCTGCTCCAGAATGATTCATTTCAAATTTTCAACAAAAAGCACATCAATTTAAACAAACAAGAAGAAGAAACAGGAAGCTCTCTATCTTTCTCAACCAAAAACAAGACCTTGGGCTTGGAACTGGCTTCAGAGAAAAGTAGTATACAAGTTCAGCAGGGCATTTAATCGATCAAACAGTTGAGAATCACTAACTTTTCAATGGTCTTTTCCTGTGACAACAAACCAATCTTCCCGTGAACTTGAAAACCAATCCCAACCACCAGTTCAACTAACTCAATCTTTCTTCAGCAACAAGCTCACCAACAAAAACGTACAGAGCCAAGAAATTAATGAAAAACCCAATTCCAACTTTCAAACAGATCCAGCTTTTGGTGAAGAAAATCAGTAGAAAGCTCAAATCTTTGTGCAGTCAAATGACCAAAAAGCGTGTGGAGATTCCAAAATTTGGACCAAACAGTCCTAAAATTCCCAAAATGGCGGTTTCGAACAAGAAAACAAAACGTGTCTGTGATTGAAACAGTTCTTTGTCCAACCAAAAGGAAGAAAATTTGGAATAAAAAGAAATGAGGTTGACAAATGACAAGACCTTTTCCAGAAGAAAGAATCAAAGATGAATCTGTATATGAATCACTAATTCAAAGAAAAGGAGATTGAAGGGTCAGAAATTAGAGATAGATAGAGGAATTCATGACTACTAATAAATTAGTACCACTTGCATATGGAAGCTTAATAAATTAAAGCCTATGTTTTTATGTGTAATTTACGTATAAGACATGGCAACCAGCTAGCCATGAAGAATATGAAACAGTGCTGGGTTTCCACACGTGATATAGACAAGTCTCAAGTAAGAAATGTGCGATCGTCTTTAACAGAATTAACTACCCATTTGAAAAAAGGATAATAGAAAATATATATAGAACGTTTCCACCACTGGAGATTCCTTATTTCTACCGTTGTTCACAAAATGTTTTATCAGTTTTCTGCCCCTACTTTTAGATTCCATCTTCCATCTTCCACGTTTCGAGTTCTGATTTCACATCGTTTGAGATTTCACAACGTAATTCTCATTGTTGTTGTATAAGAGCACGTGAAGAGAAATAAACAAATGGTTATTCACGATTGCTGGTAAAGGAGGAGTTTCAACGTAGTTTGCAAGATGTATTCAATGTACACTCTGCATTATTTGAGTTGAACCATCCGATCACATTTTCTGCATTAAACATGGGCCATTAAAAAGAGGAAAATTATGATGGATATATAATTGAAGCGATCTTTTTCTTAGGCGTTGATTAATGAATATAAGTATTATCCTTTGGGATTATTGAGCCTCATCTTGCCAAGCCAAGTCTAAAGCTCTAAATACGTAAGCAAAAGATTCCCTAGAGAAAGCACAATCTGATGTCTACGTTCTGATAATTCATGAAGACAATGACGTAAACAGAGAAAAACGGTTCAAGGGACTCGACAGGATTCCATGTTAGAGAAGAAAGCATGAAGTGGGTTAAATACAAAAGTTTATGGACTATTTCAGTTGTGGACAACTGGACATTGTCCCAACTCTGAGCAATGGTTAGGGAATTCCTTTGTTTCCTACTTTTGAGTTTTGACTCGCAATTTCAAAATAAGAACCGAGGTTTAATATGAGAAGCAAAAAATTAAAAGCCACCCAGAAATCAAAAGGATTGGTCACCAAAAATGGTTAAGAGGAAATGGAGGACTTGGGTGCAAACCGTGCAATGAACTAATGAAATACCAAGAATTCCTTTAACAAAATAACAAGGCAGGTCTAATGGTCTTTGGTGGCTTCGCAATGCAACTGCTGACTTTTTCAACTACCACATCTTTAAACAAACAAAGAGTATAGCAAAAGAAAAACACAAACTAAAGAGTATAGTGAAAGAAAAACACAAACAGATCAAGAGAACAACTCCTATATATTAATATCAACCCCATCAAATTTCTCCGAAAGTCAAAACTACTAAAGCTACTATAGCTAAAGTGCAATGCCCTGTTTGAGTGAAAGAAAAACACAAACAGATCAAGAGAACAACTCCTACATATACTTATTTATCAAACCCCATCAAAATTCTCCGAATATCAAAACTACTCAAGTTAGTGCAATGTCATGTTTCTACAACTCAGCCAAAAGGGGGTGGGGGAGACTAACTAAAAGTAACTACTACTGCATCTTCAACAGGTTCAAATGTGATGCGAATCAATGTATGAAATGAAGTCCATCATACGAGACCTATAAAACAGAATATCAAATTTCTATAAATCAAGTTTGAAGTTGAAGAACAAAAATTTTAATCAGCAGTAAAAATCTAGAGAAAGTTACCTACCAGAACCCCCAATCCATGTCACACCATGCTATAAGATTGAAAAACCTATTGCTGGTTGCAGTTCCAGACTGGGCATCAAAGATGCAGGACCTAAAAGATAACAAGATATGGGTATTGAAAAGATAAACGACTGTTGGTATTTATGAAACGGCCCAAAATTTAACCGAAAGCATCATTAATGGCAGAATTAGATTTGAAAAGTACTAACACACACATAACCAATTCGCAAAGCTATGAATCTTAACCAAGCATCAATAGAGCAATAAAGAAATTCAAGTAAAATTATAAAACAGAGGAAAGCCTAAACCCTAAACCTCTCTGTTTTCTTTTCTTCTCAACATCTCTCTATTTCCCTCTCTTCTTAATTCTCTCCCTCTCCTTTTCCTTTTCATTCTGTTCCTCTCTTCATCCCCCTGCTCTTCTTCTTCTTTCTTTCCTTCTCCTCTTCTCCTTTTTCTTTCTCGTCCCCTGTTCTCTTCCTATCTCCAACCCCCCATCCACAACTAAAACAAATCCCTTCTTATCTCTTCACACTAAATAAATAAAAATACAAGTAACAATACAAATAAACAAATATTTACCTATATATATATATATATATATATATATATATATATCAGAAATTTAGACTAAAGGAGAATATGAAACAGTGCTGGGTTTCCACACGTGATATAGACAAGTCTCAAGTAAGAAATGTGCGATCGTCTTTAACAGAATTAACTACCCATTTGAAAAAAGGATAATAGAAAATATATATAGAACGTGCAATTTGAAGTTTCCACCACTGGAGATTCCTTATTTCTACCGTTGTTCACAAATTGTTTTATCAGTTTTCTGCCCCTACTTTTAGATTCCATCTTCCATCTTCCACGTTTCGAGTTCTGATTTCACATCGTTTGAGATTTAAAAAAAAAACTCTTACGTAATTCTCATTGTTGTTGTATAAGAGCACGTGAAGAGAAATAAACAAACTGTTATTCACGATTGCTGGTAAAGGAGGAGTTTCAACGTAGTTTGCAAGATGTATTCAATGTACTCTGCATTATTTGAGTTGAACCATCCGATCACATTTTCTGCATTAAACATGGGCCATTGAAAAGAGGAAAATTATGATCGATATATAATTGAAGCGATCTTTTTCTTAGGCGTTGATTAATGAATATAAGTATTATCCTTTGGGATCATTGAGCCTCATCTTGCCAAGCCGAGTCTAAAGCTCTAAATACGTAGGCAAAAGATTCCCTAGAGAAAGCACACTCTGATGTCTACGTTCTGATAATTCATGAAGACAATGACGTAAACAGAGAAAAACGGTTCAAGGGACTCGACAGGATTCCATGTTAGAGAAGAAAGCATGAAGTGGGTTAAATACAAAAGTTTATGGACTATTTCAGTTGTGGACAACTGGACATTGTCCCAACTCTGAGCAATGGTTAGGGAATTCCTTTGTTTCCTACTTTTGAGTTTTGACTCGCAATTTCAAAATAAGAACCGAGGTTTAATATGAGAAGCAAAAAATTAAAAGCCACCCAGAAATCAAAAGGATTGGTCACCAAAAATGGTTAAGAGGAAATGGAGGACTTGGGTGCAAACCGTGCAATGAACTAATGAAATACCAAGAATTCCTTCAACAAAATAACAGCAGGTCTAAAGGTCTTTGGTGGCTTTGCATGCTTCAAGTTGCACTGCTGACTTTTTCAACTACCGCATCTTTAAACAAACAAAGAGTAAAGCGAAAGAAAAACACAAACTAAAGAGTATGGTGAAAGAAAAACACAAACAGATCAAGAGAACAACTCTTATATATACTTATATATCAACCCCATCAAATTTCTCCGAAAATCAAAATTAACTACTAAAGCTACTATAGCTAAAGTGCAATGCCCTGTTTGAGTGAAAGGAAAACACAAACAGATCAAGAGAACAACTCCTACATATACTTATATATCAACCCCCATCAAATTTCTCCGAATATCAAAACTACTAAAGCTAAAGTGCAATGCCCCGTTTCTACAACTCAGCCAAGAGGGGGTGGGGGAGACTAACTAAAAGTTCAAATATTAACTAGCAGTGCATCTTCACAGGTTCAAACGCGATGTGAATCCATGTATGAAATGAAGTCCATCATACGAGAACTGCAAAACAGAATAATAAATTTCTGTAAATCAAGTTTGAAGTTGAAGCGCAAAAATTTTAATGAGCAGTAAAAATCTAGAGAAAGTTACCTACCAGAAACCCCATTCCATGTTGCACCAGGCTACAAGATTGAAAAATCTATTGCTCGTTGCAGTACCAGATTGGGCATCAAAGATGCAGGACCTAAAAGATAACAGGATATGGGTATTGAAAAGATAAAGAACTGTTGGTATTTCTGCAAACTACAAATGATTAACAAACCACTAACCTCTTGTCACCAATGAGGTAAGATGACATAATCTGATCATCACGGAATCCGAGGATTCCATTGAGCTCTCCATCAGACTCTTGCCTATCAAGGAAGTAAATATAATATCAGAAACAAAAACATCTGCATTGTCATATAATAGCAATGGACTATACCAAAAAAAAAAAAAAAATCTGTGACAAGACATACTTAATAACATCTTTGATCTAGGCATAAGTTGCATTATTCTGAAGCATGACACTTAGTTCCACATATGTAGAGAAGTTGCGGGTCGGGAGTATAGAAGGTCACTCCAGTCAATTTCCTGTCGAGAACTAGCAGATAGTTTTGAACAGCCTGAACAAAACAAAAGTTAATACTTGTGGTTGCTATACTAAAGCCAAAATAACAGTAGCTCATCAAAGTTTCCAGACCTTAACGATGATAGAGGCTTTAATAAACTAGAATTATGTATGCAGAATGATTCACATATTGCTAATGTGCTATGCTTAGTTATCGGAAACTAGCTAAATTTATATTGGCTTCTTCATGTTCATTATGACTTTCCCATGTACTTCTTGTATGTTATATTTAAATCAATAATTTACCTATACTAGTGTAACTCAATTACCAGATCGAAATCATTTTTATACCCCGGACTATATATATACACGATTTACTTGTACAAGCAACTCATACCAAAAATGCATAAGCACCAACTTAGAATCATCAACAAAGATGTCAATTCTAATAGGACTAAACAAAATACGTAAAAGGAAAACACATTTAATCAAGCTTCATGCATAATATTAGGAGTGTACTCATTGTGATTGACACCAATTATAAACATGGATAGTGTGCAGTGGAGGATCCAGGATTGATGTTAGCGTGAGTCATGGTATAATATTAGGAATGTAATATATTGTAATTATATTGTAGTTAGTACTTACCTATTCTTTGTGTGGTAGAGAATAGAGACGTAAGTCAATTGTATTCCTGTAATTCTCTTTATATGCCTCCATTGTGAGATGAATGATATATCAAATAATTCACTCTCTCAATCTCGTTATATTTAACTATTGAAACCTTAGGGGGGGCTTGAATTTCTTAAACAAAAAAAAAAACAAAAAAAAAATTATGGAAAATCTCGACGGTGCGAGAGAATTTTATTAATTAAAAAAAGATACACCTAGTCAAGGGGGACGTAGTGAGCATTTGAACCACGCCTATAACATTTGAGATAATTTAACTATATATAGTCACATAAACAAATATAGAAATTAGAAAACAAACATTTTGTTCCAGTTCATAGTTCCAGACTTCTAGTTCATAGTGCCAATGACTCATTCACAATTAAACATTTAAATAAACAGAAAGAGAGAAGCAGAGAGAAGTAAATGGTACTGCATCTGTTAAACCCAATTAAAGATGTAGTTTAAAAGAACTCAAGAAGCCTCCTAAGAACTACACGCCTACACCTACTGACCTTGATTGATTTTCACATCAATTAAACCCACATCGCAGATAGCAGATCCTTGACCGCAATGTTCAATCCATTACAAGTCTATAATTAACCCACGAAATTGAATTTGAGATCAATCTTTAACCCTAAAAATTGCCCCAAATTGGATTGATTGGATTAAACAAAATTGAAATTATACTTGCATTGAATTGAATCATTGATCTCTGAGAGAAGTGGAGAAGGGCAGATGGCGAGAGACGTTCACTCTCAGCGTTCTCTGAACACTCGAACCAGGTCGCTCGAACACTCGAACCATGACGTTCACTCTTTATCTTGTTGTACCGGTCGTCAAAAGAAGGTTGTAGGCTGTAGCATTTCCGTTTACGCGCACATATGATTGAAGAGCTAGGTTCTTCATTATGGCCACTTCGAATATTCGACTGTAATCAGAGATTCAGAGGATACATATTGAAAACTGAGGCAAGCAACACAAAACGAGGGTTTCACTTGGGGGAAGCGGCATACCGAAAGAAGAAAGGTTGGGCTAGGGTCACATTTCGACCAGACTTCAGGTGGGGTTGAGTTAAGAGTATACCAAGTTTAAAAAATAATAATAATAATAAAAGAAGTATACATGTAGTTTTTTTTTTAAGCCCAGATTTTTGGGGTGGGCTTGAGTCCCTCCAACGTTGTACCTAGATCCGCCAGTGCGTAAGACCTACACAACTACACCCACTGAGCTTGCCAGTGCCAATTAAATCCACATCGTAGACGGCAGATCCTTGACAGTAATCTTCAATCCACTACAAGTCTACAACCCACGAAATTGAATTTGAGATCAATCTTTAACCCTAAAAATTGCCCTAAATTGGATTGATTGAATTAAACAAAATTGAAATTATACTTACATTGAATTGAATCAATTGATCTCTGAGAGAAGTGAAGAATGGAAGACGGCGAGAGACGTTCACTCTCAACATTGGCTGAACACTCAAACCAGGTCGCCGAACACTCAAACCAGGACGTTCACTCTTTAGCTTGTTGTACCGGTCGTTAAAAGAATAGTATCGTTTACTCGCAGGAGACGCAGCTATGAAAGAGCTAGGTTCTTCATTATGGCACTTCGAGTCTTCAACTGTAATCAGAGATTCAGAGGATACATATTAAAAACTTAGGCAAGCAACACAAAACAAGGGTTTCGCTCGGGGGAAGTGGCATACTGAAAGAAGAAAGGTTGGGCTGGGGTCACATTTCGACCAGACTTCGGGTGGGCTTGAGTTAAGGGTATACCCATATTTTTTTTTAAAGTATACATGTATTTTTTTTTTAAGCCCAAAATTTTGGGTTGGGCTTAAGTCCCTCCAACGTTGTACCTAGATCCGCCAGTGTAGAGTACGTCAGTGAGTACCATGGTTTACAAGCTTTTCGGGGGAGTGTTGAAGGTCGCCACTGGACCAACGGCCGAGAAGGTGCTCAACCAGGGACCGAACGAAGTGCGGGTACTGACGAACAAAGCACCAATTGAAGTAAAGCTCGAAGTGGAGATCAAGAGTCCCGTGGTCGTCGTGATGGCTTCTTCTGGGCCAGGCTCAGGTGATTTCGAGAGGCAGCTCGTGGAGATGGTGGCAAAGGCAACGGTGGAGAAGCAAAATCCGGAGGAAAGCAAAGATGGGTGAGCCCTTGAGTAAGTAGGAATTCAAAGTCTATATATAGGAAATGGTCAATCGTTTTGTTTCTGATTATGTACGTTAACGTTGATGATGTAATGCTTGAAAATGGTTTGTTATTGATATGGTTTTTGTGTGTTTTGTTTTGTTCTGTTCATATGGGTTGTATTTTTTGGGATAATTTGTTCTATCTTTTCAATGTTCATATGGTTTTTTTTTTTGTTCTGTGTACACGTACGGAATAATGTGTCCAGAAAATGGAGAGAGAGAAATCTCAGGCTAGGTTAGAGTTAGGTCCAGAAAATGTACGGAATAAGACATGTAGTTTCTTTTTTTTAAGCCCAAATTTTGGGGGTGGGCTTGAGTCCCTCCAACGTTGTACCTAGATCCGCCAGTGGTAGTGTGGTTGAGTTCATGCAAGAGATGACTTTGCGAGCACCACCCTGGTAAACAGTGCAAGAGTTAGAAAAAAAATCCATAACAAAATAAAATCCAAACGATAATCAACCAGGAATGTCAAATTCACCTGTAAGCTAGGGTCCAAACCCTAGCTCATACTCGCGAGGTAAAAGTATGAGTTTGAGTGAGGAAAAATATTGTCGCCAAGGATTAACAGCAAGAAAAATTAATTTTCTTGCAAAAAAGGTTTGGCGAGGAAATAGTTTTTTCGTCGCTGAAACTTTTCTTGACGAGCTTTTTCCAAAGAATTCAAGACGAAAAAAATTCCCTTGCGGAAATACTACAGCGATGAAATGTTGGTTTTCAGTGAGGAACAAATGAGGTTTTTTGTTCTAGTAAAGTGAGTCTGTATCTTCTCCAGGGAATAGTAGGATGGATCAGTCTCGATAACATATTGAGCACCAAAGTCCCCCCATCGGATGTAATCCGTTTCCTCCTTGTTGCTGCCTTAGTAAGAAAACAATATTCAAACCAACACAACCACACAATAACAATAAAAATAACAAACTATTGAATCAGTACTTGATGGTCATAACAATGACATACTTGTTCCCAAACACAATAGCATCCTCCTGCTCAATGACCCTACTAATAGTCGACTCCCATGGTTCATCATCCACAAGGATTCTACCTAAACAACTTCAAGTATGTTACTTAATTTCATACTCCTAAGAACAGAAACGGGAAAGGACCAATAGTACACTTACCATTTCTTGCAATGTAATGTGCTCGAAGTCAGAAGTCTTGTGAATTGCGCTACAAGCATGATAGTTTCGTTCAAGAGAGCCAACCTTGCAGCCATTCTTCCCAGCCTATTCCAACCTACACATTTTCATCTCAGTCAATCAAAATGAACAAACCAATTTTTAATTTCAGAAGCAAAAAAGCATAGAGCATGACCATTACAATGGACAACGATTCGAATCTTTGGCACATAGCGGTCTTCCACATCTGGAGACTCACTCCCCAACAATGCAGCCAGCTCGCGTCTCTGGTCGACAGCATAGCAGGTTTGCTCATCGGCATGTTCTTGCAAGTCCGCCTCTTCCCTTTCAATCCTGTCAATGCCAACTCCCTGTGTCCAAAGTTGAATCCAAGTCAAATAGTTAGGTCCTCTCCAATACAAATTAAAATCACACTAGACTAGACTCACCTGCGGTTATGCTGCCTCGAACGGCTAGTGACAACGCGAAACTCGCCCCTTCTATCCATTTCAACAGCCGGCGAAAGAAGTTATGGTGCGTTTGGATGAGAAAATTATGAATTTCGTAGGAATTTGTAAATGATGGAATCTTCAACTCCATCAATTTAAAATTCCATTAATTGCATTAATTTCTATTGTTTAGTTGTATCTAATTAGGATTTGAAATGTGTAATAAATTAAGAAAGTTTAAAACAAATAAAAAAATAAACTAGAAAAAAGCCTTGTTTTGGAAATGAAAATTGGATACTGCAAAGGAATTTGTAAATGACACATATTTTGGTAGAAATTAAAGTGGAGAATTTAAATAATGAATTTCTTCATTTTTTTTCCACAGAGAAATTTAAAATTTCCAATCTGATAATGCCAAACGAGGGAAATGACTTTTAGGAATTATGAAATCCTAACTTTCAATAAAATTCCATCATTTTTTCCCTCATCCAAACACACTCTTAGAGTCTCCAATGAGGAAATTATAATTACAAGGTCTTTGGAACAATGAGCCTTTTATGAGTTGGGGTTTGGACTTTTAATATCAACCGTTGGATGAAAAGTACTCATTTATTCAACGGTTGTGAATACTCATTTTCACCTCTTGTTATTGTGTCTTAAATATAAGGATAATCAAGTCACTGATAATATTTCCAACAAACAAATTTTTATTTGTCCTTTTGGTAATGAAAACGCGAAACGTGAATTATCTTGTTTCCGAAAAAACAATTTGGTTGCCACAACCCTCTCTCTTTTTCCTTCAAGAAATGAACACGCAAATTTCAAGGTTTAACAATATGTTGGACAACTGGAGTTCAGATTTAGGGAAAAAGGAAAAAATAGAAATGAAAAAAAAAACATTCATATTTTGTTAAAACCGCTTCAATATTCCCAAGCATAGCTGTACTTTTTCGAAGTAGGACTACGCATAAGGGTGGGCATCATGTGAATTGGTTGGATTGGGCTCACAAAATCCATTAATGGACTCAAAGGTATCGGGTTACGCAAATTACTCTTATCTTGTTTCTGGAAAACAAATTTGGTTACCACAGCTCTCTCCCTCTTTCCTCCAAGGAATTAACACGCAAACTTCATGGTTTAGCATTATGTTGGACAGTTCGAGTTCAAATTTAGGGGAAAAGGAGAAAAATAGAAGGAAAAAAATATTTCCGTTTTTTTTTTTTGTTACAAAAAAATATTTCCGTTTTGGTAAAACCGTTTCAATATTGAGAATCATAGATGCACTGTAATTTCTCTAAGTGGGACTACGCAATAAGGGCGGGCTCGTGTGAATTGGTTGGATTGTGCTCACAAAAGCCATTAATGGACCTAAAAGTATCAGGTTACAAAAATTATGCAAATAATCCTGTTTTCGGAAAACAAATTTGGTTACCCCAGCTCTCTCCCTCTTTCCTTGAGGAAATTAACAAGCAAATTTCACAATTTAGCAATATGTTTGATAGTTTGAGTTCAAATTTGGCGAAAAAAATAGAAGGAAAAAAAAAACATTTTCATTTTGATAAAACAGCTTCAATATTCCTACTCATAGTTGCATTTTATTTTTTACTATCATTCCGGTGCGCGTGCCCAATTTTTTTTTTTTCTTACTTACTATGTTTTGTTATTATAAGTAAGCGTCTGTTTATTTATCAATGTTTACCGTTTCATTGGGTGCAATGTCTTTTTGTGTTGTTTTTTTATAATCCACACCACATTATTGTACAAATTGACATTGTATTATAACAAAACAAAACATACCTGGAGATGTTACATAGAAATTCCTCATATGTTCAAGATCCCTTAAAATCTAAAAGCACAGAGAAAAAAAAAAACCAATTAGAACCAAAATTAATGAAAAATGAAACTCTATCATCATCCAATGAACAATTAGGCTCACCCCGAATGTAATCTTTCAAATTTTGTACCAAATAAGGATTTTCATACCCGAATTTGATTTTCCTCTATTGCTTCTTCTAGAATTGATTTTCCTTGTTGCTTTTTTTTGCATTGCGTCTCTTCTTTTGATAAGCTGATAGGGATGAAACTCCCACAACATCCAATTTCTTTGAGATCGTGCATGAGGCAATTTTTCTTTTTGACAAAGCAGTTTTTCCTCTGTTTTCTCTCATCGTATGTTTGAATTTGATGTTAGTGTTTTTGTAGAGTTTTACGGTCATGCCCATTGAAACTATTATTTTTATATCTTTGAGATTTTTTTGTTACTTTGGTTTTTTTTTGGCAATTGAAAATTTGGTGAAGCCTTTGACACTAAAAGAAAGGAGTTGGCTTTATAGTAGTAAAGATGTAGGACTACGCCATTTAAGGGCGGGGCATCATGTGAATATGTTGGAATGGCTCACAAAATCCATTAATGGACACAAAAGTATCGGGTTTTTGAATAAACCATTGCTTCTCAATCGTACATATCAACCAATCTATTGGGTTGAGCAATGTGGAGGCTGGGCTAGGTTATGGCCAGTGGTGTTCACCTGGTCAGTTGCTGACTAAAGAATTTATGCTCAATAACCCTTAGATTTACATCGAAAGGTGGAAAACAAAACACCTCAACTTAATAATAATTCTTTCTGCCATTGCATTTACATTCAAGGGTGGTTGAGTATTATTTTCTTGGTCAATAATTGACCAGGTGAACCTTTTCGCTCGGGGTTATGGCCTATTTACAATGGCAAAAGATCAACAAAGCAGAGTAGACATTTCCACAAATAGTTATTAATTTTTTTCCCTTTCCCTTTCCCTTTCCCTTTCCCTTTCCTGAACCAAGTATATTGCAGCACCAAAAAAAAGTAATAATACATAATACATAATACATGATACATAATAATAATTGCATTTGAAATCTTAATGTCTTCTTGAAAAATTTAAAAACAAGAAAGAAAAACATGTAGGATACCAAATTTATCATTGGCTCTCACTGGTATGCTTAGATTACTTAAGGGATTGTTGCATGGACGAGCAGACAAGGGATTGTTGCATGGACGAGGAGACATGTAACAAATTAAGCACACAATCATAATGCCATCTCTAGACAAACAACTCTTTCTATTGTTAAGGGCAGATAATAAAAACAACCATTTCAATCTTTGCGACTTTCATAATCATCATCCTTGTGTTCTTCCAGCCATTTCCGTGCACGCATCTCGAACAAATTTAAGACCGCAGGATATTTCCCCAACACAATTATAGTTTCACCCTATCCACAAAGTGAAATAAATCAGATTCATAGCCACCAAGCACAATGAAGAATCCATCAGAATCACAAAGGATCGAAATCCACCTTACCTTGATCAAAAGCTTGCAACCTGCTCGGCTTGCAGCATTCTGCATCCAAAAATTATGTTGTTAGCAGAGGAAAACAAACACAAATAGCATTTATACAAGAATAGAATGTGTGAAGATATTTGCCTTGACATTTATCTTTCCATGCTTTATTTTGGTATGAGTGGAAAAAGCAGTAAAACGAAACTTATATCACTCTACCAACCTTCAAGATGTACTCAAGACGTGGCAGCAGTAGATAAAATTGACGCTGCATCAAACAGTAGACATCAGAAAACTCTGTAAAGTGACCGTTCCCATATCCAGTATCTATGAAGATGTCTAAAACTGAAAGCATATTCATTTCAATCTAAATATCTACTCAACTCAATACTGCCAACCCTTTCTGAGGTCAAATAAACATTCCAGTCAGTTTTAAATACAAGGCAAAAAGAAAAATGGAAGATTACGCAGGGCAATACAACTGACCATCTTGATCCCAATTTTTGAGCAAAGGCCACCGTCATACCCAGTCTTGATGAAGACACAATGCAGAGTGCCTTTCAGTATCATCTCTGCCTGAAATAAAAGTGTTGTGATCTCAAATTAGGAACTCATACAAAACAGCTCCAATAAAAAATCAATTCCTTTGAAAAATACACTTGGAAGTACTCCAAGCAAAACGAAGAAGTGGAAAAAATGAAACCCTGATTATACCTAAGCAATTACTTGAATCATTTGAACTTATAGAATAGATCATTAATATATAAGAGATAACCATAACAAAGAATCACAATTCCTACCAAAAGAGCCGGAACTTTAGTTGCTGACATGAGTCGAAGAAGATCCCAAGCCTTCCCAACAATATCTGAATCCCCAATGCTTCTGGCTATTGAGACCGTCATGCCACAGTTGTTCTGACCATAATGTGAAATGCATTGAATTAAACACAAATTGACAGAACCAAACATAATAACTGCTAATAAACAGCATTTTTCATGACATACCGCAACCAGTGTGCATGAAATATTGCTGTAATCCTTCAAACACGACTGCAACATCTGCCAATCTTTTTCCAACACGGTCGCTGCACAGGACAATGCAAAGGCTCATGAGCAACAGAGAACGTGTTCTACTTGAATTACAAAATTTTCAAATAGAGAATCTCACATGCAAAAATGAAACAAAGAAATAATTACAGAACATGGAAACCAAAAAAAAAAAAAAAAATACGGTCGTATTTTGTGGACACGAGCGGTGGATACGTTCTTGTAGGTGTAAGTCTAAAAACAGCTAATATTGTAAAAGGAGGCTCAAGAGACGGAGATCCAAGATGGCAAATGTCACCATCAAAACTTGGTTATCATTGTAAACTTTGTTATCAGTGACACAAAGCATTGGAGGGAGTAAAGGCACCAAGTCAGAGCCCATACCAGAATATTTAAACCTATATGCACAATCACTATCCTTTTCCATATGATTCCTACGATCCAAGAGCAGCATGAGTAATATTTTACTTATATGAGATGAACCCAATATACATTGGATAACTACAATTACTGCCATAGGCCATTTGTAAGTGTGTTTTGCCTTTCAGAGAAACATACCATTAGCGTAAAACCTACAGAAACAGGTGATCTCAGCCATGCCGTCATACTTCATCTTCATGTGTGTGATGTGTGGGTCCTCTGTGTTTTCAGTTGGTCGGTATGTTTCGAATAAGTTATCACTCACATTCCTGGCAGCAGTTGCAGGACACACATTGGAAATGATGCAGTCTTCCACAATCAACCTGATCAAACGACTTACTTCACGTGAAGTCCCCACAGCAGTAACAGTGTGTGCCTATTCATTTGTAGGCACATTAAAAATCAATAAATGTATACTTCTCACTAAATTTTGTGAGAATAAAAGAAAAAGAAATGTACAACACAATCACAAATGCAATTAAACAAACCGCTAACCAATTACATTAAGAAACAGATCACAACCCTTCAGTTCTGAAAGTGCCTGTAGTGACCAGCGAAGACAATTCCATCGTTTACAGTACTCCTCCTGCACACCGTAATTAATAGAGATAAGAACATCCAAAAAAGTGAGCTTTAGCATATCTGCAGCATTACTAATTAAGACGACTTGGCCTCACTCGGTAGTAGCAAGCTAAAACTATCTTATTTTAATTATTTCAAAGTGACATGCGGTCTTTTACAAGCTTTAACCCAAAAGGGAGTTGTTAACATGTGCAAATCCTTATGTTCCTCTTCCAGAGGTGCTTTATTTTGAGTTCTTTAAGAAGATTATGAGAGAGAGATGAAAATATGAGAATTCTTGTGGGAAACCGAACCTCTGAAACACATGCAATTCAAATCCTCTGGGAAATCCATAAAATCCCAAAAAATTTAAACCCACCAACTTCCAAAACTAAAAATGCTGATATCAAAAGGTCCAGCATGATGCTTGAAGAAAACATAAATTATAATTGACTATCAAATTAGATTTGCTTAAACAAAAATAGACAAACAACTGCTCCAAATTTATGCAATACGCACCTCCTTGATCCCATGTATTGAGCAAAGCCCACCTTCTTGAAAACCAATCTTGATGTAATCATGTTCCACGCTGCCATCTATTATATCTATTGCCTGAAATCAAAATGCTATTCTTTCAGTCTAAGATACCCTCCAGTAACTAGGCAACTACAACGAAACTGTTGAACTCATAGAATAGCTCCTTAATCATACCATAGGCACTGGAACATGAGTTGTTGACAAAAGTTCAAGAAGACACCAAGCCTTGTCAATAATATATGGTTCTGTGGTCCTTCTTGTTGTTGAGAATGTCAAGTGACGCTCAGCCTACCCAAACGATTTCAATATACACATCAAACCATAGTAAAGAGGATTTCCATTTCACAAACTTAAATATATATATATATATATATATATATATATATATATATATATATATATATATATATATATATATATATCATGACATACCACATTCAGAGAGCATGAATTACCATACTCTTTTAAGAAAGACTCCACCAAAGGCCAAGTTTCTTGTAACCTTTTTGCTGGAAAAAGAAAAAGAAAAAGAAAAGAAAAACACAAAAACGCAAAGTCCGGTAAGAAGAGTTCTCTTCTCTTGAATAATAGCAAGAATAATAGTAAATAACTTAAACACCGATCAGTAACAAATTGTTACCTGGCAAGGTTTTTAACGAGGCAACGGATGAAGTGTCACCACCAAGTTTGAGCGGCACAAGGGGGAGTGTTGAAGGAAAATCGACTTAGTGTGCCTTATCAAACTAGGAATAGCAATAGGAGAGAAGGTTCTAGATTTCCCAATCCTACACGGATTGGTATTCCTTGTAACATTAGAACTAGCACTTTGTAATCCCTATATATAGGGCTCCTATTCTCAATAATAATACACATCTCTCTCTACAATTCTCTCTCGAATCTATTTTACTTAAACACGTTATCAGCACGAGCCCTAAACCACAAAAGCCAAAAAGCCAAAACCCGAAAAGAATTTCATATCGCCAAAAACTGCCGCAGCCCCTAGCCCGTGCTAGCATCGCTGCAGCCTGCCCCGCGTGCGCCCCTGCGCCTACTGCTGCCCCGCCTGCAACCTTGCACAGCAGCCCCTGCTGCCCTGCGAGCTGCTCCCGCAGCCACACGCCCCTGTATCGCTGCTTGCTGCCCCCTCCCTGCAGCCCTGCGTTCCAGCCTGCTGCCACCGAAGCATCCCTGCACCTAGCCCCTTGCTAGCCCGCCTGCTCCTGCAGCCCTTTCGGCCAGCATACCTGCCAGCTCGCGCGCATACCTGCTAGCGCGCCCCTGCGACCAGCTCTGCTGCTGCCACTGCAGCTGCTGCCCCTACAGTTTGCCTTCGCTGCTCCTACACCACTACTACCACCGCAGCCCCTGCTGCCCCGCATTCGCTGCACGCATCTACTTGGATTGCTTCGCTCCATCACGCCTGCATCGACACGCGCGTGATCCAAATACAAGTAAGTATTCAAGAGTAAGTTTTGAAGTTCATAAATTTAAATACTTATTCTTCTTTTCTCGGGGACTTAAAAACCTCCCTTCTTCTTCATCCCACCTTTCTTATAACGTGGGTTCGATTTTGAGAAAGCGGAATCGTGGGGATTCGCGCTATAAACGAACTAAGAGCGTTCGTAAGACTTCGGACTAAGAGCGTCCGCAAGCATCGATTAACGACCTTATAAACATCATTGTTTCGGTCTAATCCAATTTTCTTGGAAATCGATTTCTTGGTAGCATAGCTCGGAAATCTCAATAATTAGTTGTCGTGGAAGCATTGACTCTGAAACTAACTTGTTCTTGTTTTCATCTTTCAGGATGACATACACGAACAAACTCGATTTTGTTCCATTGGATTATGCAGGCAAAAGATATTTATACTGGGCCATTGACATTGTGACCCATCTTACTGCCCAAGATTTATTGCATACAATCCAAGAGCTTTGTCCTATAAAAACAGCTCCAGACCCTCAAACTGAGAAAGATAATTCTAAAGCAATTGCCTTCATGAAACGTCACATGGATAGTGACCTCCAGTTTGAGTTCATAAATGAGGATAGCGCTATAAAGCTTTGGCAAGCGCTTCGCGAACGATATGGCAATGTTCGTGACTCCATCCTTCCGAATACAGAAGCAGAATGGAAAGATCTTCGCTTCTCTGAATTTGACACGGTCATGCTATTTTATTCGGAAGCCCTCCGCATCAGAGTAATGATGCGTCTCTGTGGAAAGATGATCACAGAAGACCAGTTGATTGAGAAAACCCTCAATACCTTCCCCGCCTGTGCTATGAGGTCCTCTGACTTATTCTGGACTCATGTAAATGCAAGACGGATCACAAGTTTCCAACAGCTTATTGAAGCTATGGCCACTGCTGAAAGACATGGCAATGAACTTGTGAAAAGAGAATTTGATAGGCTTCAAGATAGCTATCAAGAGCATCGTCCTATGGCTAGAGAAAGTCGCCATCGACGTCATGATCCATATGATCGAAATGCTCAAGAAGGTAATCGCTCAAGGCGACAATCACACGACCGTAGGAGGCGTGATTTTGAGGGAAATAGGGTTGGAAACCATGGAGCCAACGTTGGCCATGGGCACCACTTTCCAACGCCACCAGTCCTAGGGACTATGCATATTGCGCCAATGCGCCTCAATCAAGGGAGAATCCTCTTTATGGTGTCTATTTCTGATATGGAACGTCTGATCAATGGACCTGAATTTGCAATGTACCTACGGAGGTAGTCGCATCATGGTGATCAAGACTTCGAGTTCACAAAGACTTTAAATATGGCGATGAAGACAAAATGCGCAGATTTTTATTTATAGTCTTTCATTTTTCCAAGAATTATGTAATGGCAATTATGCCTTAAATCAATAAAATGACTTATTGTATTAACTCTTTCCCTCTAGGCGTACTCAAGAGTACTTGTGATGTCTAGGCAAGGTTTGATCTGAGAGAACAGTTTTAAAAGTGAGCAACGCTCCACCAAAATCTCGCCTTACCTTACCTGGTCACAACCAAATTGAAATTACCGAACGGATTGAGTGACTACGATTTGTCTACGGTTTGATTTTTATGTTGGATTAGATTTTGGTCAAGAAACTTTGATGTAATCATTGGCTATTATTAATAAAGTATCGATTGATTTTTCGAACTTTATTACTTACAAGATGTAAGTGCCAATGATTTTCATGTGGAAACACATTGTGAGAATGGACAAGAGTTCCTTTGCATCACCTCTAATGACTACGGACATAAACGAGTCTTAGAGAAACTTATGTGTCGCTCTAGTGGGTTGTATGCAACCACTATTCGAGTCATTGAATCCAACCATGTCATGAGAGATGATTTATGGGATTCCGACACATATAGGCTTTGGCACGACCGTTTGGGACACCCAGGTCGTGACATGATAATCCGTATATTAAAGACTTCACACGGACATCCCTTTTTCAGAACGAAAAGAAGTAATACTCGGTTTTTGGACACCGAAGGAGCCCATGCGCCTCACGGCGCCGTTCACCCCCAAATCCGGCCATCCTTGGCCGGCGCCGCCTTCCCCCTGCGGCCTCAGGGTGGCATTGACGCCACCAAGGCTCCTTTGTCTCCAACTTTTACTTCTAAAGTCACTTGTGACTTTGTGGCTCAACCAAAATCCTCATTGGTTGTTTCTAAAGCCCATCATTCGTTCTGCACAGCCTGCTCTTTAGCAAAGTTAGGATCGAGGCCATCCTATGCAAAGGACACCAAAGAAAATATACCATTCTTGCAAAGAATCCAGGTGATATTTGTGGACCTATTCAACCATCATGCGGACCATTTCGATATTTTATGGTATTGGTTGATGCATCGACACGCTGGTCACATGTCATGCTATTGTCCACAAGGAACGCTGCATTCGCTAAACTCCTAGCACAAATCATTAAGTTAAGGGCTCACCACCCTGCTCATCCTATTAAGTCTATACGATTAGACAATGCTGGGGAGTTTACATCAAAAACTTTTGATGATTATTGCATGTCCATTGGGATAGAAGTTGAACATCCAGTTCCTCATGTTCACACCCAAAATGGTCTCGCAGAAGCCGCCATTAAACGACTACGAATGGTCGCTAGGGCATTGGTAATGCGCACCAATCTCCCTATTTCTGCTTGGGGCTATGCAATATTGCATGCAGCTGTGCTTATTCGTTTGAGGCCCACTGCCACTCAACCCTTTTCTGCGTCCCAGATGGTGACTGGGTATGAGCCTAATGTCTCACACTTACGCATATTTGGGTGTGCAGTTTATGTGCCAATTGCGCCGCCACAGCGCACCAAAATGGGTCCTCAAAGACGATTAGGCATTTATGTTGGATATGATTCTCCAACGATTATCCGCTATATAGAACCCTTGACAGGCGATCTCTTTACCGCTAGATTTGCGGATTGTCACTTCGATGAGATAGTCTTCCCGTCGTTAGGGGGAGATAAGAACATCAATGTTCAACAGGAACGACAGGAATTGTCGTGGTCTGTCCCCACTCTGTCTCATCTTGATCCCCGAACCGCACAGTCCGAAACTAAAGTGCGGAGAATTCTCGATCTTCAGAACGTAGCAGAATCGATGCCTGATGCGTTTTCTGATATCGCTAAAGTGACGAGATCACACATACCTGCTGCAAACGTGCCTGCAAGGATTGATGTCCCTAAAACTAGAGGACATGACGCTAACTCAAGAGGATTTGAGCATGGCGCCAACGTCCCCTCTCACAGTGATGGTGACGTTGTGGCTAGGCCCATGGCTCCTGCCAGGAAGCGCGGGAGGCCCATAGGTTCGATGGATTCTCGCCCAAGAAAGAAAGCGAGTTTGGCTCAAAATAATCCATTAATCATCGATGTGAATAATCCATCTCATGAGAATATTCCGGATTATGGTTATGTCCAAGAGACATCATTGGGGGACGCTCCAATGTCAGAACCAACTCCAGAGAATAGAGAGATCTCCATAAATTACATTAGTGTACATGAGATGATGGATAGAAATTCTATGGCGATTGATGATGCATTTGCATATCATATTGCAAAAGGAATCATAGAATATGATGATATCGAACCTCGCTCTGTTGAAGAATGTCAACGAAGAGCAGATTGGCCTAAATGGAAAGATGCGATCCAGGTTGAATTGGATTCACTAACAAAGAGACAGGTATTTGGGTCTGTAACGCAGACACCCCCAAGTGTAAAGCCTGTTGGCCATAAATGGGTATTTGTTAGAAAGCGTAATGAGAAAAATGAGGTAGTAAGATATAAAGCCCGCCTTGTGGCGCAAGGTTTCTCACAACGCCCTGGAATCGACTACGAGGAGACATATTCTCCCGTGATGGACGTTATAACGTTCCGCTACCTTGTCAGTTTGGTAGTTTCCGAAAAACTTGACATGCAGCTTATGGATGTGGTTACAGCATATCTCTATGGGGATCTAGATTCAGAGATATATATGAAGGTTCCAGATGGACTTCAATTACCCAAATCAAGTGGCTCTAAACCACGGAGCGCGTTTTCAATAAGATTAAAACGCTCACTATATGGATTAAAACAATCCGGACGGATGTGGTATAACCGTCTAAGTGACTACTTGATTGGGAAGGGATATATTAACAATGAAATATGCCCATGCGTGTTCATTAAGAGAACAAGTTCCGGATTTGCAATCGTAGCAGTTTATGTCTATGACATGAACCTAATTGGAACTCTAGATGAGTTGAAGGAAACTGCTAAATACTTGAAATCCGAATTTGAGATGAAAGATCTTGGGAAAACACGGTTTTGTCTCGGTTTAGAACTCGAGCACCGTAGTGATGGGATTTTGATCCATCAGTCTGCATATACTCAGAAGGTCCTAAGGCGCTTTAATGAAGATAAAGCGAAGCCTGCGAGTACTCCCATGATCGGCCGTAGTCTTGAGCCAGGAAAAGATCCGTTTCGTCCAAGGGATGAGGACGAAGAACCATTAGAGGCCGAAGTGCCCTATTTGAGTGCAATAGGCGCATTATTGTACTTAGCTCAATGCACAAGACCGGATATCTCATTCGCAGTGAACTTGTTAGCTCGACATAGCTCTGCGCCAACACGCCGCCATTGGATTGGTGTAAAGACCATCTTTCGATACCTAAGAGGTACGATTGATATGGGCCTATTCTATCCCTACAGAGAGAAAAGGAATGACGGAAAGTTGGGATCGGACCCCAAAAGGCAAAACGCCCCCGTCCATGGAATGGCCGTCGGCCATGTTGCCGCCGCCAGCGCCGCCGCCGCTCATGGTGGCCGGCGTCCTCCTATCTCCCTCCATCAAAACAACAATGATGTTTTGATGGGATTTGCTGATGCAGGGTACCTCTCTGACCCTCACAAAGGTCGCTCCCAAACAGGTTATGTCTTTACCATGGGAAGCACTGCGATATCTTGGAGGTCTACGAAACAGACCCTTGTTGCTACTTCCTCAAATCATGCAGAGATTATTGCTCTACATGAAGCTGTACGTGAATGTGTATGGCTAAGGTCTGTAATTCGACACATTCAAGGAAGTTGTGGTTTGAAGTCTACCCCAGATGAACCTACATGCATTTATGAGGATAATGCAGCTTGTATTGAACAAATGAAGTTAGGTTTCATCAAAGGCGACAACACCAAGCATATATCGCCTAAGTTCTTTTATAATCAGCAACAACAATCACTTCTAAAGATTGAAGTGAATCAAATCCGATCAGAGGATAATGTAGCGGACTTATTCACTAAGTCGTTACCTAAATCCACCTTCGAGAAACATGTGAAGAGCATCGGATTGAGAAAGTTATCCGAACTCCCACGATTGTAGCAATCAGGGGGAGATATCGACATCAGGGGGAGTTATGATGTCTGCATGTTCGATCTCGAAGAGTGAAGGACGTGTTGTTCTCTTTTTGTCCTTCGGCCAGGGTTATTTTTATCCCACAGGGTTTTTGTTACCTGGCAAGGTTTTTAACGAGGCAACGGATGAAGCGTCACCACCAAGTTTGAGCGGCACAAGGGGGAGTGTTGAAGGAAAATCGACTTAGTGTGCCTTATCAAACTAGGAATAGCAATAGGAGAGAAGGTTCTAGATTTCCCAATCCTACACGGATTGGTATTCCTTGTAACATTAGAACTAGCACTTTGTAATCCCTATATATAGGGCTCCTATTCTCAATAATAATACACATCTCTCTCTACAATTCTCTCTCGAATCTATTTTACTTAAACAGTCAATAATATATGGTTCTGTGGTCCTTCTTGTTGTTGAGAATGTCAAGTGACGCTCAGCCTACCCAAACGATTTCAATATACACATCAAACCATAGTAAAGAGGATTTCCATTTCACAAACTTAAATATATATATATATATATATATATATATATATATATATATATATATATATATATATCATGACATACCACATTCAGAGAGCATGAATTACCATACTCTTTTAAGAAAGACTCCACCAAAGGCCAAGTTTCTTGTAACCTTTTTGCTGGAAAAAGAAAAAGAAAAAGAAAAGAAAAACACAAAAACGCAAAGTCCGGTAAGAAGAGTTCTCTTCTCTTGAATAATAGCAAGAATAATAGTAAATAACTTAAACACCGATCAGTAACAAATACATTCCCAATAACAAATTAATAGTACCGAGACCAGCATCTAGTTGTGATATTAAAGATGGAAAATTGTTCCATAAGAGGACATGGATATGGATTATACTAGAGACTGAAAAACAATTAAACATACAAGGGACTATTTCACTCGAACGAAATTAGTTTCATTTTTTGGTCAGAACATATATAATTTACTCATTAGTAGTAAAAAGTTCAGTAACTCAAGGTTCATGTCAAACCAATTAACACCTAAAGGTGTAAAGTTCAGGTAAGCAATTTATTTATTTATTTATTTCCATCTTATGTCTACAATCACTGATTAGAAGGAATTAATAATGATAATAATAGATATCAGGGATCAGAATAGCTGATCAGCCAAACAACAAACAAAACAACATAAGAGCAAGACAGAAAAGCACCTTGTTTTTCATCCAATAAGGAATATAGAGAGGAAGCTTCAAGCAGGTCACCTTCGTTCATCAAAGGGCGAGACTTCTCCATCTCGTCCCCAATATCATCCATTGAAGGCCAAATACTGTTAATGCAAATTTCTAAATACTCCCCAGGGCTGAGGCGAGGTAGTGTAGATGAATCGCCCACGGCAGACACAGCAGTCATTGTGTCTACCTATCATTTACAACCAGAATAAAAACCATTAAACTCAGGAATTCTCACTTACCTGGATGTGGGAAGACAAGAACAAGAAATTTAAAATAATAACGAAGGATCTGCAAACTTACGTTAAGAAAGAGATGAAAGGGATACACTGTGGAAAGCACCTGCATGCCAATTGAATTGTGAAATACTCAGAGAAACAGCTAGACAACAGAATTTAACATGGACGCGTCTATTGAAATGCAATGCTGTATATATTTTTCCATTTTCTAAACTCTTGTCGTTCTACTATTTGATATTTTAAGTAGGTATATGAACAAAGCATGATTTATCCCTTCACACACCTCTAGGAAATGGAAGGGGCGTTCCAACCATTGAAGATATTCCTCCTGCATTGTCACGCCCCGGATTTTGAATAACAAATCCAAATCCGAAACATGAATTAATACAACTCACATAAATACAACCTGAATTTTTTTCTCAAAACAACCACACCTCACATCGCTCGATATTACATAAACCAAATCTCAAATTTGTTTATTACAGCACACTCTCACCAAATTATATTGTAAGGCTCAAATGAGCATAACTCACCTCACAATTACAATTGCTGTAAAACTAAAACAAATTCTCTAACCCGCACGATCACCGTCCTGATTTTCCTGACCTGTAGGATTACCCGCTACACAATTTGAATAGTGTACCGGGATTGCAACAACACAAACCCGGTAAGCTTTTGACAGCTCGTATGAGTAAATGAAAGGATTGCACGATTTAAAGTAACAAAATCAACTCAAGCATAAATTCAACTCAAGTATTTTCTTTGCATAATAATTGAAGTGTACAACGTCACTTCAAGCATCAATCAACTCACATCTCAACATGCCTACTCAAAAACAAACAACTGTTTACTCAATATATACTCACAGGCTTATGATTTATTTATATAAATCATCCCATGCAGTATATTATACTTACAGGCTTATGATTAATTAGATTAATCACCCCATTCAGTATATCATACTTACAGGCTTATGATTAATTATATTAATCACCCCATTCAGTATGTCATGTCATACCCAAGGGCATATGATAACTCGTTTATCCCCCAAGCAGTATGACGGCAGACAGACTAGAGCTCTAACTGAATCGTAGAGTGTCACCTTGGCCAAGGTTCACCCTTACGAAAATATTTGCCTCAAATCACTCGACTCCTCATTTAACTCATCTCAACGACTCAACTATTGCACTTTACTCAATTACTCTTTATCACACTCAACTCAACCTATAAGATAAATTATATCTTCTAGAGAGTAATGCTCGAATAATAACTCATTTAACCATATCAATACTTCATCCAATATCACACCATCCAATATTTATTCCA